>NC_142033.1:97959302-98607913 GCF_982192425.1 Myodes glareolus | reverse complement strand
TTTTATGTTAGTTGTAATTCTAACTTTATACTTGATATCTGTTTCTAGTGTGCATAGATTTGTATTGAGTTTGGAACTCTCTTATTTAAACAAAAAGGGGAGGTGCTGTGGGAGCTCCTTCAGCTAATAGCCCACTTGGGCATGGTCTCTTATACTATAAATCAACTGTAAAGCATACACTCACTCTTTGCTTCCAATTCTCTCTTCCAGCTGTTAGATTTGGCTCCTGTTCCCCATTCATGCAGAGGACTGTGATTGAGGACAGTGATCTGTGAGTCTCCCCTAAATAAATAACCCTTTATTATAAAAAAAAAGACTCATGTCATACACACACTCAAATGCACACACACATACACATGAGCATACTCAAACCACATGGATGCACACATACACATGAGTATACTCAAACCACATGGATGCACACACATATATACATGAGCATACTCAAGCCACATAGATGCACACAAACACACACACACACACACACGCATATACATGAGCATACTCAAGCCACATGGATGCACACACATACACACACATGCATATACATGATCATACTCAAGCCACATGGATGCACGCACACACACATATGCACACGCATGCACACACACAGACTTTTTTTTAATTAAAGAGATTTAATTATTTGGGGTGTTGAGGTGACTTGGCAGATGAAAGCAGCTGCTCTGGGGCCCCCAACAATCTGAGTTTGATTCCTGAAGTCCACAGTGAAAATGGAGAATGAATTCTCAAAAGTTGTCCTCTGACCTCCGTGTGCTCTCCTGCACACCCACACTCATGATGCTCTCACAATCGTAATAAATACCATTGAATTAAAAAGGCTATCCTTCCTTCTGTATGTGACGGAGGGAGACACCTAAAGCCAGCCTCTGGCCTCTACACACACATACATGAGCATGCACAGACACAATGCAAACACACACAAATCATAAATAAAAGTAATAAACGAAAATAAAATAAATATTTTGAAAATAAAAGTAATAAACGAAACAAGTAAGTGACAATAAAGAAATGGCTAACAATTTTCTATCCCAGTATATTTGGGATTGTGAAGTCTGAGCAAGAACTTTACACATTTTAAAGCTTTTTAGACCTTTTTTTTTTTTTTAGAAATTGTGTCTTTCAGTCACAACGCACATCCTGTTGTGTTACTTCTAGCTCTTTCACTTGGCTCTTGAGCATTTGCCGAATGGAAATTGATACACATCCTAGTTGTGAAATTTCCCAAAGACATATTTCTGTGTCCTCAGATTTGTGGAGTCTGTAAATAGAAGGAGCACAATTACAGTGGCTCTGTCTCTTCTCTTGCAGGCTTCACACTTATGTTCCATGTCTGTACTGTATGTGGCTGACTGTACGCAGAAATCCCAAAAGGAGTTGGTAAATGCTCTTTCTATAATTTCCCTCAAAACAGGATTTCTGGTTATTCCACTCCCATTCTCCCCCTTACTCAAAGTCCTCTTCCAGCTGCCATCTCCCCAACAATTACATATTCTATTAAGAAGTAGGCTTGGTTTTGTCTTCCTTCCTTCCTTCCTTCCGTCCTTCCTTCCTTCCTTCCTTTCTTTCTTTCTTCTTTTTCTTCTTTCTTTCTTTCTTTCTTTCTTATTTGTGTGTCTGGGTGTGTGTGGGGGTCAGAGGACAGCCTATCAGAAAACCAGTTTCAAACTCAGGCCATCGGGCTCAGTGGCAAGTGTTTTTTCTCACTGAGCCATCTCATCAGTCCCAAGTTTTTAAATGTTTTAAAGTAGTTTATAAATAAAAACCTATATTGTAAAACAAGCAAACAAATAAACTAAAAAACAAACAAACAAAGAAAGAAAAACTGGGTGGTGGTGGTACATGCCTTTAATCCCAGCACTTGGGAGGCAGAGGCAGGCTGATCTCTGTGAGTTTGAGGACAGCCTGGTCTACAGAGTGAGTTCCAGAATGACCAGGGTGGTTACACAGAGAAACCCTGTCTCAAAGAACAACAACAACAAAAGAATTGAACAAATAACCCCTCAAACTGTATTGTACATAATAAACAATAATACAGAAGCTGTGTTTCTCACTAAAACCAGTTTTATTAAAATCAAAAACAACAACAACAACAACTCAGGCTGCCAAGATGACTCAGCAAGTAAAGGCACTTGCTGCCAAGCCTGAAGACCTGAGTTCAATCCTTGGAACCACATAGTGGAAAAGAAAAGCAACTCCTTCAAGCTATCTTCTGACCTTCTCTCTCTCTCTCTCTCTCTCTCTCTCTCTCTCTCTCTCTCTCTCTCTCTCTCTCTCTCTCACACACACACACACACACACACACACACACACACACACAAATAACTAAAACTTTCTTAAATGCATAAAATCAAATGACCTTTTTGTTAGATGTGGGACATAACCTTGAACTCAATCCCATTATTTATTTCTTCCCATACATACCACATAGTAGCAGTACTAATTCCATCACTCAGTGTGCATCCCATCATACCTTACTGTTTACAACGGAGCCTACAGAGAGCCCGGTGGAGCCCCGAGGAGCAGCAATGCACCGCTGGCTGCCCACTCCTAGCAGCAGGCAGCAGCGCAGCCTGGCGTGTGTTGGGCTCAGGGAAGAGAGAACAAGGGAATTTGACAGCAAGTCGGTTTCAGTGGGGCTGGCTAATGAGCAGCCCAGTGCCATTTGGAGACGGCGTTGGGAATTAGGACAGGGACACTAATATACTATATTTATATGAAGCTGCAGTGCTGTCCCTGTTGTTCCAGGGATCCACTATGCATCATTTAAAATACAATGTTAGGGAATCTCACGCATCTGCTTACACCGATGGCTTTCTCATGACGTTCAGGGATTCTCTCTACTGAAAACTATGAGATGCTAAAAACAAACAAACAAACCATTAGAGATAGCACACGATTTTTTTTTTTTCACTCAAAGGCAAAGAGACCAGTAAAGCTATTTTCCTCACTAGTAAGTGGCAACATCAGGGCCTGAGTTGAGTCTGAGACATGCATGCTGGTGCAATATCCACGACACAGGAGCATGTCTCTCACGACCTCTTCAGGGTAGGAAGAGTGCAGTCTCGAGCCGGAAGATGTCTTCCTCCCCACAGCGGCTCACGCTTTTCTATTGAGATGGCCTCTGAGTGCTGATGCCCACTCTCATTGCAAAGGGCAATGCGATCACAAAATCTACGGATTTCAGTGTTAGTCACACCTTTGAAAATTACCTCACAACCCTATCTATCTATGCTTGACCAAACAACCAGGCACATGGCCTACCAGACACAAAATTAGCTATCAATCACCCTTCCTCAATCCACACAGAGAAATATACAGAATTTATTATGTCAGATTCCATTCAGGCTCACTCCATGCTTTGACACACGTTGTAAAAGGCTTCAGCTCCCACTTAACTATGTCTAGATTTCATAAGGCATGAATATTATCTCCCTGAACATCTGTTGGACCTTAAAAACTGGATCTGTAGCTCCTTCTAGTATGCAAAATACATTCATGAGTACATCGTGTATAGTCTGCACAACAGGCCATCTTGTTTGACCAGAAACAAGGCTAAAGACTATAGAGTTAAAAGGCGATAGTCAAGAAGGGTCAGCTCTCCCGCCTCAGCCCCATTGCCCGTCGAGTACCTACTGGGATGAGAAGAGCCAGATGCTCAAAGACAGCAGAGGCCTTGCCACTTCTCAGCTAATCTACACTGGCCTGCTAGTTCAGTATTAATCGCTGTCCACAATGAGTGTCTGGGGCTTTTCCAATTCTTCAATGTAACTGCTATCCACATGAAGAGATGGGACAGGACGGGCACCTCAGAGGTCCCTGCACCCACATCCACTCTGCCATCACCATCTGTCCTATAAAGTGAGCTGGAGACCACTCAGGTCTCTAGGGCCCATTTTGCCTCGTCCTAAACTCTGTAGAAAGGAAACTCTACTGCATGTGGGTTTTCAGATATGGCCTTCTGAGTGGCAGGTTACACCTGTAAGATTAATTCCCTTGTTTGTTCAGTGGTGTTATGTTGTGTAGCAGCCAACAGTGTAAATTAAACACAGTTTATTTATTTGCTTATTCAATCAGCAATTTGAGTGTTTTCCAGTTTGGGATCTCTGAGAATAGTACTGCTTCAAGTGTCCGTGCGTCCAAGTCATGGTCTTTCTATGTGTGTGTCCTGTTCAGTGCAAACCCAGACATGAACTTCTGGGTCATACATGTGCATACGCTCAGCATTCCTGGAAACTGTCCAAGAGCTTCCAAACAGGTCTGTACCACTTGGCATAGTCTCTAGCTCTTGGTGAGATCTCGTGTACTCGTAGGTGTTTGTTCTGGTTAACGTTCTCTGTGCAGCGTTAGACTGTTACACAAATCAGTCTATAGCAATGTAAAGTCTGTTTTCAAAACTTCATAGGAATTTTGTCATGCTGAAGTTTTTTGAGATTTTTCTAGGTTCAAATATATAGTTTTAATTTGCCTTTCACCACTACACAGCATTCCAATGTCTGAAATCTGAATCCCATTGATAATCATTGAGGAGACATCTAGTTTTTCATTACTATAGACAATGATGCAACTACTCTTTGACCCATGTGTGATAGAATTATATTAGACAACCCCAAATCCTCTCTTTTGGGGTGGTGTTGGAAGAGAACCTTGATATACTACCCTGTTTTGTCTCAAATTTGTCATCCTTCCCCTCAACCTCCGGAATATCTGGAATTTTAGATGTATGTCAACAAGCCCTACTCAAAATTGCTTTCTGACATGGCTGCACCAACTTACTTTACTTCAGGTGGATCCTGAGGGTGTCTATTTCTCCTGAGCCATGCCAACAACTGGTGTGGTTATGTCTTATAATGCCAATCAGATGGGCATGCAATGTTCTTTTTCTTGTTTTATTTTTGAAACAGGGTTTCACTGTGTAGTCTCGACTGTCCTGGAAATCACTCTGTAGACCAGGCTGACCTCAAACTCATAGAGATTCATCCGCCTCTGCCTCTCAAGTGCTGGAATTAAAGGAGAGAGCTTGCTCTATTTCAGAACTCATGTATCTGGAAACACAAGTAAAGCTGATTTATTGAAATGCAAGCCACACATAGCATCCTCTTGGATTAACTGTTAGGTGATTTGATAATACATCTTCAATATAGACAAGTTTCAACCTGACCTATGGCATGCCAGAACCCACTCTTTTATAGCATTTTCTCACAGTGTGGAGGAAAACACACCGAATGCCTTCATGCCAGGCTAAGGGTGTGGATAAACAAGCAATCAATGTCAAAAGGTAACTGAGAAATCCTCTAACCCAAATACCTCCCTTGCCTGCCAGGAAAGAAAGCAGGAAGCCTGGCCATTGCTCGCAGTTTTCTGCTCACATCCGACTCTGGCCTGTGTCACTTTCTTGTGCTAGCTGCATAAATGCATATGCCAACTGCAGAAAAAGTCGTTTCTCTGTCTGAGTGTGCTTAAAATGCAGTGTGTAAAAGAACAAGCACTCTGCTCCGACTAAGCAAACACTCTCCACTGATGTCTAGTGCCTTGGGCATTTCTGTTGCTAATTATTTCCTAAATCTGAGAAATTCAGAAGCTCTTCAGCTTTAGACTCTCTTCTAAAGCACAAATCTCGAATAAGTAAAGCAACAAGGACCCTGTGCCCCCATGTGCTTAATAAGAGAGAAAGATATTTGCTGTATTGAAGGGATTCCTTGTGATAATCCCCAAGTGATTTCCCAGCACAGCTTTTGGGAGAAGGGATAAGCCCCCAAGCCTCTAGTTGTCTGAAGCTCTCCTGAGACCCTGGAGGGCCAACATTCTCACCGATCTCCCTCTAATCAGGCTGGGCAAATTAGGAGCCAGTGAGAGGTGAAGAAAGGGGAAGGAAGAGGGTAACTGGGGTTAAGTCTTCCCTTCCCTGGCTGTAACAAGGGACAGCCTTCTGAGAGCTGTGTAATGAACGCCTGTCAAGGTCGGGCAAGGGCAGCACAGCTGCATTTTGATGTGCTTGCTTCGGCTCCTGGAGGCCTCACTCTTGTTAGGAGAGAAAAAGAATCAAGGAAAATTACAACAAAAACTCATCTTATTGTTGTTCTTTTTATAAATAATGTGAGAGGAAGGTAGATCACTAACACCCTAGACTAATATGTTCTGGTGACAGCAAAGCAGGGACCATTATGGTATTTATTTGGGATTAAATTATGTGACCCTCCATAACTCATATGGTGAATCTTCACCCCTATTGTCTTAGGAGGTAATGGAACCTCTAAAAGACGATTAGGTTTGAATGAGGTCATGTGATGGTATTAGTGCCCTATAAGGAGAAACAAGAGAGAGCCCCTCCCTGAACCATGTGAGGACAGTAGCAGGATGGCTGTCTGCCAACTAGGAGCAGAGCCCTCCTCAGGAACAGAATCTTCCAGCATTTTGTTTTTGACTTTCCAGCCTCCAGAACACTACAGAACAAATATCTACTGAAGCCCCCGCCCCAAGTTACGGCACCCCATCCCAACATCACAGCTAAGAGGGCTCTGTAGATCACCCGTCTGGGAACTCCTGGACACATCACACCCTCTAGATGTTTCTCTGGGCTGTAAACAAAGCAGGAATGAATCCAGTGAGGTCTAAAGCAAGCAGAAGACAAGGCAGTGGAGAATGTCTCAAGCACTGGGGAAGAAGTAAGCTGTCAATATCATGTAAGATGTGAGACAGTTAACCTGAGTTACATCAGTAGAAAATGAAGTTGATGCGAAACAAATTGAGGACCAGTACCTAGATATGGATGTGAGGGCTGGGTAGCAGGACAGTTCAGGAAGAGTGGGTTTCTGGATAGCTATGAGATGATCGTGACTCCAGAAGGACCACTCTTTATTTAAGACGCCCCATGTATTTCCTGGTACTGCCACCCACTATCCATCCAACATCGGTGTGCCATCACGAGGTGAAACACATCAGCAATTTATGTGTTTGTTTTTAAAATTAGCACCTTACATTAGTGTAATTGTATTACAATTAGTGTGCCAACGCTGATACAGCATTAGCACAAAACCACGTTTAGTTCAGATTTCTAATGCTCCTTTTCTCTCGGGATCCTGCCCAGGAAGCACAGCGCCTGCAGTCGTGTTTCCTTGGGTTTCTCGTGCCTAGATGAGGTCATGAAACCTACCTGTTTTTGCTAACCTTTACAATTTTGAAGTTATTGAACCAGTGCAGCACATCCTTTGATTTAAATTTCTAGGCTTTCTAAAGAATAACATATATATACATCTCCTACTCGCCATACACACTAACAGCACTGTAATGATTTCCGCCACATAAGGCTGATACTCCGGGTTCTAGGGGGTCATGCAGGTGCAGGCTCCCAGTGATGTTTAACGCCTCCCCCCGCCCCGTGATCCACGTAAGTCTCAGCTAAGCCTCTACGCACGTGCGTGGATTACATCATCCACATGACTCAGCTAAGTCCTTGTGCGCATGCGTGAGCCCCGTCATTGCATATGATGTCACGTCAACCCCCTGTGCGCATGCTCTAGGTAGCTTTTAAAAGGTGGAAACGCCATCTTCCTCTCTGCACACTGACTTCTCAGGCCTGTGCACGCCCTCGCTAATAAACTAAGCAGGTTTGTTGCGTGTTTCATGTTTCCTCCTCACTTGTGCCAGGTAATTTCAAGCACAACCTATCATTGTTTGCAGAGGGCCCAAGGTCATCTCGTCATTGTCTCTCGCCCAGGGCTTTCTCCATCAAGTCTCACCTACTCTCTCCCAGTTCCCTTCCTATCCACAGTACCCCACTTCAGCATCCCCACCACACTATAAAAGCTGTCTATGGCCATATCCTCTATCTGGCCAAATAGCCCCACTTGGGAACAGACACACAGTCTTAGTTCGAAGTAAGGTCAGAGCTTCCTACTGCTGTTGGATCTTTTTCTCAATCTAATTTTGAATTTTTTTTTTTGAGACAGGTTTTTCTGTAGTTTTGTAGACAAGGCTGACCTCAAACTCACAGGGACCTGCTGTCTCAGCCTCCAATGGGAGGCTGTGTGCACCGCCAACGCCTGACTCTTTTTCTCAATCTGAATGTAAGCTAGCTCCTAGTTTCTTCTCCCGCCTTAAACCCTGGGCATGTCGTAGCACTCATTCACGCGCCTTCCCATTCCATCACGAGGTCGTGGTCGTTGTTACCAAGCTTTTCCTTCAGTATCTTCCTAGGTACAAGAATGCGGAGACTAAGAAAGGGCGTCCTTCACACTCTTAACAAGTGCGGTGTAGTTGGAGAGCTAAGCGTAGAAAAGAGGTTAAGTGCAGGCTTGGGAAGTAGGCACAAAGCGTTAGCTCAGGCACAGGCAAGTTGCAGACAGAAGTGAAACTCAAGGCACTCACTGTGACCTCAGCACTTAGGGGGCGAACCCAGAGAAAGTATTTTCTGAGCAAACTCGGCAAAAGGTAACAGGCCACTGAGCAGCAGAGGGCACAGCACACAAGGCGCGGTTACTAAGCAAGGTAGTACGGAGAATTTCGAAAGGTTTTATTTTTAGCCGTATGTATCTGTGTGTGGGGACATGCACAGGATATGCACAGAAGGGGATTGCATCTCTTGGATCTAGAGTCACCGGTTGCCGAGCCATGATACATGTGATACGGGACCTGGCGTCGGAGCTCAGATTCTCTTCACTGTTGAGCTTTCTTTCCAGCTCATGGAATCTTATTGCTTTGTTTCATTTATATTCATGGAAATTAAACTGAAAACCTTCCACATGCTAGGAAGTACCATTAAGCTCCAACCCCAGTCAGTGTGGAAAATTTTCAAAAGAGGATTAAGGGCCACGCTGACAAAACAGGAAGAACGCTTGCCCTGGACCCAAAGGACGGCTGACTTCAACCTGCGGGACTTGGACTCGGTTTACTGAGTTCCAATTATTGTTCTAAAATGAAACAGAAATGTTATTATTTGTTTATTTATTTTAGATTTCCGAGGCAGGGTTTCTCCGTGTAGTCCTGGCTGTTCTGGAACTCACTCTGTAGACTAGTCTGGCCTTGAACTCAGAGATCCACCTGTCTCAACCTCCAGAGTGCTGGGATTAGAGGCGTGCACCACCACCACCTAGCTCAGAAATGTTATTTTTCGGAAATTGTGTTTCTTTTACTGCACACATAAGTATGCGTGCCTGGATTTGTAATGTAAGCTGTACTTTTCACAAGCCATCACAGCAGGGCTACCTGGTGGTGCTGCAAGGCTGGGCAGCGGGATCCATTTCAAAACAGTGCTTTCCACGCTTCCCAAAGAAAACAAAGCAGGGCCCTTCTTGAAGCATAAATTCCCCGGTCCCGTCCAAGACTCACTCGCAATGAGCATTTCCAGGAAAACCTGGCCGTTTGCACTCGATGAACACTGAGAACGTTGCTGAGGGGAACTTTGGGGCCCTTGTAATGTGACCGTAGGAGAGAAAGTTGGGAATGAGGAGCCGGAAGTGGGGAGAACAGAGTGAATGCCGCTGCTCTCCTCTCTTGACGGCTGGAGCCAAGGCCACAGCAGCGGGGCCCTGAAGCCTTGGCTCTTGCATGTTTTCTGTTTCTGTTGGGAATGTGAGGGACAGATAGATTTGGAGAAGAGATAATGAGATCAGTTTTGACATGCTCAATTTGAGACATGGTTCACAGTGCAGAGGAACATCTGGAACACAGGGAGTGGCCAGAGGGTGATTTCTGAGTCATTCTCAGGAGGGTCAACCACGAAAAGGAGAGTCCCCACCCACAAGATCCGACCCTGACAAGTGGAGGTGGGAACACTAGGTACCTCCTCTCGCCCACCCTTCTGCGAGAGGCCCTTCTGTTAGTTAGTTAATCTCTTTCCCAATACATCTTGTCGAAGGACAACCCCCAGCCTCACCACCCTAGACATAATAATAGCAGGGAGCCACAGCCCATCTTCATCATTTCCTGGACTGCATCCTCCTGCCGTGACTCCCAGCACTTAGGGCAGAGCAGGCATTAGGCAGATGTTTGTGACACCGGTGAGAATTTAGGGGGAATTTGCCAATTTGTACTTACTAATGCTTAAAGTCTAAATGAATCTATACACACAGTATCTAATGGCCATAAATTATTGCTGATAAATTTCATGACATAGCACCATCTGACTGTGTCTTCCTATTTTTTAATCAAGAGTGTAACAGTTTATTTTAACAATAGCTGCTCAGAGTCGTCTTTTCCAGGCCCCTGGTTACGCGTAAAGAGTCTGATGTTGTGGGTGATATAAAAAGGTGGTAGACTGGACATGGTGGTGAGTATCTGTGATCTCCTACTTGGGAGGCAGAGGCAGAAAGGTTGCTATAAGTTTGAAGCCAGCCTGTTCTAGATAGCAAGTTCCAGAACATCCAGGGCGACAGAGTATTGAAAAATGCAAAAGTAGTAAGAGAAGAAAGAAAAATATTATAGCATAATCAATCCTTTTCTAAGTATTTTGGACCAAATCACCCATGAATTCTACTTTGAATCAGGGTCTACTTTGTACAATACAAACATCAGCATTTAATTTAAAATTGTGTCAAGATCATAATCAACCTAACTCGGTGGGGGGGGGGGGCGAATGACACCTTTCTGCACCGTCACCCAGCATCGGCCATGATCAACTCAGGGCCAATCTATTCCATCCCTACCTCCTACCACACAGCGTTCTATCTTAAAACAAATCTTAGAAAACATAATTTCATCAGTAGAGGAAAAGCTTTTCAAAATAAGCACATTTGGGTCTGGGGACGCGGCTCAGCTTCTGAGAGCACGTGCCACTCTTGCAGAGGACCCCAGTGTGTTTCCCAGCACCCATGCCTGTCGGCTCACAACTGCTTGTGACTACAGCTCCAGGGAATCTGCAAGACTACATGCACACACATGGACACACACACTTACATTTTTACATTTTAAACGTAATTTTTAGCCTAGTCTGTTTGAAAGCTCACCTTCCTAGACCTGGATGGAGGGGGGAGGACCTTGGACTTCCCACAGGACAGGGAACCCTGACTTCTCTTTGGGCTGGAGAGGGAGGGGGAGGAGGAGGGAAATGGGAGGAGGTGGAAATTTTTTTAAAAAAAAAAAAGGTAATTTTTAAAATAACCACATTATGAGGCCAAAAAAAGTTGACAGTTCTTCAATATCATCAAACGCATAATTGCTCTTCTAGCTGTCCGCTTGTATTTACAATTTCATTCGAGGTTCTAGAAAGTTAAGATTCAAAAATGATCTCTGTGTTACAGTTGGTTAGTTAAGTCTTCAAAATCTCGTTTGTTCTGCACAGCGTCTCCCTTGTTGGGGTTCTATACTGAGGAAATCAGGCCACTCGCTGAGTTCTTCTGTCTGGTTCTCTGCTGTTTGCACGCCACCAGCATTGTACGAGATGTTCCTCAATTCTGTAAATTTTCTTCTGAAATTTTACTAAGTAAGAATGAAAAACTTTGTGCTATTCAAGTTATTTGCTTATTTTTGGACAATTCTTCATGAGTGAGGGTATGTTTCGTTCTGGCCATCAGGAGGCACAGATTGCTTGGTCGTCTGTGGTTTTCTGTGTAAACCTTCAGTTTCCCTCAAAGCCTAGAGACGCTGGTCCTCTTGTGGCTGTAGAAAGATATCCAGGTTCAGGATCCTAATCAGAAATCCAGGATGCTTTCAAGTCTTAAATTTTCCGAGCACCAACATGATACGAATGGAAAATTCCACACCTGACTTCTGTAACATCTGAGTATTTCTGACGAGAGATACATAGCCTACACTCCAACTCCCTCTTATCTCAGGCACTATGGTTGCTTAGGGACACAGACCACACAAGGCAGGCAGCAAGCAATGCTGGCACTTGTTTACCTGTTTCTGACTGAGTAATGAATTGTTTACCCCTCATCTTCTGAACATGCCTATTATTTTTAGCAATACAAGCTCACGGATTGAAACGAGTTTGATGTGTTCCATTCTATCATTGCACTAATATTCAAAGTATCCCATCTTTGGCCTCTGTGAGGTGGTCCTGGAGTCCTCGGAAACATCCCCAGCATCTCTGACAGCTCCCTCGCCATACCCGATGCGCACTCCTGGTTCCTTTGTCCCCATGCTGCATCAGAGGCTCTGGGATAGACAGCTGTGTGGGAAGCGCTTCTCTAATCACCTGTTACGTGCAGGGCACCGAGTTGGTCTAGTGACTTATCTGTGCTACAACTGCATTATCTGGTGTGCATACTTGCGGCTGGATTTGTAGGATCCTGGGGAGGCTGAAATAAGGTAAAGAGAGAACCTAAACTAGTGCCTGTCACCTACCCCTGTGTGAGGCAGTTGTGCCGTTCTCGTGACTAGCCCCTCTCCAGCCATGTCACTGTGCTTGCTCACACTGTGGGTCATCTGACACACAACAAAGACTCGCGTTTTACTCATACCCAGTGACACAGTGGTTTATTTTAATAAGGCTATTCTAGAGTTCCTTCCATGGCATTTACCCTAATCACATATTGCTCTACAATGACTCAACACACACCCATATTAGAGCATTTCCTGTAAAGGGATCCAAGCTTTAAAAAACTGGAAGTATTTAGAGTGTCCCAAGCACCAGGATATTTCCTGCTTTTTATATTTGTCTGGAAGGGCTAAATTGGCAGGAACTGGGCAGGGAGTGAGCCAACCGAGGAGTCAGGGTTCACATTGAGCTGAAGTCTTTGCCAAGCTACATCTGTCTGTTCTTCCCTGGTTGGACACAGAGAACTACAAGAGTCGCCTGCTCAGAATCATTCAGCTCTCTCTCTAATCAGGCAGGGCTACAGACACTCCTGACCACACTCATCGCACTGCTAGTCCTGTCTGGAAGCCTTTGATGCTATGACATCTGGAGGTTTTGCTGCACAGTTCTTTCTGCTAGTTTGAGGGTTTAAAGTGTCCACGTGACTGACCCTGCACGCCCCAGAGTAAGGGCAGTAGAGGTGGGTGTTTGCTTATGTGATCCATCAGGTCTCAGGAAAGCCCCAAGGTACCTCTCTAAACCAGGGACTTTGCTGGGGCCTTTGTAATAGAGCCATTTGTCGGCAGTTGCACACTCTTGCCTCACTGACATACAGTTGTGCTGGCCTTGCATCAGCCGCGCTAAGCCGTCTGCAGCGGCTGCCTAGAAACCCCCAGAAGCACACAAGTCTCTACTGCCTAAACAGAACACACTGACTCGCTTCAGTCTTTCTCTTTCTTCTTTACTTTTTCCCTCCAGACATCTCTCAATGTTTTCCAAAGCAGTTGTCAGTAAGATGGCTTGGCATTTTTAAAGCACTTCAAAATGTATTTTTAATCCAAATGAGGGCATAATCATAAAGTGGGTACTGTTCAGTTACTAAAACTAAAGGAGTAGACTTTGGGCATTGACAAAGAAATTTCTTTTTTACAGAAAGAAATCCAAAGCATTGTGTATAGTAAGACTGTATTTTAGTAAGACAATTGTCGTACACGCTGGGTTATATGGAGAGTTGTGACAGTGGCCGGCCCTAGTGGTGACAGGAACAAGTTATCGCCAGAGGTGAGATCGTCATAAACTGCTTCCGTGTGCGGTTTTAGAGTTTCTAAATTTCTTCTCAGTATGTTACAACTTGTTCGGAACACAGATTACATATTGTAGTAGCAATTTAATGAGTTTTTTTGTGGTAGCTTCTTGAACAATTTGTATAATAATCTGAAAAAGAGGAGTTAGTATTAAAACATAACTGAAGTGTTTGAAAACTGTGTACCTAGCCTTTGCTGACTCCAAAATAGTTTAGCATATATAATTGGATGGAATATAAAACTTTGAAATCTTCAGAACAACCAGCAGACCCCACTTTTGCTCACTGACCATACACGTTTGTTGTATTGTATGTAGCAGACAATAAGCTAAGTATGGCAGTACTAGCTCAATAGCAATGAAAAGAAGAAACTCATCTTCTAGCCTCTCCTTATGAACCAGCGCCAAGAATGTTCTGGAGCACATTAACAATTTACTACAGGATTTTGTTACAAGAATGAGTCATATGCAAATTAATTATACTTCTATTCAAATTTTTACTGATAAAATGATTTTGTTTTGTTTTGGTTTGGTTTTTGGAGACAGGGTTTCTCTATAGTCCTGGCTGTCCTAGAACTCATTCTGCAGACTAGGCTGTCCTCAAACTCTCAGAGATCCACCTGCCTCTGGAGTTTTTCATTTGATAAGAGATAAATGTTTGGAAACATTATATATTTTATCCCCATATTCAAATTTCACAAAATCACTCACTGTCGGGATTTTGCTCATGGGTCTAAATGTCTCTAAAGTAGCAACGAATATAAATGCAACATTATTTCCTCCTGGCATTCCAGTTTAGAGGAGACGCTTGAGTTCTAAAGCCAGGAGAAACCTCTATTCTTAGTCTGACTTACAAAGCTAGCAAGTGGGAATTTTAAAATCATTAATATCAACCTCTTTGAAGATAAAATTTCTGTTCCATAACCTTCAGTCCACATCATATGTGTCCTTTCATGAACCAGATGAAGATGCGTGGGAAAGGCAGGACAATCAGCAGCAAACCTGAGCATGACCACACGGAGCGAGATTCTCCGAGCATGTCCCACCCACTGCTCTTCCAGCTTGAAGTCAGCAGACCTTTGACCTTTGCTGGGAAGGGTCAGATGGTAAAACTGGTTTTGGTTTTGTGGACTGTGCAGTCTATCCGATGACTGAATACCGTTGTGGGGCAGAGGCAGTCATAGACTACAGCAAAACAAATGGACATAACTGTACTTCAATGAAATTGGGATTACATACACTGAAAATGGTAATTATCCAATTTCCATGTTACAAATACTTTTCTTTTGACTTTTCCTATTATTGAACAACATAAAATTTATTCTTGGCTGGCCGACCTTACAACAATATGATGGCGAGCTGTATTTGAGCCAAAGTCAGGTACTGGGTCAGTTTCCTATTTAGTGCCTCGAATCTGTGATTTCCCTTCAGCAGGTGCTGGGGGTGGGGAGAAGAGAAGTAGGGGAGAGGATCCAAGAGATTATAAAACTAAACATCGGTGGCAGAGAATACAATGGAGGGATCCTTCATCTGGCGATGGATGGAGATGGAGACGGAGACCCACATTGGAACACTGGACTTAACTCCCTAGGTCCAAACGAGAAGCAGAAGGAAAGAGAACGTGAGCAAGGAAGGCAAGATCAGAGGGAACCTTCATCCGACGAGGGATGGCGATACAGACGGAGACCCACATTAGAGCACTGGACTGAGTCCCCAAAGGTCCAAATGAGGAGCAGAAGGAGGAAGAACATGAGGAAGGAGAGCGGGACCGCGAGGGGTGCGATCACCCACTGATACAAGGGGACTGATCTAATGAGAGTTCACCAAGGCCAGTTGTCTGGGACTGAGCGAGCACGTAATCCAGCCAGATTCTCTGATTGAGGTCGGATTCTCTGAATGTGGCTGACCCGGAGTCTTTCTGAAAAGCCATCGACAATGACACTGGGACTTGTTTCCTCTGCATATACTGGATTTTTGGGATCCAGTCTGTTTGGATGCTCACCTTCCTGGACCTGGAGGGAGAGGGGAGGAGCTTGGACTGCCTGCAGGGTGGGAGACCCTGACTGCTATTGGGGATGGAGAGGGAGGAGGGGAGGAAGTGGGGAGAGTGGGAGGGTGTTGGGAAGAGGGGCGGAAATGGAGACTTTTGTATTTTAATAAACTTTGAGGAAAAAATAAATAAATAAATATTTGATGTACTTTTTAAAAAAAATAAAACTAAACATCATGATTTTGTTTTCCACAAAGAAGAAAAAAATCCTTTATTAATTCAAAAGTTACTATTACAATGAACTTTTGTGTTGTTTTCTTTACTGAGATAGGTTTGCCCAAAGCCCATGATAGCCTTGAACTCTGGATTCTCTTTGCCTTCCACCTGCTGAGTGCTTCTGGTGGGGGGAGTTGACAGGTGTGTGATGGAGAGTTGACAGGTGTATGCTGGGGGAGCTGACAGGTGTGTGCTGGGGGAGTTGACAGGTGTGTGCTGGGGGAGTTGACATGTATGTGCTGGGGGAAGTTGACAGGTGTGTGCTGGGGGAGTTGACAGGTGTGTGCTGGGGGAGTTGACAGGTGTGTGCTGGGGGAGATTACAGGTGTGTGCTGGGGGAGATTACAGGTGTGTGCTGGGGGAGTTGACAGGTGTGTGCTGGGGAGATTACAGGTGTGTGCTGGGGGAGTTGACAGGTGTGGGGAAGATTACAGGTGTGTGCTGGGGGAGATTACAGGTGTGTGTTGGGGGAGATTACAGGTGTGTGCTGCGGGAGCTGACAGGTGTGGGGGAGATTACAGGTGCGTGCTGGGGGAGTTGACAGGTGTGTGTTACCACACCCAGTGAAGAACATTTTAAAGCCAAGCTTACAAAATATCTTCAAAAAAACCACGAGTTTTAGAGGGTGACCCTAAGCAAAAGAGATACCCATCCCTCTTTATTTTTTCTTGTTGGATATCAGGGAATATTTTTTTCTTTTTAAGAAAGAAAGAAAAAGAGCAAAAGTGCCTGGACTAATAGAAACCGCCCCTCCCCTTGTCTTCAGCAACACTTGGGCGGAAAGCGTTTCTCATCTTTGTAGACTTTTATAACTTTTTGGTGCGCTGTTCGTTGCCTTTGGTCTTCTATCATCATGTTTATTTTCCAGTTTGTTTTATGCAGGTTCTGTGTATTAACTGACACTATTCCTTATCCATTGTTAAGTCAAAAATATTAACTTTGCTCTTTTATCTTTTGTATTCATTAAAGTCAAAAACAATCTTTTCCTTTATGTCTTATTTCTTTTCTCTTATACTTAAAATGAACTTCCTACTGAGTACCAGCACTCAGGATGCTGAGGCAGGACAATCTCCAATTCCAGACCAGCTAAATTATACAGTAAGCCCTGGAGTCACAGTTAAACTATATCTTCCTGTCTCGAGGTCATGGATACATCCAATAGTGTGTTCTTCTGTGGGTGTATTTTTATTTTTAAATAATAATAAACTGTTGACATTTTGAATTCAATATAAACAAGACATCAAAAGTAAAGAATTTCTATAGACTTCACCTATGTAATGTTCAACCTCAGCACTAACCATGCACACTGGGGCATCTCTGTCTTGTATTTCTTGCTATATTCCTGATTTTCCCATTGGGAACCATGACTGGGTCTCAGTCTTTATTTTTGTCCAGAGCTCCCATCCAAGGCCTCACACATTTGTGGAAAGAAAGAGAAAGGGATGGAAGCTTCAGCCTTGACCCCAGAACCCCACGTCTCCCCCTCCCTAAGAAATACCCTATGAAACTTCACTGGCAGTTGGGACTGTCTGCCTTGCATATCTGGAGGCAACTTTTATTTGAGTGTGGCTGGTATTTATAGAGCAAGGTCACGCACCTCCGGCTAAGCAGCTATGGAAGTGAGAGTTACCTGCTAACTGTGGGCAGACAAAGGGCCCTCTGAGTGTCCAGAGTCTTCACACCTGTGAACTTCAGGAATGGAAGTGTCACCGTGGAGACAACAGATGCCTCACCTTTGGTCAGTTACGATGACAAAACCAGATAGATGTTCTGAAGCCCTGCAGGATGCAGGGAAGGCTTCGTGGCTGGAGGTAAATGCACACTGGATTCTGGCAGACCCCGCTCTGCCTCTGGTGACTTCCAGCTTCAGCCGGAAAGCACGCTTCTCCTATCGCGTTAGATTTAGTTTGCTAGAGATACAACCTGAGGCAATGTGCAGAGGTGTTTGGTTTTCAGTTGGTCTGTTTCAGTGCAGTCCCCTACTCCTAAGTCAGAGAACCCTTAGTAACGACCCTGGGCGCCTGTCTCCTGTCAGGTGGGAGAGGAACAGAGTGGAAGGGAGGCCATCATGGAAGGCATGCCCAGAGTTCTACCGAAGGCGGACAATATACTGAGAACCAGCTGGTCGTACGTGGCAACCCTTGCCAGCCACAGCACAGCTTTTAGTTTAGTATGGTTTTCACAGTGTTTGAGGAGGTGAGCCTGTGAGCAGCTCCAGTGGGAAGGGAGAAAGCAGAGCCAATCAAAGATGATGGAACTGGAGTTGAAACTGGTCACCAGGCCACACCTGTCTTCTGTTCCTTGTTCTCTCCCTAAGCGCCAGCCGACCGATGCCAACGACTAAAACCCCAGGAAATAGTGCAATTCAGTGGGGTGCAGACTCTGACGAGCCCTCTACCCAACGTGTTCCAAAAAAAGCCCTGTGGCAAAGAAGTCATCTGAGAATATCCTCAGGGCCGTGGACCACAGAGAGCCAGTGACCATTAGCTTGGCTGGTGATTGTTCCAAGTTAAATTTCTGAGTTAGGAGGAGTAAGTCTATGCTAAATCTATGGGCTGAATTCCCTTGTTGAATGTTCCAACCATGATCTTTGAAGATTGATAAACTTCAACTTCAAGGTCCTGAAAACATGAAAAGAAATTTTAAAACTGTGTATTAAAAGTATGCTAGATTCCTTTTGAAATACTCTAATTATCCAAAATCCAAGCCATACTGAAAACCTCGACAGGTGGAGGCCCGCGGAGCACGAAGCCCCTGCACAACCCAAGCACGGTAGATGCAGAGTGAAGGAAATGCCAATATCCACAATATACGACCGAGGGGCTCAAGCCCAGTTCTATTCCACTGGTCACCTCTGGTATTTACCATGCTTTCCAAAGCAAATATCTCCCACCCCTCACACTCTACAGAGAAACAGGTCAGTTCAGTGTCAGGGCTAGATGGGTCTCCAGTGGGGAAGCATAACTCGGCTTTGATGGGAATGCTCATCGCTGCAATTTCTGTCCTCTGGAAATACTGAAAACATTTACTTGCTATTCCTCAGTCACTCTACTTAAACATCTAGAAAATGAAGCACCCGGACAGGACGGTTCTTTTGCAGCTGTGCTTTGGAGCAAAAGCACATTACTGAGCCAGCACTGCAGGGGCTCATTCAAGAAAGGAAAAGCAGCCCACAATAAAGGTGACAAAGTCACCTCCCGCCTTCCACACGCAGCTCATGGGAGTCCACCTGGACCCACAGCTCCGAAAGGAGGAGGCGGGAAGTCTTGGGCTCCTAGAGGGATATTGTTCATTCTCTCAGGAACCACTGCTCTCGGTTAAAGATGCTAGGTGGCGAGACAAGAGAAAATGTTCTGAGGTCTGCATCTCAAACATCTCATCAATACAAAGAACAACTATTTCTGTACAAGAAATAGACTTATCTGGGTGCCCTCAGTGTCCCTTCTTCTTCCTGTGTTCTTACGATGGTGGGCGTTCACTCAGGGTCACAGTAAGTTCCAAACAGAACCATCACTGGTACCTTGTGAAGTACCAGTCAACAAAGACTCAAAAAGTCTCCTGAGGAGAACGAGCGTTCCCAGGCAGCAGCTCCTGACTGCTTATCAATAATGCAGATGGATGTCAACCTATCTCAGCAGGCTATTCAGCCATCTGGATCCTTTGAAACTTGTGTAGCATTCTTTAAATCGATGCCAAAGCCATTCACTCCAGAAATAAAATGCAAAAAGCACCCTGGATCCGTAAAGACTCAGATCTGAAGTGGATGCGCCTTCCTTCTCTTTACCCACCTGCCTGCTCACCCTGGGGACTTTCCAAACTTACTTTCTATTTTCTAAAATCTTTTCCAACTAGTTATGAGGGAGTTTTAGAATACCTCCATGATAAGGAACGTCTTGACTTTAAGTCACTCTTCAAAGATCTTACAGCACTGTCCAGAGATGAATGAAGAAGCCTTTGGGGTATGGGCACCCTCAGATCCCATGCCCAAACAGAAGTATAAGCAGAGACCGGAATGCGTATAGCCTCTATGGAAAACAGATCTTACGCATGCTCTGTGAACCCTCCCTTTTGTGACTCCTACTCAGCCTGGGAGGAAACAAGCAATAACTTCATCAACAACATTTTGGGGTTTCATGGGTGGGGGGAGCATTCTCCTATCAGAACCACCAAAGAGACTTTTCTCCCAGGTGCCTCTCACCTTCCAATGAGAGCCAGAAAACTCCCTCAAGGACTTTCTGGGCTGTGGTGTCTGTAGCCCTGTGAGGGAAGGAGCCACCACCGCGAAGCTTGAGCGGGGTCCAGCACAAAGCCGATGGCTGGTGCTTAGGAAACATCAGCATTCCCCTCCATCCCTTAACCCGACACACTGAGCCGATATTCACCAAGATGCCTCCAGCAAATAGTCTGGGCTTCACTGCCGTGGGTCCCGCTGTCCGCTGCCTGCCTTTTGCCTCAGTGACAACCTTTGCTAGCAGACCCTGCAGTATGACTCAGCAGGCTTGAATCTAGCTTTGTGGGCACGCAGACCTGCTTTGACTGCTAGATCAGCTGATTGCAAGGAGTCCTAGGGACTCTGCTGCAGAGCTGATGCTCAAAAGGTGCGACCAAGAGAACAGAACCTTCTGCTACCAGAGCCCACCAGAGCGTGCCGCAGCCTCCCGAAGAGCACAGTGGCTCTTTGTAGTTTGGTTCTGAAGATGTGTTCTCACTATGAGCTTCTGGCTGTCCTTTAACTCACCGCAATCCTGCTAACACATCCTTCCAAGTCCTGGGACAACAGGCGTGTCGCACTCTATCCAGCCCCAGAGATTGTCCCTTGTGGGTAGGTTTGCTTAGAATCAGCTCAGACCCGCTCTCCAGCCTGTGAACTTGGGACTGTGACAATAAAGGCAATACCATCAGATAACACTGCTGGAAAAAGATGGTATGGAGTCCACCTTAGGTGCTGAGCCCTTGGCATGTGCTACCTCCTTACCCCTGTAGCAGGACCTCCATTGCCCATGTTACCACTGGTAACATGGTAAGAGAGCTGTCCCTGACCCTCACCTGAGGGGGCAGTCCTGGTAAAGACCCAGACGGACCAACTCAGTTACCACTAAGGCCCACATCCAGGGCCTTGAGTTGGCCACCCCAATATCTACCTCCAAAAGTTGGGAAGGGACTGGACCTGTGGAGTGATAGCTGTAGTGTTCCATAAGTCCAGCCAACCGCAGACTGCCCAAGAGACGTTTTGGTGAGGGTCTAGTGATGCTGTGCCAGAGGCCAGAGGCCTTGACCCAGACCAGTAACTCACTGCAGTGAACATCTGCAAGCAAAGCCGTCCAGACAAGAGGGTCTTCTGTGTGACCGTGCACAGCTCCCAAGCTCTGACAGATGAGCAAGTGATGGGAGGTGGGAAAGATGGAGGAGCAAATGCTTTGCTTTGTTTCTAACTATTTTTTATTTTTTTATTTTTCCTTGGGGGTGTAGTTTGAATGTAATTAACCCTCATAAGCTCGTAG
Source organism: Myodes glareolus (assembly GCF_982192425.1). Taxonomy (NCBI): domain Eukaryota; kingdom Metazoa; phylum Chordata; class Mammalia; order Rodentia; family Cricetidae; genus Myodes; species Myodes glareolus. The sequence continues at coordinate 98,586,588 of NC_142033.1, read as the reverse complement.
GGAGTTTATTAGGAGGTGTGGCCTTGTTGGAGGAAGTGTGTCACTGTGGAGGCGGACTTTGGGGTCTTGTATGTGCTCGTCACACCCAGAGTCTCCGTTCACTTCCTGTTGCCCATAGATCAGAGACGTAGAACTCTCAGCTCCTTCTTCAGCACCATGTCTGCCTGCATGCTGCCACGTTCGACTGTGATGATAATGGACTGAACCTCTGAATTGTAAGTGAGCCCCAATTAAATGTTTTCTGTAATAATCAATCAATCAATCAGTTAATCAATCAATCAATAAAGCTGTGCTGTGGTCTTAGTTTCTCTTCACAGTAATAGAAATCCTAACTAGGGCGGACAGAGAAGGCCTGGAAAATGAAAGGGGTTGGGACACATGATGTGAAATTCCCGAAGAATTAGTAAAAGAATTGTATTGAGTAGAAACCAAAAAGATGTGAGGCCAAACTGGGTGAGGGGTTCTAACAACACTCACTGCCTTCTGTGTCAGCGCCGCTCTGAATCTAAGGGTGCCCGTCTCTGACTGACCTCTGAACCATGTATGGAACAGCTCTGCCAGGCACTGCCTCTCCTGCAAACGCAGAGCCAGGCTGCCTCAAAAGAATCGCGGTAACTCCTCTGCAGCCTGGCCCCGCAGTTCCTGCATTCAGACCGCCATGTGTTCCTGGCCCAGTCTTGCAGTTTAAGTTAACTTGATGAAAACAAGTTTCAAAATGGCTAAACCCTGCAGGTTCGGGGCTGCACGCCTATAACCAAAGAATTAGCAGCTGAATGGCAAAGATAATGAAAACAGGCTAATCCTCAGCTTTCATTTGATAACAGAAGCAACGTTCTCCGCAAGAGAACCACAATCTGGCATCTCTGCTTTATTTCTTCTGCTAACCCTCAGCTGGGGTTATAAAATAGCTAAAGGAGGAAGAGGAGAAGGAGGAGGAGGAGAAGGAGGAGGAGGAAAAGAAAAAGAAAGAGGAAAAAGAAGCAGTGGTGTCTGATATTTATAAAGGGAAAACTGGTGGCTGAACTGTGGGAAGCCCTGGCCACGTGGTGACCCCAGGAAGCTGGTAAAGCACCAGAGTTGGTGGGAGGGAGGTACAATCTGTGGGTAACAGAAGGAACATTGCCTGTGACGCAAATTAGTGTGCAGTTTCCTCACCTTGCAGCTTGGGGGTGAGTCAGCACGTGGAGAAACAGCACTCTTCTAGGTGGGGCTAGAGCAGAAGAGGGACAAGGGAGCTCCGAAGTCCAGGTAATGACTGGTATCCACGATAGAGGTACTCAGAGAACCACAGAAAGACAGCAAACCCACACAGACTACCTATGAACAAACCTAAATCCAAGCCTGCTTTGTGGGGGTCGCCTCTGAAGCCTCGCTAAGTGCAAAGGCTGAGGAATGGTCATAGCTTAAAGGGTGGCGGTCCACCCTCATGTCCTCCTGTCAATCCCAGTGACGCGGGAGGGTGACATCTGACAGCTAGCGTGAAAGATGGCAGACGAGAGCAATGCCGATCTACCTCCTCTCTCCTCGTCCCACAGTGAGTAGCATGGACACATGAACTTCCTGTACTTGGGTAATAGGCATCAAGGATGGGAGAGAAGGTAAGAAGATCCCCCTCGCAGTCTATTTTATTTTCCTAACTATTTCCTTTTATAATTTTAAAACAATTACATGATGTATTTATGTCACAGTATGATTTGCTTATTTTTCCAAAATTGAAGTTAAAATGGCTTATCCACTTTTTCGGAAGGAAAACCCACCAAATTATGTTCTTACCATATTGGTTATACTGTGCATAGTAGTTCTGATCACTTAAAACACACACACAGAGTTATGATTATCATGACTTTTCCTATCACACATACAACACGGGGCAGTCAAGATGGCTCAGCGAGTACAGGTAACAGCCGCCGAGTTTGACAACCTCAGCTTTGATCCTCAGAACCGGCATAGCAGGAGAGAACCGGACTTCTCAAATTTGTTCTCTGACCTCCGTGTGTGTACGGTACCCATATGCATACATATTGAGTAAGTAAGTAAATAAATAACTGCGTTTTTAAAAATCTCACATTGTGTAAGTTAAAATGAATCCCCTTTCGGCAGAGGACAATCTACTTAGTTGTGTCTTTGACTTTGAGACTTCTCTACTTTCCTTGGCTTCTAGGCCTCATTTTTTTTGTGTTTATTTAACTTTGTTGGTGTTTTTATTTTGTTCTGAGACAGAGTATCTGTGCTTCAGCCTGAGCTATACTAGATCTATGTAACCAAGGTTGTTCTCAGACCCCAAAGAATCCTCCTCCTTCGGCCTCACAGGTGCTGGGGTGACAGGGTGACAGACGTAAGCCACCACACCCTGCAAATAAGCTTCATTTCTTCTTCTTCTTCTTCTTCTTCTTCTTCTTCTTCTTCTTCTTCTTCTTCTTCTTCTTCTTCTTCTTCTTCTTCTTCTTCTCCTCCTCCTCCTTCTCCTTCTCCTTCTCCTTCTCCTTCTTTTTGTTTTTGCTGTTGTTTGGAGACAGGGTTTCTCTGTGTAACAGCCCTGGTTGTCCTGGACCTCACTCTGTGGACCAAGATGGCCTTGAACTTATTGCCTGCCTCAGCTACCTCAGTGCTGAGATTAAAAGGCAGGCCTCCCGTGGCATATCAAGTTGCAGTAATACGCACAATAAGTAATACTAAGCACCTCCCCTTGTACTAAAACTGAGCAAAGCAACCCAGTATAAGGAATAGGGTCTCAAAAGCAGGCAACAGAGTTAGAGACAGTGCTTGTCCCCTCTAGGAGTCCCACAAAAAGACAAGCTACATAATTGTCATTTATGTAGAGGGCCTAGGTTAGTACTATGCAGGCTCCCTGGTTGTGGGTTCAGTCTCTGTGAGCCCTATGAGTCTAGGCTAGTTGTTTCTGTGAGTTTTCTTGTGATATCTTTGACCCCTCTGGCTCCTACAATCCTTCCTCTCCCTCTTCTGCAGGAGTCCCCATGCTCTCCTACAGAGCTACAGTACTGAAAACAGCCTGGTATTGACATAAAAACAGACAGGAGGACCAATGGAACTGAATAGAAGACCTGGATATCAATCCACACATCTTCAAACATCTAATTTTTGACAAAGAAGCAAAAAACATCAAATGAAAAAAAGAAAGCATATTTAACAAGTGGTGCTGGCATAACTGGATATCAACATGTAGAAGAATGAAAATAGACCCATATCTATCACCATGCACAAAACTCAAGTCCAAATGGATCAAAGACCTCAACATACAGCCAGACACACTGAACATTACAGAAGAGAAAGTGGGAAGTACACTTGAGCGCATCGGCACAGGGAACCACTTCCTAAATAGAACCCCGGCAGCATAGACACTGAGAGAAACAATTAATAAATGGGACCTCCTGAAACTGAAAAGCTTCTGTAAAGCAAAGGACACTGTCAACAAGACAAAATGACAGCCTACAAAATGGGAAAAGATCTTCACTAACCCCACATCAGACAGAGGACTGATCTCCAAAATATACAAAGAACTCAAGAAATTGGACACCTAAAGAACATATAATCCAATTTAAAAAAAAATGAAGTACATACCTAAACAGAGAACTCTCAACAGAGGAATCTAAAATGGCTAAAAGACACTTAAGGAAATGCTCAACATCCTTAGTCATCAGAGAAATGCAAATCAAAACAACTCTGAGATTCTGTCTTCCACCTGAAAGAATGGCCAGGATCAAAAACACTGATGACAACTTATGCTGGAGAGGTTGTGGGGAAAAGGGAACACTTCTGCATTGCTGGTGGGAATGCAAGCTGGTACAGCCCCTTTGGATGTCAGTGTGGCAATTTCTCAGAAAATTAGACCCAATAATATCACTTTTGGATATATATCCATAGGATGCTCAATTGTGCCACAAGGACATGTGCTCAATTATATTCATAGCAGCTTTGTTTGTCATAGCCAGAACTTGGAAACAACTTATATGCCCCTTGACCGAAGAATGGATAAGGAAAATGTGGTATATTTACACAATGGAGTACTACACAGCAGAAAAAAATAGCAACAGCTTGAATTTTGCAAGAAAATGGATGGAGCTAAAAAACATTATTTTGAGAGAGGTAATCCAGACACAGAAAGACAATTATCACATGTACTCACTCATAGGTGGTTTTTAAACATAAAGCAAAGAAAACCAGCCTACAAACTACAATCCCAGAGAACTTAGACAACAGTGTGGACACTGAGAGACTTACACAGATATAATCTACATGGAAAGTAGAAAATAGAAAAAGACAAGATCTCCTGAGTAAATTGGGAGCATGGGGACCTTGGGGGAGGTTTGAAGAGGGAAGGGGAGAGTCAGGGAAGGGAGCAGAGAAAAATGTATAGCTCAATATTTATCAATAAAAAATTGAAAAAAAGAAAGAAAATAAAAATGGAACTGCAAAAGATTGATCACTGCACAAGTCAGTTACTTCTGTGGTGAGGACGGGCGGGGGGGAAATTCTACTGGGCAAGAATTTCATGGGGTGTTGGCAATGTTTCAATTCTTTGACCTAGGTGGAAATGTGGTGGTTTTAATAAAAATGGTCCCCACAAGCCAAAGGGAGTGGCACTAGTCAGAGGTGTGGCCTTGTTGGAGAGTGTGGCCACTGCGGGTGGGCTTGAGGTTCCAGAAGCTCAATCCAGGCCCTTTGTTGCTCTTCCTCTCCTGCTGCTTGGGGATCCAGATGTGGTCATCTTGGTTCCCTCTCCAGCACCATGTCTGCCTGCAGGCCACCATGCTTTGCCATGACGATCATGGACTAAACCTCTGAACTGTAAGTCAGCCCCAACTATGTGTTTTCCTTTATAAGAGTTACTGTGGTCATGGTGTCTCTTCACAGCAATAGAAACCCTAAGACCGTCCCTTTCGTTGTAGCTCATTCAGTTCTATAAGAGTCCTCTTACGTAATCTATGCATTTTTCTGTGTGCTCTACTTCATAAGAACAAAGGTAGTACCACTATCGTTTTGTTCTGTTTCAGCAAATTTCTCACAAGCTTCCATGCCTAGACTAGCACAGATCTAATCAGTTACCACAGTGTTTCTCTGACCTTATGAGACACCCAGGAAGGCATTCCATGTGACTTAGGCTGTGGACTTCTGCCCACTTCTAGTTTGGGCAGATTGTTGAATCTAGTTTAGGATTATATATGAAGTCCTCCCTACTCCTCAACATGTGCACACACACACACGCACACACACACACACACACACACACACACACACACACTTCAACATTATCAAGCGTCTATACCAGTGGTTCTCAATCTATGAGTCACAACCTCTTTGACAAACCTCTAACTCCAAAAGTATTTACATTATGAATCATACTGGTAGTCAGGTTATGAAGTAGCAACAAAAATAATCTATGGCTGTGGATCACCAAACATGAGGAACTGTATTAAAGGGTGGCAGAGTTAGAAGGACTGAGAACTGCTGACTTGAGTCAAGTTGAATTCCTGCCAAGCCAGGGTAAGTTCGGTGGTTTCTGAAGCCTTCTGACCAGCCGTTACCACAGAGGGAAGTGAGTGATGAACTTCCAGCCCAAGGACCCTGAGAGCACATTGGTTCTGACGCTTGCCAATCAGCCTCTTTCTCACCCAAACACGAATGCCAACAACTTAGCCTGCAGCAAACACCCTGGCCCAACTGCGGTCTAAATTCTACATTTGTATTTCCCAAGATGCTCCACAAAGTGCAAAGCGGCAGCTAAAATTAGAAACCACAATGCTGGTGAGGCTTCTTTGTGTGGAGAAGGCAGACAATGTGGTGGGGAAGGAAGGGCTCGGAGCTGTCCCAGCAGCTCCTGAAGAGGAGGGGGCCCCGTGGGCAGCTGCAGACTAGCTAACTTTATACTTCAGAGGATCCATGTGGGGTTTTTTTTTTTTCCTTAGAAGCTCCCTGACCCTGATTCATCACAACACCGTCTTTGTGAAATGCGGTCAGGTTTCTTAACAATTATCCAAGGTAGAGTTTGGTTTTCAGCATCGAGAGCCGGGCTTGGTCCCTGTACGACAGCATTTGGCTGATGGTGGCTGTCACATGGAAGGCAAGCGGCAGTTTTAAACAAATACATCTGAAAACCTTTGAGCAGAGTGTTGAGTCCATTTACGATTGAGAAGTTCGTGTGATAGCAGGCTGGCCCCAGTCCTCAGGTTACTGGGTGTGAGCGGAAGGCCTCGCAGATGTAAATATAACAATGCCTGGGATTTATTGGGCACTTTCCCCACAGAACTTGTGTTCTCTGTGGGCAGAGTAACCAGCCCAAGTTGGAACTATGCAAACATTTGATTAAATCTGGGCAAGTATTACAGCCAATGATGACCAACATTAAAAACTAGTGAGAGAAGTCAATAGCTGCCCAGGGGCCTCCCAGGGTGGCCGTGTTGGTGACAAGTGGAGCATCAATGGGGTCAAGGATGTGTGGTTTTAACAGCTGCCTCCTCCCTCCCTCCTGTCATAGCGCTATTGAGAAAGTGAGACTGACCGTGTGGCCAAGCCATAATTTACAAACACGCAGGTCCTAACTAGTTGGCATCTTCTTTCTGGCAGTGCTGGGGATTTGAACCCAGGACTTTGAACATGCTAGTGTGGAAGTCTGAGTAAAAATGGCCCCATAGACTCAGGGAGTGGCATTATTGGAGGTGGGACCTCGTTGGAGTGGGTGTGGCCTTGTAGAAGGAACTGTGTCATGGTGTGGGCTTTGAGGTTACAGAAGCAGCCAGGTCCAGTGTCTCTCTCTCTCTCTCTCTTCCTGCTGTCTGCTGTTCCAGATGCAGATCTCTTAGCTTCTTTGACACATGTCTGCCTGCACGCCACCATGTCCACCAGGATGAAAATGGATTAAACCTCTAAACCTGCAAGCCAGCCACCATTAGACGTTTTCTAAGAGTAGCCACAGTTAGAGTGTCTCTGTGTCTCTTCTCTGCCCTAAGACACTAGACAAGTGTTCTGCATTCACGGTCCTTGTAGGCTTCTTATTCTCCCTCCTCCCGGCCACTCCCTCTTTCTGCTACAAGTCGCAACATTATACAGTAATTGCTCAGCCATCTTTACACGAGTGACTTACCAGAACCAAGGGATCTGGTAAAGGCTAAATCAGAAGACAAGACTTCTTGGCGTTATTGCTTTGTGAGTAGAGAGGCTGCCCTTTGCTGTAGATTTTCCTCTGTCGCTAGCTCCCTTTCTGTTACATATTTGGGGATTAATCCCCACAGCTCAGAACTATTTTGTGAAAACAGTTTTCCCCTGCCAGGCCTTGTTCCTCTCTCCTAGGTAAGCACAGAGATCTGCCTTCCTGCCGTTATCCTTATCAGCAGGCATCTGGTCAGAGTTTAGGGCTCAGGCAAAGAGCGCCCCATCTAAGGTATTCAGAGATCTCCAAGGACATAAAATTACTACCTGCCCAAGCTGTTGCTCTGGTTTTTCCCCCCAACGCCCACGATCAGAATGGCTAATAACTGCATAGTCCAGAACTGATCATTTAGAAGCCCGGGTCTCTTCGCTTAGAGCAGTAAGTCTAACTCCAGACCTAGGCCCATAGAAACTCCAGTGTCTGGTGTATGTGCTATCTGATCGAGAGCCATCAGCTTCCCCTAAGTTGCCTGGTTACCTGATAGCTCCGATGCATGCTGGGAGAAAAAGAAGTGGCACGCTGATTTAAACAACCCAAACCCTATTCATAATTTTACGGAGAATAACTCCTTAGCTCTTTGCTAACCACCTAGAAATGAAGGTAGAGCACTAACCTTCCGCTCTGGAGTTCCCTGCTGATTCAATTCCTTTCTTAACTAACTTTCGCCATTAAGGAGTTCACCAGATATGTACTAGCCACTCCCACGGATGTGTGTGTGTGTGTGTGTGTGTGTGTGTGTGTATGTGTGTGTGTGTGTGTGAAAACTCTTATCTGATTTTCTATGGGGCAAAAAACTCCAGCCTGGAACCTGCTAAGGCTGGGGAATTGCTGGTTTTCGGGATTTATATGACTGGGAAAGTTTCTAATGAGGACAAGGGGGACCATGTAGAACTAAGAACAAGGAGAACAAGGAAACAATGAGAAATGATGGGCTGGAGAGAGAAGAATAAAGAAACAAGAACAGACGATCCCTGTTGTGAGTAGATTTCTTTCTTATCCCTCAAATCTTTACCTTCAGATTTCTAGCCCCCTTTTAGATATCCGTGGCGTCTTTAACTGAACCCTGAAAGGGAGTCTTAAAGCCGGAAACCTTTAAGACTCTAAATCTTCCTGTGCAGGAAGGCACACATTGGAGACCCAAAGCATGTCTCTGCTCTCAGATCTGGATTTTAAAAGGGTTGTTCTAGGCCAGCCTGGTCTACAGAGCTACTTCCAGGACAGCCAGGGCTGTCACACAAAACTGAAACATAAAAAAGTGCAGTCACTGCATGCGGCTATTGAAAGCAAACCTACACTTCGGTGTGGGCCATGTGCCTCAAGGACTGCTCTGTGGCCCTGTGATGTGGGCGATAAATGATTCCCACGTCCACTGGGTGTCCAGGTTCCCACCCTGCAACCCAAGGAGGGCAGAACTGCATGGCAGTGCCCAGGGAGAGAGCAGCCTGGCTCAGGCAGAGAAGGCAGAAGAAAAGCAACCTTCCTGCGGTTTGTGCTGAGCTCTCCCAAGCTGCTTCCCCGACGGTCTTCCTCCCATCCCAAGGTGTGCGCGGATGGGCAGAAACTGGAGCTCAGACTCTGGCTGTGCCAGCCTCTCTCCTGCCTGAGGTTCTTGAGGGTCCTTCTCGGCCTTGAGTGGCACCCATTATCCTCCTCCTCTACAGAAAATCAGCAGGGCATAACAGGGCAGAAGCTTGAACCTGACCAGACTGACGGTTAGATAGAGTCCAAATAGATTCTGTGCAGTTCTTCTTCCTGACGCTCATTCCAAAGTCAAGGGGGCATGTCTGCATGAATCACTCAAGCACGGCTAAGAATATAGTGTTGTTGTTATTATTAGAGCAACAGAGAGGGAGTCATGCCATCTCTGGGCAGGGCCCCCGGGGTGGGCCGTGTGGGAGGCAACTGTCAACAGCTGCCAGGAGGGAAGCTTGTTTACCGTCAGCAGCCGGATTGGAGATTAAGACAGGCGAGGGCCTCCCGATCACGCCCACCTAGCTGCAGGCTGGCTGGTGCTCAGACTCCGCATCCAACTGCAGGGGCTTTACGTAGGGATAACACAACCAACAAGGAAACACGGGAGGCCTCCAGACAGCTGGGCGACTTCCCAGGGGGTCAGACAACCACACATAGAACGCCCACTCCAACAGATGAAGCAAGCACCCAGAATCAGCTGCAAATACCACGCAAGTGCTCGCCGTGTCCAACACTTAAATCATTCACCGAACACACCCTGAAAAACCCTAGCGTGGGACTGGAAATGAGGCAGCCACCAAAATAGTCCTGACCCCAGTTCCCATGGAGCTTAGCATCGCAAGTGTTAGAGAAAGTTCCAGGAGCCATGTGCCCAAACAAAATCTAAAACGATGAAATTTGCTGCCTGACAGTGAACTGCCACTGAGATACTGTGAAGTTCACGCTCCTGGGATCTCAAAAGATGTCAGCCTAAGGCCATCATGGGTTGTTTTGTTTTGTTTTGTTTTTTCTTTCAGTTAATTAAATCTTTAGCTAACAGCTGCCCTTTCTGGGTCATATTTTATTTCACTTTCAGTCTCTGGAACAGAAAAGTCTGGGGAAAAGACAATTATAATCAGAGAGTACCAAAAATACCCAGAATACTTTGGGAAGTGTGGGAGACCCCTTCACGCTTCCTGCGTATAATTATGCTTTGACCGTCCACCCTCGACTTGACTCTTCCACTCACCAGGAGTCTCTCCTCAGGCGAGTCCATCCCTCTATGACATTTACATCAACAGGGGCTCGGTTAGGCATTCTTAACCCCTAGTGTTCCATAAACCTTTTCCTGAGGACACTCAGACATGTCATTGCCCCTCAGAAAGGGGGATGTATGTATGTGCCCAAGTACAGTTTCCCCGCACTTCAGCTTGGGAAACCCATGAGTTTATTTGGCACCCACACAGAGCACAGGCAAGGGGTTGCTTAACCTCCCACCCCCCAGAGCTGCTGAACTACTGAAGTCTCCTCCCCAGCGTGGATGACTCCTTCTTCAGAGCTGCACAAATGGGATCTTCAGTTAGCTCTCTAGCACCTTCCAAAAACATGTGTGGATGGGACCGAATTGCACTCAGCTGGTAGGATGTGTAGGTAGAAACGGCTGGATGCCCAGACGAGACCCAATGACAGTGTTCTGCCAGTAGCCCCAGCTGTTCGGGTGATGGCTCTTAATGGGTACCATTCTACATCTGGGTAGAATAAGTGATGGGCTAGGCCTGGGGGCCTGAACCTGATGCTATTCCGGATCCTTGGGAAGTCGAGGCAGGAGGATATCAAGGTCAAGGCCAGTTTGAAAACCTTAGTGAAACCTTGTCTTGCCCTCGACTCAATACACTGTACCATCAAACACAAATTAAACGAATGAATGAATGAATGAATGAATGAATGAATACGATAAAGAAGAGAAGGAAGGTAGGAACTGGAGCGGGTTGGGGAGATGTCTGCGGCCCAGCCTGATGATCCGAGTTTGATCGCCAGGACCCACACATTGGAAGACATCTGGCTCCAGCAACTTGTCCTCTGACCTCCACATGCACACCATGGTACATGCACACAAATACACTAAATAAATGTAATTTTTCTTTGAAACAGAGTCTCACTGTGTGGCGCTGGAATTACGTAGGTCAGGTTGGCCTGGACTCACAGCGATCTGCCTGTCGGAGCTAAAAGTATGCACACCATGCCCAGCAGGCAGATGAAATTTTTGTTTTAATTAACAGAATGCTGAAAAGTTCTGCCAGCATCTTTGTCAGTGTGGCGATTGCAGTGACCGCAGGTCCGCTGACATTCTCTTCTGGTCGCAATGTTCCCACTCCATTCACCCGAAGCCAAACAGCTCCTCACAAGGACAGCTGCTCACAAAGTCCCAGAGGACCAGCTCCTTTCCCTCTAATTCCTCTGCTAGGCACTGGTTCACTGTAGTTTCTTGATGCGTTCATACGGTGCACGGTGACTTCTCCCTCCTCAAAGTGCTCACAGGGTCCCCTTCTGCCTCCATTCACCCACACCTGCACTCTCTCACACACACCCTGGCAGTGGCTGCAACCCTGGCAGCAATGCTCCTAACGATGCCCTTTTCTTCTCTGGGCTGTACTTTTCTTCCTGCTTGTCTATATCTGACACACTATACGCTTGCCATGTGCCTCCAAAAGGCTTCAAATGTAAAAAGCACCCAGGCATCCCAAAATAATAAAACACAAACAGCAGTCGGGAAGAAGTACAGCCCACAGTACCCTTGGGAGCAGCCACCTAACCTCACAGGGGACCCGGCCAAATTAGATGCAGAGAGCTGGGAGTGTTCACACACAACCGAAATCCCAGCCTAGGATCCTAGATCGGAGGCCAGCAAGCGCTACAGAGTGGGACCTGTCTCAGAACAAACAAAAGCAAACAAGCATACAAAGCAGTAGGTGATGTCTGGCGAAAGAAAGCCTTGTCCCCTCAGGGACTATTACGCACTTGGCACTTTTGACAGTCATGGTGGTGTCTTTAATCCCGGCACTTGGGAGGCAGAGGCAGAAGGATCTTTGTGAGTTAGAGACCAGCCTGCTCTACACAGTAAATTCCTGGCTAGCCAGGGCTATATAGTGAGACTTTGGAGAGAGGCATCAAGAAGGGGGAAGAGAAGAGAGGGAGGGAAGGAGGAAGAGAGAGAGAGAGAGAGAGAGAGATTAAGATTCAAAGTAGAACTTACTCTTTGGAAAGAATACAATGGGTTTTGGGTGAAGTACCAAGAGGACATAAACTTTATCAGTAATATTTTATTTCGTTTATACAAAATAAAGCAAATAGGATAAAGTAGAATTATTTAGTCATTAAGGATATTGGGTACATGAGTATTTATTATGTAAAACCTTGTATCTCACTATTTGTGTTCTGATATACACAGAAAAAACTAAGAAGGAAGTCTGAGACACAGACCAGGATTAATATGATTATTAGGTGGGTCTGAATAGGCTTGCTTCTGTCGGCTAGGTGTCCGTCAGAGGCATTAGTTTCCGTCTCTGTAACAAAGAAAGGAGAGACGGACTTACAGGAAGCAGAGGTTCATTGTGGCTCCCAGCTTGGAGCTCTGTGAAGAGCAAGCAGCATGGTGGGGACACACAGAAAAGTTGGTCATTTCATGATTAGGGTGCAAATAAGAGACCAGAGTTACAGAATCATCCCGAGGCTGTAGCTTAACAGCTGGATATGTCTTAGTAAGCTGGGACCCTGGAAAGAGACAAATCCTACTTGTGGCCTTCAGGGATCTGAGCATGTGCCTGAAGAAAGTGTTTGTTTAGAGTCAAAGCAAATGTCGGTCTTCTTGCATAAACATAAGAATAAGTCTGGGTTTTGTTCATTGTCCATTCATCTCCTCTGCTGGGTGTGCCGAAAACAGTGCCCCTGCCCCCTTGCACGGTCGGCAGTATGAACACCAGAACATCGTGATCAGTGAGATGCCAACCAGCCCAGTACCTCACAGTGGTCCCTCCTCATGCTTGGGTGACCTCTCACTAGGCCACAGTTACCAGATCTTGAAGTGAGGATGAAGAGGTTTCTTAATAAAGTCAAGAATCAGCCCTCCAAACTATACCAGAGTGGGGCCTGCATTCTACATCAGATGTACAAGGTTTCTATTTTTTGAACATGCTCCAGAGTTTTCTGAGTCCCATGACTTAGGCTGCTCTCCAGGTTGCAATATAAAGAGGCTGTGCCGAGGTCTGAACTCGTGTCCTGGGTCAGAGCTGGCTCCAAAGGCTTCATAGCCACACGGCCTCAACTCTCCTTTGGTTGAATGGTCTGTGACCAGAATTTTTCTTAACAGCTCTATCTTTGACTTGTGTTTTGTAAGTGAAGTCTGATGAGGGGTGGTGGGACAGGTGTGTGTGTGAACATGGTCTCAGTCCATGGGTAACAGTGGACAGTGTGGTAACGTGGACCTAGGACCAGACCAGAGTCCCAACTAACATCGCCGGGGGAGGCGGGGTGACAGTAGTGGCCATCCCCAACCCCCAGGAAAGGGAACAGTTTATGGGGAAGTTTCCAAGCAGCAGAGGGAAGCCGCGTGCCTCTTGGTCTATCCTTGCCTCATCTGCACAAATACTGACTTTCAGGGTCCGTAATGTGAACAATGGAGAGAAACTACCAGTGTTCAGCCTGGGTGAGGGGTGTGCTCTCACGGGCTAATTACTACAAAACAAAACAAGACAAAAGGTGTAAGAACAGACATTGTAATAAATCTGTGGGAGTTCTAGAGTCTTCAGAAGACTTCAGACCTTGTGGTTTGGGAAGCCAATACAGCACCATACTGCTGATATCCATAGGGTTAGAAAGAGAAGTTACAGAACATTGTTATCATACGAAGCTTAACATGAGCAAATTTAGCAAGAGATACGACCTAAACGCCAGGGCAGTGGCAGGCTGAGCGGAGAGAACTGTGGGCTCCAGGCCAATGTGAACAGCCTAGTGATAGACCCAACTAAAAATAAAAGTAAAATTAACTTTATGGCACAGAAGATAAAGCAACCGTACATAAGCAGGCTTCTTTAATTATATACAAACCTTTTTCATTCTTTCTTTCTGTTTCTGAAAACATCATACATGAATTCAGTGCACCATGGCCTCCCTCTGTAGCCCAGATTAGATTTGGACTCACAACTTAAAGATGTAGTCACCACAGCCAGCCATTTTCCTCGATTTCTTTTAATAAATACCAGAGAAAACATGTCAATGCCATTTCATCTTTCATAATTAAAATTAAACTCATATCCCATGTATCTAACCGTTAGCTTTAAGTGAACTAAAAAATTTTTATTTTGAAATAATTCATCAGAAATACAGTCAAACAATCCCGCTACCCAGCCTATAATGCATACTCGACAGCTCCAGCCAGGGCTGCATCAGCAGAGCTCCTTAAAAACAACCAAAAATCATCTGAGATCTTGTCCTTGTCGGGAGCGACTAAGATCACGTTCAATTATATCAATTGAAAAGGATGCTGCTAAAATAAAAATTATGGCATAGTAAGTGAATTTGCAAAAAAATCAAGCCAGAAAAACCTGATGACCAAGACATCACATTCCTATTAAAGTGATTGAGATTTTGCTTTTCTAAGTATATTTTATTCATATAGCATTATTCTTATTACATCCTAAAAATAAGGTTTTTTGGAAGATATGGCACCTTTAACTGAAGTTTTATTGCCTAATTTTTGAACAATGGTCCATTTTCATTTTGCACCGGGCCCTGCAAATTATGTAGCCAGTTCACGCTCTACTGTTATCCAGAGGTGGCCCAGCTGTCGCCCTGTCGCCTGTGGAAGATCAGGCATCCACAAGACAGCTGGCCTTAGTAAAATGGCCCATTCAGAGAGGGACTTGGTATGTTCATTGTACCCACCCACAGTTGAGCAAGTGCAAAACCAGCACAGAAGCCGGTCTCAAGTTTCTCCCATGGGCCCCAGTGGAGTTGCCTGCCTTCTATGGTGGCTCTGTAGCGAGTCTTAGTGAAGAGGATCGTTCTAGACTCCACCCTTTGCCCATATCTGCACTCCTTTGGAGGTATACCATAAACAAAGGCTGAGTTCTCAAGGAAGGGGCCCAGGACAGGACATGCTGAGACTCCATCAGCCATTTCTCAACCTGAATCCAGTGTGGTGATTCTTGATCTGATGCCCAGGGCTAATGTATCAAAGCTGTCAGTGTCTCAGCAATGAACACAAACCCTGAAGGTAATGAGGATCACTCAAAGGGAAGACAGATCAGAGCTGGGAGCTAGGGGACGAAAGCTGCCCCAAGTGGTGACTCTTTGATTTCAGAACAAAGCAGAATAAACAGCGCTAGGGAAACAAGACTGGAGGCCTCACTCCATCTCATACACTCAGCAATGTTCATAAAGAGACAAAGGATTCTGTTCACATCACCTACCCCTAAAGCCTTCTCCAACTTATCCTACCATACAGTTTGATAACTGGATCATTTCCTGTGTCATTTTCTGTTTCTCTGCGCTTTTTGAGAACTTCTTGAACACAAACTACACTCTCTTCTGCTGTGGGACAACAGTCTGTATCCTATCAATTATGTTTTAAATAGACGCTGATTGGCCAGTAGCCAGGCGGGAAGTAGAGGCAGAGCAATGAGAACAGGAGAATTCTGGGAAGGGGACGCAGTCCACAGTTGTGACCCAGCCACAGAAGAAGCAAGATGTAACTGCCTCGCCAAATAAGGTACCAAGTCACATGGCTAACAGACAAGAATAATGGGCTAGTATAAGTTATAAGAGTTAATAAGAAGTCTAAGCTAATGGGCCAATCAGTTTATAACTAATGTAGACCTCTGTGTGATTTCTTTGGGACTTAACGACTGTGGGAACCGGGCAGGACAGAAAGATCAGTCAACACTCTTCTTCCTGCATCTTACCAACACCAAAAACAATGGTACCCAAGCACATATAACCTAATTTCCCATCCATTATGTCATCTGTCCTCATAGTAACCCATCAAGCCATGATAACTCCCATTTTACAGAGGAGATTGAAGGCTCAGAAAGGTCACTGATAGTTCCACGACTGCTAAAGGGCAGAGCTGGAACCCAACCAGAAACCTGTGAGTCCATTCTACTCGCCCCATTTAGGGCACCACCTCTGAAATGGCAGGCTTCACTCTACAGTCACTCTTTTTGGATGGTTTCTGGCCCGTGCCTTCTGAAAGTCAGAGAATATGGTATTCTAAGCCCCCAGAACATGTTTCACCAACACAAGCTTCTTTCTTAAATTCAAAGGTTAACAAAATTCCAGACTTTAGATGATCGGTCAGAGAGGCCCCATACCCATCCTCCAAAGCATCATCATCATCAACAACAACTGAAGCACAGTCAATAAAAACTCAGAGACAGAAATTGGGGTTCAATCTGAAGGTCCGAAAAGCAAAGCAGCCAGCCATAGGCTCTTACCTCGACCTCAGTCCGAAATGGTGATCCTGCTTCCAGGAATCTCAAAATGAGACTGAGGCTGAGAGCTGTCTCTTCCCGTTTTATAATCCTCTCTGGTTCTGGGATTAAAAGCATGCACTGCCCTGTTTCTATGGCAATTAATATGGCTACTGGGATTAAAGGTGTGTGTCACCACTGCCTGGTCTGTAAGGCTGACCAGTTGGGCTGTTTTACTCTCTGATCTTCAGGCAAGCTTTATTTATTAGAATACAAATGAAATGCTGCTACAAACAACAACAAAACACAGGTCATGGCCATTGCTCTTAGTGTGTACTATATCAAGGTAGCAAGACTCTACTACTGAAGGCACAGCACACTTTGGTTCCAGCACACTAGAACTGACCTGGAAACAACGCCCTCATACACACTCACACACTGTTGCCTAGCTTTTGTGGTGCCAGAAGGCCCTGCATAAGCTGCTGAAGGAGAGAGGGTACCAGTGCTGTTACCAGCTAGTGGATCTTGCCTTCTGTAGCGCCGACAGGCAAGATGTGCCTACTGGTACTGCAGTGGCATGCCTTTTACGGGTGTGAGTAGACTGCTCCAAAGCCCAGGAGGTCACAGGGTGTGGGGGTGGACCTGCTCCTGCTATTTCTCTGAATGGGTGTGTTGGGGAGAACTCTCAGCATTGGTGAGAGAAACTTCATTCTGCAGTAGGCGTCAGTCTTTGGGCTGAGCACAAATGAGTACTGAGTGTTCATCCCTGAATGAGACATCTGCACCGGTCCCCACCACTCCCAGGCTCAGGTGACCTCAAAGAAGAGGGAAGAGACAGAAAGAATGTAAGCACCTCCCCAGGCGGGAGGGGGCGCTATGAAATGCTGTCTTCTAGACAGAGCATGGCCATCACACTCACCAACGCATAGATATAGCTGCTGGCACACGATCAGGTGGGTCAACATTTTAATATGGATGGGGGAGGAGTCATGAGGAGATATTAGCCAATGGCTTCTAAGTAGAGAGAATTGGATTTTTGCTTTTTGTTTTTGTCTTCACGGACTATGGCTGAGGGTGGCTGCTGAGGCTTCTGTGGATGGCTACACACCCACGTACGTGCAGACAGCACAAATTGTTCTCAGTTGGTTATTGAGAAAAATAAGGAGCAAGCGAGGAAGAGATAATGGCGCAGGGGTAGGAGAGGGAAGTGTGGGCGGCTTGGGGAAGGGGGAGGGGTTGGAGGTGATGAGCAAGGTACACAGTACACATATGAGATGGCAAAGAATACATTTATAACTGTTCTAAACAAATAAAATAGGGGGCCCTCCTGGTCGACAAAGTGAGTTCCAGGACAGTCAGAGTTGTTATATAGAGAAACCCTGTCTCAAAAAATTCAAAATAAAATAAAATATGGGGAAAAGAGCATAAACCCGAGAAGCTATGAAGAAAAAGACTAAAATCAGGCAATATAGTCATCCATAATACAGAATAATAAAACATAAAATAACAAACTTCAAAAACCACTTTGGGGTATATATCCAAAGGATGCTCAATCGTGCCACAAGGACATGTGCTCAACTATGTTCATAGCAGCTTTGTTTGTCATAGCCAGAACCGGAAACAACCTAAATGCTTCTTGACCAAAGAATGGATAAGGAAAATGTGGTACATTTACACAATGGGAAACTACACAGCAGAAAAGAAAATAATGACATCTTGAAATTTGCAGGCAAATAGATGGAGCTAGAAAACATGATATTGAACGAGGTAACCCAGACCAAGAAAGACAGTTATTATATGTACTCAGTCATTAGTGGCTTTTAAACATAAAGCAAGGAAAACCAGCCTACAAATCACAATTCCAGAGAACCTAGACAACAATGAGGACCCTAAGAGAAACATACATGGATCTAATCTACATGGGAAGTAGAAAAAGACAAGATCTCCTGAGTGAATTGGGAGCATGGGGACCATGGCAGAGGGTTGAAGGGGAGGGGATACGTAGGAAGGGGAGCAGAGGAAAATGTAGAGCTCAATAAAACCAATTTTTAAAAAAAGATTGAAAAAAAGAAAGGGGCAGAAAAAGAAAAGGGATGCAAAGTACCTAAGGAAATGCCATAATAATACAAATATAAATGGCTAACAGAAAAGTAAGAAAATATCACTATAAATTGAGAAATACCATGAAGGAAAATATTGTCTGTTCATGAGATTAACACAAGCTAGGAGTTTCGAGAACAATTAGAGCATGCCAAGTTTTAAAATGTGTGTACTTTTATAAAAAAAATACATTTATCATTTTCTCTTATGTGTGTGAGGGATTTGTGTGTGCACCACATGTATTCCCACTGTCCAGGGAGGTCAGAAAAGTGCATTTAATCCTCTGGAACTGGGGTTGCTGCCTCATGGTTCCTGGGAACAGAATCCGGGTCCTTTTTTAAAATGAGTAAGTAAAAGAAAGTGTCTTGGTTTGTGGTTGGTCAAAGGCTCCCATGTAGAGTGTATTCCCCGGCCTTCCTTTCAGTCTAGGAAACCAGGCTGGGGACTGGACAGACCAGAAAGATGACAACCCCACCCAGATGCTCATCTTCCCTCCAGGCTGGAATTTTACTGAAAAATCTCATTTCCTGATTCTGTTTGTTTGACCTCTAGGGTTCATTTTCTCTCATATCCTTGTAACCGAGTCAGTTTGGGTGCCCCCACATGTATTCTTTCTTCTAGTAAGTTCCAGGAGTACCTTACAGATGCTCTCAGGTCAGGCTTCCTGAGGAAAAAAGAGGCTGAAGACTTAGACCTTAGCCACTGGAAGACAAGACCGAGCAGAGCTGGGCTGTGATAGGAGCCCTGGGGCTGAAGGGACCCTTCAGTAATGGCCCTAGATGAGGAAAGGATGTGGGCCTGTGAACCTCCACACAGATCTGTCGTTTTACTCTGACCCTCTGAGCCTCTGGCAGGGACCATTCTAGGAGAGACATTGCTGTGGGTATCACTCATTGCCAACATGGTGGCAGCAGAGATGTGTAGAGCACTCCATGTCCAGACGCATCCAGACACAAACAAGCATTCGTTTGTAAGAGAAGGTGGAAATAATGAGTAAACATAAAGCCAGGTCTCCGTTCACAGTCCGAGACACCGGAAGGTTTTCAGGTATATCCTGGGATTCAGGAAAGATGAAGGTGGGGACCTGAACAGACAGGCCCAGGCCTTTCCTTCCAGGTCTACATAGTCAACACCCTCTTTAGAATACACGATGCTTTATTTAATGGGGGAAACTTTTTAGTTATTGAGATGGAAAATATTTTCACGACAAACCAGTGTGCACTATTTATAAACACCTGAGTAATTATCCCATTTCAGGTTACCTATCCATAAAGAACCTGATGACAGTAAATCGGGTCCATTGTTTCAAAATTAAAAATGAGAAGACCAAGTCTATGGCTCTGACAGCATCTCAGCTGTCTAACGAAGCCTAGGAGCCCATCCCATCCTTGTCCTGCCATTCTGGTGGATTTAGCTTCTCTGTATTAGGTCCGCATTCCATAGAGGGCTAGTGGCTCGCATCATCCTGAACACTCATCCCAGAATGATCCGATGGTTACAAGAATAGAAATAGTTATTCTTATATTGTTGCTCTCCACAAAGAAGCCATTCGTCTCCCCCGAACTTGAGAAACCCTGCACATGATGGTGAGGCGTGCCTGTTCTCCAGCTGAGACAGATGGACCATAAGCTCAGTCAGTCTCATGAGACTCTAGTTGAAGGGTAGGGTCTGAGCTTGTCTGTGAGAATGTTTCGGATTCTCACAGATGCTAACAAATGCTAACAAATGTTAGCATTTGAACAGTGCAGGTAAAACAGAGTTTTCCCCAGTGCCAGCAAGCATTATCAGATCCTACCCTGCATACAGAAAGGCAGAAGAAGCAGGAACTTGCCCCTTTACTTACCTTAAGACTTACGGGAAAAATATTGGGGGTGGGCTTTTACACATGAGTTCCTGGTTCTAAGGCCTTAGACTTCAACTGGAATTACAACCCTGACTTTCCTGGGTCAGCTGTGGGTTAGCCTAGACAGCTGATCACTAGACTTCTGAGTTCCCGTAATGCTTTAAAGCAGTTCCCACAGGAAGGCCACTCACTCACCCACTCACCGTATCTATCATCTCTCCAGTCCTCTATCCATCACCTATCTATCATCTATCTATCTATCTATCTATCTATCTGTCTGTCTGTCTGTCTGTCTGTCTGTCTATCTACCTATCATCTATTTATCTATCTATCATCTACCTATCATCTATCTATCATCTATTTATTCATCTCTCTATCATCTGTCATTCATTCATCTATCTATCTATCTATCTATCTGTCTGTCTGTCTGTCTATCTGTCTATCTGTCTATCTGTCTATCTGTCTATCATCTATCTTCTATCTATCTGTCTATCTATCTGTCATCTATCTATCTATCTATTCATCTATCTATCATCTATCTATCAATTGATCGATATATCATCTATCTATCTGTCATCTATCTATCTATTCATCTATCTATCATCTATCTATCTATCGATCGATCTATCATCTATCTATCGATCTACCTATCTATCATCTATCTATCGATCTATCTATCTATCATCTATCTATCTTCTATCTATCATCTATTTATCATCTACCTGCTTATCTATGGTTACCTGGCACTCTGTCTATCAGTCAGTCTATTAGACTCAATTGGTCACTCTGTTTCTGAAGAACCCTTACCAATACAAACTTTGTTTAGACTTTTTTAAAGTTTTTTTAAACTTTGTTTAAATATTTAAATAATATTTATATTTGGCAATTCTAAATTTTCGTGCTTGAGAGACAAGACTGAACGAATCTGGCAGCTTTAAGGTTCCCAGGTTAAGGAGGAATTCCAAGGGCATACTGCTGCACAACCCTTCTTTTCTTCCTGTCGGGCAGGTCCTTGAGCCGCGACCCTACCATGCTTTGTCGTCTTTAAACCTCACAACCCGAGCTGGGGCAATGGCTCAGTGCATAAAGTACATGATATAGAAACAGAAGGCCCTGGGTTAAGATGCCCAGGACCCAGTTCTTACAAGCCAGGTGCAGTGTGCATGTGCAACCCAAGAACTGGGGGTAACACAGAAGAGTCCCATGAGCTCACTGAGCAGCCAAGCTAGCCTCAAAGGCAAACAACAGGTTCAATGAGAGACCCCCTCTCAAAAGAATCAGGTGGAGCGACTATGGGAAGACACCGTGGCATCAGCTTCTGCCTCCCCCCCTGCCCACACCGGTGAACATATCTGTCAACACACACACTCACATAAATAACCAAACCACACATCTCTGAGGTGAGTACTAATACCAAATATGATTTGTTTCACAGATGAGGAAATAGACTCCGATGGGTAATTTCCTTGAATTCACAGAGCTACCAAGTAGAAGAGCTACTGCAGAAGGGTTTCGGTCTGTGTCTGTCTGGTTCCAGAACCACCAAGAAGGGAAGTGAGTAGTAAAAAAGTAATAAGTGGTAGCCAGAACAGAGAAAAAGTCACACACCACTACACCATTGGACAAACCCAGCCGAATGTGTGTTTTTAATGCAAGCTAGTAACACTATCCTCTAACTAGTTATAGTAAAACTAGTTAAGAAGAGGCCAAACATGGTGGTGCCCACCTGTAATCTACTACTTGGTGGGTGGAGGCAGCCTGGGCAATTCAGTAAGTTCAAGGACAGCCTAAGAGATGCACACTAAGGCACTATCTCAAATAAGAGAAGGGACTATAAGATGCTAGCCTAGCATATGCAAGTCCTGGTTTTGAGCTCTAGCACAGCAAAAGGGGGACATAAGACATGGAGGAGCATGGTAGTCAGCCAGGGAGAGGATGGGCAGGGTGGCATTTGAGGACTTCGGTTTGTGCTTATGATACTCCTTGAGCTAGGAGGTGGGGACAATAGTGTGTTATTGTGTCCTAGTGAGAATGATGGGACCTTTTGTATCCTGTAACTGTATAAAATAAATGTGAAATGTTTAAGGGAGCTAATATTACCCCATCAGAATCTTTTCAGCTTATGTCCATGTTTATTTTGATCCTCTTGAGACACGGTGTGGCTTAAAAATAGAAAGAGCACATTAATAACTATTAATTATGGTGGTAGTCCTTTAACACAGACTTGGGGGGAAAACCAATGCAGTCCCTGTCTTACTTGATCAGCTGAGGCAGTGGGATAGCCAGGATACACATGTCTCACTTCAGTCAGACTCCAAGCTGTCTCTCCTGCTCCCTCATCCTTTGGTGGCTTGATCGGTTTCCTTTGTGTTCTCACCCAGCCTTCACCCGGGACTCAGAACATCCTTCTCATGAAACATCCTTCACAGAAGCAGGTGCCAGCTGTCCCCAGGGCCCCCGTTAGTCCCTGGGGGTATCCCTACTTCCTGGGTGCTATAAATGACCCAGATTTATAATTCTAAGACGTGACTGCAGAAGGCTCACCACATTAAGGGCGGTTGAGAAGGGAGTGTAGCCGGGCACTGGGGGCTTGCCTCCATCCCTCCCTGATTTCTAGAGTCACTGCCCAGTAAGGCCTCAGCAGCAGACTGTCACCCACTCCCTTGAGAAACCAGAGGTCTGGGAAGCTAGTTCCCATCTTCTATTCTTGTGTCTTGAGGATTCTGGAAGTGCTCACTGTCTAGGAAACAGTGGTATTTTTTCCAGTTTGAGACCACAATAAGTCCATGTGAACATGCATTTACCTCATTAACTTTAAAGGTGGCTACTTGAAAAATCTAAAATGTGGCTCATGTTGTATTACTATGCTGTGGGAACTCCTTCAGCCAATAGCCTTTAAGATACCAGCCCACTTGGGCGTGGTCTTTTATACTATACAGGCAGCCATAAAACTTGTGCGCTCTCTCTCCAGGCTGCTGGGTTCAGTTCCTGTACCCCGTTCGTGCAGAGAACTGTGATCTGTGAGTCTACCCTTAAACAAATAACCCTTTATTATACTCAATTCTGAGCTGGTATGGGATTACTTCAGAGCATCCACCTTCATCTAGCGCCCACATGAATCCTAACTCCATGCCTACCGGGATAGGCCCAAAAGGTCTGAAAGGTCCACAGCCCAGCACCATGTCTGCCTGCATGCCACTGTATCACACCATTATGATAATGGACTAAACCTCTACAACTGTGAATCAGCCCCAGATGAATATCTTTCTTTTATAAGAGTTGCTGTGGTCATGGTGTCTCTAAGGTACAGTTCATCAACAAAAGCAGTGAGGACAGGAACTCAAACAGGACAGGAACCTGAAGGCTGGAGCTGATGCAGAGGCCATGAAGGGTGCTGTTTACTGGCTTGCTCCTCACGCCTTTCTCGGCCTGTTTTCTTACAGAACCCAGGACCACTGGCCCAGGGATGGTCCCACCACAGCAGGCTGGTCTCCCACATTGATCGCTAATCAGGAAAATGCCCTACAGCTGGATCCCATGGAGACATTTTCTTAACTAAGACTCCCTTCTTCAATGACTCAAGCTGACATCACACTAGCCAGTACACATAGCAAGCTAAAGGAAGGGACTTTATCGTCCAGATAGTGACCCTGCAGAACTAGGAGAGAGGGTGCTCATGATTGTACTCTGGGATAATGTAAGCGCAGTGAGGATGTACCACACAGTGGAGAGGACATGGGGGGCAGCTGCCTGGGGTTCAGAAGCAGCATCAATAGAAAAGGGTAACCTATGGATGGAAGGTGTGGAAATGAAGAACCCTGGGCTGTCAGGGCCTCTGTTCGTAGGTGGATGCTTTTCTTCTTTCTGTTCCTTTCTTGTTTGTTTACGGTGCTCCCCAAGTAGGTCTCCCTTTCTACTGGCCAGTCTACCCTTCCGCCGTTGGCACAGGGAGACTTGAATTCCCTACCGGCTCAGTTTTCTGCGTCTCCACCCACTGTGAAAAGAGATCTTACCTCCCTTACGAGGTCACAGAGCCTTGGTAAATGCGGCCCACTACAGGCCTCAGCAGCTCAGACCTGCAGCCCAGGACATTTCAGCAACCCTGCCGATCAACCCTCTGGCACACACACATAGAATGCGGTAACATGGACCCTCTGCCACCATGTTCCAGGATGTGTCACGTCCTGCTCCTCAAACTAGACCAAACACAAAACTTCTTCCCTTCTAGAACTAGGTTGGAGGTTTCTTCTCGGGGAGCTCTCTCCGAGGCCTTGAACCCGCAGGCTCCCTCCCCTGAGACACAGCACACACCATGCCTCACCAATCACCGTTTACTCCAGGAGGAGGCGGAGACAAAGAGCCCAGTGAAGTAATGGGAAAACACCTGGTAGATGAATGCGCAGCCCCGCAGGCAAAAGTCCCGGCACTCCAAGACTGGCCGCAGGATGGGAGAAGGTCCAATGGTTTTTCTAGATAGACTCTAAAAGTATCGAGGAAGATTTGTGTCACAAAGGGGAAGTAAGAAAAGCACACCCGGAGATTTCTGTCCTTATCGTATTAATAATTCAGATGAAGCCGGAACAAGCAGGCAGGCATAGAGGCATCAGAACATTTGCGAGGAACAGCCAAGGGATGCAGCGTAAAGGACGCATGTGCACGAATCGACCAGGTAGCGACTGTGTCCTCACCGTTAACTCCGTCCAGCCAGGGGAGACACGGGGAGCAGCAAGTGGCCTCTTCTTGTCTCCAGGTGGGAAGCTAGAGGCGGGTGAGG
Organism: Myodes glareolus; assembly: GCF_982192425.1. Taxonomy (NCBI): domain Eukaryota; kingdom Metazoa; phylum Chordata; class Mammalia; order Rodentia; family Cricetidae; genus Myodes; species Myodes glareolus. Next base: position 98,561,788 of record NC_142033.1, on the reverse strand, counting down.
GCAAACCCTGGGGAGATGTGGATTGTTGGAGGGGATCAAGGGGCACATGGGAGAGGCTTCTGGAACCTGGCTTCCCAAACTTCACTGTACTCACTCAGGAATTTTATTCAAATGCAAATTTTGACTCAACCATTCTAGAGTAGGGCACAAAATACTGTAATATTTCTATGTTCCTGAATGTGATTTCCAGTCTAGGCTCTAATATGTTTTCTTGTTCCAGAGATTTTACTGAGTTTTTTTTTTTTTTGTAAGTTACATTGCACATTAGGAATCTATTTTCCTGCCACATAAACTGCAAACTTCAAGACATGCTCGAGAAAATCCCTTATTTCTTCAGACCATTCTGTTGCCTGCTCTCCTGGAGTTTTGGGTTGGTTTTGTGATTGTTGTTTTGTTTTTTGTTTATTACCCTGTTCAGTTTATTTTCTTCTTCTTTAGGTGAAGAATCCCCCTCCTGACATGACCAGCCGCAGTCTGTAAGACTTTCCTAGAGGACGAAGAAACCAGGATGATGCAAAGTCCACGCTCATCACACCGGACCAGACTCCTTGTGCTGGTTCCCTTGCAAGCTGCACACTGGGTTTCGAGCCTCCAGTCTTGTGTTCATTTGCAGCAGACATCATTGCTTTCTTTCTCTAAACCTTGCTTAGAAAAACTAATCTCTGCTTTTGTTCCTTGGTCTTGCTTCTTTTTGGAGACTTCTTTGGTTCTGGTGGCATATGCCATGGGTTAAATTGTGCTAGCTCCACTGTGCGGGCGGGTGGGGGGCACACACCTTTATTCCCAGTACTCGGGAGGCAGAGGCAGGCAGATCTCTGAGTCCAAGATCAGTCTGGCCTACAAAGCAAGTTCCAGGGCACCCAGAGCTGTTACACAGAGAAACCATCTCGAGAAATCAAAGCAAACAAACAAATATTGGATTAATTATTCTGGCTCTGGTTGTTTGTGGAACCCCATTCTACTGGGCACATACTGAGGACAACGTAAACTGGAGCATTCGGAAGGGCTGAGATGTGAAGATGGGCGCTGGACAGATGGAAGGGGGTGCTGGACAGACAGGAGGAGGCGCTGGACAGACAGGAGAAGGCGCTGGACAGGCGGGAAGGGGTACTGGACAGTCTGGAAGGGGCACTGGACAGGAAAATGGGAGAGCTGGATAGACAGGAGAGAGTGCTGGACAGACGGGAGGGGGTGCTGGACAGGCAGGAAGGGCGCTGGACAGGCAGGAGGGGCACTGGACAGGCAGGAGGGGTGCTGGACAGGCGGGAAGGGCACTGGACAGGCGGGAAGGGAGCTGGACAGACTTGAGGGGTGCTGGACAGGCAGGAGGGGTGCTGGACAGGCAGGCTGGAGGGGTCGTTCGGGCTGGAGTCTGCTCGAGTGAGCAGAAGCATGGAACTAGCTTGCAGTAGTGGGAAACCCTGGGCAGGAAATTGAGAATGCCACAGCCATCAGCAAGAAGCAAGCGACAGCATGGTATGAGGCGAGCAGCGGTTGGGCCATCAGCCCAAGTCTGCAGGCATGTTTCAGGAAAACAGAGAAAAAGGAATAGGTGTCCCTAGGAGGAGAAACCAAAACAGTTTATCTGAGGCACAGACCCCCACCCCCACCCTCCAAAGCCTTCCAACAGAAAGCTTCGGGGTCTCATGTGATCCAGTCATCATGTGATCCAGCCACGTGAAGGGAGAGCCTCTGGTTCTGTGAGTCTTTCTTCCATCTCATGACCTATAAACAATTAACAGCACATGATAAAAGCTGGGGGAAGGGAGACCCGCCTCAGTTTCCTACAGGCCAGTGAGCTGGCAGGTTCGGCTCCAAATACGGCTGAATGACTCTCGGGATCCGAGCCTGGTACGGATGCAAATTCAAATCAAAACTATATAAACAGCCTCACAATCGCGCCATTCAGAAGCCTTCATTAGCAGCCAGCCCTCCAGCGCCAGTGCCCACAAAGACAACTTGCCTTTCTTTCCCCTGCTAACTCATTCCCAAACTGCTCAACAAAAGGGTGCAAAGAACAAAGCTGTTCTAATTGACGAGGCTCTGGGGGAGAGGAGAGGGAGGGAGATTCATTTTATGGGTGCAAATCAAAAAGCAAATGTGGCGTGGCGTGTCAGATCCGATGAGAACGGCCTCCTGCAGAAGCGCCAGGCTAGCAACCCGATGGTCACATCCACAAACCCAGGCTGCCCAGTGCCTGAGAACTGGCTCCCCGAATGCTGTCGTGCAGAAGGGGGCCCTCGCTGGCCCAGCAGGCCCACAATGCAATGGCGCAGGGTATCACACCGTACTGCAGATGGATGATAGCCTCCCGCTCCTCTGCAGATAGACAGTTCATTCGGGGGTGTTGCGACAAAGCCCCGTTGTACTGGGCAGTTGTGTGGAAAGGCAGTTTCCTCAAAACCCACCTCTTGCAGACTCTTCAGGTTCCCCGGGGGAACCTGTCTTCACAATCCACAGGTCTTGTTATCTTTACCATTTTGTTGAGCAGACCCTGCGCTGCCTCTGAAGGAGCTGGTGAAGTGAAGGGCCCTCTCGCCTCAGCTTCGGCTCCCTGTGCCGGCACCCACTTCACGGCGTGAGGGGACCTGCACCGGTCCAGACTTCTCACACCTGTCTTCTGAACCTTCCTCCTGGCTGTATCGGAGTTCCCACTCCTTCGTCCCTGCCCACCCGTGAGCGCTGTGCCTCCTTTGTAAGCCTGTCTCCTCACCGGCTACAGGGAGAGCGCACGAAAGTAACTACAGCACGCATAGTTATGTTGTGTATGCATTGGTGTGGAGGGTCTTCACTGAGCCCACAACAGTGCAACATAAACTTCCCCGGAGTAGGGGGAGAGAGGAAATGGGAGGAAAAGAGGAGAAACTTTGATCAGGATGTAGACCAAATAAATGAACTTCCCCTCTTTATTGCTAAGTGAGTCAGTTTTTTAATCAACAGAACAAATTGAGATTCTTGCATATAAACGTGAGCATCTGCCACTTATAAATTATGGAGACCAAAAGATCCAAAGCAAGCCGCGCTCTACCTTGGCTCTTGGTGTTTCCCAACACATCTCACTCGCGCAGGCCTGGTGGCCTCCCTCTCTTTCATCTTCTTTATCCTGGCAGCCACACTGCTCAGCTCTCAGGAGAAAGAGTTGGTGCCCAGAAGAGGGAAAGACCAAAGGAAACGGATTTCTTTTTTCTCCGTACCTGTGAGTGTGACACCGCGTTTCCTCTTTGAGGACGCTCCCGCCACTCAGAGGATGCACTCTGAGGGCGCATGCGTGGTTGTGAGGTACACTGGAACGTGGAGGAACCATGAAGTTGGCCTCACCTAGCTGCTTGAGAGTTCTACTTCACCGGTCTTTCAGGTTAGAGCCTGTGGCTCCCGGGACACAGCGGGCCTCCCAGTTCCTGAGAGACCGACACACTCCCTCAGGCAGTCAGGCATTCAGGCCCCTTTGTGTTTCTCTGTACGTTCCCTTAGAAGTCAAGGAAGTATGGAAGTCGACAGGACAATTGGTCTTAGACATTAATCTTGTGTGCCCTGCGTAGCTTGCAAATGTCATTGCGTCCTGGAAACTACACACTGTATTGATCCTGGAAACTGCCATTATTTTCTGTTCCTGATAAAGGTATAAAAAGTCTAACTGCTCACAATAAACTGGTCACAACTTCAGTCTTGCCGTGGCCCCTCTACCTGTCCTAGCTTAATTTCTCCAAATTAAGGTAACTTAATTAAGGCCAAATCAGGTAACTTTAGCTCAGTAAGCGAGCACAGGCGCTCACCCAGAACATGGCTATTCTCCGGCTTATGTGTGGAGCAGACAGGCAGCCGGGGAGAGGGAAACGATGGGGAGGTCCCATATCACCTTCGGCATCCGGCACGGTGGTCCCTGAGCTGTGTGGCTGACCTCCCGTCCCCCTCTGCTGATAAGAACGCTGTGGTATGTGCTATGACCAATCCCCAATCTTCAGAGAGAGGCACCCCAGGCCTGAGAGCTGGCAGCCTGTGATGTGACTCATCACTGTTTTCCTCAGAGCCTCCCAGCCGCGCGGCAGGTCAGCGGAGAAGCCTGAAGGATACTGAAGTGCGCTGATGCGCTTTGAGCCCACTGGTCTTTTCCAAGCTCACTCCTATCTATCAGCGCCGTGTCAGTTTCCTGGGCTGCCCTCTCAAATTACCCACAATCCAAGTGGCTTCAGCTAACAGAACCAATCATTCTTTGACACTTGATGGAGGCCAGAACTGTTAAGTCAAGGGCTTGTTGGGGTTAGTTCCTTCTGTAAGCTCTGAGGAGGCTTTACACCTCTTTCCTTCCTCATATAGTACACAAGATAGACAGTTGCTGGTCATTTTTGGATCTTCACCAACCCCTAACTCATGGCTCACTGCCCCATCTCCTAATCGCTACCCTTTTCCTCCAGGTCTATGTCTTCTCCCCTTCTCCTTCTCCCTCTCCTTCCCACTCTAAGAATTAAATCCAGGACCTTGGTATACACTAAGCATGCTTTTTACTTCCGGGTTACAATCCATACCTCCTTTTTCGTTTGTTTGTTTGAGATATATATATATATATATATATATATATATATATATATATATATATATATATACAGGGTCTTTCTATGTAGCCTGGCTGTCCTGGAACACTCTATGTAGACCAGGCTGGCCTCAAGCCCACAGCGATCTGCTTGCCTCTGTCTCCCGGGTGCTACCATGCCCAGCCCCCATCCCTGTTCTTACAAGGACATGGGCTATAGATGATCTCATCTCCAGATCTTCATGCAAGGACCAGCAAGACGGCTTAGGTAAAGGATTAGCTTGCTGATAAACCTGATGGCTTGAGCTATTTGCCAGAACCGACATGATGGAGAGAGAGAACCAACCCCACAAGTTGTCCTCTAACCTTTATATGTTATGCAATGTGGGGCATATCTACCATGCACACACACGTGCATGCACACACACACACACACGCTCACACACACATCAAAGGAAGGAGAGGGAGAGAGCTAAGTAAGTGTAAAAGGGGGGTTTTCTGGAAAGATAGTTCAGCTATTAAACATGGCCTCTTCTAAATGATACAAGTTTGGTCCCTGCACCCATTATCAACAGTGCCTGTTTCTACAGCTTCCCTCTGGGCCGAGACCACTTAGTGATTACTAATGACACTGTTCTTGCAGAGGACCTAAGTTCAGTTCCTAGCACCCATGTTGGGTGACTCAGACCTGCCTATAACTCTAGTTCTAGGGGGATCCGCTAGTCTCCAAGGGCACCTGCATTCACATGCATATACCTACATGCGGACACATACACCTAAATAAAAGTAATAAAAATAAGTATTTTGAATTAAAAAATGAGTGAGTAGAGTTGGAAGTGAAGAGCAGATTGACGGTGAAAATGGAGTCACTTTGGGCTCCAAAGTTGATAGACTGTGGCAGGAACCAGAGAGAGCAAGTGATGGAATAAGTTGCCGCGGTAATGAGCTCATGTAACTTTAGACATGTCCAGAGGACGTGGTATTTGTTAGAGATGCTGCAGGCTGGGTTTCTAAAAAGCCTGGAAGCGGTGGTGGCGCACGCCTTTACTCCCAGTATTCGGGAGGCAGAGGCAGGCAGATCTTTGTGAGTTCAAGGCCAGCCTGGTCTACAGAGCTGGTTTCACGACAGGCTCCAAAGCTACACTAAGAAATCCTGTCTTGAAAAAAGAAGTGTCCTTCAGTTTTTCAGATAAAACAGTGTGGCTTCTGGTTTTGGAGTAAACATAACAGCTTTTTCAAAGAAGCAGGAAAGGGGCTATTGAGATCATAGGAGTCACATGTGAGGTGCATGCCCTTCATCCTAGTTACCTGGAAAGGAGTCTGGGCAAGAGGATTGCAACTTCAAGACCAACCTGACCAACATGGTGAGACTTGGTTCTACATAAAAGTTAAAAGAGGACTGAGATATTCAATAGTAGAATACTTTCCTAGCATAGGCAAGACCCTGGGTTCAATCTCTGGTCCCGTTTATGCAGCCTTTGTCATTTATAGGAGGACTGACTTCCATGAGAGCTCTTTCAAAGAAGCAAGTATGGTAATCACTATTCTTTGTTTGTATAGCACGAGGTTCCTCACAACTACACAAATAGTAAGCGGTCCATGAACTCAAACATAGGCTTCTGACTCCAGATAGCTCCAGCCCGATTGGAGCAACACCTTGAAGATAATGTAGCTCCTATTGATAGACACTCTTCGGATCATTCCACTGCAGAGACCAAGGGCTTTAGAATTTTCATTTCAAATTTCTTTCAAGTCCTCACAGTGAAGGTGGTCATTTCGTCATATAGAACCTGGAAGGCGGAGTTAAAACACTAGGCACTTAGCGCTGAGTGCCCGAACCCTGGATAGGATGTCTACATCGCTCCTCACCCCGAGGCTTAGAGACTATTTCAGAAGAGGAGGCAGAAATGGCATAAAATCGGACACCTGGGAGGAGTGTTGTAAATGCCCTCTTCTGAACACTACAGCACCATTGCACGCGTGAACTCACAAGCCGCTATGATTCCTGACACAATAGTGTGCACGTGTGAACTCACAAGCCTCTATGATCCCTGACACAAGTGTATACACGTGATCTCACAAGCTGCTATGATTCCTGACACAATAGTGTGCATGCGTGAATTCACAAGCTGCTATGACACCTGACACAAGAGTGAGCCCCTCAGCACCCCATCATGAGTGGCGGAGGAACAAAGGATTCCCCACTCCTAGCTGAGAAGCTGTTGGTGGCTAACATCTGTAGGGGGAGCGGGAAACACTTTTCTTCAGGAGTGTAGCCCCTGGTAAGCTGCCCAGGAGTCAGTAAATACCAATATCTACTATGTGCGTGCAAACATCCATAGTTAAATGGAGTAGGTTATTTTTTTAAGTCAGGAGAGTAGTAAGGGAGATGTTGGGAAGGATGTCAGAAGAATGGAAAAGAAATAACAGAGGAGAATTGGGGGGTGTTATCAAAACATGCTATATATGTTTATGAAGTTATCAAACAATACATTAAAATTGTTTTTAAGAAGAACACTGTGTATTCATTGTATACACTGTTTATGAGCCTACCAGAGTTTTCCAGAACTTAAAATATTAGAATATGCTTTTCGTCCTCTGGATTAGCTGGGCCTGGAAGGCAAGAAACTGCAAGAGACAATTGTCTGGGCTCATGACCCTAAATATAGGCTGCCATTGCTCCTGTTGCTCACTTCAGGAGTATTGGATTTGATATTCTGCATTCCCACAGGGTCTGGACTATCACAACACTCGCCTTTGGTGGCTCCCGAAGGGAAGCATTGTGCAGATGATAGTTAACCCATTGCTGACTGGAGGCTGCTTGTTAACTGTCTGCTGAAGCCCGCATGCCTGCTGTGGCCCTAACAGGGTGGTCCGTGGCTTGCGAGTAACTAGAAGCACTTCTCTCTGCTTCTTAAATGGAAACATCCCTTGGCAGGAGCATGCATGCCATTATTTAAGGCAGTCAAAGGTTTCAGAGGGAATTATTTTGGACAGAGGAGCCTGGAAGTGACAGTGGGTGCTGGGAACTGAACTTGGGTCCTCCAGAAGAGCAGCAAGTGCTCTTAACCGCTGGGCCATCTCTCCAGCCCTTGTTTGTTTCTCTCTGTGGTATGTATCTCTCAATAAAAATTCTCGAGCCTCAACTTAGTTTAGCTGGAGAATGTCATCTCTAGGCTGTACAGCATAACTGATGCCTTCACAAGGAGGCCCTGAGTTCTTGTAGACCAGACTGGCCTTGAATTCACAGAGATCCGCCTGCCTCTGCCTCCCGAGTGCTGGGATTAAAGGCATGGGCCACCACAGCCCGGCTGAGGTACACATTTATTAATGTGACCTCCATCACAGCTGATGTTCAGGGCTTCTACAGTGCTGTGAAGAAGTCAGCTTCACTGAAAGAGCGTCCTGAGCAGAGGCCACAGCACCGATCTGCCTTGGACAGCTGGTTTTCACCTAACCCATGCTACGTTTATTGTCTTAGTGCCTTTAGCATGCACCTCCATCATTGCCCTCTGTGAACTAAGATTCCATATAACTCAGGGAAAGAGCAAGCCAAGTCTTTATGTCTTCATCAGCATTACTGAAAGAGCCAAGTCACAAAGAGAAACAAAAAGAAAGGACCAGAGAGGTGACCCGGTGGTTAGGAGCACTGACGTTCCAGAGGACCTGATTTCACAGCACCCATGTGAAGCAGCTCACAACCACTTGGAACTCTAGTGCCTGGGTATTCAACGCCCTCCTCTGGACTCCTTGGGCACCCTCATGCATGTGGTGTGCCCAGACATGGACATAAAACCAGAAATCAGTCAGCTGGGGGGGGGGGGGGTGGGCACTATCAACCACACAACGGATTGCCAAGGAGGAAAGAAGACTCTTCCCATCTGAATTGCTGGGGTGGGTCAATGTCACACTCATCTCTCATGTGGCATGTTCTCTTTGCTTGACACCACAATTCAGCTTACTTCCCTCTCTCAGTTCTCCTGGGTCTCTGTGTGGACTCCCTCGCCACCACCCTTTGCACAGTCTGGGGAAATAAGGGCAAAACTGAACGCCTTTGATTCCCGATTCCTCATGCAGCATGGTCAATTCCATCCTCCCTGAATCTTACAAGTCTCTTAAATGCTTTGGCAACTTCACCTCCAGGGTCGCTGCTGCCTCCCCACCCAGGGTGCCAACTGCTTTATCCTAGGTGGGTAAGTGACACCGAGAGATCGATACTACTGCGAAGACTGGCCACCCCAGAGCTACGTCTCAGACTGCCGGACGCTGAGAATCTTTTGGCAGCCCTCCTGACAATTACTTACTCAAGACTCATCTTCCACAAAAGGCTGTGAGCTCCAGGACACTGGGGACCATGTGCCTTCTCACTGCAGCCTTGGTGTCCGCAAAGGACCTGACACCCACGGCACTAAGAGAACAGTCATCAGATTCGGTTTGAAAGGCTCTTCACGGGTGCATTGTCAGAGCACCCGGCAAGAGAGCCCACTGGGTAGAGACAGACGTCCCCCAAGATGTTTGCACTCGAAGAAAGGTGAGCTCTGTGGCCAATCTCATGCTGAAATCTGCATTTCTCATCGCAAGGCTGACTGGAGAGTCCTTCTGGGTCTTTATGATTTCAGTCCAATGAGCAAGTGTCAATTTGACAGAATCTAGAAGCGCCTGGAAGGTGATCACTCGGGCCAAGCCTATTCCTATGGGGGACTTCCTTGACTGTTAATTATGTGTAAGGCCCTCTCAATTGTAGGCGAGACCACTCCTCGGGCAGGGGATCCTGGACTGTACAGAGTGAAGAGCAAGCTGAATACTGGCTTGCAGGCGTTCATTCCAGTCTGTGTCTCAGTTGTGGCTGCCCAAGCCCCCGCTGCCTTGACTTCTTTCTGTGAGGTACAACAGCACCTTGACCTGGGAGAGAAAGTAAACCCCTTCTCCAGTAAGTTGTTTCTGTCAGAGTATTTCATCAGAGAAACTAAGATAGCCAGGAGCCAACCTGTGCCGCTGTGCTGGCTAGAGATGCACCATGAGACGTTGCTCTCACCAAGAACAAGTTTATATTAAACAACCATCAAGGTGGTGATTGCCACAAACAGGTGGATGGGGGCTGTCCTTACATATGCAGTCTTACTAGTGATCACATGATGCAGAATTTCACAACTATTTGCAAGTTGTATCGGAACAAAACCTTTTCTAGGGCTGGAGAGATGGTTCAGCGGTTAAGAGCACTGGCTGCTCTTCCAGAGGTCCTGAGTTCAATTCCCAGCAACCACATGGTGGCTCACGACCATCTGTAATGAGATCTGGCGCCCTCTTCTGGCCTACAAGCAGTATGTGCAGACAACATCTTATACATAATAAATCTTTAAAAAAGAAAACAAAGAAAAAGCTTTTCTGAAGAGCTAATGATAGGTCCTGGGGCATGCTGTCATGTTTCAGTAGAACCAGCAGTTACTCCCCAGGTATCAGAGGCTCCAATCAATGAAGCGGTTGCCAGCAGCCCAGCAACTAAAGAACTATCCAGATCGATCCTGATCCTGGCAATGGCAACGCCTAAGTGACTGGGGATTTTTTTTTCAGGAGCTTAAATCCACAATTCCAGTCCGTGTAGTGACATGATGGTTAGAACTCGGCAGCATCTAGAGTCACCTGCCAGTGACTGTCAGGGGACCCTGAATAATCCTGTCGGGGTAGCAGATGCCAGAGCCAAATGCTGGCATTTCTGAACGGCCAGCCTTCGCAGGAGCAGAAGTAGGGCAGCGCAGACCTAGCTATGCTGAGAGCCATGGAAACTGTTTTGCAAGCTGCTACATTAAGCAGGTAATAACACTTCTAACGCCGACTGCAGTGCCTAAGCCAGACAGGTTCCAACTCATCAGCCACCACACCCACTGTCTGAAAACATCACAGAAAGGGTGAGGAGGCACGTGACCGGATGAAATGGGGCGGGGCTAACAGCCTCTAGGTAAGGTACAGGACCAGAAAATCGGGCCTCCTGGACTCAGCCGGGTCGGAACAAAACCCACACTTTGTGAGACCAAACACCCCCCCCCATTTCCCTCCACATCCCTGGAGTGTAAAAGGGGAGAAGGACCCATGTTAGGACAAGTGGGCCTTATACAAACCTTTTCACCCCCTGAGGTTTGTTGTCATCCTTGGGGCTGGAAATCAGAAACATGTTGTCTTCTACACAAATTTTTTCTACACAGTTTCAGATGACGGCTCAGCCAAGGGCAGAGAAAGGTGACACCTCGCTTTGGACACATCTCTGCTCAGCACCGAACTCTGCGGCAGCCTTTTCTGCTAGGCGCTGAGGATCAGGGACGACCAAAATCTGGAGGGAAAGGGGAGCCAATCTTTCACACTTAAGAATTCAAGACAGGGGCTGGAGAGATGGCTCAGGGGCTAAGAGTTTTTGCTGCTATTAGAGAACACGGGTTTAGTTCCAAGCTCCCACATGGTGGTTTACTGCCATCCGCAACTCCAGTTCCAGGGGATCCAGCATCCTCTCCTGATCTCTGCAGGCACCAGTCATGCATATGGTACACATACACATATTCAGGCAAAGCATTCGTGCCCATAAAGTAAAATAAATAAATCTAAAAAACAGAATTCAAGATAATAACATCTAGCAGCGTGACTAACCCATGAGAGTCGCTCGAAAAAAGGTGTTGGAGACTAATAAGGTCTCATATAGGAGCACAATTATAAAGTCTCATATAAAAGCGCTCTGTTATACAAAATGATTTAGGAGCAGAAGGGAACCAGATAGTGACTGAAGCTATTAGTTGGGTTTCACTTGGCAAGATTTGCCAGGCCACGTGGGCTCTCTCGTAGCAAATGCTCAGGCCCCGGTACCGCTGGGCGCTCCCATAGCAAATGCTCAGGCCCCGTACCGCTGGGCTCTCCCATAGCAAATGCTCAGGCCCCGGTACTGCTGGACTCGGAACCGTGAATAAATGGTCTTCATCTTCATTAAGTTACTTCCCACAGCCGTATGATCTGCAGCAGGCAAGTATCTGCCTGTTTTCGGGAGCAGGAGAAACTGAGGTTAAAAAAAAAATCGCCTGGCTCTCTCTTTTAGTCAGAGGCACCTCCCAGAATAAACCAGAGTCCACAAGCTCTCTACTCTCGCTGGCCTGGACCGGTTGTAATCAAGGATTCACTTTGATAGAAATCCCAGTGTGAGGTGAAGGCCGGGGCGCCTGCAGGGGCGATCCCTATGTTTTTGGTAATCAGGAAGCACTGTGTCAGTCCCTCCTCCGCTGGCTGCATCTGGTTCTCACAGGGGGACAAGAATCATGAACAAGCCCCAATCCCACAGGCAACGTTCTTCCATAGGGCCTCCCAACCCTCACAGGAATACGTTCACTCCGGGCGCCTAGCCCTCAGATCCTACTTCCTGCCTCACCCATGCAGTTCTGGAGAACTGCACCCACCCAGCAGGCTAATCAGATGAAGTCATCAGAGCCTGGGTCAAACCAGACTGAGTTCCTCTCTTTGTTGTAGAGAGATAGCAGTTACATCACAGGGAAGCCGGTCTAACTCCCTTGCAAGACAAACCCACTTTGGATGTTGTGTCCCCCCACCCCCACCCTGTAGATCACTCTCCTACTTCTGGCATCCCTGTGTGATATCCTCCTGAAGTCCTCAGGAGAAGGAGGATGAAGCCTATTACGGCCAAATGACTGCCAGAAGTTACTGAAGAATTAGTTCCCTCATCTCCAGCTGTCCGTCACATGGATGTTCCAAATTCCCATTAGAACAAGTATTGCCTGCTGGCGGTGGCGCACGCCTTTAATCCCAGGACTCGGGAGGCAGAGGCAGGAGGATCTCTGTGAGTTTGAGGCCAGCCTGGTCTACAAGAGCTAGTTCCAGGACAGGCTCCAAAGCCACACCAAGAAGCCCTATTTTTAAAAAAGTAAAAAGCAAAAAAAAAAAAAAAAGAAGAAGAAGTATTTGGGATGGGTTCAACAACTGGGCAGTGCGCTGATGGTGGGTGGGCTTTCATGAACAGGTCTTACACATCACAGACAGCAGAGAGTGATTTGAACACAGGACAAAAATATCTGAATGAATGGTCCTTGCTGGAACTTTATGTTCTTGTTTTACACCTTTGTTTTTTGTTTTTTAACGGCGTTGCTTGGGCTGGCCTGAACATCTCTATGGAGACCAGACTGACCTCTGCCTGACTCTGCCTTTACTGAGCAAGTGCTGGGATCAAAGGTGTGTGCCACCCACCGTGCCTGGCCAGCCTTAAACTTACATCTTAAGTGGTTATGTACCAGCTTTTCTATCAATCTAAGTTCCCTTAGAGAAGCCACTAGAACTTAGCAGTGTTCATTAAACAAACACAGAACCAAAGTATCTGTCTCAAGAACTTTTTTGTGCAAAAATAAAATGCAGAGGCTGTTAATAGTTGCTTCATTTGAGGGACCACAGACATTCCTCTGAAATCAGGGAGAGGAAAATCAAAGCAATGTCTTGGGAGAAGTTCAAAAGGCTGGAAGATTCCCTGGGCTTGAAAGACTCCTGCCCCTGCCACTAAGACAACGGGAACACACGGGCATCGTCAGCATCAGCTGGGGCTGGAAGCATTCATATTAGAATGGGTGCGTGCTCGACCCTGATTTCTTCTCTTGCTGGTTTGCTACCTTAACCTACTGCAGCGATCCGGAAGCTCGGCAGCACGGACCGGCTCACTCTCTGCACATTCATTCCTCATGACAATCCTCTGTGTAAATGTTTGCTTTAACCAGAATCTGCAGCTTTGCTAAGATTATGTCATCTGAGTTCTGTGCCGGGAGAGCTGACAGCCCCTGCACCCTGTCCTTGCCTCCAGTGTCATTTCTTAGATGTCTCCTAGGTCTTTCTGTTGTGCTGGGGACAGTTCACAGTCTGGGTCTTTGGGAGGACAGAGAGCAAGAACACCAGACGCCCCTACTCTATCTGCCATGTGCCTTGTGTGTGGAAGGTGCTTGGTAAGTATTTTTAGTAAACCAGTCTACCCGTTGTCCAAGAATTCATTAGACACATTCCTGTCCCTGACTCTTGCTGAACCTTTGCTTCCTGCCAACAATGCACTCGTTCCTTTTCATTTCTTCAAATCCCTCAGGACCAAAACCAAGCTGCCTGAGATATTATAGAACCCTGTCCTCCTGACAATTAACACACTATAAAAACAGGCAAGTGTAAGTATAGACCTTATCTCCTTCATTAGAGCAAAGCTCGGGAAGCTTCATCTAGGTCAAAACCACTTATGGGAACTCCCAGAAGGAAGCTGGTAAAGATGAGGAGGGAGATTGTGTACCAACTCCTCACCGTGAAGGTGAGGGCCAGGCTCTTTCCAAGCCTGAGATACCAACGAGAGATGTGCAATCTGTGTGACTTGCTGTCAAACACAAGAGCAAAGGAGCCAAGTCCGAGAGTTACAACTAGAGATGGTTAGCTAAGAATAACGCCCTTGCATAAGGCATGCGCATTCCGATGCTGGCGCTGGCAGGCGAGGCTCCTGCTTCAGTCAGTATAACGTGGCCCTTAAGAAAGGGCTTCCCAGCTATGGCACTGACGCCTTTGGACAGAATGTTGAGTCCTTTATTGTGACACATCCGGCTTTACCCAGAAACCACAGGGTTACACAGATGGTGGGTTTTCAACTAGGAAAGCAAAGCAAAATAAAACAAAAACAGCAAAGCAGAACGAGGGGAAGGAGGGAGGGAGGGAGGGAGGGAGGGAGGGAGGGAGGGAGGGAGGGAGAGTGGGAGGGAGGGGGGAGGAGGGTCTCTCTGCTGGTTCAGAGGCTGATGTGAGCTCAGGTACTGCGGCCTTCTCCAGGCGCTCCGCTCGCGGTCATTTGCGCTAACTCTGACTTCACAGTTTGTGTTTTGGTTTCTCATCGGTGCTGAAGAGATGGCACCTTAGCATGGAGGGTTCCGCTGCACGGCTCCCAGGGCTCCCAGTAAGCGGGCGTCCACGGGGCCAAGGGTAGCTAGTGAGCCTGCCGGGGCAGTCATTCTGTCTTCTTTCATTTCTTAGCGAATTTCTTTTCAACCCCAGTAAAAACACAAAACTATCCAAAGACAGTCATGCCGAGTCGGAAACAGAGCGTCCTCCGGTAAGCCTTTCGCGGGCTCCCATCTATTCAGGGGACGGAGTGGGGGGCAACTGTGCTCTGAGAGGATTCCCAGCAGCAGGAGCGTAGGGTTTGGGCCTGTGTTTATGACCCTGTGCAGGCCCTGCCAGCTCACCAGTGTAGAGTTCGGACAGACAGACGAGGAGGAAGCCCAGCTGCCTACAAGAGCGGTAGAACGGTTCAAGCCCTTACCCTCCTTGTTATTTCATTTCTATTTAAAACAAAACAAAACAAAACAAACCTCTTGTGGGGGGATGGCAGTGAGGCAGTTCAGACGAGAGCTTGTGGAGGTTCTCTCCTTCCATCATGTGGGCCACAGGGACTGAACCGGGATTGGTGACAAGTAGCTTTACCCACTGAGTCATCTCACTGCCTTCCCCCCCCCCCCCACGGTGAGACAGGGTCTTACTTTGCAGATCAGGCCGGCCTAGAGTTTATGTCACTCCTTCTGCCTCGGCTCCCAAGTGCTGGGATTACAAATTTCAGCCACCATGACTGGCTCCTCCTTAGTTCTTTTCAAGGCAAAATTATACAGGGGAAAGGCCAGTCACCAGTCACCACTGTCATTATAAAAGCATCCCCTCTTATCACATGCAGAGATGGAAAACTAAGCGTATTGGGTGAATTCTGCTGTATTTTTATTCTTTTCGAGGGAGTTCTGAACAGCAAAATAAAGTAAGGTTCAAAAATGAAATAGACCATATGGTGGGAGCGCACGCCTTTAATCCCAGCACTTGGGAGGCAGAGGCAGGCGGATCTCTGTGAGTTCAAGGCCAGCCTGGTCTGCATAGTAAGTTCCAGGACAGCCAGGGCTGTTTTACAGAGAAACCTTGTCTCAGCGGAAAAAGAAGAAAAGAAGGAAGGAAGGAAGGAAGAAGGAAAGAATGAAAGAAAGAAAGAAAGAAAGAAAAAGGAAGGAAGGAAGGAAGGAAGAAAGAAAGGAAGGAAGGAAGGAAGGAAGGAAGGAAGGAAGGAAGGAAGGAAGGAAGGAAGGAAACTGCGGAGCGAGCTAACTCAGTGGTAGAATACACGCATGCCTAGCATTCATGAGGCCCTCAGTTAGATGCTTAGTGCACAACAGAAAAAAAAAAAAAAAAAAAAGCAAAACCCAGACCCTCCTAAACAAAAGGGCAAGAGATTCTGCTCCACTGGTTGTGGTCCAATTTCAGATCATGTGATGGTAGGAAACAGGAAGCAAAACCACGTACTAGGACAGTGAATTAAAGTAGCCACGTAAAACCCAAACAGCAGCCAGAGATAACAGGAAGGACACATGGTTGCTCATAAAGTCAGCAGGCAGTGGAAGCAGACGCTAAGGGGAGAAAGGCCAGCCTGGACCTTGTCACAGCCCAGGAGGCAGCTCTCTGGGTGGGCAGAGCTTGTCTCTCTACTCCAAGCCTAGCACTGCATGTATCATCTCAGGGCAGACAGGCACCTGTCTTGTCCCAGCTTGAGAAGGTATAATAGCAGGTTCCGCCCTGCCTGATCAGACAGGCTGCTCTGATGGACCTGGAGGCCACACAGTGGTACAGCTGTTCGGTGGACGAGAAACGTCGGTCTTGAAAGATTTTGCCCAGGGTTCTAATCAGAAAAATGGCAAACCTGGCCTTGAAATGGTTCCTCGGGCAGCAGGAAGGAAAGGGACCGAGCTGAGTAGTTAGTTAGGGAGCCCCCTTGGGAACTGAGAGAAGATTCCTTCCCAACCCCCAACTCAACCGTAGTGTCAACCCCAGGTTCACTGGTCACAGATTCCAGAGTTGAGGTGGGTGTAAGTCACCCACAGGCCAGCCATGGCCCTCAAGGGAAGAAACCCACGGGCCTGGCCAGCACTTTGTGGCGCCGTGGGCAGGTGTGTTCCATTATGACGAGCAAATACGTAGTGGAGAAACGGAAAAGAAACAGGAGTGGAACGGTTCACGTGCTGTGGAAGAAATGAAGGCCATGAACAGCAGGCTGAGGTGGGAGGCCTTCTTGCCCCCTAGGGTCATGGTGATGCCCAGGCTCGGCTACTGCCGAGGACCATCTCTGGGTCTGTGGCTCCACAGCAGCCAGGGTCTGTGTTGGTGTCCATGGCTCATGTTGCCGTGAGAGCTGTGCAGATTCCCAGGATCTGGGCCGCCACCTGGGACTGTGTTGGTGTGTGGTAGTCATACGTCCCTGGGGCCATGCCCGTCTGGGTGGCCTGGGCCGCCACCTGGGGCCATAGTGACATCTAAGCCTGGGCTGTTGCTGAAGGCCATGTCTGGGGTCCCACCACAGCCGGGATCTGTGTTGTCACTGAAGGTTATATGCAAGCCTGGGGTCAGGGCTGCAACTTGTGGCCTGCTAGTGTCTGGGGGCTATACCGCCCCCACAGTCATCCTGATCTGAGTAGCCTAGAATTCCACCTAGAGTCAGGGTGTTGTCCAGGCCCAGGTTGCTACTGAGGGTCATGTCTGGGTCCATAGTCTTGCGGCATCTGGGATTCATGTTGATGTCTGTCTCCTGTAGCCTCGGGAGGTCAAGAGAGCCATGCATGATGTAATTAGAGGGTCAGGCTGAGCCGGGCCATGCCCTTTGCTGACTCTAGGATAACTGGCTCTGCCCCTTGCTGGATGCTGCAGCAAGACAGGTGGCCCTGAGTCTCCCTCAGGGGAGACTGGACCCTGAGGGCCTCACACCATGGAAAGGGCATAGGGAAACTGACTCTGCCTGCACCTGATGGGGGCGGCCCTCATTGCCTGGACTGATCAGCTCAACTACCACCCAGGCCCAAAATGGGGTTGGCCCACCCTAGTGTCTACCCCAGCTAGGACCTGGGGGAGCTCGTGAAGGGAGTGGTCCTGTGGAATGACAACCACGGGATCCCCATGGGATATCCGAGAGGAATTTCAGCGAGGGTCCAGTGATGATGGTGTGTCAGAAACCAGAGGCCTGAACCAGACCAGTGATTCATTGCAACGGACATTTGCAAGTAGAGCCGGTTGGACAAAGGTCTACTGTGTGACACACCGCGGCTCCCAGTGCCAACAGGTCAGATGAAGAGATGCTGAAGAGATGGGGGAAATGGAGGAGCCAAGAGTTTTTTTGCTTGTTTGTTTGTTTTGCTTTTCTTTTCGTTTGTTTGCTTGCTTTGCTCTTTAAAACTTTCTTTGGGGGGCACGGCAGGGGTGAGGGGAGGATGTGGAGGGACTTGGAGGAGGTGAGTGGAATTGGGGTACATGATGTGTAATTCCCAAAGACTCAAAAGAACAAAACGTAACAAATTCCAGTGCTCCTAAGCTATCCTCAGCCAGCGATGTCCCAGACCCGCTAAGTCTATGTCTGAACTTCGGTAAAAACAAGTCTATCAAGAGAGATCTGTACCAGCCAGGCCCCGCCCAGCCCGCCAAAGGGAGAGACTTGGCTGGTGATAAGGCTTCCTATGTTTGAAAACACAACAGCTCTCTATCTGCAGAGCCTAGGCATGTGAACAGTGTGGCCCCTGAGCGAGGAAGAGTGAGGGGTTCGGGGACAGCTCTGGAGCGCTTCCTCCTCAGAGGCCCTAGGGCATAGAGAAGGGGTAGCCTCAGCTCTGGGTTAGCACATAACCAATCTGACCCCATTTCTACCCACACTGAGCAGGACTGTTTCTATTCCTACAATGTGGCTCTGAGGCCACTGAGGAAGGCAGATGTATACATGGGAGGGAGGAGGGTGCAGCCCTTCCCCCCCAAAAGAGTGTCCAAAGAGATAGGCTCCAATTCCTCTACTTCCTTCCTCAGAAAGGAAGAGCTGGGAGTCCTTCACGGTTCCCTCACCCACAAAGTTCTGGCAGCAAACCAACTGCACAGAATATGATGAAGTAACTTCATTCTAATGAAAGAATATGATGAAGTAACTTCATTCTAATGAAATGCTTCACACACCAAAAGAACACGACTCGGAGCGGCTGTCCCTCTTCCCAGCAGCAATTCGTGGATTTTCACGTGTCCCTGACCCCTTGTATATTTTGTTTTGTGTCATCAGTGCCAACTTTCCCTAAATTCTAAATATAACTTCCTCAATGCCAATTATGTATGAGCTCCTACAGTCTCCTTTCCGGCCCTCAGTTCTGAGAAATACGTGTTTTGCTATTTGCTTATTCTTGTGTTTTGAGACAGGATCTCATTATACAGCCTGGTCTGTCCTCAAATCCATCCTCCTGCTCGGCAGCCTCTTGAATGCACACACTGTCCTACCCAGCCTCTTGGATGCTGCTGTCGAGGGCACACACCATCATACCTAGCCTCTTGGATGCACACACTGTCCTACCCAGCCTCTTGAATGCACACACCGTCCTACCCAGCCTCTTGGATGTACACACCGTCCTACCCAGCCTCTTGAATGCACACACCGTCCTACCCAGCCTCTTGGATGCACACACCGTCCTACCCAGTCTCTTGGAGGCACACACCGTCCTACCCAGCCTCTTGAATGCACACACCGTCCTACCCAGCCTCTTGGATGCACACACCGTCCTACCCAGCCTCTTGGATGCACACACCATCATACCTAGCCTCTTGGATGCACACTCCGTCCTACCCAGCCTCTTGGATGCACACACCGTCCTACCCAGCCTCTTGGATGCCGCTGTCGAGGGCACACACCGTCATACCTAGCCTCTTGAATGCACACACCATCATACCCAGCCTCTTGGATGCACACACCGTCCTACCCAGCCTCTTGGATGCACACACCGTCATACCCAGCCTCTTGAATGCACACACCATCATTCCCAGGCCTGCAGTATATCAAGCATTCGTGCAGTATTTACTAAATACGCAGCTCATTTTTAAGACCTTGGCAGGTCTGTTTCTAAAGATACCGACTTCTTTCATAATCACTAAGTGCTTCCAACAGTCTCTACATGCTGCTGATTTCACAAAGAAAAACGTGCCTGCTAACCTTTATTTCTGCTTCTCAATACAGTCGGTCATATCTCAGGGGGGTAGTTCAATCGTACTCTGCAGGTCTCTGATGCAAATATATTACCTTCCTATAGGAAGCAGTCCTCAGCTCAGCTCCTCACCACACGCTCCAAGACTGAAGCAATGTTAAGAGTCAAAGCCAGATTGCTGTGCTAGCAAATTATAAATGTGGACGCCCTTCTCCGACCTTTTCAGCTTAGACACTAACAATGACAAGTAAGTACCCCAGTCAGGCTGGTGGGGACAGCCCAACAAAAGGGGGTCAGAATCAGCAGCTTCCAAAACCAAACATTTTAAGTCAAAATCTCCACAAGGGTCCCGGGCCATTGCAAGCATAATGCAGTGTGATTATAGGACAATCTAAAAATCAATAATGAATGGGCAGCCAGTACAGCACCTATGAAAATAGCCGACCAATGGTCTTCTCCTTCGAGAATCTGGCAGCCACCACCCTCTGCAGCATTAGAGAGCTCTCGAAACCAAAACAATATCCAGGGGCTGAGAAACGGTGAGAGACAACCAGGCAGAAACAAGGGCGTCTCCCTCTACAAAGTCTACAGTACCTCTGTGAGACATGTGCCCCCAGGCCTGTCTCTCAGCATCACCCTCCTCATGGCTCTATTAACTAATGACAGGGAGGAGGAACCGCTCTTATAAGCCTACACACCATCCAATGACTGCCCACCAGATGCATCTGCTCAACCCCCAGCCCACAGTGTGGGAAGTAAATCAGGAGGGTAGATGTGGGACCAACCCGGAAGCAGGGTAGGTGGAGAGAGGTGCAGAAGTGCTAATTATTGGGGACTATTGCCAAGCGTTCGAGATGCCGTTGAGTCCTTGGCCTTCTAAAGGAAAGAGCACAGTGGAGGGTGGCCCTATGGAGTTCCCTCACCAGCCCCTCTTCCTAGAACCTTGGATCTGGGTCCCATTTTCAAAGTCCCAAGAGACACCAACTTCCTAGAACTCTGCCTCGCACTCCTCTTCTGTCTCCATTACGGTGAGAGAGAACGCTGGCTTGCATTTGCTTGGCAATAGTTTACAAACAATGTTCTTGCGGATCAGGCTGCTTCTGATCAGATAGCACAAACAGCTGGTGGGTACCTAGCAACAGAAATTCCTGAAGGGGGAAACAAAGACAAGCCACCCCCACAGAGGCAATGGGCTCAGGACGTGGAGGCAGTGTGCCTTTAGCCAAGGACCCAGCTCTGGAAGGGACCCCTTCAGGACAGGCAGAGGTTCCTGAACTGCTCTAACAAGGGAGAGCCCTTGGCTCCTTTGGTTCTTTCTCCGAGGGTTGTGGAATAATCTTTTTGTACACTGTAAAGACGTGTCATCCTGACTGGTTTAATAAAAAGCTGAATGGCCAATTACTTGTCAGAAATTTCAGGCACACAGGGCGCTGGGAAGAAGGGGGTAGTCACCAGCCAGATGGAGAAGAAGGAGGATGGAGAGTATAGAATAAAGGTAACTGAGCCACATAAAAGAACATAGATGGGTTAATTAAAGTTATAAGAACTACTTAGGAACAAGCCTAAGCTATATCAACCTTAATTAATAAGAAGATTCCATGTCATTATTGGGGAGCTGACAGTCCCCAGTACACATAAATATCTGTTTACATCAGCGTCTAGCATCTAAGACAAGTCCCAACGTCTCATAAATGATGCCATGCGTGTGTGTCTACTTTCCTCCTGGATCCTAGCTTCTGAGCAACTGGCTGCCGGAGGTGCTACTTGGCGAAGTACAAAGTCCCCACTGACGAAGGAATCCCTGTTGATAGCCTGGGCGGTACCCACGGTGCCTACCAGCTTCCTCTGTCTCCTCCTCACAGAACGGGAAGATTTCTTTCCCACCCAGGCCACAGCTGATGCACTTTGAAGTGAAATCTGACATGAACTCCCCGGCTCATGTGTTCATGTGTGCCTTGTGTGGTTGTCATGGCACCCTACAGAGTTGCACAGTGTCCCTACTCCCTAGGAAGACCCAGCCTGCAGCTCCTTAGGCAAAAAAAAAAAAAAAAAAAAAAGGCAAAATGCTATTAAAACTTGAAGCAATGGATGGGAGACTAACACCTTAGCCAATGTGTTGTCTATGACCTTTTGACAAGCTTCGGATTTCTACATCACTTGTCGTTAGGGAGCAGGGGTTAAAACAAAACCTCCAAAGATCAGACCTGGTCAGTGGAGAACCAGAGTCCTGCCAATCCGAGAGGCAGAAAATAAGTTTCTTGTATAGCAGGCAGCATGAATCGTCTTCTAAATAGAAGAGATGAGAGCAGCCGAGATGCTGCTCAGGGCCCTTCGGGGCACGTTCTAGAACGCCGACGGGACTGCTCATTGGGCCCTGCAGGCACCACCTTCTGCCTTGCATTTGCTGTGTCACTCTCGGTCTTCCCAGGGCATCCACCGCGCGCAGAAGATGGCACTAGAGCTGGCCTGAGAAATCCTGTCTATTTTGTAGTTGACAAAATTAAAACAAAGCGAAGTGGCTTAGGCATGTCTCTCAGAAGGCAGATGGCGGTCGCGAGGCAGGAATCCTGGCCCTCGCTGCTGGCTCCTGACCACTCTCTCCCACTTCCTCTGGGGTCTCAGCCACCACTCTGTTACCCCCCTCTTCCCTGAATGAAGTCATGGGACATCTGAGAGGAGACAGGATTCAGTGTGCACCCAAGTCCTGTCCCTGCCTTGGCTCAGCAAGGACTTGGGGGATGAAGTATTTATATGGAGACAGACCTCGCATTTCAGATCAAATGTCTGCTCCTTCCCGAATTACCTCACAGTAAAACAGACTAATGTCGGTGTCCGCTGCTTGCTCCCTAGTCGCCCCAAGTCACCGGAGGGTCACTCTAGCACTCTAGTATCATATGAGCTACCCCACCACTGGGTCAGAAAACAACTAATGGGGATTTATAGCCCCAAGAAGCTGGAGATGCCGCCCTTAGCCGTATAGCTCCCGTACTCGCCTGAGGGCCCTGGCTTAGTTCTATTTATATAGCTGTGAGAAAACCAAAAGTAGGCGGGGTGGTGGTGGCATTCGCTTTTAATCCCAGCACTCAGGAGGCAGAGGCGGGCGGATCTCTGTGAGTTCGAGACCAGCCTGGTCTACAAGACCTAGTTCCAGGACAGGCTCCAAAGCTACAGAGAAACCCTGTCTCTAAAAACAAAAAACAAAACAAAACAGTAACTTATTGAAGAAAGGGGTTTTATTTGTTTGGTTTTAGTTTACAGGTTACAGTCCATCACGAAGCAAGGCCAAGGCAGGAACCAGGGAGACACACCACACTTACTTGTTCCTGTGGGTTGCTCAGCCTGCTTCTTAGACAACCCGGGACCACCTGCCTGGGCTCACACCATAGGCTGGCCCTTCTCACATCAGCCATTCATCAAGAACATGCCCCGTAGGCCACTTTTCCCAGGTGACAAAACTAAGCAGCATAGTCCCATGGGACTCCTCATGAGGATCACTTCGTGGGCAGAAGCCAAGTTCCCGTGTACAAGACAGAAAATGCGAGAGCAGGGTGTTCTCAGAGGGTGGGTGGGGGACAAGTGCTCACACGGCTGCCCCAAGGACTTCTGCTCTACTCTATCCAGAGGCAGGTTGGCCTCCTTCAGCTACTGATGGGCTCTCCACACGTCTCATCTTTTTCAGCTCATTAGCTTGACTTGTATTGCGGAAAATCTGTAAAGATGTGTTGCTGTTTTACCTTGCCTGTCTAAGGCACCTGATTGGTCTAATAAAAAGCTCAGTGGCCAATAGTGAGGGAGGAAGTATAGACAGAACTTCTGGATAGGGAGAGTAAGTAGCAGGAAGAATTTGGGCTCAGAGAAAGAAGAAAAGAGACACCAGGGGCCAGCTAGCCAGACCCACAGGAAGCATAAAAGTAGAACATACAGAATGAAAGGAGGGTTAAAGGCCCTGAGGCAAAGCATAGATGAATAAAAACAGGTTAAATTAAGTTAAGAGACATGGTGGGACAAGTCTAAGCTAAAGCCTAGCGTTCATAATTAATAATAAGTCTCCATGTCTTTATTTGGAAGCTGGTTGGCCGCCCAAAGAAAACCCCACTACAGACATGCTACCCCATGAGTGCCTTCAGGTTGCCAGTCTCTTGTATTCCAGGAGATTCCGGATCTGCTGCTTTACAGGATAATACGGAGGAGGACTCGATAACATAAAATATATGTTTGCTGTTGGCACTGGGGCTTGAACTGTGGGCCTTGTGAGCGTTAGACAAACACTCTGTTCCTGAGCTACACCATCCACCACTTTAAAAACCATCTTTTATTTTGGGACAAGGTTTCAATAAGTTAAGTAGCTAACCTTGAATTAGATTTGCACCCTGGACTGGCCTGTAATTTGTAATCTTCATATCTCAGCCTTTATCAGCAGGTCTGGCTTTTGAAATGTTTGCTATAACAATACATGATAATTATATAATTCATCCATATACTGCTGATTAGACTTATTTACTTGTGTGTGAGTCATGTGTGAGTGTGTATGTGTGTGTGCATGCGTGTGTGAGTATGTGTTACGTGAGTGTGTGTGCATACATGTGTGTGCATGCGTGTGTATATGTGTGAGTGCATGCATGTGTATGTTATGTGTGAGTATGTGTTATGTGTATGTGTTATGTGTGAGTGTGCATGTGTGTGTGTGTGTGAGCGCGCGCGAGCGAATAGATGCTTGCAGAGGTCAGAAGAGGACACTGGTCCTCTCCAGTGCTAAAGTGACAGCTCATTGTGAGCCACGTGACATGGGTGCTGAGAATCCAGTCAGGGTCCTCTGGAAGAGCAACAAGTGCTTGTTACCACTGCGCCATTTCTGTAGCACCCAGTCCTGCCATTCTTCATTCAACCCACGTCTATGCAGGTTCAGTTCCCACGAGGCTGACCCTTGAGAAATACACCGCCCAGAGCTTCCTGCTAGCTGCCCCTTGGTCAAGGGGAGGGGCCCAGCAGAGAAGGGGGGGAGCACTTCTCCCAAGTCCCTCTCTGCTTTGGTGGCCTGTTCCTGACAGGAGCCCACAGCCACATGTCCCAGAGTGGCGCCAGCCTCCACAGAGTCTCCTCTTTCTATAGGAGCCAGCGTTCAACAGCCCCGGTTCAGGGTCTCTTTCCCTATCTGTCCTTTCAGCCTAGGAATGTAATAACTTCCTACGGAAGAGAGTCCCTGGGCACCTCAACGTTCGTTATTTGTTCCTTTAACACTAACTACCTGCGTGCATTCACAACCATGCCTTTATTAACTTTCTAAGCATTGAGATAAATTCTGGTTTCCTGTCTGGCCCCTAACTGACTAGTCCACATGTCTCAGGACCTCCAGCTCCTGGTCATTCTGCTGTCCTTTCCTTTCTTGGTAATGGGAATATGTTTATATCCAATTGGATGAAAAGGTCAACCCCACCCTCCGTCATTACTGGGAGCTTAGACCAAAGTGTCCAATGCCTTCAAATTCCAGGCAAAAGGAGCTTGCCCTTCCTTCCCCCCACCCTCCTGGAGGCAGAGGCCTAGAACATTCTAATAAAGGAACTCAGCGTGGGCTGCCAGCAATCTGACATCAGGATGGAAGAGCACAGAGAAACCTCTGAGGCTCCACATTTTCTGGAATGTAGCGATTCTGCTGATCCCCTGTATTTGGCAATAGCTATTCCAATTTCGAGGCACTTAAATCACTTCTTTGTTTCTTTGTTCTTTTGGCTGTGTAACTAGGGCACCATTGAGAGTCTGGGGGAGAGTTGCTTTGTGTGTGTGTGTGTGTGTGTGTGTGTGTGTGTGTGTGTGTTGTCTTTGCCTTATTTTGGACAAGACAAACCCACTTACTTGAAAGAATGACAAGACTCTTAGGAATTTTCTCAGCTGACTCTTCCTCAAAATGGTGCTGCTTCTGCCCTCGATTTCTGATGTTACAGAAATGGCTCCTCTCACGACAGAAGAGGAGTCTTTTGTGGAAGTTTCAGGACCCTCATTTTCACCCTCCAACTTCCTGGTCACTGTAACCTTCTCTGCGACACCACTCAGCAGTGACTTCCGTGACCTCATCCCATGTTTATTTATGAAGGCCTGGCACGGACCAGAGGAAACAGTAACCAAACCCTGTCTCGGCTCTTCGAGACCTCAGGGCAAATAAACAGACCTTTGGATTCAGATGCTCTGGGGAGATGTGGAGGAGGGATGGGCAGGGTGGGGAGGTGGTTGCTGGTGCTGATCTCTGATGCTCCTGATGAAGAACAGTCTAGGGCCAGGATCAGGTTTACACCTAATCTAGGTCAAGGATCGGGTTCACACTTAGCCTAGTCCAGGGACCAGGTTCACACCTAGCCTAGACCAGGGACCAGGTTCACACCTAGCCTAGGCCAGGGACCAGGTTCACACCTAGTCTAGGCCAGGGACCAGGTTCACACCTAGTCTAGGCCAGGGACCAGGTTCACACATAGTCTAGGCCAGGGACCAGGTTCACACCTAGTCTAGGCCAGGGACCAGGTTCACACCTAGTCTAGGCCCGGGATCAGGTTCACACTTAGTCTAGACCAGGGACCAGGTTCACATCTAGTCTACACCAGGGACCAGGTTCACACCTAGTCTAGGCCAGGGACCAGGTTCACACCTAGCCTAGGGTAGGGACCAGGTTCACACATAGTCTAGGCCAGGGACCAGGTTCACACCTAGTCTAGGCCAGGGACCAGGTTCACACCTAGTCTAGGCCAGGGACCAGGTTCACACCTAGTCTAGGCCAGGGACAAGGTTCACACTTAGTCTAGACCAGGGACCAGGTTTACATCTAGTCTACACCAGCGACCAGGTTCACACCTAGTCTAGGCCAGGGACAAGGTTCACACTTAGTCTAGACCAGGGACCAGGTTCACATCTAGTCTACACCAGGGACCAGGTTCACACCTAGTCTAGGCCAGGGACCAGGCTCACACCTAGTCTAGGCCAGGGACCTGGTTCACACCTAGTCTAGGCCAGGGACCAGGTTCACACCTAGTCTAGGCCAGGTACCAGGTTCACACTTAGTCTAGACCAGGGACCAGGTTCACATCTAGTCTACACCAGGGACCAGGTTCACACCTAGTCTAGGCCAGGGACCAGGCTCACACCTAGTCTAGGCCAGGGACCTGGTTCACACCTAGCCTAGGCCAGGATCAGGTTCACACCTAGTCTAGGCCCGGGATCAGGTTCACACCTAGTCTAGGTCAGGGATAAGGTTCACACCTAGCCTAGGGCAGGGACCAGATTCACACCTGCCACACCGTGGAGGAAACGTGCTTCCTAGAGGAGTGCCCATACCCAAGCTGCTACACAGACAAGCACAGCTCTGCTCTCAGATGCCCAAGACCGCTTTCCCACCAGCCTTCTCTCTCCAGCTTCGTCCCCTGTGGTGTATTTACCCCGTGACTCATTTATCATGGTCTGTCCTTACTGAGTGAAACCAGCAGCACAGAACAGAAAAGCCCAGACCTCCCTGAGTGTGCGCGTCTTCCAGTCTCATCCAGAAAGCAGGGGAGTAGGGAGGGAAGAGAACAGAAGTCTAAGGAAACAGCCGCAGTGCTGGCTGAAGTCCACTCCAGATCACCGAGAGGAAAGAGCCGGGATGTCACTTTGTGGCAGAGCTCCTGTCTAGCATGCCCAAGGCCCTGGTTCTGTCCCCAGAACTGCAAAGGAAAAGGACACCAAGGAAGACAGAATGGAGCCAGCTGGACAGGAAGGCTCCCCAAACATTCCCAAATCAGTGTGAGTCCAATCCTCATTTGCTTCTGCTTAAGCTCCCTGAGGAGCCTCCAGTCTTCAGGCAAACCCAGGGTAGGTGAACAGAACTGCTTTCCAGTGCCCCAGAGACCCTAGTGCCACCCAGTGCCTCAGATTATACCACAGCTAACCCCATACCGTGTATGTGGTGGGGAAAGGAGGTTCTCAAACACTGGGGTAGAAAGGGTGACAGAGATCTCTTGTTTAGCTGTTGACAGAGGTTTCTGTCCTGCCCAGTCCCACAGCCATTCCATCCCAAAGAAATACACCAAGGTCTACATTCATTATAAACTGGTTGGCCTAGTAACTCAGGCTTCTTAACTAATTCTTCCATCTTAAATTGGCCCATTATTCTTGTCTGTGTCAGCCATGTGTCTCGGTACCTTTATCAGTGAGGTATTCTCATCTTGCTTCCTCTGTGGCTGGGTGACAGCTGCAGACTGACTCTTTCCTTCCCAGGATTCTCCTGTTCTCATCACCCCGCATATACTTCCTGCCTGGCTACTGGCCAATCAGCGTTTTATTAAAATACAATTGACAGGGTACAAACCATTGTCCCACAGCATTTAGCCTTCCCATTTTAGAGAGCTGATGAAGGAATGGGATTCAATCCATGACTTGCAAATTAGAGTCTGAACCAGCCCGGTCCACTGTCTGCAGTACCTATTGCTGTGAGAATTCACTAGGGAGGTATTTTCAGAGGAATATGTGGCCACTAAAAGAATATTGTTTGGTGTTTAAACTCCAAGGGGCAGAGAGCTAGGCTTCACAGTTTGCCATGTAGGCTGGCTACCATGAAGTTTTAGTTGCCTAATCCGAAGGAGGGAAGTCAGAAAGGTAGTTAATTCTGTTTATTCTTCTTCCTGGAGTGGTAAAAGGCTGCATGGGAATGAGAAGGTAGAATGATTCTTGAATGAGAAAAGGGTGAAAACAAGTCTCAAAGGAAAAAACAGGGGGAGCATGGTGATGGGAGTCATGACCTACTTATGGAGGAGGACCTACCCTCCTCCATAAGCAAAGGATGCACTGCTGCACACGGGAGGAGAGACTCCAGAAGATTCTGACCATAAGCATCCCTGCCCAAGGTTGTGCCTTCTGGTGGCAGCCACATCCATTGGCACAGAAGTTAAAGTTCCTACCCATGGCTACATGGGAATACCTCTGAGAGGCACTAAGCACTCATGCCCTTGGTCTTTGTTGGAACTCCAGAGCTAAACTTTTCTGATGTCTGATCCTGCTTCCTTTCCTCCACTTCCAGTTTGACACCAGAAAACCTCCCTAATGAACAGCTTGTCTCCAAGTCCTCTCTAAGGGGCCTTTGAAGAAGTCTGACACTCCCACACACACTAGCTAATACATAAATGTACAGAACCCCACTAATGACTGAGAGACCTGACCAGAAAATGTTCATCTGTGAAAGAACATGGCCCAAGTTCTTTTTTTTTTGGGGGGGGGGGTTGAGACAGGATTTCTCTATGTCATTTTGGAGCCTGTCCTGAAACTTGCTCTGTAGACCAGGCTGGCCTCGAACTCACAGAAATTCGTCTGCCTCTGCCTCCCGAGTGCTGGGGTTAAAGGAGTGTGCCACCACTGCCCGACCCAAGTTCTTTAGAGAATGCAGTTAGGTTTCCTATCACTGCCAGCCACATGTGCATGGGGTCATCAGATATGGTAGTTTGAATGCAATTGGCTCCCAGAAGCTCATATAGGGACTGGCACCATTAGGAGGTGTGACTTTGTTGGAGTGAGTGTGGCCTTATTGGAAGAAGTGTGTCACTGTGGGGGTGGGCTTTGAGAACTTATATATATATATGCTCAAGCCGTGTCTCAGTTCACTTCCTGTCACCTTTGGATCAAGATGTAGCTTCTTCTCCACTCTTAGCTCCTTCTCCAACACCACATCTGCCTGCATGCTGCCATGTCCCACCATGATGATAATGGACTGACCCTCTGACCTGCAAGCCACCCAGTTAAATGTTGCATGATCAAGGTGTCTCACCCTAAGATCCCTGAGCGCTAGAGCTCAAGAGGTCATTCCTGCACTTGTAGGACCACACTTGCCTCAGCCAACCAGTCAGATACAGGAGCAGGTAATTCTTAAAGTGCTTTAAAGGTGACCTCCAAACTGCCCCACGTAAACTTAAGCCATAAGAAAGAGATGGTGCAGCACTTCAGAGCATAGATTGCTCTTGCAGATGACCTGATTTCAAGTCTAAGCACCCATGTCCAGTGGCTAACCACTACCTTTAACCCTACCCAGGAGCTTTGGTACTTCTGGCCTATGATGAAATTTGCACCCATGTACACACACACACACACACACACACACACACACACACGCATGCACACGCATGCACACACGCACACACACACACACATATGCAGGACTACATTAAAGTAAAATAAATCTTTAGGGGCTCAAGAGCTGGTTCAGTGGTTAAGAGCACTTGCTATTCTTCTAGAGGATCCAAGTTAAACCCCAGCATCCACACAGTAGGTCACAACCACCTATAACTCTAGCTCCAGAGGATCTGGACACCTTTTACTGGCCTCAGCAGACCCTTCACACAGATGGTGCACAGGCATCTGTAAAAAAGAAAAACTCATCTACAGAAATTAAAAATAAATTAAAACAAATGTCCCCCTATACAACTTACACCCCTCACATCCCATAGTAATTTTCTTTCAACTTCAGCAAAGGCAGAAAACATGAAGGTTCTCTGTTCAGAGAAGTTTTATGATCCACTGACAGTATTTGCTTCCAGGTGACGAATTCCATTCTTCTGTTAAAAAAAATCATTTTTTTCAATCACATGCCCACTGTAGTGTTCTGAGAAGAGCACAGAGCCTCCTTCAAACTGGTTTGCTGTTGGTCAGTGTAATGGTTTGTCAGTTCCTTGCCTGGCACAGCCACCTCTGTCATCCTCTCCAGTGTGCTAAAAGTCACCATTTGCAAGCTGCTCTCCCTAGAGAGTATGAGAGACATTTAGCTGGAGAGACCGGAAAAAGGTAAACAGAGAAGTCTGTGTATGGGCTGGGGGCTCCTGCAGAGCTTCCAAAGCGGGCGGCCCCTGTACAGGTGAGCATGTAGCCCCTGTACAGGTGAGCATGTAGCCCCTGTACGGGTGAGCATGTCCCTTACAAAACAGGCAACCCCTGTACAGGTGAGCATGTAGCCCCTTTACGGGTGACCACGTCCCTTGCTTGTTTCTCGCCAAGCATCCCTGAGATGTCTGGACTTTGGGGCTGTGGGTTATTTACTTGTTTGCCAGCATTTAAGTTCTAGTGTTTGGGGGATCTGCATGGCCAATAGTGGTTATGTAGAAGAAGACAACACAGAAGGCAGAGTCACCTATTTTGCTATCTTTGAGTCTTTTCTGCAGAAGAACCACCTAGTACCCATCACGTCTAACTGTAGATCAGTAGAGTTTATATACATTGAAAAAAATTTACACAAATGTTCAAATCCCATTTGACAAGCTCTAGAGCACTGGTCGTGGAGAGACGGGCATTTAGCAGACCAGGTGCTGCTAAGTATGCTACAGACCACAAAGCCCCACACAGCAAAGAACTGTCTGGCCCAACTGTCAGTCATAGCGAGGTTGCAAAATCTTAATTTACAAATGGTTCCATGTTCTTCCAAAACCATTCTTTCTCCAGGAAACATTGCACACTGTTCTCGCTCTTCTTTCAAACACTCGCCTGGCTTGGAGAAGTTGTGAGCGGCTGAACTGACAAGTTCACTGTCTTGTTCATTGTGGAAGCAGAGGTTCAGAAAGGAGCCAAGTAAAATTCCACCTGTGGGGGATTGCAAGCTTACCGTTGGTTCACAGGCTCCTTTTGAAACCTTGTGCTGTTTGGGGTACTGTTTCCTAAATACCCAGCTAGACGTGTGTTCTAGTTAGGGTTTCTATTGCTGCGATGAAACACCATGACCAAAGCAACTTTAGGAGGAAAGGAGTTATTTAGTTTACCATATCACTGTTCGTTAATGAACAAAGTCAGAACAGGAACTCAAACAAGGCAAGAACGTGGAGGCAGGAGTTGATTCAGGAGTCATAGAAGAATACTGCTTACTGGCTTGCTCCCCATGGCTTGCTCAGCCTGCTTTCTTATAGAACCTAAGGCCACTAGGCCAGGGGTGGCCCCACCCATAGTTGAACTAAGCCCCTCCCACATCAATCACTAATTGAGAAAATGCCAGAGGCCCACAGCCCGGTCTTACTGAGGCACTTTCTCATTAAAGTTCCCTCTTCTCCGGGGGCTCTACTCTGTGCCGACTGTCTAGCCAGCACACATGGGAGAGCTGTCAGAGCTACAGTCGTGACATGAGTGGGGACTTTTTAGCCAGCCTTTGCCTCCATTCAAATAGCACAAGTAATAAAGTCGGCCAAAGCAGGAACCTGTGGCAGTGTTGGAGAGTGTGGGTCAGAGTCATAGGAACCAGGAGTCAGTGCCAGTGCGGCCCATGAAGCACCTTAGAAAGAAATTCTACCTGGAAATCAAAGTCCTCCTGACAGTTGGCACCACTTACCCCATCCTCAACCTTGACTTAAATGGAGAAGTCAGAATGCAAATCTAGCACCTGTGAGCCACTCAGCAGGTAAAGAACCTCACCTTTCCATCCTGAGACCTGGCTTCTGCTGAGCCTAAATAGGGACCCGTCTACAGGAGGAAAAAGAAAAATTAACTCCACAATGTAGTCCTGAGACTCCTACAAGTACACTGTGGCATGGCATGTGCACATGCACGTGCGCACACCACACACACACACACACACATACACACACACACACACACACACACACGACACACACACACTTTCAAAAGGAAAAACTGCTAGAATGTTAAAATATTTACACATAGGGCAACCATGTTCTTCAAAGGACTGCTTCCTAAGTATACCAGTCCTCAAGAATAGTCTTTACAGTGTCCAAGCTTCCAGCCAGGGAACCCATATTTAAAAATATGACAAAAAAGGCTGAAGTGATGGCTTGACAATTAAGAGGACCTGGGTTCTATTTCCAGCCCCAGCATGGCTGCTCAGTCACCTAGTTCTATAGTATATGGTGCCCTCTTCTGGTCTCTTTGGGAACTGCGGGCACATAGAGTGCAGATAGGTAGGCAAAGTTTCACCCACATACACAGACTATTAAAAACTTTAAAATATATGACTAACAAGAACAAGGCCTCATTTCTTCCCCCACAAAATTCAAGAAGCCAGACTCAGTGGTTCACAATCATAATCAGTACAATGACGGTTAAGACAGGAGGAGTGGGTGAGGAGAAAGCCAACCTGAGACTCTGTCTCGACAAAACAACAAAACCTGAGCTGTTGGTTTGCTGCCACCTAGCGAGTAAACTTGTAATAAATTCTAGTAAGGCCTACCCCTAAAAAGGTCTGTGCATCCCTCTCACTTTTGCTAGCTTTACATGAGATCTCAATTACCTACAAGTTACATAGGATGTCTGGTTTGTTTTTAGTAGGTAATCAAGAAACAACTGTTGACTTAAGTCACCTTGGGCGTTCCATGGTCTGGAGGCCTCCTCTTCCAGTACCCAGAAACCACTGGAATTCTATGACACCGGAGAGAAATGAGCTGGCTCTGGTTGAGTTCTTAAGAACAGCTACTTTTAGAGTGCTGATGTAGCTCAGTCAGTAGGGTGCTTGCTTAGCACCAGACACCTCAGTTTCATTCCCAGAGCCTCAGAAAAAGCCCTGGTGTACGGCTGGGATCCAAACACCTGGAGATGGAGGCCCCTCATTACGTCCACCTGGGTAGCTGGCACATGTCAGCACACACGGCTTTTTTATGCACACTCAGTTGGTGAAGTGTTAAAACGCTTACTTCTTAAGCATCAGGACCTGAGCTCAATCCTCGGAACCCTATTAAAAGCCAGGTGTGTTGGCATGTGCTTGCAATCCCAGTGCTGAGACAGGGGAATCCTAGGGACTAACTGGTCAGCCAGCCTAGCCTAATTAGGTGAGCCTCAGGCCACAGAGAGACTGTCTCAAAAAGCGAGGTGGACAACACCTGAGGATGGCCTCCATGCACATAAACACACGTACATGCACTAGCACGCATGGGAACATATACACACATGCACCGACACACACACACACACACAGAGACAGGCATATGCACACAAGCACACAAAACTCCTTTTACAACTTTTCTTGTTAAATCAATATCAGCCTTCACAGTCACCACCATCAGCAAGTTACTGTCTTAAATAAAAACGGTTTATTCCTGGGCTAGTAAGGTGTTCACTGGCAGAGCACTCGGCATGCACAAAGCCCTAGGTTTTGTGTGAGCATAAAAAATGAAATCATTTCATCTTTTAGCCCTTTGATTGTGCACCAGGACATACTTCCGTGTTCTTCTGAGTCACAATGTCCATCTCTCAACAGCTCTGTCTTCACTCTACACATGCTCAAGGTTTGTACTGACTTTCTAATGGGATGCTTCAAAACGATTAGTGCTCTAGCACCCAGGCAGAGAAGGCATTGCTGTAGTCCCTGCTTTTACCCTGGCTATACCTTTCCATTAGCAAAACCTAACATTACAGGCAAATAGACTAGGAATTGGTGGCTGATTCCAGCACATTTCCAGACAGATTTCTTCAAAAAGACTATTTCACTGTTATTAAAAGTTCATTTATAGGCTGGACAGATGACTCAGCAATTCGCACTCTTCCAGGGGTCTAGAGTTCTGTTCCCAGCTCCCAACTGCCTGCAATTCAAAGTCCAGGAGATCTGACGTCCTCTTCTGACCCTTCCGATCCCCTAAGGCACCTGCATTCATTTGGCATATATTCCCACAGACAGATGCCGCTGTGAACTGCAGAATTATGAAGTAATTAATCATCCTCATATCACAAGGTCAGTCCATCAGAGTCAAGAAATCTGTATGGAGGAATAAACTAAAATGTAAGGTTTTATAAACGAAGACTGCTTGTTCATCTCCCGACTGCCTAGACGTGAATAACCACACAGAAACTATATTAATTACAACACTGTCTGGCTAATAACTTATATATATTTTTAGCTAACTCTTACATCTTAAATTAACCCATTTCTATTAATTTGTGAATCACCACGAGGCTGTGGCCTACTGGTGTGGTTCTGGCTGGTGGCTGGCATCTTTCTCCTTTGGCAGCTTCATGGCATCTCCTTAACCCTGCCTACTTTCTCTCTGTATCTCTGTTTGGATTCCCTGCCTGGCTTTACTCTACGAAGCCACTGGCTGAAACAGCTTCTTTAATAACCAGTGGTCATAAAACATTCATAGCAGACAGAGGGAGTCCCACTAGCAAGGCAAGCTGGAATCACTGCCTTGTGAATACCGCGGCTGTTGCTTGCCGTAGATCTCTCTGTAGCTTATCCCCTTCTGTTACAAATTTGGGATTTATCTCCCACAGTTCAGCACTATTTGATCATTTATTGGGTACAATTTCTCCTATGCATTTGGAGTTTACGGATTACCTCCCCTAGCTATGTCTGAAAACAGTTACACAGTCAAGAAAACTCCTTCCTGTACTAGGTCTCTGTTCCTGTCTTCAGTGTCAACATAGAGCTCTGCCTTCCTGCAGTTCCCTTTATTGGCAGGCATTTGGTCAGCGTTAAGTGTCCAGGCAAAGGATTTCATTTAAGACCTTCCCGGACACCCGAGGACAGAACCGCTACAGCCTGAAGCTGTGGATTCACAGCTGCTCAGACAGAAGAAATCAGCACGTCTTACCTCACTTATAGCTAAGAAAAGTGATGGCCTAAACTAACTTTGCATTAAAGCGTTCCTGATTCTCCACCCTCATCTTTGCCTCAGTTTACTGGTGACTTTAGTTTGTGAGATTTACTGCTTGTGCTTTACTCTCAGAGATAGCAGGAAAAATAATTAACCATCCACCCACGGCCTGGAGGAAGACAAACCTCCACTGGCCCCTCTGATAGGCATCAAGCTTCTCCGATGATTCAGAGGCTTGGGTCTCCTCTTTGCTTTAACCTCTTAAGAGCAATAGGTGGAAACTTCAGATCTCAAAGGCCCTCAGAGCTCACTACAATTGGAAGAATGTACTAATGGATCAAGGGCCATAAACTTCACTTGTCTGTTTACATAGGTTGCCTGGTTACTCTCTAGCCCTGCAAGATTCTGTGGGTCTTTATAGCTGGGTAAGAACAAAGAGAGTTAACAGAAGCTGGGACAGAAGCTCGAACAAGAGCAAGTTCCAGGACAGGCACCAAAGCTACAAAGACACCCTGTCTCGGGGGGGAAAAAAAAAAGTTTTCTCCCTTTCTTTCTCTTTTCCCCACCCCGTTCAGTGAACATCTCGGCAAAGGACTAGAAAGACGAGTGTAGCTAGTGGGGTGGCGCACGCCTTCAAACCCAGTGCTCGTGAGACAGAGGGTGTCAAAGTTCTCTGAGTGTGAGACCAGCCTGGTCTACATAGCGCGCTCCAGAACAGCCAAGAAACAGAGAGAGAGAAACTTCTTATTAAAAATAGATAAATAGGAAAGGGAGGGACAGCATCAAGAATCAGAAAGACAGAAGTAGTATCCCCCACGTCAGGATGACACCGCCTCTGGACTACAACCTGAAGGCCCTGGGCTCTCACTGCCCGTGCTTTCCTCCCTCCGTAGCGACCTCTTGACAGCCAAGCTTTAAGGAAAACAAACTATCTTTTTCATTATACATACCAATTCCAGTTCCCATTCCCTCCACCAACATCCACCCTCCACATTTCCTATCCACTCCTCAGAGAGGGAAAGGCACATTGCTTTGGGGAAGGTCTGAGGCGCTCCCCACGATATCTAGGCTGAGCAAGGTATCCATTCAAAGAGAATAGGTTCCCAAACAGCCAGTAAATGCAGTAGGGATAAATCCTGGTGCCACTGCCAATGGCCTCTCAGTCTGCTCCAGACATGCAACTGTCAACCACATTCAGGGGGAGTAGTTTGGTCCTATGCTGGTTCCTTCCCTGTCTGGCTGGAGTTGATGAGCTCCCATTAGCTCGGGCAAACTGTCTAGTGGGTGTCCCCATCATGGTCTTGACCTCCTTGCTCATATTCTCACTCCTCCCACTCTTCAACTGGACTTTGGGAGCTCAGTCCAGTGCTCCACTGCAGGTCTCTGCCTCTGTTTCCATCAGTTACTAGATGAAGGTTCTATGATGATATTTAAGATATTCATCAGTCTGACTACAGGACAAGGCCAGTTCAGGCACACTCTCCTCTATTGCTTAGGGTCTTGCGTGGGGTCATCCTTGTGGATTTCTGGGAATTTCTCTAATGCCAGGTTTCTTACTAACCCCATAATGGCTCCCTCAATCAAGATATCTCTTTCCTTGCTCTCATCTCTGTCCTTCCTCCATCTCAACTATCCAGTTCCCTCAAGTTCTCCTCGTCCACCCCCTTTTCCCCTCCTCTTTCCCTTCTGCCCTCCCTACTCCCTCCACTCCATGCTCCCAATTTTGCCAGGCAATCTTGTCTATTTCCCCTTTCCAGGTGAATTTATGGATGTTTTTCTTAGGGCCAAAAGACACGTAAGGAAATGTTCAACATCCTTAGCCATAATGGAAATGCAAATTTTTAAAAACAACTCTGAGGTTCCATCTTACACCAGTCAGAATGGCTAAGATCAAAACCACCAATGATAGCTTATGCTGGAGAGGATGTGGAGTAAAGTTAACATTCCTCCATTGCTGGTGGGAATGCAAACTTGTACAATTAGTTTGGAAATCAGTATGGTGGTTTCCCAGAAAACTGGGGAAAATGGGGACTGGAGAGATGGCTTAGTGGTTAAGAGCACTGGTTGCCCTTCCAGGGGTCCTAAGTTCAATTCCCAGCAACCATATGGTGGCTCACAACCATCTGTAATGAGATCTGGCGCCCTCTTCTGGCGTGCAGGCATACATAGAGGCAGAATGTTGTATACATA
The DNA here is from genome assembly GCF_982192425.1 of Myodes glareolus. Classification (NCBI taxonomy): domain Eukaryota; kingdom Metazoa; phylum Chordata; class Mammalia; order Rodentia; family Cricetidae; genus Myodes; species Myodes glareolus. Next base: position 98,524,529 of record NC_142033.1, on the reverse strand, counting down.
ATAAATAAATAAATCTGAAAAGAAAAAAAAAAGAAAATTGGGAATCAACCTACCTCAGGACCCAGCAATACCATTCTTGGGCACATATCCAAGAGAAGTTCAACCATACTACAAGGACATTTGTTCAACTATGTTCATAGCAGCATTATTTGTAATAGCCAGAACCTGGAAACAACCCAGATGCCCCTCAATCGAATGGATAAAGAAATTGTGGCACATTTACACATTAGAGTACTACTCAGTGGTTAAAAAAAAAAATGGCATCTTGAAATTTACATGCAAATGGATGGAACTAGAAAAAAAAAAAACTTCCTGAGTGAGATAACCCAGACCCAAAAAGAGGAACACGGTACGTACTCATTCATAAGTAGATACTAGCAGTAAAGCAAAGAATCTCGAGCTTAGAGTTCATGATCCTAGAGAAGCTAAGTAACACAGTGCAAGGCTTTTAGCTGTTGTGCTCAGTGACCAAGCTCACTTCCGAGGCTGCTGGGCAAAAGCATAGCACGCAGATATTTCAAACTAACTTATAAAGGGAGCGATCAAACCCACAATTCAAAACCCAGGCATCACCTTGTAAATGCCTGACTTTTTAAACAGCTTGACTAAGCTCAGCCCCCTGGTGAAGGTTGATTTCTCACAACTGGCTCTGTGCCTTGCAGACGTATGCGCATGGGACTGAGGGTGGTGCTCAGAGGTAGCACACATCGGAGCATGTGCAAGGCCGTGTGAATATGTGCGACAAAAGACAAGTTCTGGGAGCAGAGATTCCTTGTTACCCTTCTGGGCATGCACAACCCGAGCTGGAGAGGACTGGGCTGACTCTGGGCTGCTGTGACCAGCTGTCTGGGTATGTTAGAGTGAACAGAAATCCCCAGGCTCACAGTTCCTGTCCCTGGAAGGCCTAGGACAATGCACTGGTGCCTCATAAGGGCCTTGCTGCTGCACCATAACAAAGTCGAAGGCATCCATGGAATCCACTCCATCAAGGGCTCTGAGAATCAGGACTACATATGTCAAATCTACTTTCCGGCTTTTTTTGTGTGTGTGTGTGGTTTTTCCAAGACAGGGTTTCTCTGAAGCTTTGGAGCCTGTCCTGGAACTAGCTCTTGTAGATCAGGCTGGCCTCGGACTCACAGAGATCCACCTGCCTCTGCCTCCCAAGTGCTGGGATTAAAGGTGTGTGTCACCACCACCCGGCTACTTTCCAGCTTTTGAGAGAGTCAAGAATGTCAAGTCCATCGTCCTGCTTGACTGACTGGAACCTATCTTAATTGTCCCTTTCAGTGAGTCCTGGTTCCCTTGCCTAAGTGAGACATGTTTTCCTAACTGACACTGGTGTCAGAACACCAGGGAAGAGTCTGACATGGAGTCATAAGGCCACGTGAGTACCAGTAGATGCTGGAAAAAAAGAAATGAGCTGAAACACATACAGAAGAATATCTTTATTTTGTGTGTGCATGTGGAGGTCAAAGGTTGACACAAGGTTAAACTCAGTTACTCGCCACTTTATTATGTGTTGAGATCAGGGTCTCTGCTGAACGTAGAGTTCACTGCTTTGGCTAGACTACCTAGTCAGCAAGCCCTGAGGACACTCCTGTCTCGGCTGCCACAGGACTGCTATTACATGTGCTACTCCTAGTTTTTATATGAGTGCTGAGGATCCAAAGTCAGGTTCTCATGCTTACACAGAAAGCACTTTACCCACTGTGTAAAGTGTGTCCAGTACTGTGTGTGTGTGTGTGTATGTGTGTCTGTGTGTAATGAATGCAGTTTTTACTAAAGAATACAACCAATTATAGCTTATTATTGACAACTTTGTGTATCCAGTAGCTATTCATTGATTTAACTTTGCTAAGTGCTTTTTTTCCCAAGGAGTGAATGAAGTTGATGAGTTGTGCATATTCTGTGCACTGGAGCAAGTTCAGATAGCAACCAGCAAGACTTGTTAGTAATCCAACATGATTCTAGTCACCGGAAAAACAGTAGCTGGGGTAGCAGACAAGTGAGTCCCTGCGGCTCACTGACCAGCCGGCCTCATCTCCTTAGTGAGCACCATGTCAGTAAGAAACCTAAGGTTGTCCTCGGGTCCCCACATAACAAGACTGCACAAGTGCACCCTCATGCACACACACACACGCTTAGTCATGGTGGCTATTGCTGGGAAGAGGCACTGTGACCATGACAACTCTTATGAAGGCAAACATTTAATTGTGGTGGCTTACAGTTCAGAGGTTCAGTCCATTATCATCATGGTGGGACATGGCAGCACGCAAGCAGACATGGTGCTGGAGAGGTAGGTGAGAGTTCTACATCTTGCGCAGGCAACAGGAAGTGGTCTGAGACACTGGGCATAGCTTGAGCATGTGTGAGACTGAAGCCTGCCCCCACAGTGACACACTTTCACCATAAAGCCACATCCACTTCAACAAGGCCACGCCTCCTCATAGTGTCATTCATTCCCTATGAGCTTATAGGGGCCAATTACATTCAAACTATCCCACAAACATAATAAATAGATTAATTAATTAAATGCTTTAAAAGTGATTAATGGTCATTTGTTAACCTAGTATTTAGGAGAAGTCCTAAATGCTAAGAAAATTATACTTACTTATGAGACCATATATATACACCTACCCCCAAAAAAACTTGAAAAGCAAAGAATAAAACATGCAAACAGATTTCACAGCCAAGCCATGAAGAATGACCAAGGGAGCATTGTACAGATACACACTGGTCTATTTATGGTATAATGGCAGCACACTTATAGAATGGAACAATGAGAATGAACAACTGCAACTATAAACAATTTGGAAAAATCTCACAAAAAGTAAAATGCAAAAGCAAGTAGACCCAAAAAATTGAATGCATTATTTTGTTTATTTAAAATTCAAACTCAGGAAAAGGTCATTAATGGCAGGAGAAGCTGAGTTGCTTTGGGAGGAGGACAGGAGGCTGGAATATTCTGAAAAGGTTCTGTCTCATCATGTGGGGATTAGTTACACAGATGTGCTTGCTTTGTAAAAAAATTCTAAACTGCGTAACATAATTTTGTGAATGTAAGCAAGAGTAAAGAGAATTCACAAGATTAACATCGAATATAAAAATTCTAGGTTTACCTAAAATAGATTCAACCAGCAAGTGTTCACTGAACATTTATTTTGTGCCCAGTACTATTTTTTACTTTGGTGATATAATGGAAAAGTTTGTGTCTGAATTTTGTTTTCCCCAAATTTACATGCTGAAGTCTTAGCCCACAGTGCAACAGAATGTGACCTTATTTGGAGACATAGTCAATTTATAGTGGGTGAACTCTAATTTAATATGATTGATGTAATACATATATATATAATAAGATGTAATATCTATATATGTTTATTATTGTATATTTACATATTGTATTACACAGACACACGAGACAGCCTCACTCTGTAGCTGGCCTATGACTCACCGTGTAACTTTGATTGCTTCAGCCTGTGCAGTGCCAGGATTACAAACTTAAGACGCCATGCTCAGATTTAGACACAGAAATCCATAAGGAGCAGAGGACGTAGAGAGACAAGAGAAGATCCCTTAGGCCCTTCACAAGGAGTTAACTCTGTAGAATGTGATGGAGCACAATATGCTGGAGGCAGAGGCAGGGACATTGCAGGTTTAGACTAATCTCAGCTGTATACCATGTCTAAAGCCAATTTGAGCTTGCATAGTGAGACTCCATTTCAAAACCGGGGGTTGGAGACACAGCACGGTGATGAGCCACAAGAATGGGAAGCTGTTCTGATTGGTTGTTGAATATCTACTCTACTTGACTGGTACTCATGCCATACTGATTTTTAAATATTTTTAATATTATATCTGCCCATAGTAAAGAAGCCTAAAATTCTGGGCTGGAGAGATGGCTCAGCAGTTAAGTGCACTGACTGCTCTTCCAGAGAACCTGGGTTTGATTCCCAGCACCCATACGGCAGCTCACAGCTGTCTGTAACTCCTGTTCCAGGGAATCAGACTCCCTCATACAGACATGCATGCAGGCAAAACACCAATGTAGATAATTTTAAAAAATAAAAATATCTCCCCCCCCAAAAAAAAGAATTCCAAAATTTCAAATACTTGGAATTATTTTTAACAAATTATCTCTTTTGTCTTTTTGGGTGGGTTTTGTTTTGTTGTTATTCTATTTTGCTTGGCTTCTGAGATACTCTCACTATGCAGTCCAGGCCGATCCTAAACTCATCACCTTTTTGCTTCAGCCTCCTGAGAGCTAGGGTTTTAGGCATTCAACACTGTGCACAGTACAAAATGATTTTTTTTAAAAGATCCATTTTTCCATGCCTAAGAGTACCCAAGGCAATCTGTCTGGTCTTCCCTTTAAGTAAAAACACGCCAAGATTCTAGACCTCAGTTGGAATCTGACCTTAACCATTTAAAAATGGCAAAGGTTATCATGCGTACATGCATGTGTGTGTGTGTGTATGTGTGTATACATGTTCATGTATGTCCATGGGTATACAGACAGACATCAAAGACTGGAGCCATCCTTGACTCAGTAGAACAAAATTAGTCTAGTTTTTCCCAGCACATTCAGTCTTCAAGTAATATTCTACTTTTCCTGTGGAGGCAAGCTTGCAATACCTGACATTTAGGAAGTCAGAGCAAAGGTAGAGCATTGCCCACACCTTCTTCAGTTCAGTTCTAGGGATCAAATTAGATGATAAGAAGGGTATCCAGCTGGGCGGTGGTGGCGCACACCTTTAATCCCAGCTCTCGGGAATCAGAGGCAGGCAGATCTCTGTGAGTTCGAGGCCAGCCTGGTCTACAGAGTGAGTTCCAGGACAGGCTCCACAGCTACAGAGAAGCCCTGTCTCGAATGATGCTATCTTTACACACAGCTAAAGATCTGCTATAAGAAGTGACCACATGGTAGGAAGGAAGCAATGGTTTCAAGATCAAACCTGGACATCATAATGGAAGTGTCATTTATTGCTGAGAGCATTATACTTAACATTTATTTATGTTAACTATGCTAAAACCAGTTCACCCAGCCAAAGTCTATAAAATGTTGTACAAGCGCCCTCAGCTGGATAAAATGTAGAACTACCAAAAAACATGTTCCATTAAGTTCGTGGAATCATCTTCAGAAATTTCTGAAACTCCAGCCTGGGATCGAAGAATGGACATGATGTCATTAGACAAATTTTCAAAACCATTCTGTAAACAGATATTTGCCATATCTTGCCATTTTTCTAAGGAGCAAAATGAATCGCCCATCACAAGATGCTCTATTTCATCTGAAAAAGAAATAAAGCATTACACGATAGAATTTCTCTTACTTGACAATTTCCACACAGCTATTCTCAGGCCAGGCCGTGGCCCAGCGAGTGCCGTGCCATGACGAGTGCTCAGTCCAGACCCCGCACATTCCTGAACGTCAGTCTCTTCTCCTTCTTGTCCTTATTCACCATCAACTGCATCAGCTCAGCCCTCTGTTTCCCCCTCCACCTCCCTCGTCTCCTTCTTATAAGGTAGATGGTGTTGAAGGGTATAAGGCAGTGAGCTCAGAAAGTGAAGAGCAGGGGCCCCTTCTCAACAGTCCGTATGCACTCCTGCATGCTGAGAACCTCGCACTTGGATTCTCAGGATCCTTTAAATAGCTTCATAAACACTTTAGTATTTATGTCTTAAGGGCTTAAGACACTCCTTAGCAAACTATGCATCCTTCTTCTACACAGGCTTCTTAATCATGCAGTATCTATAATCAATATTGTCCTAAAAAATGAAATCAGTTTACTGTTTTAGAAATCTAATACGGGGGCTGGAGAGATAGCTCAGAGGTTAAGAGCACTGGCTGCTCTTTCAGAGGACTCCAGTTCAATTCCCAGAACCCACATGGTAATTCATAACTGTCTGTAACTCCAGTTCCAGGAGATCTCACACCCTCACACAGATTAGCAGGCAGGTAAAACACCAATGAACATAAAATAAAAATAAATAAATCATTAAAAAATCTAACATGATTACTTTTGAAAGAAAACTGATAGTAACTCTCTTTGATATTTATTTACTCTGTGTATGAGGAATGCACATGAGATTGTAGATGTATGTGTGCGGGTGTCCACATATGAGAGAAACCCTTAAAAACTTCTATTTCTGAGATAGGGCTCTTGTTGGCCCGAAGCTTGCCATGGAGGCTACAGTGGATAGCCAGCAAGGCCCTGGGACCAGCTGTCTCTGCCTTCCCAGCGCTGGAATTACAAATGTGTGCCACCATGCCTGACGTGTTCACGTGTGTTCTGAAAATGAGCACTGATGGAGCTCCCTCCTAAACCCAGTATGCATCAGTTCATGGAACTAACATCTTACCTATCATGTGCGTTATTTATAAACTTCATTACAGAAGATTTCTCTTTTGATTACTGTCATCACTACTATTTTATTTTGAGCACAATTGAAGGCGTAAGTCACAGACAATCCCACACCAGTTTGGAATTATGATTAATAGAATGGTTATTTATTCAAAGGGGAAAAAACTTACAGATTACCGTCCCAGACAACAGCCCCTCCGCGCGAACAGGAAAGGAGTCCAGGGGCCGGAAACGGAGCCGGAAGACAAAGACAGAGTGGAGGACAGCCGCTGCTTTTTTTAAAGGGAGAGAGACCACGCCCCAATGGGCTGGTAACTCAGCGGCGATTGGCTGAAGGAGCTGAAGGAACTCCCACAGCATCTCCCCCTTTTGTTTAAGTAAGAGAGTTTTAAGCCTACTACGCAATTATATACAATAAGTACAAACCTACGAAATTATATACAATAAATACAAATATCCTATTCTAACTAGCTTAAGTCTTGTATAACAAATAACTTGGCCAAGTCATGAAAGGAAAGTAACTACATTTATATAATCTTCAATCCCATCGAAGATCTGAGAAGGGAAATAATGTTATCTGAGTAATTAGGAAGTGCAATCAAACAACTTCCAGAACATGTAACAAATCGCAGAGACAACTGGCTACCTGGACAAACACCCAAAGTCACATTTGCAGCGTTGAAGCAACCAACTTTGGCTAAGGCCTGATGTAACTGACATACCATTTTCAAAGGCAAGAAACTTCAAAACTATCTTACCCTGTCTTGGCAGGATATGACAGTCTTGTTTTATCCATTTACGGATATTCTGTAACTCTGTCAGTAGTTGAGGTATGAGCATTTCTTTACCCAAAGGCCAGTTCTGCCAAGAAGAAAGGCTCCAGGTGGAGTGTCTTTGGTGCTCAACATTCTCTCGGGCATAGATCAGTGTTGCCAGGAGTGATTGTGTCTCCCTACCATAGAACTCTGAATTAGATTAAAGGCCATTTTCTACAGCTCTTTGAAGAGGTTGAAGATTATCTATCTATACTGAATATAATCTCTATATATCTAAAGAACCTGATTAGTCTAATTATAAATGACAAACTTAGATGACTGTTGATCTATATTATTCTCAATATCTATCTAACTTAAAGACTGAGATAATAAACAACTGTGCAATAAATGAGGACAATGAGACCTCCAAATATAAACAATGTGCAAGTATACATTGCAATATGGTAAATATATATATCAATACATAAACAATATATAAGTATCTTAATCAGAGGTAGAAGTGTACAATGCAATATGGTAAATATACATATATCAATACAATGTATATACAAATACATAAAAATGTTTTAAACAGAGGTAGAAGCATGAAGCATGCATGCATAAAATAGTCAACATAATTTAACTTTGTATCAATATATAAGAATCGATACCAATATGTTTGTCTAAAAGCAATAACTCACAAGTACAAATCTATTTATCCCATAATCCAATTATCCCTCTTTTTTTTTTTTTAAGATTCCTGTGCTTATAAAATTCCTCCCCCAACCCTCAACCGTATACTAATTATAACCAACCCCTAAATGATGTCCCTAAACCCAAGGACAAACTTTATTGGGAGAGGGGACGTCGTTCTCTAGAATTACTTCCAGCTGTCATGGGGGCGACGTTCTTTCTGGGGATCCTGTGAAAGTAAAATGATGGTTAAATTTCAAGATCAATGTCTTTTAAAATTGCAAATAGTCTCTGAGTATTTTGTGGAGGTCTGGCCAGAATGTTGTACAAGATGTGCACCATTTCAGCACGTTGGAACCGTCTTGTGCAGCTGGTACCCAAAACAGGTCTTGTAGTAGCGCTATCAGTATCATGACGTCATATCAACCAGGTGGAGTTGTTGTTATGGGGCCCCATCTTCTTCCTGGAAACTTCAAATGTCACTGTAGGAAAAACTCATTGTTCATTGTGGAAAACTTAAACATTAATTATATAGACATATACATGAATACCTATATTCAATGAGAGACATGATAGATATATTTAATGAAGGTATGATAGATATGAAGAAAAGTAAAGATGTTTTCTAAACTCATATTTCTTTCTGTCCCATATCATGGCTCTTGACATGAGACAGAAACTCCAGAAACTCTGGGTTTTTCTTTAAACAACAGGCTTGGAATTAGAGAGGGACTGAGCCAGAGTCCAACTCTAAAACCAGCTCTATAAATTTTGAAATATGATTTAGTATATGGTACTTACAGAACCTATTCAGTTTTCTTGATAGTCCCTATTGGGCCGTTATTTTCCATCTGTCAGTATTCAAATATCCAGGGTCCCTTGAACTTTTCAAAGATCAGTGTTTTCCTGTGGAGATAAGAACAGAACCCTGCCCCCATTCTATATGCTTTTCTTACCACCTGTATGGTTATCATCATTGTAGATGCTGTCATTTCTCCTTTCCAAGAGGTTTCTCCTCTTCAAATCGAACCTTTATTAATTTTGATGGTATCCACAATTTTTCTTCTCCTGTGGAAACAAGAGCAAAACCCCTTCCCCAACGTAGCACATCTCCTGGCTTCCATTGAGAGGTCAGCACGTCTTTGAAATAAACAGGTTGGTTTAGTTCAGAAGTTTTTTCCATTATCCAATGCCTCTCTGCTGCTGTTGTTCCTTTCTCATTAGCATTAAGAAAATTCAAGGTTAATAAAGCATTATGCAATCTATTTCTGGGGGTATCTTTCGTCCCTTTCTGTTTGTTTAGCATATCCTTTATAGTACGATTTGATCTTTCTATAACTGCCTGACCTGTAGGATTATTTGGTATACCTGTAACGTGTTTTATATTATAATAAGCAAAGAAGCGTTTCATTTTCTTAGATACATATGCTGGACCATTGTCTGTCTTTATTTGTGCAGGTATACCCATGATGGCCATAACTTCCAATAAATGTGTGATTACCGAATCAGCCTTTTCTGAGCTCAGGGCAGTTGCCCATTGAAAACCTGAATACGTGTCTATGGTGTGGTGTACATATTTTAATTTACCAAATTCCATAAAGTGGAACACATCCATCTGCCAGATCTCATTCCTTTGAGTACCCTTTGGGTTACTCCCTGCAGGCAACGGTGTTTGATTATAGAAAGAACAAGTAGGACATCTCTTTATAATGTCCTTAGCTTGTTGCCATGTAATGGAAAACTCTTTCTTTAAGCCTTTACTATTGACATGATGTTTTTTATGAAATTCTGAGGCCTGCAGAACGCTTCCAATCAATAATTGGTCAATTTCAGCGTTACCTTGTGCTAGAGGCCCAGGCAGACCGGTATGGGACCGGATGTGTGTTATGTACATTGGACAAAGCCTATTCCTAATTATGTCCTGTACCTCGATAAACAATGAAGTCAACTCTGTGTCATCTGGTATGAATTCAGCGGTTTCAATATGCAAGATAACTCTTTCTGCATATTGTGAATCTGTAACTATATTAAGAGGTTCTTTAAAATCCCTTAGCACCATAAGAATGGCATATAATTCTGCCTTCTGGACAGAATTATAAGGGCTTTGTTCCACCTTACTCAATTCTTCCGATTTATAACCTGCTTTCCCTGATTTATTTGCATCGGTATAAAATGTCCGAGCTCCAGTTGTTGGAGCATCACGTACAATTCTAGGAAGAATCCAAGAAGTTCTCTTTATGAGGTTAAGTCTATCACTTTTGGGATAGTTGCTGCTAATTTCTCCCAAAAAATTAGCACAAGCTCTTTGCCATGGTTCATTATCTTCCCATAACTTTCTTATTTCCTCAGTAGTAAAAGGCACTATAATTTCTGCTGGGTCTATACCTGCTAGTTGACGAAGTCTCAGTTTACCTTTTATAATTAATTCTGAAACCTTTTCTACATAAGTTTTTAATTTTTTACTTGGTTTATGAGGTATAAATATCCACTCTAAAATAACATCTTCCCTCTGCATTAAAATCCCTGTAGGAGAAATTCTGGAAGGCAGTATGACTAGGATGGAACTAAGATTCGGGTTGACCCTATCCACATGTGCCTCCTGTAATTTTTCCTCAATCATTGTCAGTTCCTTTTCTGCTTCAACTGTCAATTTTCTGGGACTATTCAAATCCTTATCACCATCTAAGGTTTTGTTTAAATGAACTATTAGATCAGGTGTTATCCCAACAGCTGGTCGTAGACTGGAAATATCTCCTAACAATCTTTGGAAGTCATTAAGAGTCCGTAACCGGTCTCTCCTAATTTGTGCCTTTTGTGTTCGAATTTTCTCTAACCCTATTCTGTAGCCTAGGTAATTAATAGAATCTCCTCTTTGAATCTTTTCAGGGGCAATTTGTAATCCCCACCTAGGCAAAACTTTCTTTACTTCTTCAAACATACTTTCCAAAGTATCTTTATTTGAATCAGATAATAAAATGTCATCCATGTAATGATAAATTATGGACTTGGGAAATTGCTTACGAATTATTTCCAGTGGCTTATTAACAAAATATTGACACAATGTGGGACTATTGAGCATCCCCTGTGGGAGGACAGTCCATTGATATCTCCTAGTAGGCTGAGAATTATTATAAGTAGGCACTGTGAAGGCAAATTTTTCTCTATCCTTTTTTTGCAAAGGTATAGTGAAAAAACAATCTTTCAAATCAATAACTATAAGAGGCCATCCTCTTGGTAATAGAGAAGGCAAAGGAATTCCAGATTGTAGCGGACCCATAGGCTGAATTACCTTGTTGACAGCTCTTAGATCTGTCACCATTCTCCATTTACCAGATTTCTTTTTTACAACAAACACAGGAGAATTCCAAGGGCTGGTTGATTCTTCAATATGGTTAGCATCTAGTTGCTCTTGTACCAGCTGTTCCAAAGCCTGTAACTTATCTTCAGCTAGAGGCCACTGCTTGATCCATATTGGCTTCTCAGTTAGCCATTTTAAAGGTAGGGCTGTTGGTACCTCTAAAGGTTTGCTATTGGCTGTGTGTTCTTGTACAGCCTGAATGGCTGGTGACCTTTTTCCATAATACCTCATTATATCCTTCCCAGAATTGTGAGTTCCTGGAACTACAGGAATGTTAATCTGGGTATTCCATTGCTGTAGCAGGTCACGGCCCCATAAATTTATTGCAATATTTGCTATATATGGCCTTAATCTTCCTATTTGCCCTTCAGGCCCTATGCATTCCACCCATCTTGTGCTTTGTTTTACACGAGATAGGGTTCCAATTCCCAGGAACTGAACATCTACCTCATGAAGAGGCCAATTCGGATGCCAGGATTCTGGAGTAATTATACTTACATCCGCACCTGTGTCTAATAAGCCTTCAATAAAAATGCCATTTATACAGACTCTTAGCTTTGGTCTTTGATCGTTAATATACGTTTGCCAAAATATACGTTTACTCTGTCCTCCTGAATTTTTTGACTCATTCTCCACATGTAATTCATCATTTAGACCAGTATTACTTTTTACAGCAGACATTGGAGTTTTTAATTTTCTTGGTGAGACACATTTTCGACTGTAACTGGGAATGACTGGGCCACTTTTGGCTTGGGGGCCTGCGAGAGGCCCCTCAAGGAGTTTCCCGATGGTATCGGGTTGCCTTGTCTGTCTGTTGTTGACCTGCATTCGTTGGACCAATGTCGGCCTTTACCACATCTTCTGCATATACCTGAAGGCTGAGATCTCCTACTTTTGTCATTCCCAGAGGAGATATTATTCCTAGGATTTCTTTGCCTGCAATCCCTTTTCAGATGTCCTAATTTACCACAATTAAAACACCTGGTAGTTTGATGTCTCCTCATAGCTTTGGAAATCGCTTCTCCTACCCAGGATTCATCGTTATAGCTAAACATCTCAACATTCATTGTATGTTGTATCCATTCTTCCATTGGTGCTGATCTAGATCTTAAAGGCCCAATTATCTTTTTACATTCAGTATTTGCATTTTCAAAAGCTAGAGATTCAAGAAGTATTCGTCTAGCTTCTGGGTCTGTTACCCCTATGTCCAGAGCCTTAATTAATCTTTGCACAAAGTCAGTAAAGGGTTCTCTCTGTCCCTGCCTAACCCTGGTATATGATTCGACCCTTTTTGCTGGATCTTGTATTCTATTCAAAGCATTCAAGGCTGCTTTGTGACATAAGGACAGCACTTCTTCATCATAAAGAGCTTGGACCTGTGGATCAGCATATGCTCCTACACCAAGAATTTGATCTTGGGAAACCTCCACACCTTTTGCTCTTCCTTGCTGTTCCATATGTTTGGATTCTTCTCTGAAATAAATTCCAAACATCAAGGAAGGCCCATCATCTAAAACTGCAGACACTAGCTGAGAGAAATCATGGGGGGTAGCTCTGACATTAGAAGCCCAAGTCCTTATCATTTCCTTAACAAATGCAGAGTGCAAGCCAAAGTTAACGACAGCTTGCTTAATTTCTTTTAAATCATTCATTGCTATTGGTGTCCATCTAGCTTCTTTAACTCCCTTTGAGCCTTTGGAAGTTAACCCTTTGTCAGAATAAATTACAGGGTATGTTGTTAGGACCCTGGGTAAGCCAGTTCTAACAGCTGGTGGTGGCATTGTATCCTGTCCTTGTGCCTTCTTACTCTGTTCACCAGCTCCAATAGTTTCTTCAATCATTTCTAATCTTTTTATCATTGTATCCCTTAAATCCTGAATCTCCTGACCTACCCGTGTTTCTAGTAATTTCACTAAGGTATCAGTTTTTTGGTTCCCATTCTGGAGGTTCATTCTATCTGTTACCTTATCAAAACTTTGTGGTAACATCTGAACGTCAAATTCAACAGCCTGTACCCTTTCAGGTAACTTCCTAGTACCCTTGGACATGGAGTCAATTTTGTCTATCATAGTATCCACTTGTTCAGATAACCCCTGATTTTCAATAATTTTAATCCTTTCAACTAGTTGTTCAATATTAGTCCGTAAAAATCGTATCTTTCTTAATGATAAAATATTGAAAAGAAAACTGAAACCTAGTAACAAGTAAATTAATATATTCCCATAGTCATATAAACCTTGCATGATATAATCCATTGTATTAATAAAGAAAACAGTAAAATTGGTGTTGGAAACAAAAACTGCCATATTACCTCTTGTCTAGTTGGCGGCGCTGTTGCCAAGTTGCGACTAGAACCACTGCAAAGGTGACTTAAACAGGTCCTGTTTCAGTGTCTGCCTTAGTATTTGTTAAAAACTAGGAAATATAAGTTTCTCAAGAAAGAAAGTTTAATTAAATCAATTCCATACACGGAACCAGAAACCCAGAATCCAGGGGTAGAAAAGAGCAACCCGGAAGCCGCGTATGCCTCCACGTGACCGAGTCGTTCTGATTCACGCCACTAAAGCACCGCACTTACAAGGGAAATTTAAAAACAACTCAGAAAAGAGCAAACCAGGCTTGCAGAGATTGTCCCGAGCCTGTGGAGCTTGGGAGGCGTGGGGTTTAATTGAACTGCTGGCTTCACATACAGGGCACAGGCCGCAGCTGAGGGAGGTCTCGTGACTAGCCGAGCTGGTAGCAAGCAGTTGAGTGGGGGGGAAGGGGGGGTTCTACAACCAAACGTGGGGCGCCAGATGAAGGCGTAAGTCACAGACAATCCCACACCAGTTTGGAATTATGATTAATAGAATGGTTATTTATTCAAAGGGGAAAAAACTTACAGATTACCGTCCCAGACAACAGCCCCTCCGCGCGAACAGGAAAGGAGTCCAGGGGCCGGAAACGGAGCCGGAAGACAAAGACAGAGTGGAGGACAGCCGCTGCTTTTTTTAAAGGGAGAGAGACCACGCCCCAATGGGCTGGTAACTCAGCGGCGATTGGCTGAAGGAGCTGAAGGAACTCCCACAGCACACAATTGTTATTTTCCTATTAAATACTTTAACCATTACATGTAATGATAAATTCAGAATATTAAATTATCTTCCTCAATATATTTCCAGGTAACTAACTATTCTTTCTTTGGCCTTAGACAATAATTTGATAAGTTATCCGCTTAAGCTTCTATATAAAATTAATAAAAAGGGAGCAAATGTGAAATTTTAACAGTTCTTCAACTTTACTGCAAAGTTACATTAAGAAAGAATGTCCCAAACTGGGCAGTGGTGGCGCACACCTTTAATCCCAGCTCTCGGGAATCAGAGGCAGGCAGATCTCTGTGAGTTCGAAGCCAGCCTAGTTTACAAGAGCTAGTTCCAGGACAGGCTCCAAAGCTACAGAGAAACGCTGTCTCAAACAAGAAAGGAAAGGAAAGGAAAGAAGGAAGGAAGGAAGGAAGGAAGGAAGGAAGGAAGGAAGGAAGGAAGGAAGGAAGTCCCTTATAAATATGTATGTAATTGATCTGGAAATTAAATTATTGATACCTAATTAATACTTAATATGTGCAAATAATAATTATAAGTTACATAAAGCTTTTGGGGGGCTGTTTGAGACAGGGTTTCTCTGTGTAACAGCCCTAGCTGTCCTGGAACTAGCTCTTGTAGCACAGACTGCTCTCAAACTCACAGAGATCCGCCTGCCTCTGCCTCCCGAGTGGTGGGATTAAAGGCATGTGCCACCACTGCCTGGCATATATAAAGTTTTTATAAGAGTGTTACTTCTTTCAATTTTTCATTTTCAAGATTTTTCATTCTAATTCCTTCAATAAACATATGCCAATGACAAGAGACTTACTAACATGGCAATCTTCACATTTATAAACTCTAAGAGTTAACTCTGGAAAATCTGAGTTAAGTTTAATCATCTTGGCCTTCTCCCTAAATAACTCATTACTATCTCTTTCACAACAGCACTTGAAGCTCCTTTCTTTTTTTAAAAAAATATTTATTTATTTATTTGTTTATTATTGTATACAATATTCTGTCTGTGTGTATGCCTGCAGGCCAGAAGAGGGCACCAGACCCCATTACAGATGGTTGTGAGCCACCATGTGGTTGCTGGGAACTGAACTCAGGACCTTTGGAAGAGCAGGCAATGCTCTTAACCTCTGAGCCATCTCTCCAGCCCCTCGAAGCTCCTTTCTAATGGTAACATATTTTTCTGAAAATACCTCTTGCCTTCAAAGAGAATGAACTTTGGTCAGATCTTAAAATCAAGTTATAATATGCCTTAAGGTCACTTAAAACTATGTACTCAAGCTGGTGACTAACAGTGTCCTCAGCCTGTCTTAAGTTTAACTGCCTTTAAGAAAATAATGTAAGCGACCTTAGTGTGCCTTGGCCCTCCCACTTCATCACGTTTTACAAGTGAAGCGAAATGAACAGTTTTGACCTTAAACTGTATACTTTCCTATGCCTCTGTCAAAGGTGTGTAAGTGTGTGTGTGGGGGGGGTTGTAATAATAATTTATTTAAAATAGCAAACAGAGCTGGGTGGTGGTGGCGCACACCTTTAATCCCAGTACGAGGGAGACAGATGCAGTCGGATCTCTGTGTCTGGGCGAAAAAAGAAAGAAAAAGAAAGGAAAGAAAAGGAAAGGGAAGGAAGGAAGGAAGGAAGGAAGGAAGGAAGGAAGGAAGGAAGGAAGGAAGGAGGAAAAAACAGCAAACAGGTTGAAAGCAACCTTAAACAAAACAAAAAACTTATAAATATTGGAAGCAATGTTTGCATATAGGTTGATAATATCTGATTGCGGTTTTTGAGCTGCTCTGGGTCGATGACATAATTTCTTCCCTTGTAAAACTGTTAAAGGTTTCTTTAGAAAAGTATTTTCGGGGCTGGAGAGAATGGCTCAGCGGTTAAGAGCACTGGCTGCTCTTCCAAGAGGTCCTGAGTTCAATTCCCAGCAACCACATGGTGGCTCATAACCACCATCTGTAATGAGATCTGGTGCCCTCCTCTGGCGTGTGGGCATACACAGAGGCAGAATGTTGTATACATAATAAATAAATAAATCTTTAAAAAAAAGTATTTTCATTCCTTTCCCACACAATGTTTTCTGTGGTATTCAACAAACATAGT
The DNA here is from genome assembly GCF_982192425.1 of Myodes glareolus. Lineage (NCBI taxonomy): Eukaryota > Metazoa > Chordata > Mammalia > Rodentia > Cricetidae > Myodes > Myodes glareolus. The sequence continues at coordinate 98,508,184 of NC_142033.1, read as the reverse complement.
GCAAAGTCCTCTGTTAGGGACAGACAGGCAACAAGGGCAGACAGATCAGACACACACGCCAGATAGCTGACAGGCCACGAACCACAAACTACAGACACAACAGGGAGAGCAGTGGAGAATTCGAAGTTGGCCTAAAGTATGCCAAGCAGAAGTCGCTCTCACTCCTCAGTGCATTACGGGCACACTTACCTTTTCCACCTTTACTGACGTCCTGAAGCAGCTTAATACCAACTTTTTTCATGTCCACAGAAAACAGATGAAGCACAGCAAGCGCAAAAGATAAAAATGGTGGTTTTCCATCCCTTTCTTGAGTAAGACATTTAACTAACTCAGCTTGGGGACACGCTGTTATTAGGTTTATCAGGTCATCTGAAAGTGAAAATGAAAAACCAAATCTCACCATCCTGAGGTGACAATCACCTAGACACAAACAGCCACGTGTACTGCTACCAATCAACGATCGTTCCCACACTTCCAAGTCCCACTTTGATCCCAGTCTAAACTCAACAGTATTCTCTTCTATTTGAAACAAAGTGAAAAAAAAAAAAGGAAAATTCAAAGCAAGGAGTATCTGAAAATATAAAAATATATTACTAAATAATACTGAAGAAAAGAACTCTGTTGGCAATCAGAGACTTGACTTCTAAGCACAGACCCACCAGTCACTTGTCTTTGTGACTGTTTTCACACCTCAAAAGTACTAGAGTTGTAGAGAATTTGTAAGATTTTATGCAACACACCAGGTGGTGGTGGCAAACACCTTTAATCCCAGCACTTGGGAGGCAGAGACTGGCAGATTTCTGTGAGTTCAAGGCCAGCCTGGTCTACAAGAGCTAGTTCCAGGACAGGCTTCAAAGCTACAGAGAAACCCTGTCTTGAAAAACAAACAAATAAACAAACAAACAAACAAAGATTCTATGTGACACTAGGTTGCATTTATTTTGTCTGTTTCTTAGTAATAAATAATCAATGTAGTTGGCTTTTTAAAATTATTTGCCTATGTGTGTGCATGTACGTGCATTTCTTTTTGCTCATATACAGACCAACCTCTAGTGAGTATAATATCATATTTCTTTTTGTGTGCTGCACAGAAAATAGAACCCAGAGTCATTTCTTCTTGACTAAAAGTATCAAGTATTAATACCCAGGCAGTGGTGGTATACTCTTAATTGCAGCACTAAAGGCTGGCCTCGAACTCAGAGAGATCCACCTGCCTCTGCCTCCCAAGTGCTGGGATTAAAGGCATGTGCCGCCACTGTCTGGCTGAATCACTCAGTTTTAACATCTAAAATTAACTCATTTCTTTCTATTACACTCAATAGTTATTCAAACTTCTCTCCTGTAAATTGATTTCTTTACCAATATTACCTGCAGGAGTTGATGTCTCATTAGAAAAGATCGCATTCCTAATCTGCCCCTCTTGGCTTACTGCCCCCTCTTTGCTGGAGACACGTCAATCATCTCATCTCCCATGTGCTGTCCTAATAAAAGTGTAAGCTTGTTACTTGCTTCACCCACAAATGCCCAGAACAGTGGTTCTACAATGTCACTCTGGTGTTACAGCAGACACAATGAGCCATCTATTTTCAAGAATCTTCTCTTTATGGGGACTAGGAAACATTTATCTCCCTCTTCCAACAGTCCCAGTGACAAACCAAACTCAGTTCCACCAAAGTTCCCCTGGAGAACCCACGAGTTTATTGGGCTTATTTATAAAAGCATGGTGAGGGGTTGCTCACAGGAGTGTGGGTGACATCAAAGTGACTACATTGGACAGTCTTCACCATGCATTAATAATGACTTTGCCATAGACGTCTAGTCTTCTCTAGCCTATAAATGTTTTTCCTGCCTGAGATATCAAAGCCACATGCAAGCAGAGCAGAAGTGCATACTGTTGGGAAGTAGCTAATACTCAGATGAGGCTCTACGACCCTCCTGGCTCCCTCAATAGTCAGCAAACCCCACTGTAATGATTGTTCATAATTGGGCCCATCTGAACTCATGAAGATGGCAGGTGTTTGGTTGGGAGGAAAAAGATCAACACCTAGACATTACAAAGAAATAAAAATGTAAAATAATGTCACTCTTTTGACTAAATTTTTAGATTCTGGAAAACAAAGTTGTTTTTCATAAAATTATTTATGACAACATGTTATGGGTTTATTATTGCTACTTTAAATAAGTTGTTAAATATTTCACATTGTCTTTTAATTATATATATATATATATCCATAAGTGTGTGTGTGTGTGTGTGTGTGTGTGTGTAAAATCATTGTAATAGTTCAAGTGAGACCTGAGAAAAGATCATTTGAGAAAATTGTGATCTAGGATAAAACAGTTTCCAGATAGATGCTTACTAAGTTCACTTTGGTGGTGGAAAAGATGAGCAAACAAATAATTTCAGGCATTTTGGTTATGCTCTAAGTTTTGCTTTTTGATAGAGTGTCTTGCTATGTATCCCTAGCTGGCTTGGAACTTGTCATATATCCCAGACTGGCCTCAGACTTGTGATCTTCCTGCCTCAGCCACCGAAGTGCTAGGAAGACAGGTGTGGACTGCCATGACCAGCCTTCATTTCCAGAAATGGTTAAGGGGAAAAAATAACTACAATCTTCATTGTCTCTACTGCTGTGGTCTTGTCTTAAGAGCAAGGTGTCATCCCACCAGGAGGAAAACTTTCTGATGGGAAAAACCTCATTAGGAAAGATCATGAGGCTACAGACTCTGGAATATCTTTTGCTTCTGTCTGTAACCTCACATGTGTTACTGCAAATGTCCCTGTATCATAATGTATTCATCTCATGAATACCTCCCGATCTACTGGGCATTTTATCTGTGGATTGTCCAGAAGGTGACACCTCCTTCAGCTGCATTGTCTAATTGATATCAATAATGTTAGCTGATACAAAATTCTGATGAATAACAATGAATACAAAGAATTACTACACAGTCAGGGTCTATGGGTGCCCCTAGGAGCTGCTTTAGACCACAGCTCAAGTTGACGATTAGGAAAACAGTTGAAGATTCCCCAGTTGCCAGGACAGTTGTGCACTATCAGGTGACCTAAAACTTCAGCGTAGCTTTAGATTAGACCAGATGCCTTGTTAATAGTTTTTAAGAAAAAAGTATTCCCAGAAAAGCAACCTAGCTTACAAGGACATATAGCTGAGCTGTGTGATTTGTTAAGCCAGAGTTAAAACTGCAAAGCAAGCTAATTGCTACACAAGCTAATTGCTACACACACTTTCCTTGCTAGGTCTGACTGATAACCTAGGACAATAATTACAGTTTTTGCTCAGAATCACTGTGGGGAAAGATTTTTTAACTGGCCAGAGCTACAAAAAAAAAAAATTTTGACTTCATAGACCTGAGAAAGAGTTACAAATTTCCTTTTTTTTCTTTCAGTTTTTCAAGACAGGGTTTCTCTGTATCTTTGGAGCCTGTCCTGGAACTAGCTCTTGTAGACCAGGCTGGCCTTGAACTCACAGAGATCCACCTGCCTCTGCTTCCAGAGTGCTGGAATTAAAGGTGTGTGCCACCACCGCTCGGCCTGTTTCTAATTTTTAAGCTTCATTTGTCTCAAGTTACTATAACTTTTTTATCTAATAGTAATGTGAAGTCAATACTGAGGATGAATACCAAGTTTCTAAACACGAAGGAGAATTATATCTTAAATTATTACAAAATAATTAATTCAGAATATAATGCATTTTTAGGGAAACACAATAATATGGCAGTCAATTGTGTTTCTGTGCACTTATAGAATGTAAATTTTGCAATAAAAAAGAAGCTTCACTAGTGTGTGTATTCATGTGTATGTGTACACATGCAAGCATGTGTGTGTACTTGTGGAAGCCAGTGGGTAAAATCAGGTAACAATTCTCAAGCACTCTCCATTTTGTTTTGTTTTTCAATTTGTCTACTTAAATGGTTTTTTCTGTGTGTGTGGTGTTTTCTCTGCACGTGCCTGTGGACTATCGCCACAGAGGATAGTCCCGATGCCCTGGGACCAGAGTTATAGACAACTGTGAGTGACCATGTCCTCTGGAAAAACAGCTCTTAAGCTGTTTCTCCAGTTTCCACATCCAGTTTCTTTCCTACTTTTTCCTCTCTCCCTCCATTCATCCCTCCCTCCCTCCTTCCCTTCCTCCCTCTCTCTCTCTCTCTCCTTTTTTTTAGTTCTTTTGTTTGAGACGGGGTCTCTCTGGCTAGTGTGGAACTCACTATGAAGGCCAGGCTAGCCTTGAACTCACAGAGATTTGTCTGTCTCTAACTCTGAGTACTGGGATTAAAGGCATGCACCACCACCTGACCCACACCCAGATTCCTAACATAGGTTATGGAATGGGATCAGATTCAGGTTGCTATGTTTGCAAGGCAAACTTTTTTTGTGGACTAGACTATCTATCTTCCTAGACTTGAAGCATCACATTTGGTTTCATAAATATTCCAACCATAATATTCTCCTATTTTATATCGAAACACTAATATAATTCTTTCAGATGAAAAACAGCACAGAAACTGAATCTGTATTTTTAATTAGTAATATAATCCATAATTCACTCAACAAATTTAGGAGAGTGGTACCCACCCACTCTACCAGACTGCTCTGTTACTTTATAATTACTGGAAACGCCCCAGTGTGCCTTAGCCTCCCTGGGAAAACATGAGCTGCTTCTGTCTATAAAGCAGATGCCAGAACTGACGTTACTTCAGACTCAACAGAAGGATGAGGTGAAACAATGTAGCCACAGCTCCTGCTCCATAATGGAAGACACCAGGGCCTTCCAAACACATACATCATGAGTACACATACTACTCGAAAAATGATCAGATTCAACAATCATATATCCTTCTTCCTGGAAAATACAGCTTAAAGTTGCTGTTTCTGTCTGCTTTGCAACCTGGTGTGGGAGAATTGTCTGTATTCTGTCAATTATGTTTCAATCTCTTTATTTCTTTTTTTATATTGGCTTATTTGTTTCTGTAACTTCTTAAAGTAGAGGGGGAAAAAAAGCCTGGGAAATGGGAGGTGCCAGGACTGCGGGGACCTTAAACTCACTGTGGCCGGGACTCACAATCAGAGATCAGCTCACTGAGCTGGGGCCGGACTACTACCCACAGTTCTCTTGGGTCACATTTCACCACGAGCTGGGTATCACAATTCTGAAATTAGCGTCATTTCTGTAGTACTTCATTTATAACTATTATAATACATTGTTATACATGCATTATATATGAAAATTTCAGTTATTTTAAAAATTCTTTACGTAGTATCGTCCATCATATGAAGTAAATTTGTCTTTAATATTACATATTTCCAGTAATAGCCACACATTAAATGTTTCCTTTGAGAAAATGCATAATGCATATTATGAAATTCAATTACACTACCTTAGTTTCATGTAAACTCACAAAAGAAATCTCCCATCGGTGTGTATAAAATACTTTATAAGCTTAGTCTCAAACACAGCCAGCTGCTACGAAAGACATCAGAGTTCAGCTGTAAGGAAGTGAGCAGGCGTCTTACTCACCAAAGGTGAAGTCCTTGAACTGTTGCATCTGTTCCACAGCCTCATGAATCTGACCCTGCTTACACAGGCAAAGAAGAGCTTTCTTGTGTAAACCACATTCATTGTAGATAATCTGAGCTAAAGCCAAGCAGTTAGGCCTGTGGTATGTGTTCTGCTCCCCATAAGCAAAAACAATATCCCCAGCCTTCTCAGAAAATGTCAGCCTGAAGCAAGCAGATCATCAAGGCACATGTCAGGGAATTCTTCATGCATGGCTGAGACTGAAATATCTGAATATTCAGGACTCTAAGAATGGGTTATAAATAACCTATAAGAATTGTAAGTCAATAAGCAATTGATGATGAGGTAGCAATTAAACACATTTGAAATTGGCAAAACCAAAAGAAATCAGCACTTACTGCTTTGGGAAGGTATTTTGATAAAATTGAGATCAAATTTGTTAAGGTCTGTAAGCAAGACTTAAACTCCCCTGCAAAGACTAACAGAATTAAAATTGGCAGGTAAAGGCCAGGCAGTGGCGGTACATGCCTTTAATCCCAGCACTAATATTTTAAATATATTTTAAAATATATTTTAACTAATGGCTGCAAAACAGCAGGGTTCACATAATACAGGTAGTGTCTGTATACTTCTAACAACATGCCGGTAACATTAACATGAAATCCTGATACCTCTACAAAATGTCTTGTGATTCAACATGCTTTAAAAAAAAAAAATCTGTATTTATTTGGGTAGAGTGGAGGACAGTTCAAGAATCAGAAAACTCACCTTTTCTTTATAAACCAGCCAAGTTGATAAACAAGAAAGGCTGGGCCAGCCCTCAGGGTGGAACAGCTTCAGGCACGCTCTGTCTGTGGGGTGCAGCTAGGGCTCTGCTGTGTGCTGTGTGCTTCCCTGTCGGCTGCACTCAGCTGCACCAGGAAGCCCAGAGTCTCCTTCCCACCCCCCCCCCCCCCATCTCAAGCTCTGGTTCTAGAGAGGCAAAAAATCTGCCAGTCTGTAGGAGACCTGACTTCAAGAGGCTGCTACCTGCTGGCTTAAGTGTTCTTCAAAACTCCTCATGGTGACTGTGGCCAATGTTCTTCCTCAATAGATATTGTCTCCTGTGTTATTCTACATGGCTCTATAGCCTGGGTAGAATCAGGTTCCTTGTCTTATCCTGCCCAACAAGTGTGCTACTGAGCATCCTGTCTGTGCCCGTGACACCCCACTTCCACCTGCTATTAAGTTGCCATGCTTTATCTTGTGAACTTCACTGAAGTGACTGTCAGTCTGCGTGCTTTGTGTCTGGGCCTTCATAGACACTTTCTACTTAATTTCAACAGGGAACTGAAGTAAATTATAAAACACAGCATTTATATCAAAGCATTAGCTGGATGTAGGGTGACAAGCCTATAATCCCAGCAGGCAGGAGACTGCGGCAGAGGGATTAGACCTGGAGGCCAGTCTAGGCTACACTGAGAAACTCTAGCCCACAAACAACAAACTATTCTAAGTCAGAGGAAAAACAACTATATTAATCATATGTCAAAATTAAGTTAGCAGCTTAAAATTGCTTACTTTTCCTGGGTGACCCAATGGGTAACTAAATCAAGCCGTTTTTCAGATAGTCCACATTTGATTCCCTCCACGGTTAGGTCAGCATTAATAGGGCGTTTGAAGGCCTGACTTGTGCTAAATATAGCCTCAAAAAACAAGAGTAATGGGAGAGGTTTTCCTCTAATTTTTCCAACAGCTACAAAAAGAAAAAAAAAGAAGTTTGAGTTAAATACATTAAGAATTAGTTTGCCTTTTCTTATTTCATGTTACTACTTTAATTTCTTTACATTTTCTAACCCTTTAACAATGAATACAGAATACACGTTACATTTTATAACAGTATCATTATATATCGCTATGTATCACTATGCATTGTTATGTACCACTATGTATCATCACTATGTAGGCCACATGAGGATGGAGGTGGAGACTGTAGTGATTTATCTGCAAGTCAAAGGATGCCAAAGTTGCTGAATGCTACCAGCAGCTTAGATACTTCCCCATTCATAGAAAGCAGTGCACGCCTGTAATATAGAAAACTATCTATGGCTGGAGAGGTCAGAGACCTTAGAGGAGAACCTCCTATAGCTATTTTTATAATATTTTCATAAGCCAATAGAATTTCTTACTGTATTCGAAATACTTATCTATACAGATAAGTGTAGCTCTCACCCCTCATCAAAGAAGCTTCATTTTGCAGCAAATGGAGATTATTACAGAGATCTACAACTGGTCAAAATGTAGAGGAAGAGACTGAGGTACCTGACCCCAAATGATACATCTACAGCATAACCCTAAAGGCTCAGGAAAATCACAGAAGAGGGGACAGAAAGATCACAAGAACCAGAGGCCCAGGAGTCTCTGCTGATACTGTTTTCTAGATATTACAAGGAAGCTGCACACATGGAATCTTAACAATATGATCGCCTAAAAAAAGACCTGGCAGTGGTGGCACATGTCTTTAATCCCAGCACTCAGAAGGCAGAGGCAAATGGATTTCTGTGAGTTTACGGCCAGCATGGTCTACAAAGTGACAGCCAGGGGTACACAGAGAAGCCCTGTCTTGAAAACTACAGAAGAAAAGGACTTGCAGAATGACAACACCAGCTGACATGCCGATATGATGGATGCCACCCATAGATAGAGAGTTGCAGAGGGCCAGTGGCTGCTGAGGGGGGGAGGATCAGTTTTCACATGGGATGAGCTGAGCAACACTAAATGGGTTCTGTAGGGTGTGAGTGTGTGTGTGTGTGTGTGTAAAATAATGATTAAAGAAGAGGTTACCCAGCAGTGGAGGCGCACTTAGGAGGCAGAGACAGGTGCATCTCTGTGAGTTGGAGGCCAGCCTGGTTTATAGAGCTGGTTCCAGGACAGCCAGGGCTACACAAAGAAACCCTGTCTCAAAAAAAACAAAACAAAAAAAGAGCCAGACAGTGTTGGCACACACCTTTAATCCCAGCATTCCGGAGGCAGAGACAGGCGGTTCTCTGTGAGTTTGAGGTCAGCCTGGTCTACAAGAGCTAGTTCCAGGAAAGCTATAGAGAAACCTGTCTCAAAAGACCAAAAAAAAAAAAAAAAAAAAAAAAAAAAAAGAAGTAAACTTCAAAAAAATATATATTATAAAACCTTTTTTTTTTCTGGTGGGGGGGCGGGGTTGAGAAAGGGTTTCTCTGTGTAACAGGCCTGGCTGTCCTGGAACCAGCTCCTGTAGACCAGACTGGCCTCGAACTCACAGAGATCTGCCTATCTCTGCCTCCTGAGTACTGGGATTAAAGGCATGCACCACCACTGCCCAGCAATAATATAACATCTTGATGGTGAATATATTAATATTCATACTTTTCTGTATATGAAATATTTAATTTAATTTAGAAAATTGAATTAAACCCCTACTATTACAGCTAAGGAAGCAGTAAATAATAAGGGGGTAATGAAGGACTAGCCTCTCAGTAATATTATTTTCACTCTATTAAGGAAAAGTAAAGTATAATTTACATATGTATTTCAGAAAGATTTGCTTACCCTTAAATTTATTCATTGTACCAATATTTTGAAGAATTCTTCTTGGACTGTTTGCTGCAAAAGAAGCTGCCTTCTCATATTCGCCAAGGGAGATTAATTCATTGAACCTACAGCCATTGCATTTCAAAACACATCACAACGATACACAAAAACCAAATATTAGACACTGAGTACAGTGGTACAGGGAAAACAAAGTAAAGCAATAAGTTACAACTAGACCCATCCACGCAGTAGGATGTTCAGGTCTTCTCTGAGTTCTTGAGTTTGACTGTTTGTCTCAGGGTTAAATTCTCACCTTCTCAGTAACTTTGCACCTGACCCTGCACCTTGTCCCCACAGGCCTCACATAGAAATCAGAAAGAACACAAGAGCCATCTGCTTAGAAACTCAGCCTGGGAAACAACGGAACACAGATGCAGCCCAGGAGGAGTACCAGGAGGAGTTCAGAAGCAGTACGGCTGTCAACCTCAATCTCCCTGCGAGCACAGAGATAAGAGCTCAGGAAGCCTTTACTCTCCCTCCTCCACACAGCAAAGGTCCCAAACTCGCCATCAGGAAAGGAGTAGTCATGGAGTTGCAAAGGAAAGTAGAAGAAAGTGGAAAAACAAAGTAACCTGCAAATGTACGATAAGACTTTGAATCTTAGGGACATTGTGGCCATGCCTTTAATCCCAGTACTCGGGAGGCAGAAGTAGGCAGATCTCTGTGAGCTCGAGGTCAGCCTGGTGTACAGAGTGAGTTCTAGGTCCACCAGGGCTACATGGAGAAACCCTGTCTCAAAAAACCAAAAACCAAAACCAAAACCAAAACAAACCAAACAAGACTCAGAATTTCAACAAAAGTGTTCCTTGCATCTGAAAACCTGAGAGTACTATGAACACGCCGTTCTTTCTACCCCAACAATAAACAAATCAGCAAGTGGAAACTGCTTAACATTTCATTATGGATATTAAATACGCCACTTACATTACCCTGATAGCTTGTAAATTAACCTTAGAATAGTTTACATCTATCTCAGATAACACATATAGAACATGCATTAGTTCACTGCTCTCTGGTCTTGGCTGTGGATATAATACTCCAGCCGCTTCAGGTCCCTAGCTCCTTGACCTCACTACGATGACAGTCTGTAACCTGGAGTTATGCAAGACAGTTCTAAACCTCCTACTAGTGCAAGAGTCAGACTGGCTCAGCAAGGTAAGGTGCTTTGCACTATGCCTGACACCCTGAGTTCCATTCCCAACACCCACGTGGTAGAAAGATCAAACACTCCTACCCACTGTCCTCTGACTGCTAGGGCCCCTTCCTACCCCCACAAAATAAATAAATAAAGTGTAATTAAAAATAAAAATAAGCCAGGTGGTGGTGGCACACGCCTTTAATCCCAACACTGGGAGGGGGGGGCAAAGGTAGGCAGATCTCTGTGAGTTCAAGGCCAGCCTGGTTTACCTCCAGGACAGTCAGAACTGTTTCAGAGAAACCCTGTCTCAAAAAACAAAAACAGAAATTAATTAATTAATGAGAAAATATTATATATAGTAATAAGTAACCTAAATATATCATAGAGTAAAAATAATTACAAAAAGAGATTACACTAGCTACGGGAATCTAAAATTATCTGATAAATTCATAGATTTTCATAAAAATCTATGAAAAAAGAAAATTCTAACTTTTTTTCTAATTCGTCAAATGCAACAGAAAATTTTCTCCCCCCCTCACAATTTGCCCACCCTCCACCCACCTCCTGTCTACTCTTTCCCCTCACTCCTCCTCTAGGAACAGAATTTTTAAATTACAGAAGACAAAGTTGCAAGCCACAGTTCAGGAGGTGGGCAGGAGGGTCAGTAGTTTAAGGTCTTCCTACACTACACGCTGGGGTTGTTAGATGGTATCTCAAAATAAACAGGACCAACTCAGGAGGCAGAGGCAAAACTCTGTGAGTTCGAGGTCAGCCTGGTCTACAGAGTGAGTACCAGGACAGGCTCCAAAGCTACTCAGAGAAACCCTGTCTTGAAAAACCAAAAAACAAAACAACAAAAACAAAAACAAAGAAAAGTAAAAGAAACAACAAAAACCTTCCCCAAACAAACAAATCCAAAATACAAATGATATTTGCCTTTCAATGTAGTAAAGAATAATTATAGCTTCTTTCGTTTTGCTTGGGTCATCTTCAAACAGCTCATCAATAATGCTTTCATTACCTAAAGAGTGAAAGACAATCTGTGATGGTGAGCTAGACTGTTCTACTGCTTTGGTTTCAAACAAACACCCACCCTTTCCTAAAGGGGTAGCTTCTCTCCCTGGCCTCCTTCTCAGGAATACCCTCAGGCTTCTCTCTCTCTCTCTCTCTCTCTCTCTCTCTCTCTCTCTCTCTTTCTCTCCAGCATGTCTGTGTGAGGGTGTCAGATCCCCTGGAACTGGAGCAAACTGTTTGCGTCACTGTGGGTGCTGGGAACTGAACCCTGGTCCTGTGGGAAAGCAGTCAGCATTCTTCCCCACTGGGCTATCCCCAGCCCCAGGTCTACTATTTCATCAATCATCTGTCAGGCGCTGAAGGAAGAAACCCACAGGGTCAGAGCGAGCTAGAGGAGGTCGTGTATTTTAAAACTCAGCCTAGAAACCCTTTAACGCTGGGGGAGAGCCTTCTACTGCTTATGCTGATTTAGGAGACAGATAACTACCGAAGACTGCTTTGGTTTTCTGAATTTTCTCCAAGATGTCTTCAAATGGGATTCTCAAGTTATGCTTCAGCCATGAAGTAAGTATGTGTGAAATAACCTGCATTCTTTGATGGCTGTAAAAGAAGAGCATCAACAACAGCCTGAGCTAGGACCACACAGCAGAAGCTGAGAGGAAACAAAAGCTAACTCAGGTACATACCGAAACTGCAGGTCTTTGTTCAGACTTTCAGCTAAATCTCGGCGTTTCAGTAACACAATCATTTCTTCATCCAGGTCAGCCTTCTTTTGGGCTGGTACATACTGTGTTGACATATCTTGCTTACACTTTATATATTTATCTTCAAGATGCTGCTTATATTTATTGAGAGCATCCAGATTGACAGAATCTTGAAGAGTCATCCCTATAGGAAAAACAAACAGGAGTGAGTCTCATGGAGGACGGTTTACTGCATGATAAATTCAGAAATGGTAACGGGAACTTATAGCTTCCTGAACATAAGTACAATTATCACAATATTTTAATGCTAATAGCTTTTTGTTTTTATATCTCCTTGTTTATTGTGGAGCTGAGAACTCTGGCTTTATGCAAATTAGGCAAATTCTCCAAGCCCAGCTGAGTTCTATAAATTCAATGAAGATTGACTTCCTAGAACATACAAACCAAACATCTAGTGACCGAGCTAAGATTAGGACAACATATTTCCCTCAAATCACATCTTCTACTACTCTCCAAGAACTAACCATGGGGCAATGCTTTCTTTTTTTCCGACACAAACTGATGCAAACCAAATTTTGGGATGTCTCTTCTGTTCATTACACCTCTCTCTCTCTACACACACACATACACACACTTCAAATGCCTTCCTTTCTCAGCTGGCCAATTACTGACATTAGGACCCACATCCAGAGCCAGGTGTAGTGGTACATTGGGGACAGGGGAGGCAGGGACAGGATCTCTGTGAGCTCAAGGTCATCCTGATCTACAAGGTAAGTTACAGGACAGCCAGGCTACATAGAGAGAACCCATCTTTAAACTAACTAACTATCTAAATAAATAAATGACACATCCCCAGGGTTGGAGAAATGGCTCACTGGTTAAGAGTGCTGGTTCTTTTGCTGGTCAATTTCCAGCACCAACAGGGTAACTCACAACCTCCTGTAACTTCAGTTCTAGGGGCACTGATGCCTCTCCTGACCTCCATGGGCACCAGGTGTGCATGTGGTGCACAGACATACATGTAAACAAAATACCCATACATATAAAATAAAAAACAATAAAAACTGGGACTAGAAAGATGGCTCAATGGTTAAGAACATTGGCTGTTTTTATAGGGAACCCAGGTTCAATTCCCAGCACCTACATGGTAGCTCACAAGCATCTGTATGTAACTCTAGTTTCAGGAGATTCAGTGCCCTCTTCTGACCTCCAAGCACCAGGCATTGCACATGGTGCACAAACACATGTTTTTAAACCCATAAAATAAAAATTTAAAAATAATAATAAAAACTAAAACATTAAAGAAAAAGGACACACCAGAATTTCTCCACCCTCAGGATTAATCCTTTTGGAGTTTAAGCATTCCCCTGCCCCCAATCTTCTTTGAAGTTAGCCAACGTGCTGTGTGTTCTGCGTTTATTTACATTTATTATTTGGAGTTTGCTAGTCACAGTTTCGCATTTGAAAATAAATCTAATCCCTACTATTACCAAATGCAAGAGGATTTGACATCTGGAGTCAAAATTTTGTAGTATAGAATAGTTATTACCACAAAACACAACTTCTTCAATTTAGGTGAAATTTGTCTTCCTGAAGTTTCCACCTACTGGTTCTGCCTCTGGACAAACACTAAGCAAAAACCCTTTAAGTTCTGAAGCTACTGACCTCAGATTACTCTCCTGTCTTGTGAGTCAGTCTGTTCATCATATTAATCTCTCTGAGTCCCAGATGAAGCCAAGAGAGACGCCATTTATTAAAGTCATGAAGACATGAAACCCGTGAATGTGAACATCACCATGAATAACATTCATCAAACTTAATATGCTATAATTTTTTAATAGACCAGTGGCTCTCAAATTTTAGAGTGTATCAGAATAACCAGAATTTGAGACAACAGCACCCAATGGACTCTTTCATCAAGTTTCTGACATAACAAGTCTGAGATGTAAAGGTGTGTGTTTGTGTGTATATGTATGCAGCAGGTGTACATACACATGGGTGTAAGTACATAGTTTATATCAGGGGTCTTCCTCCAGCTGAGCAGCTCCAAGGATCCACTTGTTTCTGTCTGTCTGTCCACCCCAGCACTGGTTAAGAGTGGACACGGGCTCTCACTAGGGAGCGTCTCTGAACGCTGGGTGCACAGCAGCAGGCACCTGACTAATCCACCAACCACAAGGATTTCTACTTTTGATCATTCTCAAGGGTTGCAACATGGACGTGGGAGCATCATGTGAGCTGGTCAGACTGCAGTCTGGACATCTTTCAGAGTTGCTTCAAGTTTGCTCTTTCCTGAGTATCTACTAGGACCCTGTCTAAAGTTGCTTGTACAACACATATATTAGCAGATTATACTGTTTTTCTTTTTTGTAAAAAAAAAAATGTTTGATGTTTGTGTGAGAGCCAGCCAGCCGGACACACTGGGAACCCCTGAACCGGGGCTGCACCTGGGATGGGTCTCCAGAGCTGCCTGGTGGAAGCACAGAGCTTCACTTCCTTCTTGTCATACTCTGCCCTCAGCTGTTTCATCTCCTCTATTTGCGACTGAATCACTTTGGAATTATTTTCAATAATCCTCACTCTGAAAGAAAAAACAGAAATGCTTTTGTGTGCTTGTTGCAACCAATTTAATTCTTGAATCACAATATTTAAAGTAAAACAGACTAGATTGTTGCTTTATTTGGCTAATTGCAATTTGAACCGTTATGAACTAGATGTTTAGAAAAGAATGCCTAGAGAAAGCTGACACACAAACAGGGAACAAGTTCCGCTCAGAATGCCAATGAAAGCAGGCACTATTATTGCTAACCCATTGCAAATCAACAAATATTAGCTATAGTCTGTTTACAAACACCGTCTATTCCACTTAGTAAAAACAACCGCTACAACTGAAAAAGTATTTTCAATTTTCTTTTTTCTTTCTTTTGAAAGGATCTTATTATGTAGCTAAATTTGGCCTTGAATTTGTGAGCCTGCTCCTTCAGTGCTGGGTTACAGGCGTGAGCCACTTCACTAGGCTTAAAGAAAAGCTTTAAACAGTCAAAAGAAGAAAAGAAGGAAAAGAAAACTGTTACTTTGCTGGGGGCTATTGCAACAATCATTACAAATTTTGAGACTTAGCAACATTATCTTCTCATCATTCTGGAGGCCAGAAGTCCAAAAGTAGTATGACATCTAGTACACCACACTAAAGTGTGAGAAACTAGTGTTTGGGAAGTTGAGACAGAGATTGCTGTAAGTTTGAGTTCAACCAGAGCTACAGAGTGAAACCTTATCTCAAAAACATTGTTTTTCGGGGGCTGGAGAGATGGCTCAGAGGTTAAGAGCATTGCCTGCTCTTCCAAAGGTCCTGAGTTCAATTCCCAGCAACCACATGGTGGCTCACAACCATCTGTAATGGGGTATGGTGCCCTCTTCTGGTCTGCAGGCATACTCAATGACAGAATATTGTATACATAATAAATAAATAAATATTTAAAAAAAAAAAACATTGTTTTTCAAAGGGCATTTTATCATTTGGTTGGTCACTTATTGTTGGGGAATCACCGGACGGAGCACTGCAATGTTGATGGGAATCATGAACTTATACTGTCAAACCGCTCATGCATGAAACGACCCCCCACTTTCATGATACCACAATGTACCTCCACTATACTAAGAGGGATCATAAAATCCTCAAGCAAAAATATTAACAGTTTTACTCAAAATACATAATAATACAGTTGGTAGAAGGAAATATAAAACTACAGCTTTAACATTAAATGTAATTAAATATAGGCATGGTATAATTCTATTACCTTAGCACTTGAAGGCTGAAGGTCTTGAGCAAGGCCAGCATGGTGAATACACAGTTGGCTTAGGCTGAATAATGACACCCTGTCTCAAAATAATAAACCAAACAGTACGACTAAAGACCAACAATTATTACTATCGAGTAGCATGACACGTTACTGACATACTCACTTTGCTTCAAGTTGGATGGCTCTTCTCTGGTGATACACCAGTGCTGTGGGCTCTGCTGCCATTACTTTAAGTTTCCCATGAAGATAAAAAGCAGTTCTTCGGCCTTTCTTTATTGTCTCAATAAAGGCATCATATTCTTTTTTGATTGAAGTAAGAATGGACTTGTATGAATTGACATAGTCTATTATCTGAAATAAGATTTCTCTGTGGTGCTGAATTTTTTTTAACAGAAGATACTGTAATCAAAAGCCTTTTAAGCAGATTATTTTTAGGTGAGTAAAGACTACTAATTAGAAATATAAACATCTTACAGCAAACTCAACATGACTATGCACTAGAAACAATAACCACAAAATACATGCTGTGAGTCATTGAACTCACAGGGATCCACCTGCCTCTGCCTCCCGAGTGCTGCAATTAAGGCATGCACCTCCACCGCACAGCTGCAGGGTGTGCTCCTAACCACTGAGCAGTCTCCCTAGCCCCCACTGAGATATTGCGATCTGAACTCATTCACTTCCACTAGGAAAATCAGAGTCCCTGCGTTCCTAATTGCATCTCTAACCTCAACATGTCAAAAACAACTTTGAAAACAACCCTTATCACTACATATTCATGGTTTCCAATTATATTTGAGAAAAACATCTATCAGGAAGGACAACAGAGGAAAAGAACAACAGCAAGTTAACAAAGAAACTAAGTGCCTGCAGAAAAGACAGGTCTCGATGCAAGGGGCTGAATCACAGAGCACACTTTTGTGAGGCCTTCTTTCCTTAATCTCGTATATATATTACTCACGCAAAAATAAATTATCAAAATTTTAAAAAGGTTAAGAAATAAACAGAAAAAATTAGGTTTTTCACATACTGATGATATATAGATAATAAAAGTAATCAATCCAAAACTTTCCCTGAAATCTGACATTATGTTTGTTCATCTCTGCGGCATTTCTTGGGTTATGTTACCCTCCATGAGTTTTCTTTAGCTAAATAGTATCTAAACAAAGATATTCAGGAAGATGTCCATTTTACCACATGTGGTCTAGAGAGGTCGTTACTCTGGAGACGCAGCTGTTCCCCCACCAGGAACTCTCCTGAGGAAGGCCTTTCCACACTGGGTCTCCTGCTCCCTGCTCCTGGTCATCCTGTCTCGCACGCTCCTGTAAGGCTCTGATAATCCAGCTCAGACACATTAGTGGCTATTAAAGCAGCTGCAGTGTCAGTGGGCAGGAGAAACAGGTGGCAGTAGAGCACACGTGGACACCTTTTCTGAATACACAGAAAAGCATTAAAGTGGAGGACGCAAACTGGCATACCACCCGTACATAGAGCTGGCGATTTCACCTTACACACAGAACATTTAAAAGTTTGGGACTTTTTTTTTTTTTTCACCAATCTACTGATAGCTCTTTGAAAATTCTGCGAGACTAAGACGACAGAGGCAAGCCCCGTGCCTTAATGGCAGGTTCACTGGGTTGGTTCTTCATTCTCCCATAGCCTCCACCATTCCCTATCTGCTCACCTAGCCTATGTGATTCTTTTAGAGTATTTTTTGACCTCTACTTTTCTTCATTCCTTTGGTGGGTATATTGCTACTTTCTACTTTCTCGTTTCCCCTTTCTTTTCCTTTCCTTTGGTTTCATATGTCCCAAGATGGCCTTCAACTCACTATGTAGCTAAGGATGACATTAAATTTTTGATATTCTTGCCTCCACTTTCCAAGTGTTGAGATTACAGGTGTGCACCACCATGCCAGACATAAACCATGTGGTAATGAGGATGGAACCTAGAGCCTTGTGCCTGCTGCCCAAGCTACATTCCCTGTCTCTGTACTTACTTCTCCTTAGAGCAAGGACTTCGGCTGTTAAAACCCTCTTCTTTGGGCTGGAGAGCTAGATGGCTTGGTGGTTAAGAGCGCTGGCTGCTCTTCCAGAGGACCCAGATTCACTTCCCAGCACCCACAGGGCAGCTCACAACTGTCTGTAACAACAGTTACAGCTGATCTAACACCCTCACACAGATATGAATGCAGACAAAACACTAATGCACATAAAGTAAAAATTAAATTAAAAACTGCCTTTTAAAGCATATATTCATCATAGATAATAAGTTTCATAATGACATTTCCATACATGTGTTTTAATTTTAATACTCTTCCTTTTCCCAAACACATGCTACTTGTACCCTATATTTATTTATTTTGAGCTTAATTAGGATCACTTCTATGAGCAGAAGTGAGAGATTACTCATCAGAGCATTAAGCAATTGACCAGTGACTACAATACGGAAGAAAATGTCTCTCTCCCCAGTCCCCAGCAACCACTGATGGCCTAAAGATCCTCAGAAGGAACTAGGCTTCTATTCACACAAAAAAATAAAACTCAGTGGAATGTTTAAAGATCAACCAAAACACTGAGTTCCCCAGGGAGACACAGGCAGGCCATTTCTGTGAGGTTGAAGCTAGCCTCGTCTATGTAGTGAGTTCCAGGCCACCTAGGGCTACATAGTGAGCTTCAGAAAGGCTGAGTTCTGATTCTGCCATGTGTGTTTCACTCTGGGACAAAAGTCTAAGGTGCGTTCTTCCTCCAAGAAGCAGGAAAGGATGATGATTCACTTTTGTTGTCAGGGCATCTTCCAAAGGATGGGAAAGGAAATGCTAGGCAAACAGCTTAGAATCAATGAACAAACTGCAGTTGTTCAAGAACAGACAGTTATTTCTAAAATTGCAAAGAACAAAATCAGACATGCTATGTAAAACTATGACATTTTCTATCGAGTCCCATTATTTCTAGGGCTAAAATCAGCCAAAGCCTTTATGCACCAGATCTAGACCTCTATCAGGGTTCACATTGTTTAGGTGAAACTTCTGGTTGATTTATTCATGGATTTTGAGAGGAGTTATGTCATTATCTTGCTGGTGGCCTCCAACTCCTGGCTGCAAGGGATCGCCCAGTCTCCCTACCAGCTAGGATTACTGGCATGTGCCACAGCACCTGACTCAAGAGGTTTCATTTAACATGTCATATCATATCTAGACCAAGATTTTAGTGATATCAGGAATAAACCTTGAACATAAATTACTAGCTTTTGTTCACAATGCAAATTCCAGCAAATTAGATGGCACCTTGACAGGAAAGGGTAAAAATGATTACCAGAGGGCACAGCCAAGTTGTTGACAAAAAAGTATCTTGCTAAACTAAAATAACTGACTCTAAGTAGCAGTCAGGAAATGTAAATGCAGCACCGAGATTTCCCCATTCATCCTGGTTTAACAAACTCTGGATTCTCCAAAGAGTATACAGAACGTGGCCAACAAGGCAATAGTATTTCTGAGGCAGTAGTTAAGCTATGTAACATATAGTCTCTTGAAAATGTCCCGTCTTAAAGAGCATCATGGTACCTTATCAAAAACATTTCGGTATATGGTGTAATACTCCTCAGCAGGTCCTTCCTCGTTGCAGCCCACTTTCTTGGTTTCTGTAATTATGTATCTTTGCATGCTTTCCAAAAACTCCTTGTCACTTCTACTAATGATGGGAGGAAGAACTGCATGTTTGTTTACTTCTTGGAGTGACATAAATCTGTAAGCTTGTTCGTTGGAGAAAAGTTAAACTTTGACCTTCTTTTGCAACAAAGTCAAAAAACTTTAGTGAGCCTGAAATAAAACATGACCATCAGTTAATCTATAAGCCTAAAACTGTTACAACAAAAGTCAATTTAAAAACATGTATTTTTCAGAAAAAAATTCTTAGGGATCTGTCACTGAGATAAATATTTCAGTCAAAGAACTAAAATGCCATGCTATTCTACTGACATTTGCTATATTCCCAAATATGCCAGACAATTAGGAAGTCTCCCCTTAGGGCCAGTGAGAAGGTTCATCAAGCAGAGGTACTTGCCAGAGAGCCTGAAGACCTGAGTTGATACCCAGAATCCAGCTCAAGATGGGAGGAGAGAGCCAACTCCACTAAGCTGTCCTCTGACTGCCACACAAGCCCCCTGCCCAGTTCTGCACACAAAATGATGACCAAATAGAGAAAACAACCCTTCCTTTAGAAACCAAGCAGATTCCTCTGATGGTATCATTGAAATGATAGTGTCATAGGTTTCAACACTTTAAAAACTTTGTATTTTGCAATGCTGGGGACTAAATCAGGGTCATGAACATGCTAAGTAATTAGTCTACAACTGAGGGATACCCCAGGTCCTCTTTTTAAAATTTTTGTATTACATTTTAATAATTGTAAGGATGCATGAAATAGTAAGTAGCTGTGACTTCACTCTTTCAACGGGAGCTTTATTTCTTTCATGTGGGAACTACTGTGTGTGCTTCTGGCCGATATAAACAATACTTCTCTACCTCAATGTCTGCCTAGCCCTGTAACACTTCTCCATCACACAATGACCACAAATAATTATTAGGTGAGTGAGTTTGTTTTGTTTTAAATTGTTATTTTAGAGACAGGGTTTCTTGCAACCCTTAAACTCCCTATGTAGCTGAGAATGATTTTGAAGACCTTCCTGCTCCCACTTCTCAGATGCCGGGATCATAGTCATGCACTAAATGGTTTAATAAATAAATAAAACCCCAACAACAACAAAGCATGAGTTCTGGGGCTGGAGGGTGGGCTCCCCAGCTAGGAGCACTGGGTACTTTCCATAGAAGCTGGGTTTGATTCCCAGTACCCACATGGTGCCTCCCAAAGCACACATGCCTTCTCCCTCAATCACTCATGCAGGCCTCTTTAAACTCCACACACAGGACAGCAGAAAGGGCCTTGTTGGGAAAGTTTTCAGCAGGAGAAAGTGTAAGGATGAGGCAGGGTGATGGTGAAAAGAATGAAAATTCATGAAACAGATGAAACTATCCATGAATAAAAACTGAAAAATTTAAAATTCCCTCTTGGCTATGGTAGACAGAACACACCTTTAATCCTAGCATTTGGGAGGCAGAAATAGTTGGATCTCTGTGAGTTCAAGACCAACTTGGTCTACATAGTGAAATTCAGACCAGTTAGGGTTACAAAGTGAGACTCTGCCTCAAAAACAATAAAATGTTTAATTTTTTTCTAAAGAGCTCTAAAGATAGCATTTATTGCATAGTATGAGATTCCATTAATTATTTAGTCATCCCCATTAAACACTTACTATAAATAATGCTGCTTTGAATAAATGTTTAAACTAACTTTATGTTCTGGCAATATAATTAATAACCAGTTATCTGAAATAACATATCAAACTTTAAATATCACATACATAAGAACCAGGACAGCAGTCTACATGGTCGTGCACGCCTTTAATCCCAGCACTTGGGAGGCAGAGGACTAAGTTGGTTGACAGTGAGATCCAGGCCAGCCAGGACTCCATAGTGAGACCTTGTCTCAAATAAACAAATAATAAAATAAAAAAAATAAAAGAGACAGCACAATAATTTTAAATTATAAAAGACTAAATTTATCTTTACACTGATGAGTTGGATAACAAAAAGTCAGTTTACAAGAGGACATAAAGTAGTCCCATCACAGACACAAATAATGCTTGGTTAAAATCTTTAATTTAAAAAAGTTACTTAGAGCCTGGCAAGGTGGCACACGCCTTTCATCCCAGCACTTGGGAGGCAGAGTCTGGTGAATCTTCGTGAGTTTGAGGCCAGCCTGCAAGTTCCAGGACAGGTAGGGCTGTTAACACAGAGAAACCCTGTCTGGAAAAACATAAAGTCATTTAGTGTCTGTGTGTATGTGGGTGGGTGCATGCTTGTTATGGTACACACAGAGGTCAGAGGACAATTTATGGGAGTCGATTCCACTCCTTCCCTTTGGAGGAACTGAACTCAGAACATCAGGCTTGTCAGAAAGCACATTAGCTCACTAAGCTGTGTCACTGGTCTAAAGCTTTCTCAAACAGAAAATGAGTAAACTTGTTTACTCATGAGTTTAACCACTAGTTTTTGCAAGGTCTATTTTGTATTTGATGGCTAGGGATTCTGCAGTAAGAAAAGGTTCTGGCTCCTTGGAGCTTAGTCTAGTAAGCCAGTCAGAGAACAGGTAATGTAACTGCAAACAGCACATAGAGTCAAAGGAGAAGGGAAGGGCCCACCTGCTGGGCGTGTGTGGTCACATCTTCAAGCTCTGGTGGTCTACCAATGCCCTTTAAGGGGTCAACAACTTTTTTCCCTCTTCTTATGTCTTTGTCCCTCATGTTTCAAGGTAAAGCATTTTATTCTTTGTAGTATTGGATATCAATTCTAGGGCCCACACATGCTAGGTCAGTACCCTACAAGTCAGATAACCTTTAACGCCAAGGTAAAGTATTTGACTAATGTAGATGACACCATCACTTTTTTACCTACGTACGTCCACATTCCTGTGGGTGCATGCAGATGTGGAGCCAGGAGGATCACGTGTGTGGGGTGTCCTTGGATTATTCTACGCCTTATTTAAAAAGTGTTCTAACATTTAGTTAGTTTAGGGGTGTGTGATGCTGTGAAAGGCTGAGGCAACTTACTGCTGTCGGTTCTCTCTATAGGACCCAGCCTGTGACAAGCTCAATAGAGGTCAGAGTCAGTAGTTTACCCCGAGGCAATACCTGGTTCAGAGAAACACCACAAACTGAGACCACCCAGGAAATTCCTAAGGCTCCAACCAACCACCGTAGATAGGACCACCTGCCAGCACACACCCATCGCTTTTCACTAGAACACCCCTAGACAAATGTCAGCCAATCAGGGGTCCTGAATCTTAGAAATCCCTCACCCCCACCTTTGTTACTATAAAAACCCAACTCTGAGCTCAGGGCTTTCGGATCACTCCAATACGTTAAACACACAGAGAGACCAAGTTTGCAAACTTGCATAAGAATAATGGCTCTTTGTTTTTGCATATGGGACTCGGTCTCCAGGTAGTTTGGGCTGGGGGGAGGGGGGGACACAATGACACTCGGTGACCTGGGTTTAACACTCTCCATCCACCATTTGGATTCCTAGCACAGAACTCTAGATGTCAACTCTTTTTACTGACTTAAGGCCCAACCTTATTTTAAAAGACGTTTGTCACGTGGCTGTACTGTTGGTTCTCCCAACCCCCAATCTCTCACTGAACTTGGAGCCAAGGATTTAGCTACTTTGGCTGGCCAATGAGCTCTAGGAAGTTTCCCATCAGGCTCAGCACCTTTTTCTTTTTTTAAAAGTGGGTTTTGGGGTTACAACATAGACTTTTGCATATCAAGCATTTTATCTACTGAGCCATTTCTCAGTCCATTTCTATTTTTCAAAATGTGTCTTTTGGAGGTAGCAGCGCTAGTAGATTAAAAAGAGGAAAGAGCCAACAGTGTTAGAAGGACAGGGAAAGAAACTAAACAAACAAAAAACAAAGCAAAACAAACAAACAAAAAAACCACCACCACCACCACCACCACAACAAAAACCCGGGGAGCGCCTACATTTAGGGATAGGAAGAAACGACATTAAGAGTCTGCATTAGAAAGGGCACTGGGTTTGTGAGGTGCAGAAGGGACTGGGCGAGGGCACGGCCTGCTTCTAACTGGTCTGTTTTGCCTATTTCTCCGGGACAGTACATGCTCCAAAGTATTTTTCCCAAGATGGACAACCTTCACGTCCGAGCTTGCAGTCGAGGTCTAAACAATCATTCTGCAGGTTTCCTTACTGTACGGCTTTTAAAAGGTGCAGAGATGAAAATTCCGATACATTTAACCGTTTCACACTAGGATGGCGCGTGCGGCTCAGAAGCTTCCTTAGGCTGGAGAAAAGGTAGCTGAGGGCCAGGAACGGGGGTGCAAGGAAGCGAACGCACCCGTACTGTGGAAAACTCGGTGTGTGCGCCACCGTCCTGGGGTCGGCTGAGGATGCCCTTCTCTGGGGGGCCAGCACAGCGGAACCCCGCGGCTCCTCATTCACCCTGCCCTTCTAGGCATTTCCGGCGCGGCCCCACCCTCGCGCTAAACACTCGGCCGCGTCCCCTGGTCCTCACCTGAGTCCCTAACCCTGCTTAGAGACTGTAACCAGACAGCCCGCCCGGAAGTGTGGAACTGCATCTTGGGACAAGTAGTTTTAGCAAGAAGAAAGCAGCGAAAAACTACAATTCCCAGCTAGACTTGTGTTACCTCTCTTTTCTCGTGCTAACAAGCCCCCTGTAAAGGAAAGCCCCCTCTTGGTCGCATCGACTGTATAAGAGCGCCTTTTGAACATTTTTAAGGAGAGCCCACTGTTTCGAGGACCCAAATGAGAGAAAGAGCGTAGGGACATGGAGCGCCCGCTAGTCCGGCACTGCGTTAGACAGCCTCGGTTTGGTGGCAGCGCGCAGGCACGGGCGTGGACGCCTAAGGGGCGGGTCCTTCGGCCGGGAAACCCCGTTGGCCTGCGAGGCTCTTCCTTTCCGATCCGCCATCTGTGGTGAGTGTGTGCTTCGTGGTCCGGCTCCGGCCTGTGGCCTTAGGCGTCAGCTCTTACCGGGGTCGTCGGGTCTAATCCATGTCTTTTCGAATGCAGGTGGCAGCGCCGCCAGGATGCAGATTTTCGTGAAGACCCTTACGGGGAAAACCATCACCCTCGAGGTACGGGCCAGACGGCATGAGAGCCGCGGCCTGGCGGAGACCTCGGTGTCGCCCGGAGCTTGAGCACGTTTCTGAGTTTTGAAGCTTGGCCGTTAGCCGAGAATGGGTTGCTTACAGGCGCCAAAGTTGGGTTTTCGGTGCCGAAAGTTGGCGGCGCCTGCCCCGTTCCGAGTCGCAGCGCAGGCTCGAGCGCGTGGCTGGCGCAGGGGTCGACACTCGCCCTGGCCCGGGAACGGAGTTGCCTTGTAGCACTCCCGGGAGGCTGTGCATTGCCTCGCCCGTCTTGAGCTCACCATCTCCCTGCTCGCTTTGTGTAATGTGGACATTCGCTGAGATCGATGTTCTAGCTTCTTAGCGTTTAACTGTGTTTTAAAACTTGTAGGTTGAACCCTCGGACACTATAGAAAATGTCAAGGCCAAGATCCAGGATAAGGAAGGCAAGTGATGTTTTGTTGCTAGAGAAATCACTGGTTGTATGACTTATGCATATTTGCTCTTAGGGTAGAAAACAGATTAACTTTGAAAACTCTGCATGATAATTTTGATTTTACGTATGAATTTTAACAATTTTCCCCAGTTTACTGTCTGGAAGCTATTAACATGTATTTAATGTTCAAGCACGTTCAAACATGAAAAGTGTTGAGTAGTCAGTCAGTGGCCACTGTTGGCAGTTTGATAGAGGGTTATCTGTAGCTTGGTATGCACCTAGTTTGATTAAACCAAGTATTTATTCTTGCAATTAGGAATTCCTCCTGATCAGCAGAGACTGATCTTCGCTGGCAAGCAACTGGAAGATGGCCGTACTTTGTCTGACTACAACATCCAAAAGGTTTGTTTGGGGGAAAACTTGCAGAAATAGGGATACGGGATTAGATTCCATGCGAGTCCATTTAACATTGAGAAGCAATTCAGCTATTTACTGTTAAAATGTGATGATGGTTGATCTTTTGGGTTTGTGGGGAGAGATCTCCTGTAGTCCAGGAGGGTTGTAATGCATTCCTGAGATGCTCCCACCCCCAAGTGCAGTGTGGGTGGGGTGGTTGCTGCTGGCAGGCACAATCACACCTAGCAGTTGACAGGCTGGAGTCAGGATTGTTGATGCTCCAGGGATTGATGCCTCCTTGATCCTTCATAACAGGAGTCCACCCTTCATCTGGTGTTGAGACTTCGTGGTGGTGCTAAGAAAAGGAAGAAGAAGTCTTACACCACTCCCAAGAAGAACAAGCATAAGAGAAAGAAGGTGAAGTTGGCTGTACTGAAGTACTATAAGGTGAGCTGCTGATCCCCAAAACCTGTGGTAGACTTGGAACAAGTTCAGAGCAGTTGACTTACAGGAGTGCTGACTTGAACACTAGAATTTCTTTAAATATTTTTACTTGTGAATATGCTTGCATATGAATGAAGAAGGCAGGGATGTCTGATCCCCTAGAGCTGGGGCTATAGGCGTGAGCTGTCAGATGTGGGTGCTGGGGACTGAACACAGGTTCTCAGGACAGTTTATGCTCTCAGCCACTAAACCATCACTCCAACCCCTAAAAGGCACTAGAAATTATTGGTGTTGTGAGGTCCAGTGGTTAATAACTTGAGTCACTTAAATCAGACTTCAGGATGTGTTTTGTGGAATTGTCTTAGAGTAAGTTTTTGATTTTTTTCAGGTGGATGAAAATGGCAAAATTAGTCGTCTTCGTCGAGAGTGTCCTTCTGATGAATGTGGTGCTGGAGTTTTCATGGCTAGCCACTTTGACAGACATTACTGTGGCAAGTGCTGTCTGACTTACTGCTTCAACAAGCCAGAAGACAAGTAATTATGTATGAATAAATAAAAAGACAGGAATTGATGTTTAGTATTGAGTTTTATTGTATGTTTAAAGACTGTTTCTTGGGCTATGTGACTAGTCCTTTTGGTTCCTGTCTTAGGTGCCAGCTGCCTGGCTTTGATTGACTTGAGCCAGAATATTTTAAGGGATGGGGGATGTCCTGGGCCTTAGAGAATGATTACTCTGTTCATGGAACTAGAGAGGCCATCTCCCTATCCCTTTGACCTTGCTTTAAGACATGACAGTATGTCTCACCCAAAAGATGAATTGATCACTTGAAGAGATGGCTCAGAGTTAAGAGCACTGGCTGCTCTTCATAGCATCCCGAGTCACAAGATAGGTGATATCCAGAGTTTAAGGAAGTATAGTCCCTGTTGATTATGCAGGAGGGGTCAATTTGGGGAGGGGGTGTTCATTGATTTGTTTTTTGTTTGTTTGTTTTTTTGGAGACAGTCTCTTTGTAGCCTGCCTCTGACTGGGATTAAGATAATGTGTCCCCTTGCCTGGCTCATTGTGGATTCTTAACTCTGATAAGGCAAAGATATTTGCTATATAAGAAAAAGAAGCTAGGGGCATGGTGGTGCATGTTTAAAATTTCACAACTTGGGAGGCGGGAGATTGCTTAACCAGCCTGTGTTAAGTATCAAGACCCCGTCTTTAAATAAAAGACATGAAACAATACATTTATCATTTTTATTGTACATTTAAAATCCTGGATCCCAAGACGTCTTAGCTGGCACTTCATTTTCCTCATAACAAACAATTTCATCTCCCACTTTGAATTCTACTTTTTCTTCATCTAAAGTAAGACCACAGTCCATTCCAGTTTTGATGACTGAAACGTCATCTTTATGGTGTTTCATTGAGGTTAATGAGCCTTTAAAAGAGACAAAAAGCCAGTTAGTATATTTAATAGGTATCTACTAAGTGGTACATGGTTTGGTGTAACTTGGTTTTCTACCTTAATGCAGGTTCTGGATACTAAACTCAAGTTGTCAGGCTTATGTGGCAAGTGCCTTGCCTGTGGATCTATTGACTGTGCCCTTCCCAATATAGACCTTAGGTAAGAGGAAATACCAAGGAAGTTCAAAAAATACTTAAAAGTTGACCTGATAGATCTGAAATCTACCATTTTAAAGGTAGTCTAAAACTGCACTCTTGAGATTGTATCAAATCTGAAGACCAGTCAGGGAGTGCCCTAATGTGTAATGTTGGGACCTTGGGACCAACAGACAATACAGGGACTGAACAACCAAGACTAATCTTGGGAGTGTCGTCAGAACTGACTGAGGAGCCTATCACAAAATGGCACAAGTTAAGGCTAGGCAAGGGAAAAAATGCATAGGTTTTGGATGTTATACAATCAGGACTTGGTGATTATGGTTTAGAAATAGTTTTTAATGTTGCTTACCCTTCCAAATAACTTGTCCATTTCGGATTAATTTAAACTTCTTCTGTTTTTCTAACTGACCCTTTTGAACTCTGCAGCCAGCCACAGGAACTTTTCTCTTCCCTTCTGTTACAGCAAACGTAGCTAGTATACAAGCCTCACCTTTAGGAGGAACACAATGGAGGAAAGTAATGTGTAAGTTCCAGGCCAGCCAGCACTACATATTCATACCCTGTCTTAGCCGAAATTAGTTTGGGAATTAACAAAATTAGTAGTTCCATTAACAGGTGGAAAATCCCAGGGGCTGCAGAGCTGACAGTTAAGTGACCCTGACTTAAATGTCCCAGTGTCCACCCACATGGTGGCTCATGAGCTTCTGTAACTCTAGTCCCAGGCTGGTTTCACAGGCACTGGCCAGACGTGTATACATTGATATGCAGGTGAAACACCCATACATAGCCAGGTGGTGGTGGCACACACCTGGCTCTCGAGGTAGGTGGATCTCTTGATTTCGATGACAGCCTGGTCTATAAGAGCTAGTTCTAGAACTGTTAGGGCTGTTACACAGAGAAACCCTGTCTCCAACAAACAAAACCTCACCCATACACATAAAAATCTCTAATCCCAGCACTTGAGAGGCAGAGGCAGGCACAGGCAAATCTCTGTGTCTGAGGCCAAGTTTGGTCTACAGAGAGTTCCAGGTTCTACAGAAACCCAGTCTGAAAGAGAACAACCTACTGTTTGGCTTTCCTTCAATACATTTTCTTTTTTGGTTTATTTGAGGTGGTTTTACTGTGTAGTCCTAGAACTCACTCTGTAGACCAGGCTAGCCTCGGGCTCACAAAGATTTCTGAGCCACTGTCTGGCTCAATCTATTTTCTAATTCAGACTGTTGCTATCTTTAAATCATTTCAGGTTTTTTTTTTCTTCATATACTGAACACTAATTGTAACTCAAGTTCTAAAATCAAAGTGACAAGTGACCAGTTTTGAATGTTTCCTGACTGATGGTGTCAGTAATATTTGGTGTGTCCACTTTTAGAAACCCTCAGTTGGCTTTTCCAAATTGCTCTTGGTACAAAAACATAATATTTTTGTATACTGTTCATATTTAGCCTGTAGTAAATCTATATAGATCCAAACTACAAAACTTATAAGAGAACAAATGTGGTAAATGAAATTGCTGATCTTCACATTTTAAAAATGTTAAGGTCAAAAGGATAGATGAATCCAGATTAAAAAGGATTATAAGAGATGTGACAACTGCATGTAATTTATGAGCCTGATGGGCCTGATCTAGGTGAAAAATCTGCTTTAAAAAGTACATTGTGGGGGCCAGGTCACATGACTTGATCGCAGGGCTTGGGTGCTGAAGGATCACAAGTTCAAGGCCATAC
Source organism: Myodes glareolus (assembly GCF_982192425.1). Taxonomy (NCBI): domain Eukaryota; kingdom Metazoa; phylum Chordata; class Mammalia; order Rodentia; family Cricetidae; genus Myodes; species Myodes glareolus. Next base: position 98,479,058 of record NC_142033.1, on the reverse strand, counting down.
TTTGGTATACAGCTGGGGACAGCCTACGTTACATATTACCCCATCTCAAAACTAGATAAAATCTGATCATAGACTGGATTAGACTATTAGAGTTAATACTTAAATTTAAATAAATTTGGCCTTTAATCCGTCCAAGAATATGCTAGAATACTTGAAAATACTTAACTATGTCAATGTATATTCATCTGTCAGTCTCAGAACAAAACCAAAAGTTCCTCTATGACACTATTATGACATGTACACTGTTCATGTGTAGACTTGAGGCAAGTTCTCACTTTGGTTTTATATCCTCTGGGCTCGAATGAACTTTGTCACTGTACAAGTCACATACAAGTCACGGAATTCTCACCTCATGGTAGTCATTTTTTTCTACAACATAAGCCTTGTATGGAACAGCAAATCTATTTCCCTAAGCTTTGCTTTTAGGTCCTTCCTATTTACAGCACCTGACGTAAATATTGGAAAGCTGCAGCCAGCACTTACCTATCGGGTATTCCTCTAGCCTATGAGGCAATCTGCTGCTTAGTTCCTCCTGCAAATCTTCAATAAGATGGTAGATGATTTTGTGAAGTTTAATCTTAACTCCTTTTTGTGCAGCTGATTGCTGGATAGCTTTGCCTGCATCCACGTTAAAGCCATAAATAACACCTAAGAAGCAGAGGCAAGATGAATACATTAGCACAAGCATTACAGTACAATCACTTATCTTTGAGGCAGAAAGTCAAACCTAAATTGTTTTACTTTCTAATAGCATAGCTATTGTGTGACTATTCTCATGAAAACTAGTAAAATTTTAATTATTTTTATTGGATTTTATAAATTGTACCTTGTTTAAAAGAAAGTTTTATGATTTAAAACAATTTTTTAATTTATTTATTGTGACTGTTTTGATTGCATGTATAATGTGTAAGCATGCATGATGGTTAGAAGGGGAGTCGGCTTTCCTGGAACTGGCATTACAGGGTGCTAGATAGATGGCTAACAGACAACGAATACTTGGAGTGCGTGTGCTACTGGGGACCAGGGTAATAAAAAAAAAAATCAATTAATAGTACTTGGTCTTGCACTTTATTCCCAAGGTTTCTGTGGCCATGACAGATGAAATTACTGATGTATTAGGAGGAGAATGCTAGCCAATGATCAGCCAATCACAAGATATAAGTGAGAAGGTACACAAGATGATGGGTTCACACAGATTAATATATAGCCCATAGAATCTTTACCATCAAATGTCTCAGCAAAGTTGACATCATTTTCACTAATGTCACCCAATCCAAAATGTACCAATTCTAGTTCACATTCATGGGAAGCATCATACGTATCAAGAAGGTTCAAGATGGCTTCCACAGATCCATCAACATCACCTACAGATACAGCAAGAGTTTAAAATGTGTTGTAAGACGCAGGTATGTAAAATGAAAATCTATTTTAAGCCAAGACAGGAATGGCATTAATAACTAAAACCACTTTAAGTTTAGCATTATAAGAACTTACAATATACAAATACAAAGAAATTCAAAGAAACATTTTACAATGAAATCAATACAAGCTATACTTGCTCGGAAAAAAAAAAATTGAACATCAAACCACTGGAAAAAAATCGAAGTAGAAACCTACTTTGATTTAAGGGATCGTTGGGGCAGTGCACATCTGTAACCTGGGCATTCAGAAAGCCCAGGTTAGCTTGGGCTATAAAACAAGACTGCCACCCCCGCCCCAATAGATAAAGGAGAGGGGTTCTAAATTATGAGAACAAAATTAAATAATTTAAACAGTGAGTAGCAAAGTAAAAACCTTCAAAAACTTACCTTTAATAATTAAAGGAAGTACATTGGAGTCCTTTTCTGCCTTTTCCTTGGGCTTTAAGGGTCTCTGCTCTTTTCTTTCAAGGTACTTCATATATGACCTCTTCTTCCAGTGCAGACTGCCATACTTTGCACGGGCTTTCCGATGCTCTTCTTGGTGCTCCTTTCGCATTTCTTCCATTATTTTCAGGTCATCTTTGCCTTTTTCCTCTTTCTGCTCAGTCTTCCTCCAGTCAACAACTTCTCGGGCCCTAGGCTTTACAGGGAAAACTGTTATGATTTTCCTGAAACTGGGTTAAAAGCTTGTGTTTTCCCTATTAGGAGCTCAACTCATAAGTTTCAAGAAATAAAACTTTAGGAAATTTGTATTAAAACAGTTTTAAAACTATCTAAAAAGCATAATACTACAGTTAAATTCTAAAATGGTACCCTGACTTCTTCACAGCCCCTTACAAACTATAATTAACATTAGCACTCTTATTTAATATTAAACATTATAGACTGGTACGTAAAGCCATCATTAGTATCTAACATTCAAGAATTAGGCTTGCATACCTCAGATTCTACTTCAAGAATTTCATCTCCTGCAGAAGGGAGGTCTCTCCAGCCTATGATTCCCACTGGCATGCTGGGATAGGCCTCATTAAGTGTTTGTCCATTCTCATCAAACATTAATCGAACTTTCGCCCAACTCTTTCCAGCAACTAGAATTGAGCCCTTTCTCAGAGTTCCTCTTTGAATTATAGCTGTTGTAACAGGACTAAAATGAATATAAAAAGTAAATATTCTTAATGCTATAATCAGGACATAATTGTACTTTTTTTTAAAGATTATTTATTGCATATACAGTATTCTGCCTGCATGTGTACCTGCACCCCAGAAGAGGGCACCAGATTTCATTATAGATGGTTGTGAGCCACCATGTGGTTGCTGGGAATTGAACTCAAGACCTCTGGAAGAAGAGTCAGTGCTCTTAACCGCTGAGCCATCTCTCCAGCCCCCATAATTGTACTTTTAAAAACTTTTTTTTTATGCATTGGTGTTTTGCCATGGGTGTTGGGTCCCCTGAAACTGAGATTACAGACAGTTGTGAGTTGCCATGTGGGTGCTGGGAATTGAGCTTGGGTCCCCTGGAAGAGCAGTCAGTGTTCTCAACCACTGAGACATCTCTCCAGCCATAACTGTACTTTCTTAAGTAGAGCAAAAAATGGTTTTATGGAGCATGTGCACATATGCGTGTGCGCGCACACACATGTATGAATATGAACATATCAGATTAATTCCCTTCTCAATTCCTCAAGAAGCTTTGGATACTATAAAGACTTTTACTTGGCCAAGGATTTATCAGGGTATACTTGCCTAACGTACAAAATCCCAGACTTTTGTTTTTCAGTGTGGTTGTATGGGGTTTATTTATGTGTCTGAATGTTTCACTTGCATGCATGTATATGTATGAATGTATGCATGTATGTGTGTCTGTATATGTATGAATGTATGCATGTATGTGTGCACCTTATGCTTGCCTGGTGCTCTTGGAAGAAGGCATCAGATCCCTGGGGTTACTGCTATGAGGCACCATAAAGGGGCAGGGAACTGAATCTGGTCCTCTGCAAAACCAGCAAGTGCTCTTAACTGTGGAGCCAATTCTCTAGGCCCTCGTCTCTTAATCTAGTCTGGCCCTGACTCTTCCAGCCTCAGTCTTCAAAATGCTGGGATTAGAGACGTATGCAACCATACTGGGCCAGGCCTCAGGCTTGTCCTCATCATGACAAAAGCCAAAAACAAAGCAAAGTATTCTTTACAACAGCCAAGGAGTAAAGAAAAAGAAGTAGAAGCAGCCCCAAATTTTCAGCAGATGAATGGACAGCTTGTTAAAGGACACAGGAGGGAACCTTAACCCTTCTAACTGAAACGAGGCAGTGTGAATGGACAAGTGCTGTGTGACTGCCCGGGCAGAGTATCCAGGCAGGAAAGGAACCATACACAGATTGTTCTGACTCAATCCTACCCACTTACTACCCCATTCCACACATGGCTATGAGACTGCTCATAGCTGCTACCAGTGTACAAAGCAATGAGAAAATCTGTGCTTATAGGCAAAACATTCAAGAAGAACATGACATCACAAAGACCGTCCTACACATTAGATTTCTGGGTCAAGTCAAAGAACTAGAAATTAAAATGTAACATTGTTAGCCTACCTGTAAATGCAAATATCTGAGCCAGTGGGGGGAGGGTGCCAACCAATTTAATCACTCTAGTCATCTAAGTGATGACAACACCTTCACTTTTGTGTGCTCTGTACTAGTGCAATAACATACATCGAAAATACATAAACTACGCACTATATATATATATTGTCACACAACCCATCCAACAAAATTATTAGTGTCGTTTAGTACACCCCTACCCTCTTCCTTTGTCGGTGAAAGACTCTATCACTGTTCCTTCCACTGGACCCGTGACATCGGCTTTCAGTTCCAGCATCTCTGCGAGAGCGATCGTCGCTTCTGCCAAAGCCATCAGATTGTCTCCCTGTAACGAAGAGTTAGTACACGTCAGCAAATACTACTAGTAAATGTCAGCATAAGAGGATGAAGAATTTTGACAGCTACAGTTTTCTTTTTAAGAATTAAAATCATGAAATAACCAATTTTATCAAAAGAAAAGGAGATAGAGAACTATCAGCAAGAAAACCTGACTCAAGGGCTAATATTTAATATTTGTTTTTTCAAGACAGGGTTTTTCTGTGTAGCCCTGGCTATCCTGGAACTAGCTTTTGTAGCCCAGGCTGGCCTCGAACTCAGAGATCCACCTGCCTCTGCCTTCTGAGTGCTGGGAGTGAAGGTGTGCGCCACCACTGCCCAGCTCTAGATATAAGTTTTAAAATTATATTCTGCAACCACTCACCTATGTCAACCTGAAAAATTACTTCACCTTCCTGGATTGCCTTCCTCTGTAACATAAAGCTAGATTAGATTATTCATTTACCTTCAGTGGCGCATAATCATCATGTGCCCTATGACACCAAGATTACACAGCTCAGATGGGCCTGGCGGTGCAAGCCTTTCCTCCCAGCATGGAAGAAAGGTAGAGGCAGGTTAGGGCCATCTGTCTATATAGAGGGTCCCAGGCCAGCAAGGGCTAGTAACTGGTAATAGAAACGAGCTGACGGGTAAGAGGTCCTGCTGTTCTCCATGCCAGCTAAGGGGCTGTTTGTTAATTTCTTTTTTTTCCCAAGACAGGGTTTCTCTGTGTAGCCCTGGCTGTCCTGAAACTCCCTCTATAGACCAGGTTGGCCTTGAACTCAGAGATCCTTCCTCCGTCTCATCTCTGGAGCACTGAGATTAAAACTGTGTTCCACTACTGCCAGGCAAGGTGTCTCATCGGCAAACCCGTGTCCTCTTTCTGGTACAAAGAGCTAAACCTGGAGCTTTGTGAAGATACAGTTCACCCCTGAAGTATATCCACTGCCCCTTTGTATTTCATTTTGAGAGAGTCTTTCAAAATTGCTCAGACTGGCCTCAAACTTGCCTTAGCCTCCTGGGTAGCTAGGATTATAGAGCTGTCCTTACCACAGGGAGCTTGGCATCTTACTTTTGAAACACAGTAATATAGGTCATATTTTATAAACACAAGAGGAGCTAGACACAGTTTTACTATTAAAAGAAGCATAATTCCTAAGCATCTTAGAGGGACCAAATTTTGGGAAAATAGGATGAAGTAAAAACTAATTAGAAAAAATAACAGCACCCAGAACTATCCCTGCAATGACTGGGGGGGGGGTCGTTATGAGGAAACTGTGAAATACGAAAAGAATAAAAGAATGGGCAAAGGAAATCATTACGCAGTAGCAACCTGAAGAGAACGGGTAGATGTTGACCTAGAGGTGAGTTACAAGTTCTAGATCATAACTAGAGAATAAATATAGTTATGGTTTCTATCCAGAGAGTAAATAATTGGTAATTTAAAATAAAATGGAGCTCAACATAAAAGATATTAGTAAAAACCAGAAGCATCACATGGGCAACAAAAAAACCAGCCTGTACAGTGCTTTGCTTCTTGCTATGGGAACGTATGTAACGAGTGATTCAAGTTGGGCTGATTCTGCCTCTGTGAGCGTGGGAAGCTGTGACGGCAGGAGCATGATGACCAGACGAGGGCTGTGGTGCTCGGCTGGCATCCTCACAAGCGTTAGCTGCAACTAGACACATCACAGGCTACTGGCAACTGATGGCTGCGGGGAAGGGCACCGGTTTCCCTCAGGGATGTGACGCTGGATGAGCTACCCTCGCGCCGGTGGTCCGTCCTACACCATCAAGTGCTAGCAGTACTAAGCGGTGGTGGCGCACGCCTTTAAACCCAGCGCTTGGGAGGCAGATCTCTGTGAGTTCGAGGCCAGCCTGGTCTACAAGAGCTAGTTCGAGGACAGGCTTCAGAAAGCCAAAAAAAAAAAAAAAAAAAAAGGTCTTGAAGGTGGCAGGGAATAGGAGGCGGCGGAGAGCAGGGAGCAGGAGTGTACTTGATGAAAATGCGTTATATAAACCAGGTGGTGCCTGGCTTTAATCCTAGAACTCGGGAGGCAGAGGCAGTCGGATATCTGAATTTGAGGCCAGCCTAGTTTACTATAGAATGAGTTCTAGGACAGCCAGGGCTACATAAAGAAACCCTGTCTCAAAACCAACAACAAAAACCCCAAATGAAGGAAATTCTCAAACAAAGTTTCTTGAGAAGGGATCTCATTGTGTAGCCAGCCCTGCTATGTAGAACAAGCTGACCTCAAACTCAGAGATGCACCCATCTCTGCCTCCCAAGTACTGGGATTAAAAGCATGCACTCCCACATCCTGGCACAAATAATAATTTAAGTATTTTTAGTTTTTTTGAGACAGGGTCTCAGTATGTAGACTTGATTGGCCGGAAACTCACTATGCAGACCAGGGTGGCTTCACATTTACAGATCCACCTGCCTCTGCTGGGGATAAAAGTGTGTGCCACTATGCCCAGTTCAACAATAAATTTACTAAAAAGCAAGAAAAGAAAAAAGGCAATCCCTCATAGATAATCCCAGAGTCTTATCTCTTCGGCAACTCTAGATACTGTCAAATTCACAAAATAAAAAAAAGTTAGCTAATAATATTAGTAATTTTTATGTATTTAAATCCCTCTTAAGTACCCAAAGACCTATTCTATTGTTTGCTACTTAGACAAGGCATGAAACATCAGTACTTTTTGTTATCAACTGGTCACCAATTCTGCTTAAAACACAAGGTTAGGACAGGTGTGGTGACGCACACCAACAATCCCAGCACTTGGGAGGCAGAGGAACTGCTGTGAGTTCCAGGCCAGCCTACTTAGTGAGTTCTAGGTCAGTCAGAAGAGAGACCCTATCTCAAAAGAAAAAGGAGTGTTCTTTGGGTAAGCACTGCTGTGTAGGTCACCCAGCGCTCACAGCTGCACACCATTCTGAGATGGCTGCACTTACCTTAAGTGCAGACACATGCACGGCTTGAACCTCGCCACCGTAATCTTCACACACCACATCGTAAGCCAGGAGCTCTTTCTTCACTTTTTCGGGGTCAGCATCTGTTTTGTCGCATTTATTTATCGCAAGGATAATAGGAACTGGAAGAGCAAGAGCCAGGAAAAGTGCAGATGAAAACTCCTTTAATTCTCGGCATTCATTGGGAGAAATGCCGACCTGCTCTGGCTTTCTCTTCATTCAATGGATGCAGATATTTAACCAAGGCCGAAAAGACCCACTTTAGACTCACGTTATCCTCCTCTGTCGTCTAGACAGAAAGAAAAAGAAAGGCTGGAGAGAAGAGTCAGTGGTTCAGAACACTGGCTCAGGTCACGTGTGGTGGCGCACTCCCTTAATCCCAGCGCTCAGGAGGCAGAGGCAGGTGGATCTCTGGGAGTTCGAGGCCAGCCTGATCTACAGTGAGTTCCAGGACAGCCAGGGCTACACAGAGAAACCCTGTCTTTGGGGGTGGGGGTTGCGGAGGGGGAGAAGGACAGGGTCTTACTATGTAGCCCTGGTTGGCCTGAACTTGCTATGCAAACTAAGCTGGGTTTGAACTCACAGAGATCTGCCTGCCTCTGCCTCTGAGTGCTAGGATTAAAAGCATGTACCATTGCTCCCAGCCTCTATGACAGATCTCAGCCTGTGGATTTGACCCTTTGGGGGTCAAACAACCCTTTCACAGGAGTCACTGAAGACTATTGGAAAACACAGATTACATTCTGATTCATAACAGTAGGAAAATTACAGTTATGCAGTAGCAATGAAAATAATTGTATGGGGGCTGGAGAGATGGCTCAGAGGTTAAGAGCACTGACTGCTCTTCCAGAGGTCCTGAGTTAAATTCCCAGCAATCACATGGTGGCTCACAGCCATCTATAATGAGATCTGGTGTCCTCTTCTGGCATGCAAGCATACATGGAAGGAATGTTGTATACATAATAAATAAATAAATCTTTTTTAAAAAAAATAATTGTATGGTTGGACCAGCACAACATGAGGAACTGTATTGGAGTCGTGGCATTAGGAAGGTTGGGAACCACTGCTCCACGTCTGTTCTGAGATACATTAGTCCAGACTGGCTAGAAACACACTATGGAGCTGAGGATCCTCAGTGCCTGAGCCTCCAGGACCTCATGCTGAAGATTCCACACGGCAGAACCAAGTGGTACAGATCTGAAACCTCACTCCTACCGGCATATTCATTAATCATACACAGCCGTTAGCCCTTTCAACTACACTAGTAACTGCTTGGTAAGACATGGTCACTGGTACCAATGTGTCATGAACAACATGGGAATAACCAATACTTTTTATTTTATTTTATTTTTTGTTTTTTTGAGACAGTGTTTCTCTGTAGCTTTGGAGTGTGTCCTGGAGCTAGCTCTTGTGGACCAGGCTGGCCTTGAACTCACAGAGATCTGCCTGCCTCTGCCTCCTGAGCGCTGGGATTAAAGGTGTGCACCACCACTGCCCAGCTCCAACACTTTTTAAAAAATTTTTAATTAGGCTTAAGTCCTACTCTGCAAGGTTAAAAACCCATATCTGGCATCATTCCTGAGCCAAGAACCTATAGCTAAGGGAGAACCTACTGTTACATGCTAATATATGGACATAGTATTAAACTGACTCCTAATGACTTATACCTATGGATCAGTGCATCTCTCAGCCCTCACCTGAGAAGCTTCTGTTTGCACGAGATGGTGATCAGCACAGAGACCCACGACTGGCCAACTGCAGAGAAAACTGCAGAATGCTCAGCCCTAAAGGGAACATGCATACTCCATGCCACCCCTGCAAGGCTCAGGACGCCCAGCCCTAAAGGGACATGAACACTCCACACCACCCCTGCAAGGCTCAGGATGCCCAGCCCTAAAGGGAACATGTATACTCCATGCCACCCCTGCAAGGCTCAGGCATTACTGTGGAAATGGGGTGGAATAAGGCATAAGAGCCAAAGGCTGTAGATGACTACAAGGAGACATTGTCTTCTGGATACAGCACAGCAGTTGCACTATAAACTCATAGTGGTGGTGACAACATGCACAAAAACCTGTGTAAGCCCAGGCTAGACCAAATCTCAGCAAAGAGAAGAGCCAGGCACAAAATCCCATTTCTAGCTATGGAGCTGGCAACCTAGGCAAGCCCAGGCTAGACCAAATCTCAGCAAAGAGAAGAGTCAGGCACAAAATCCCACTTCTAGCTATGGAGCTGGCAACCTAGGCAAGCCCAGGCTAGACCAAATCTCAGCAAAGAGAAGAGCCAGGCATACAATCCCACTTCTAGCTATGGAGCTGGCAACCTGGGCAAGCCCAGGCTAGACCAAATCTCAGCAAAGAGAAGAGCCAGGCATACAATCCCACTTCTAGCTATGGAGCTGGCAACTGTGAGCTGCTGGGAAAGGGGAGACAGCTTTCTCCTAAGAGTGAAGCTCTGGGAAACCGATCGCACTTCAGACCACACACTCTAGAATATTTGAGCAGTACAAACTGGTCTTGAATTGTTTTTGTTTTTCATTTGTTTGTTTTGTTTTTTGAGACAGGGTTTCTCTGTGTAGCTGTGGCTGTCCTGGAAGACCAGCTCTGTAGACCAGGCTGGCCTCAAATTCACAGAGATCCACCTACCTCTGCCACCTGAGTGCTGGGATTAGAGGTGTGCACTACCACCACCGCCCAGCTATAATCTTTGTAGTAGGTCTCTAAAAAGAAAACAAAAGGCAATGTCCTACTTTTTGAGTTCAGCAGGGCACCTCCCATACCTTGTGCTTCTTTAGCATGCTGAATAGACTCTACAGTTTGCTTCATCACTCCATCATCTGCCGCTACGACCAACACCACAATGTCAGTCACCTGAGCGCCTCTGGCTCTCATTGCTGAAAAGGCAGCATGTCCGGGAGTGTCAAGAAAGGTTATCTTTTCTCCAGAAGGCAGAGAGACTATGGAAACAGAAATGCAATTTACTTTTCAACATGAAGGAATATATGCCGTAATCAGACATAATATGTGATATATATACATACACACACATATATAATACACAACATACCATACACACACATACACACACACACACACACGTATATATGGAGATAGGGTCCTTGTATGTTGTCTTGGCAAGCCTGGAGCTTGCTATGTAGATCAGGCTGGTTTTGAACTCATAGAAATCTGCCTACCAAGTACTGGTCTTGAAGATGTGTGCTAACATACCTAGTTCACTAGTTTTTTAATTTGATTCCTCCCACTAATTTTAACCAGAAGAACACAGACGGAAATTTCATAATGCAAACATAAAACACAGTGAAACCATGAGGTCTTTCTTTTCATGTTATGATTTCAAGCCAGAGTCGTTGTATTTCTAGGATATAGCTGCTTTGATAAATGCATTGATTGATCACCATTCTGGAGAGAGGACCCACCAATAACTAGTTGTATAGGTGATCACTTCTACATCAGCAAACTGCAGCTATACAATTATCCTGAGCCACAAAAAAGCAATTTAGTAGGGAGTTGAGAGCTTCGAGTATGAGTGCAATAATAACAGGTTAGATCCCAGCCTTCTTATTTACCAGCTGTGCTCTCTGGACATGTCACTGAGCCCTTAGGGCTTACAGATCATAAGGACACTAACACCTACCTCGTGATGCTGTGAGGTGAAGAAGACAAAGCACAGAAGACGCTTAGCACAGTAAGTGCAAAGGACAGCGCTCAGTAAATGTAGCTACCATCTAACTGTTATTAAGAACACCATCCGCCTACATCTCATATTATATAGACACAATTAAAGAGGCAAGGTTCATTAAGCCCAAAAGAGCAAAATAGCTTTGTTTCCACAGCAAGTCCGAGATAACTGTTCACTGCCAGCTCAGTACTTGATCACTCCGGTGGCTTTAAGCAGCCTCTTTACTTTGAATCTGTATACTTCACAGCATGGCATTTGACTAAAGAAAACAAGTAAGTGGGGTTCCCAAGCACACTGCAATGTTATTTGTGTCCATACCAAGAAAGGCACCAATATGCTGAGTGATGCCTCCAACTTCCATTGCTGCCACTTGAGTTTTTCGAAGTTTGTCAAGTAACGTCGTTTTCCCATGATCAACATGACCCATTATAGTAACAACTGGGAACCTTGGTGTTAATAAAGCTGGGTCTGCCTGGGGCCTACAATTAACAGCAAAGGAGTTTCATTTCTTAAATGCGCAATAATTGTGAATTGGTTCACAGCTATCACTACAAACTACCATTAACAACAGAATACAACATCCAGGTTTGATTAGCCATGACGATTTATCCCTTTCACACAGAACAACTTATGGCAGAACAGCCAATGACTCACGTTTGTTATAGGGTTGGCTTCTTCAGATTAGTGGGTGGAGCTGAATCAAGATTTAAAATTCAGACTAATATATGTACTCAGCAAACTATGAAAAATCACACTCAGTTTCATAAAAAGCTGAATATACTTTCTGATGCTTTGAATAAATATTAACTCTTTAGTCACAGACCACTTTAACCACAGAAGAGACTTCAGAGTAAATTTCCCATAAGATGCCGAGTAAAACCGCACAGTGAAGTATTAGTTAATATGCAGGTAAGTTTTACCTTCTTACAGCATCTTTGTTCTCTCTTACTTTCTCCTGTTTTAATTTGCTCCATTTCAGCTTCATTCCTGCCTTCTTTATAACTTCTTTGATCCAGACTTCATCTAAATATGAGTTTGCTTCTAATGAATCTATGTCAATGGCAGTGTTCAATAAAGCTTCATATATATAATCTGGTTGGGATAAAACACAATCTCTTATAATCATGAATTAAAAGGTTTAAAAAGTGAGATCTGGGGACTGGAGAGAGATGGCTCAGCAGGTAAGAGGACCTGAGTTATCTTTGTAACTTCAGTTCCAGGGACTCCATGCCCACTTTTGGCCTCTGTAGGCACCAGGCACATACATGTGCTATAAAGACACACATGCAGGCAAAACACCCGTGTACATTCAAAAATAAAGTAAAATAATAAAAAAAATTCAGAAACACAGTGCTTCAGTCTGTGATGTTTCTCTGTGTACAAAAATAAATCATCTGTGAGGATGATAAGAAGCTTTGTGTCTCCAGACTCCCAACATAGTGTAGGAGACACAAAACCGCTCATTTTCACCACACATACCTTTATTTTTATTTATTTATTTATTTGTTTGTTTGTTTGGGAGAGGGTTTCCCTGTAGCTTTGGAGCCTGTCCTGAAACTAGCTCTTGTAGATCAGGCTGGCCTCGAACTCACAGAGATCCACCTGCCTCCGCCTCCCAAGTGCTAGGATTAAAGGCATGTGCCACATCGTCCGGCATAGCTTTATTTTTATACACAGAGAAACATCACAGGCTGAAGCACTGTATTTTTGAATAATCTTTTTATCATTTTACTTTTTTTTTTAAAAAACATGCATGGGTGTTTTGCCTGCATGTGTGTGTCTGTTTAGTACATGTATGTGCCTGGTGCCTACAGTATTAGAAGAAGGTATCCCTAAGTAAGCAGAATATATGTTGTGAATGTGTCTATAATTCTGGTACTTAGGAGACTTAGGGAGGAGTTAGAGGCTAGCCTGAGCTACACAGTAAGACCTTTCTCAAAAACAAACAAACAAACAAAAACAGAGAGAGAGAGAGAGAGAGCAAGGAACATTCATTTTAGTGGTGTGTTAGTAAATAGGGAAGCTGTTAATAAAAGACTGGGCAGTGGTACACATCTTTAATCCCAGCACTTGGGAGGCAGAGGCAGGCGGATCTCTGTGAGTTTGAGGACAGCCAGCTCTACACAGTGAAACCCTGCTGCCAAAAAAAAAAAAAAAAAGAAAAAGAAAAAAAAAGAAAGAAAGAAAGAAAGAAAGAAAAGAAAGAAAAGATCAAAAGGAAATTTACAGCATTCTCCAGTTCCCATCACAGAACTCCTTCAATCACAGTTGATCTCAAGTCACCAACATTTGCCGTGGCTGCAGATGCCAAGAGATGGGTACTACGACACCACGGGGCCGGGTTTCCACTAGCAGATATGACAGGTACTAATAACCCAAAGGCAATGAAAATAGGAAACAGTAAAGGAAATTACTAAGTATTGAACTCAGGCCACATACACACTTCGACATGTATACATGATAAATAAATACATTAACTTTTTAAAGTTTTCATGGAGTTTTACTTCTTTGTTTATGATTTACTTATTTAGAGACCAGATGTCATAGGTGGGTGTTGAATCCCTAATCCTCCTGGCTCATCTTCCTGACTGCTGGGGTAGCATGCGAGCGCCATTTGAAAGTGGGAGTCCTAGCCTGTACAGGACCCTGAGTTCAATCTTTAACACTAGAAAAGACGAAAGAAGGAAAGAGGGAGGGAGGGAGGGAGCCAGGAAGAAAAAGAAGGAAAGAGGGAAGGAAGTATAAATGTATCATTTAAAAATGTGCAAATTTTTTAAGAAGAAAAGCTAGAGTTATTCCCACAAATATATCTCTGCTGGTCTTAAATAATTTGTCAAACTAGTGAGAAAAAGGAGTCAGAAAGCTACAGCAAAAGAAAGGGAAATTAGGAGCAGGAGAGATGGTTCAGTGGCTAAGAGCACTGGTTCCTCTTTCAGAGGACCTGGGTTTGATTCCCAGCATCCACATGGCCTCCGACAACAACTGTTTATAGCCCCAGTTCTAGGGCATCCTATGTCCTATGTCCGCTCTGGCCTCCTTGAGCCCAGAGACATGCAGGCAGGCATGTCTTTTTTTTTTTTTTTTTTTGAGACAGGGTTTCTCTGTAGCTTTTGGAGCCTGTCCTGGAACTAGCTCTTGTAGATTAGGCTGGCCTTGAACTCAGAGGTGTCACGTGTCCATATCAACACCCCCCCCCCCCCCCCCCCCCCCGCCCTTGCCACCTCTGCCTCCCAAGTTCTGGGATTAAAGGTGTGCACCGCCACCACCCGGCCACTTGAAACTGTTTATGTAGACCAGACTGGCTTTGAATTCACAGCCTCCCAATTGCTTGAATTAAAGGTGTGTACCTCCAAGTGTGGGCTTATCCAATTCTCTTAACTTCTCGAGACATCTCTCAGCCATACAGAAAACTTTTCTCATAGTCTCTGATTAAGCTGAAAGAGCTACATTTGGGAAGAAGTCAAGAAATGATTAGGGTCTGTAACCTAAAATAAAAAGAATTGGTATAACTTAACATTTGAAACACTAATCCAGCTCACTGCAAGTGAAACCCAAACTTTAGCCCAGAAGTTGTAGCGCACGCCTTTAATCCCAGCACTCGGGTGGCAGAGGCAGGTGGATCTCAGTGAGTTCGAGGCCAGCCTGGTCTACAGTGTGAGATCCAGGAAAGTCAGGGCTGTTAAAGAGAGAACTATTATCTCAGACAAAACGAAAACAGAATCCTGACGCTTTCACGCCCCAGGATGCTTCCTTGTGAGGTTTTTGGGCTCACCTACGTCTTTTGCCATGGCTTTGGCCAGTTCCTCCACAGTCATTCCAACCCATACTTCCACATCCCTTTTAGACTTCACTGGGGACAACTGAGATCTTGACGGTCTTTTTTCCTATTAAAAAGATAGAACACATAAGCAAGAAGGAAGGAAAAGTATGTTTTTCCCCCCAGAGACAGGGTTTCTCTGTGTAGCCCTGGCATGCCCTGGCCTTGAACTCAGAGACCTGCCTGCCTCTGCCTCCTAAGTGCTGGAATTAAGGGTGTGCACCATCATGCCTGGCTGAAGGAAGAAAAATTTAAGTGACACTTTAGATTTATTTTGTAATATGTACCACAACTACAGTTATTCCTATCGGCAAAGTTCTTGTAAACGCTTAAATTGCACAACAGGAAGAGCAGAACTACCCGTTCTCACAAAGATCTGTATAGAATATGGCCTCATACACTATTCTATAAATGATAAAAAGCTCAAAACATATTTCTATACATAGTTCTATACACTTTGACTTCGGATCAGGTAATGTAGATGATGGATATCTGCAACAACCTTCTTTGTCACAAAAAGCCTGTGCTGTTGTAAGGCGGCACCCACGAGCATGTCCGTCTGCCAGGGCCGGGCGCACAGCTGCTCGGCCCACACCGGAGAAGCCGGGGAAAAGCCCGGCTTCCACCGCGCGAGCAGTCCTCTCTGACTCAAGCTGCGCAGCTGCCGACAGACAGTGTGCAGTCGCAGCCAGTTCTCCAACTTCAGTAGCTTCTGATTCATGCTTCTCCTGGGGGGCGGGGAACAATTTTAAAACAAAATTTTGGTTAATAGTTAAATCAAATTAGCAAATAGGAATTGAAGATTTACTACATGAAGACCACGTCACAAATAAAACTGGGTTTCTGCCCTCAAAGAACTCACAGTCTAGTGAGAGGTGAGATTCTATGCCAAGTCCTCTCCTGACAACAGCTATTACTATTGCTCTTGTTACCATTACAGTAAGATTGACAGGCGACAACAAACCCTTCACAGGGGCCAGCGGTACAGCGCGCTTTCTCACACGCTTAACGCTGCTCAGCTGAGTGTGGCACATGCAGGAGATCCCAGGACTCAGGTGAAAGCAGAGCTCAAGGCGAGCCTTAGATACAGATTGTGGCCTACTTTGGCTACCTATGACACGGTCTAAAAACAAAACTATATATTTTTTTTTTATTTTTCAGGGGCTTGGAGAATGATAAAATACTTGTTTATTGTGTACAAGAACCCAAGTTTGATCACACATACAGACACGTACACACAGAGAGACAGTCTCAGTTAAATACTTTAACGTTCATTTTAAAGCCTTTTCTCTCTACTTATATTTTTTTCTTATATAAGTGAAGTTACATCATTTTTTTTCGATTTATTCCTGTTTTGCCTGTGTGTATGTCTGTGTACCATGTGGGTGCAATGTCCCCCAAAGCCAGAGAGGCATCATATCCTGGAACTGGAGTTCCAAACAATTGTTAGCCACCACGTGGGGCTCCCAGAAGAGCAGCCAGTGCTCTGAACTGCTGAATTGTCTCTCCATCGCACTACGTTATCTTTTAAAATTTTCAGTAAAGAATATACTGTTGTTTTATAACATCAAGTATTATTATTTTTTAAAAGATTTATTTATTTATTATATATACAGCTTTCTGCTTGAATGTATGCCAACAGGCCAGAAGAGGGCACCGGATCTCATTACAGATGGTGGTGAGCCACCCTGTGGGTGCTGGGAATTGAACTTGGGTCCTCTGGAAGAGCAGTCAGTGCTCTTAACCTCTGAGCCATCTCTCCGTTCCCAAGCACTATTCTTTAATGTTACAAAAACAATAAAAACTATAGAGTATTGCATTGAATTTACCTTAATCATATAGCACAGCACTTCTCAACCTGTGGGTTGCAACCCTTCTGGGGGGGTCACATATCAGATATACTGCAGATTTACATAATGATTCATAACAGTAGCAAAATTACAATTATGAAGTAGTAATGAAATAATTTTATGGTTGGGGGTCATCACACCATGAGGAGCTATATTAAAAGATCACAGTATTAGCAAGGTTGAGAACCACTGCTGTAGAGTTATCTGGAACAAAATTCTCAACTTTTATCTTGTCCGAAAATTCTTTTAACTGTTTCTCTCATCACAAAATACGGTATTTCTACAATAAACTTGTAGATTGATAGAGGATTGATAGAGGATTTATGAATATCAATATTTTATAATGTTTAGAAATAGCAACAGCATAAGACATGATCAAAGAAATGGAAGTGAGTTTGCTACATAATAAGACATTAAACTATGATCATAATGGAACATTTCAATTCATTGTCCTCACATGTATTCTGTGGCTCTGGCAGGGTAAATACACTGACTTTTTTGAGACAGGCCTCACTGTATTGTTAGGCTGGTCTGGAACTCATAATCCCCGGCTTTCACTTCTACAAGCTGTGATGAGACAGGTCCACCATGCCTTTCTATCAATGTTTTTTTTTTTCTCATTTTTCTTCCCCTCACCCCTCCCTTCCTTCTTTCCTTTTTGTTTTGAGATAGTTTCTCTGTGTAGTCTTGGCAGTCCTGGAACTTGCTCTGTAGACCAGATGGGCCTCAAACTCAAGAGATTCACTTGCCTCTGATTCCTGAGTGCTGGGATTAAAGGTGTGCATCACCACCACTCTGATGTGGGATTCCCCTCAGGATGCTGTGAACACCATTGGTTAATAAAGAAGCTGCTTTGGGCCTCCTGCAGCACAGAGTAGGGCAAGGCAGAAATTCAAGCAGATAGAGGAGAGAGTAGGCGGAGTCAAAGAGAAGCCATGTAGCCGCAGGAGAGAGATGCTGGACACCGGACAGAACCTTACCAGTAGGCCACAACCACAGGGCGATACATAGATGAATAGAAATGGGTTAATTAAGATATAAGAGCTAGCCAATAGAAGTGTGAGCTAATAGGCCACGCAGTGTTTTAATTAATACACTTATGTGTGCTTAGTTTGGGTCTGGGTGTCTGGAAAATGAACAAGCAGCCTCCACCTACATCACTTGGCTGTTCTCTTCGTTTTTAAAAGAAAGATATGATAGCCGAGTGTGGTGAAGGTGACTGTAATCCTGCCAGCTGGGAAGCAGAGGCATGAAGATCAGAAGGCCAAAGCCAACTTTGGCTACAGAGTGAATTTGGGGCCAACCCAGGCTTCTGGAGATCTTGTTTAAAAAAATAATAAAACAAACAAAAAATAAACCCCATTGTTGGTGAGATGGCCCAGCAGGCAAAAACAATCTTCAAGCTTGACAACATGGGTTCAACCCCAGAATCCACTTTAACATGGAAAGAAAGGTTCAACTCCCCCAAATTGTCCTCTAACCTCTACATGAGGTCCATGACACGCACATGACATACCTGCACATATACACATAACATACATCACAAATGCACAGAAAAAAAAACAAATAAAAGGAAAGAAACAAAAGTCGGAAAGGACACAGTAAAGTCGTGAAGAAAGTACTGGGGAGGTAACCAAAGAACCTTGGGTGGACACCTGCTTTGACACAAATCAGCATTATCACGGCAGAGCAAGTCACTCTTGTCCTGTGGGCCTCATTTTCCTCATCTCTGTAAACAGAAAGTAGAAGTGTTCAACTATCTGTCCTGTCTACAATGAGGCCACAAAGAGTGCAAGAGATGATTTATTTGTTTCTCACTGATAACTGGCATGCTTTGAAGATTCACCACCATTAGTCAAAAACACTCACAAGTTATTCTCTTGCTCATTTGCAGATAGTTCTGAGGCGTTGTGTTTAATATAGTTAGCATCTTACCTTCTCGCCCAAGTAAGGATCAAAAGTAATTCTGGCTTCATTCCAAACAAATGAAGGATGACTTAGAAATTCAGGCCAGGCCTGGCAACAACAGCCAAAGGCTGAAGCAGGAGGATGACAAGTTCAAAACCAGTCTCCATCCTTGGCTACATAGGGAGTTCAAGGGCAGCCTAGGTATATCAGACAAACCACCACCCAGAAGAAAAAGTGAAAGAAAAGAGAAAAAAAGAAGAGGGAGATGGAGTGTGGGGGTAGGAGGAGAGAGAGGAAAGAGAGAATACATGGGTCCAAGTGCACGGACCTCAGGTTCAATCTGCGATGTTGCGGGGAGAAAAGAAGAGGCCAGAGCGGTGGCTTTGGTATAGAGCACTGCTGCTCTTGACACAACTTAGCTCAGTCCCAAACATCCGTTTTGGGAGGCTCACAATTCCACTACTCCAGTTTCAGGGGATCTCACTTTCTTCTTGCTTCTATAGGTAGGCAGGCATAACACACACATACACTTAAAAAAATATTAGAATCCAATAACCAAGCATTTACATATCTACCATATACCTCAAAAAGCAAGTAGGCATATGCTTCTGATCTAAGAAGCAAAAGGAAGTGCTCAGAGAGCATAGGATTCCTTAAATCTTTTTTTTTTTCTTTTGGTTTTTCTTGAGACAGAGTCTCACTATGTAGTTCTGGCTGTCCTGGAACTCATTATGTAGGCAAGGCAGGCCTTGAACTCAAGAAATCTGCCTGTCTCTGCTTCTAGAATGCTACCACTTAAAGCACCAAAGGCGTGTGCCCCTACGCCCATTATTAAATGAGTTGTGAAACCAGATTGACAAAAGGGCATGGATGAATGGAATGGTAAAGACTACAGGACAAAACAACACAGAAATAAGTAATTGGGGAATCAGACACATCAGAAAAAATAACCCAGATCTCAACCCTGGAAGGAACCTTGGTTGTTAAATATTCCAAAGCCTCATTTACAGAGGACACTGGAATTCAGAGGGGTCATTCCCTACTGCCATAAGGTTAGTGGCCGCCTGCACTGGAACTCAGGTCAATGCGAGGAGAGGGTGGAATGCTGCAAATGCCGAGCTGCATTAACAGAAACGTCTGAATGGACCAGCTACAAGTTTTAGAAAAGAAAAAGTAGTTGTGAAAACCAAACCCCGCCGCCGCCACGCGAGCCACCGGGAAGCGCGCACCGGAGCGCTCTTGGGCACTCATCAAGCCTCGACAAGTGACACTGACACTCGAAACCACCCTAGCTCAGACTCCACTCACTCAGCTCCCAGGCGAGACCTCTTCCGGACCCAGAATTGTGGGTCAGTCAGTCCGTCCCTTCCGCAAGGTCCCCGTTGAGCTTCCGGTCCCGCCGGAAGCGCCTTTCCCAGGGCGTTCGGGGCTGTCTTTGGCTGGTGGAGGCGCTCGGCGTGTCCCATCCCTCCCCGGGAAGGACATGTCCTCCACACACACGCGTCTCTAGCAGGAAGGAACCGGTGCACGGTGACTATAGAGAGCACTAACGGGATTTAAAAAGTCACCTCGCGGGCACGCTAGGTAACGGAGCTTGGGAGCTTGGGCTGCTAGCCCCGCCCATTCCCAGTGTATGGACCGGGAGGTGTTTTGTCAACGCTCTGTGCCTCGACTTCTTCATCGCTGTATTTCAGTGACTTGTTGAGAACACCTTGCCCATGTAAACATTTTTTGGTTTTGATTTTCGTTGTTTTTCTCCACTTTGGAATCTTTTTAGTCCATCCTTTTGATCACAGCCATCACCACCTGTTGAGGTTAACTCGTTTACATCTAGCACTTCCACAGAATAATGGAATAGTAAAGTTTCTTCCCCAAAACATGCTTTGCACTTATCCCCCATTGTCTACCCTAACTCAGGCCTCTCAACCCACTCCTTTCCCCTTTTTTATTTTATTTATTTATTTATTTATTTTTGGTTTTTCGAGACAGGGTTTCTCTGTAGCTTTGGGGCCTGTCCTGAAACTAGCTCTTGTAGACCAGGCTGACCTCGAACTCACAGAGATCCGCCTGCCTCTGCCTCCTGAGTGCTGGGATTAAAGCTGTGTGCCACTACCGCCCGGCTCTTCCCCCTTTTTAAAAACTGTATGTATATGGGATGGGAGACCATTTGTGGGAGTCAGTTCTCTTTCCACAAAGTCGAAGGGATAGAACTGAAGAACTTAGGCTTGGCACTAAACTCCTTTACCCAGTTAGCCACCTCACCACCCGCTTCCCCTTCCCATCACAAAGGGTTACAATCAATATTAATGAGTAAAGACTCCTGGAAATCTTTTTTTTAATCAGAGTCTCCACTGATCCCACACTTGAAAATGCCTTAAGTTCATTCCAGTTCTTACCATTTTACCTACTGTTCAAAAACATCTAATGAAGTTCATTCTTTGCAAGCAAGTCTTTGCTCTCACTTGCTTTGGCAAGCAATTGAGGAACCAGTAGAAATACTGTTGATATGGCCTACTAAAATTAACCTCCAGCCACCTGTTAATTTTCTTGCATCTGTACAGGCTCTTCATCTCTTCAACTTCAACCACATCTCCTGTTTGCAGTTCAAATGCTTTTGAATTATCATCATTCCCGCAAACTTCCAGCCTGGAGTCATTGTCTTTCCCAGACATTATGTGTACTGTTTTCAGCTTCTGCTTCTCAGGCCTCTCTGAAACGCCTTAACTCTGCTTTAAACCTTTGCAGCCATTCTCTGTCTATGAATGAACACATCCAGATGTATTTACTGGGAGTGTATAACATGTTAGTGCCGGGCGGTGGTGGCGCACGCTTTTAATCCCAGCGCTCGGGAGGCAGAGGCAGGCAGATCTCTGTGAGTTCGAGGCCAGCCTGGGCTACAAGAGCTAGTTCCAGGACAGGCTCCAAAGATACAGAAAAACCCTGTCTCGATAAACCAAAAAAAAAAAAAAAAAAAAGATGTTAGTACTTAAGATTGTAATAAAAGGGAAGTGGAGAGAGATGGTTTACTGGATAAGAGCACTGGCTGCTCTTCCAGAGGACCTGGATTCTATTCCCAGTGCCCACATAGCAGTTCACAATCTTCTGTAACTTAGGTTCCACAGGGATCTTACGCCCTCTTCTGACCTCTGCATGCATGTGGCACATGCACATATACTGAAAAAAAATTTTAAGAAATGAATAAAACTGGGCTGGAGAGATGGCTCAGTGGTTAAGAGCATTGCCTGCTCTTCCAAAGGTCCTGAGTTCAATTCCCGGCAACCACATGGTGGCTCACAACCATCTCTAATGAGGTCTGGTGCCCTCTTCTGGCCTGCAGACATACACACAGACAGAATATTGTATATGTAATAAATAAATTTAAAAAAAAAAGAAATGAATAAAACTTAGGTTGAGTTGCTGACACTTTTAAATGAGTTTCATTTTTTAAAAAGGAAAGATTGGAAGAAAAGACCATGGGCCAGTGAGAGGGCGCCTGTGCCACGCCTGAGTGTGCTACCTGGAAGCCACACACTGGGAAGACAGAACAGACTCCTGCAAGTTGTCCTCTAGCCACACAAATACCACACCACCCACCCCCTCCCGCCACAAGTACACGCACTTAAAAGAACCTCTTTATCAAGCAAAGCAGGGCTGCTTCATAAATTGCTGTCAACAAAACCACTGTATCTGTAAATTTAATATGCAATAAATTCTGACATTATGAAATGATGTTAATGTTTGTCTGCTTCTGATAGTGTATTCGGATCCAGCTGATTTCTCCAAACTTACTATAGGAGCGAATTCTTCTGAGATGATTCTTTTTTCATAATCTTTAGAAAACAGTTTTCCTGGAATGGGGTAGAAAAGATGATGCTACACACCACTTAGTGGCTTTGGGTATCTTTGGTTTTTTGTTTGTTTGTTTTGTTTTTTCGAGACAGAATTTCTCTGTGTAACAAGTCCTGGCTGTCCTGGAACTCACTTTGTAGACCGGGCTGGCCTTGAACTCACTAAGTGCCTGTCTCTGCCTCCAAAGTGCAGGGATTAAAGGCCTGCGCCACCACCACCTGGCTGGTTTTGGATATTTGTTTGCTTTTAATGGAAGAGACAATGTAAGCTACCTACTTATGCTCACAAGAATTTGAAACAACCATCTTAAAAAAGGGTATTTTAAATTATGGGTGTTTATGTGTATGCACATGTGCACGAGGGTGTGTGGTGAGGCCAGAAGAGGGTACAGGTTCTCCTGGAGCTGGAATTACAGGTACTTGTGAGCCACCTAGACATGGGTGCTGGAAACCCAACTCCACTCCTCTGCTAGAGTAGCCAGTGTTCTTAAGTACTGAGTCATCTCTCCAGTCACCTCCTTTGTTTTTCCCAGCTTAGTCTGCTATACAGATTTTTGTTTGAAGCAAAATCACACTGCTCATACTCTTCTAAACATTTGCCATATCCTTAAATATTAATATGATTGACAGCATAGACACACTAGGAAAATGTCAGTTTATTTAACAGGCCCTTTTGCTGTTAGACATTTCTGCCATTTCTACATGGAATACAGGATCTTTTGTGTCTAGCTTTAGCCCTGTCTCCACTCACTCCATTGTGACATCTGATCATAATGCCACAGGACACACTGCCTTTTCCAACACCTCCCTTCCCCAACTTCTGGAGTTTATAAACCAGACCTCTGGCAAACTCATGACATCACCTTCGCCTAATGCCTTCTCTGGTACATCTTCCCAGTCAGGGTTCCCAAAAGGTCCTTATGGCATAACTAGGCGTATTTTCTTTAATCTATACTCATTAAATATTTCAGTCCTTCTGTGTGTGTGTGTCAGAGAAAGAGAGAGAGCGCATCTTGCTAGATTTTAAGGTCTTTGAGAGCAGAAAGCACACATTTCATGTGCATGCAACATAAATACTGAAAGATTTGTTGAAAGAGATAGCAGCAAGCATCAAAGCAAATACTGTCAGACTTTCTGTTTGGTTACGACGGCTTCTTGGTGTAACAGTGCTGGCTGTCTTAGGACTGCTTTCAACTCACCTATCTTAGAGCTACCCTTATTTTATTCAGCTGAGGAGCTAACATCTTTCACCTAATAAATCCAATGAACCCCTCCCTGTCCTCTGGGTGTTTATAAATATCCCACTTTTTTGGGGGTGGGGGGTTCCTTTTGATTTCCTTTGGCAGGTAGGCTATAGTTGTAATTTTTCTTTCACCAAAAATAAGACACTAGGGTCCTTTGATTGTTGATTCTCACCAGTGGTCCTCTCCACAAGTCAGCCTTTCTGCCAAATGCCTACAGTTTTCAACAGCAGGTCTCCCTTACTGTTATTCTGTGGAAATGCCACAGACTTCCTCTTACTTTCCTTTAAAAACAATTTGTTGGCTTTCACTTTTCAGATGCAGCCACTCCTGTGACTAAATGACTATTTCCTCAAGTCCGCGCTAGATACTTTTTCAGTGGGACTGTTTTCTCTTAAAGTTCCTGTGTGTTTCCCCTGAGGATAAAGGACCATGACAAGCGTAACATTTCTTTGTTCTTAGCACAGGTGTCTGATGAATAGGAATGATGACGCCAACGCTATTTCACCACACACAGATAAATTAGCTCCATTTCACAATACAAACCTGTGGTGGAAAAATCTTCATACAGGATACTTGTCATCCTGTATGTAGACTAAAATTAAGAAGTCATTATTATAGATGAGAGGATAAAGGTAGTAATTTGGGCAGGGTGGAGAAGGTTATAATAGAAAGATTTCAGAAACTAAATGATAGACAGCTATGGTCAAGAAGGCACCCCGAGCTTATATAGCTGATGTCTGGTCAGAAAGATCAGGGTTTAAGCATTTTCAATTTGTGATCCCTTTTTATCCAAGAGATTGGTACATGACCCCAAGCACATAAAACAGGTATACATATCAACATTTACTAATAATAGATCATAAATTTTAAGCCAGTTTTTGGGTATGCACATATTTTGTCATTTGTTAATGAGGAACAAAAATACATGTACCAATAGAATAGATATACTTCATTGTCCTGTACGGAATTAAATTTTTCTGAATATTTCATATTAGAGAGTTGGAGCATCTTCAATGTTTTTCAGAGTTGATCAGTATTTTGATTTTATGAACATCAATACTGAGAACATCACGTTGCTGTCATGTGGGTGCTGGGAACCCAGGTCCTCTGTAAGAGCAGTAAGTACTCAGGCCGTTGCTCTGGCCTTGAATTAAACATGCTTAAACTTTTTTTTTTTAAACTCTTGAGACGGGTCTCACTCTGTTGTCTTGCTGGCCTGGAATTCTGTGTAGACCAGGCTGGCCTTGAACTCACAGGGGTCTCTGCCTCCTGAGTGCAGATCACAGGTGTATGCCATCATGCTCAGAAAATAAAATGGATGTTTTATTGCTGGAAGTTAACTTTCTAAACTTAAACCAGAAAAACAAGAAAGAACGACACTTCTGTAGAGAAAATCAGTCTAAAAATAAGTGAGAGAAAGGAAAGAACAAAGTAAACAAAGCCAGCCATACCTTTCTCTCACTTTTTCCCTTTTTATTTTTATCTAACATCAGTGGTTCTCAACCTGTGGGTTGCAACCCCTTTGGCAAACCTATTTCCAAAAATATTCACATTATGACTCATAACTAGAAAATTTACAGTTAAGAAGTAGCAATGGAATAATTTTATGGATGGGGGCACCATGACATAAGAACTGAATTAAAGGGTTGTAGCATAGGAAGGGCTTGAAAACCACTGCTCTAAATGAACCAAGAATAGGAGCAAAGTTAGCTCAAAACTAGGGAAAAATAATAACCATGAGAAAAATGTCTAGCTATCTGGTAATTAGAAAAACAAACAAAGAACCCAAAAAGGTGCCAGGCATCTTAGGTCCCACCTAGCACTTGGTGGCAGCACTAGACTGATCTCTGAGTTCCACCCCAGTCTCGGCTCGAGTGAGCCACTGTCTCAGAAGAAAACAAAATAAGCTCCTCAAACGGAAAGAAAACATTAAGCTGTTTCCTTTGCTACTTTTTTCAGACACACACACACACACACACACACACACATACACACACACACACACATACACACACATACACACACACACATACACACACACACATTCACACACACACACACACACACACACACACACCCCAGAAAAATACATATTAAACAACAAAATGTCCCTTTGATCAAAAATTATCTCCTAAGAACTCTATCAAAAATGCCATTAAAGTTTGGGAAAGCACTCTCTGTGAAGCCTTATGACCTGAGCTTGATTTTTGGAACCTGCACAGTCAAAGGAGAGAACTGATTGCCACAAATGTCCTCCCAGTCCCTCACTGAAAATGCGCAGTAGGTTAATTTACACATGGCTAGTAAATTTAGAATCATTTTGGTAAACAATTCAGAATACCAGAATTGACTAATAATAAACATCTTCATCAATATGGAAGTGGCTAAAGATGGTGATCCAGGCTTGGGTAGCTCAGGGGTACAGCGCTTATCTAACATGCATGAGGCCACTGGTTCCATTCCCCACACCCAAAAAGCAAACAATTATGATCCTGCTACATGAAATATTTACTAAAATAGCAATTAGGCTAGCAACAGGAAAATTCTTATCATTTAAAAAAAGCAAAATATAAAACTGTAAAAAATTGCTGTCTTCAGGGACTTTTTTTTTTTTTTAGATTTATTTATTTATGCAGTATCCTGCCTGTAGGTCAGAAGAGGGCACCAGATCTCATTATAGATGGTTGTGAGCCACCACGTGATTGCTGAGAATTGAACTCCGGACCTCTGGAAGAGCAGTCAGTGCTCTTAACCACTGAGCCATCTCTCCAGCCCCTTTCAGGGACATTTTAAAGGGCTAGAGAGATAGAGCACTGACTGCTCTTCCAAAGGACCTGAGCCTGCACCTACAAGGTGGTTCCTGACTATCTTTAACTCCACTTCCAGGGGATCCCACACCCTCTTCTGCTCTCTGAAGGTGGTGCAGACATAGACAAAACACATAAAAGTAATAAAAAAGATAGGTTTAAAAAAGTTTAAAAATTTTGCAATCCTGAGTTCTGAGAGAAACTGCAAATACAACTCTGAGCACATCAATGTTTCATTTTGTATATGAGCCTTAATCTATTTTTTTTTACATTTTTTATTGATATTTGAGCTCGACATTTCTCACTGCTCACCTCCCTGCCTCTCCTCTCCCCCCTTCAACCCTCCCCAAGGTCCCCATGCTTCCAATTTACTCAGGAGATCTTGTCTTTTTTTATACTTTCTACTTCCCATGTAGATTAGATCTATGTAAGTCTCTCTTAGTGTCTGCATTGTTTAAGTTCTCTGGGACTGTGGTTTGTAGGCTGGCTTTCTTTGCTTTATGTTTAAAAATCACCTATGAGTACATGTGATAATTGTCTTTCTGTATCTGGGTTACCTCACTCAAAATGATGTTTTCTAGCTCCATAAATTTTCCTGCAAAATTCAAGCTATCATTATTTTTTTCTGCTGTGTAGTACTCTATTGTGTAAATGTACCACATTTTTCTTATCCATTCTTTGGTCGAGGGGCATTTTGGTTGTTTCCAGGTTCTGGCTATGACAAACAAAGCTGCTATGAACATAATTGAGCACATATCCTTGTGACACAATTGAGCATTCTTTGGATATATACCCCAAAGTAGTATTACTGGGTCTTGAGGAAAGTTGCTTCCTAATTTTCTGAGAAATCGCCACACTGACATCCAAAGGGGTTGTACCAGCTTGCATTCCCACTTAATTTAAATCTTTAAGTGGAATACTAAGGAGGAATTTGAAACTCAATAGTGAGTGGTCCCAACATTGCTGCAGATCCCCGGCCAAAAGGTATTAAAATGACCACGGCAAAGAGTGAATCGTTACACTACTAATATTTCTATTACCAAAACGGGCTGGAGTACCGACTGTTCTTGCAGCGGAAGAACCCACATAAGTCACCATCTGTAACTCCAGTTGTGGGAAATTGAACACCCTCTTTCGGCCTCTTCAAGCACATGTGGTGCACGGAAATGCATGCAAAAATAAATAAATAAAAATAAAACGCCCATACACATAAAATTTAAAAAGAAAAAGTCGTACGTTACAAATTATAGTTGGAAAGCTATGAAGTCACAGTGCTGCAGCCCCGGGATGAGCACCGTATGGGACGAGCACCGTATGTGGAGCTTTCCACGGGTGTGGTCAGGGGTGCGGCTGGCTGCACTCAAGGGTCCTCAGTTGGGCTAGTCCTGGGCACCAGCCCGTGCTCTGTGCCAAGCGCCGGCGGAGGAGGCACCGCTACGCCCCGGAAGCTGCGACACTTCCGGGCAGGCGCCTCTGTCAGCCTTCGGGCGTAGCTGAAGGACAGCGCCGCCCGAGCTGTGGGCGGCGTTAGAGCAGAGGTTCGGCCCCCTCACCATTCTCACCGAGCTAGTGTAGTACTCCGAGGTGAGTCGTCGGGCCCCGAGTCGGGGCCATAGGGTGAGTGTTTCTTGGATCCAACAGGAACTTGCAGGTTTTTCGATTTGAAACTCGGTTATCATGAACTTGTCTTGGGATGATGGGTGTGACTTAACGAGGGCGGGATGGCTGCCGCCTTATGCAGATGAAGGTACTTAGCTGCACGCCTCCACTTAAGTGGCAACCCTATATTAGTACCTATGCTGTACCAGGTACCAAAGACCAAAGCCGGTCATTAAAGTGGGTTTGGTTTTTACTACTTTGGACAGTTCTGATACCACCGCAGCAAGGCGACAATCATTTCGAAAATAATTACAGAAAAGTATATACCCCTGGGTCTGGAGAATTGGTTTCGCGGTTAAGAGCACGTACTCCTCTTGCAGGTGACACGAATTTGATTTCCAGTATCTACACTGAGCTCTTAACTGCCTGTTTAAAACTGCAGCTTCAGTGGACCCTGAGAGCCTTCTTTTGGCCCTGCATGCCTGTATGTGTCATAAAAATACTTTTAATAATTTTAACATGAGTTATTGTTCTGAAGATTTGCAAGGTAGTTTATGGAAACCACCATGAAGTTAGGTATGGCTTGAGGTACACATTTCATAATGACAAAAATACATGGTTAATATTCCCCATCTTTACAAACGTCAGAACAAAATTGCTTTCTGACCTTCCTTCCAGTTAGTTACATTCATGTGTACGGTGCCTTTTTTTTTCCTTTAAAGTTCTTTATGTACTAACCCGGGGTCTTAAGTTCTCCTGCAGTGTTCTTGTATAGTGGAGACTGTCAGGTATTCTGGAAGTATTAAGGACAGCCGCAAACTTTTACTGCAAAAAGTTCAAAAGCAGTAAGCTTTTCGGGCATCTGAGGCTTTGCTAGCATTCTGGGACAGAAAACTGGCCTAAGAAAAACCGAGGTCCTGAGGTTAGCAACTTTAATGACTTAAGGCCCCCCCGCCCCCCCCCCCCCCAACACAGGGTTTTGCTGTGCAATCATCTGAACTCTTGTTCCTAACCCTAGCCCAGAGTACCACTGTTACAGGGTACAAGGGCTTTAAAGTATTTGGAAATTGAGGGTTTAGATCAGAGGTACCGAACTTGTCTAGTATGCATAGTGCTCTGGGTTCCACCCCCAGCACCAAAAGCTCAACCCTAAGCAATAAAAACATTTATAATGAATAGAGATGGGTCTCTACTAGTTAAATTCAGAGCAGAGTACTCCCCAAGTCTTTCAGTCACCAGGCAAATTATGTACAACTGTGGTTGTACATATGCATGTATGTGTGCTACTTTATGTGTGTGATATTTTGCAGGTGTTTACAGTAGAAGAAATGATGCTTCATATTCAACATTTGAAAGGAGCACACAGTAAGAAAAGAAGAAAAACTACTGGCTGGTGGCAGTTCTTCATGATAGACAAATTAAATGATCTTGGCAAGCAGTTAGGAGTTGGGAGTGGAAATCTTTG
The DNA here is from genome assembly GCF_982192425.1 of Myodes glareolus. Lineage (NCBI taxonomy): Eukaryota > Metazoa > Chordata > Mammalia > Rodentia > Cricetidae > Myodes > Myodes glareolus. Next base: position 98,449,514 of record NC_142033.1, on the reverse strand, counting down.
CTTTGCTGATGAAACAGCCATGCTAGAAAAAGTGAAAGTTGGTCAAGGCTGCGCTACACCTTGGCACTCTTCTGTGATGATAGAGATAGTTAAGTTTGTTTAGGATTCAGCACTTTCAGAAGGTGGACATGAAGAAGTATACTTCCATCCAGTGACTAATGCTGCAACCATGGAATTGAGTCCTGAAGACTTTGTCGTATTTGTGAATGCTACAGGACATGATCCCATAATTCTAAACTTCGATTAAAAACTGCTAGGCAAAGCAGGCTGGTCTCTTGAGTTCTAGGTCACCCAAGGACTACATATTCAGATACTATGTCAAAAAACAAGCCAATTAGGCTAATGCTAATAAACTCATTTCTGACAGCTGTTTTATTTTGTCTTTGATTTGGAGATTATCATTCATCTTAAGATTTTCATGTGTATGAGCATTTTTGCCTATATATAAATATGTGTATCACATGTGTGCCTGCCTATGGTTGTGGAAGTCAGAGAACATTGGATCCCCGGAACTTGGGTGCTCTGCAGGAGCAAGGAGGTCTAACCACTGGGCTGTCTTCCTAGCCGCAGTCTTAAGGATTTTTTAAAAAGATAAATTGAGGTAGTTTTAGTTGAGAAATTCTACTCTCTCTCCATCTGCCATGGCCATTATTCATTTTAAGAAGGCCTTCAACAGTTGGGAGTCCTTTTGGGATTAATGAACTTAAACCTTCAGATTTTACTGCACTTGGAATATACTGATAGTGACTATTCTTGGGAAATTAGGATTGTCCCCAGTGAGATAATTGAAAACACTTTGCAATGTTGGATGCGTTTTTAAACTAGTGGTTTTTTTTTCAATAAACAAAACTTTCTAGTAAACATTTTTGTTTTGTTGGGATACGGTCTCATGTAGGCCCGGCTGTCCTCAAACTAGCTGTGTATTCAAGGGTAATCTTGACATTCTAATTCTCCTGCCTCTGCTTCCAAAATACTGGGATTACAAGCAGGAACAATCACACTTGGCTTATTAAACTTAATGTAGAAAAATTAGAAGTAGAAAATGTTATGATTAAACTTTTTTTTTTTTTTGGTATTTTGAGACAGGATTTTTCTATAGCTTTAAAGCCTGTTCTGGAAGTAGTTCTTGAAGACCAGGCTGGCCTCGAACTCAGAGATCTGCCTGCCTCTGCCTCCCGAGTGCTGGGATTAAAGGTGTGTACCATCTTTAATTAAACTTTAATAGTTAATAGTTTGATTAACTTTAATGATTAAACTATTAAAGTTACATTTTAAAAACTCAGGAGGAGGGGACTGATGAGATGGCTCAGTGGTTAAAAGCACTTTTTTAAAAAAAAATTTACTTATTATGTACACAGCGTTTTCCCTACATATATGCTGCAGACCAGAAGAGGGCATCAGCTCTCATTACAGATGGTTGTGAGCCACCATGTGGTTGCTGGGAATTGAACTCGGGACCTCTGGAAGAGCAGTCAGTGCTCTTAACCTCTGAGCCATCTCTCCAGCCCCTCACAACTGTTTTTTAACTCCAGTTCCAGAGAGACTGACACCATTACACCAAGGTACACAAAATAAAATAGATAAAGTTTAAAAAATACTCAGGAGGAAAATATATCTTATGGCTTCAGGATTTATTTAGAAACAGAAAGACTATAGTGGTATACTATTTGTGTTTTAAAAAATAAAGCTTTCCTGAAGATCAGAGGGCAAAGCAGCCATAAGGTCAGGGATCCCAGAACTCAGGAGACAGAGGCAGATAGATCTCTGAGTTTAAGGCCATCCTGGGCTACACAAGATTGAATCTGTCTAAAAGAGAAACAGGTCAATACAAAGGTGATCCCAGAACTAGGGAAGTGGAGACAGGATGAAAAAGGAGTGATATGGCTAGGTGGAGAGAGGAATATAAAGGGAACAGACAGAAACTCAGTAGTGTGTGGAGTTTGAGGATTCAGAGACAGGATCTCACCCACTTCAGTCTGAAGATTAGGTAGAGGTAAAAGGTCTCTCTAGTGGTTGGCTGCTTTGCTTTTCTGATCTTCAGGTTGAACTCCAGTATCTGTCTATGGCTTTTTTTATTCATGCTACAAATGGTAGTTTCTTTTGTCCTCTATCCTAATTTACTATCCTATTTTAGAATAACTTTATTAATCTCTGTGATGGTGAATCTTGGTTGTGAATTTGATTTGATCAGGAAACAAACACTTCTCTGGGCAGGTCTGTGAGCACATTTCTAGGGCTAAGTGAGGAAGGAAGACAGCCACACTAGGCAGAACTTTGTGACAGCAGCCTAGACTCAGAAGTCCCAGGAAAGAGCAGTGAGTCCCATCGCTGCTACTGCCATCCTTTATTGACATTTGCCCAGGTGGGCTCCAGGTCAGAGGCTCTTCAAGAATTCTCTAGGCCTTCTGCACCTACCAGGTTCTCAGACTTTACAGCATGTAAAACCGTCACTGTTCAGATACTCAGGCCAAATGTAAGCTGGTTTAGTAAATCCCCTTTGTAATAAATATTCTCTTGGTTAATGTTCCTCTAGAAAATCCTAATGCAATCTTCTTTCACTTATGGCATCTGAAAAACTAAAACTAGAAAAAATGTAGTTGTTTATTCGGTGAGGATCAGACATAGGCGAGACTACAAAAACTGACAGTCAAGTGAGATCTTATTAAAAGAACTACAGTTTTGTTTAATCTTTGAAAAATATTATCTAGTAGAGATTCTGTAATTTGTACCAACTTGTGTTTCAGAAAGGCAAAATAAAAGTGATGCTTGCCTTGTTGCTGAGGTTCCATGCTTGTTTGTCTTACCTGCCCTGTACTCTATCTCTTTCTAAGAGGCCGTGATAGGCACATAAAATAGAGGATCAGGACGAGAATTTGTAGACCTTGGATGTCTTGTTGATAGTGAAAACAGGCCTTGGAGGAATGATGTGGCAAGACTCAGCTGGCTGCCTCAAATGTCTAAGTAAAAATAAAACATTAAAATTATTTTTCATAGTTTATTTTTATTTTATGTGTTTTATCTGCATGTATGTCTGTTCACCACCTATATACATTGCCTGTGGAGACCAAGCGAGGGTGCTGGAATTTCCTGGAGCTGGAGGTACAGACAGCTGTGAGCTGCCACATGGAAATTGAACTTGGCTCCTCTGCGAGAGCAGCCAATACTCTTGATCACAGAACCATCACTCCAGCCCCCACAAAGAGATTAATTTTGCAGCTTGTCACATTCTTGGCAGTTTTACTTCCTGACATTTTAGTAACCTGTGGTTAAGTGATCCAAAATTAAATGGAAAATTCCAAAATTAAACAGTAAGTTTTAAATTGCATGCCATTTTGAGTAGCAGGAGACGTCATCATTGAAGCATGTCTTTGCCTAGCATATCCATGCCGTATATACTACCTGTCACTTAGCCTTTGTGGCCACCAGACTGTGGCAGTGTCTGTGTTTTCACAGTGCTGGTGTTCAAACAACCCTTACCTACCAGTTCAACAATATATTTCCTGTAGCACCTCATCTCACCACCTAATTATTTTATGTCGTATCACGAGGAGAGTGCATACATCACAGTAACAAGTTCTGAGAAAGGAGCTGCCTATAGATAAGCGGTAGACTGCCAGCCCATCTACCATGCTTCAGGCCAGGCAAAATCTCCAGCAGTACCCCCCCCCACACCCCGCAAAACAAAAACAAAACCAACCCTGAGAAACAAAACAAAAATCCCAAACAGTATTGTTATAGCTCTATTTTATTATTAGTGACTACACTTCCTCTTACTGTGCCTAATTGATGATTTAAGCTCTTAGTATTAATGCACAGGAAAAAAAGAAAACAAAAAGACCAGCCGATTCAGGCATTCATTGGGAGTGTTAGAGCATACCCCTTCACGGATAAGGGAAATGACTATAGATTGCATTTAAACATATTTTAGGATTGACAAAATTTGACACTCTCCCCAATCCTCTTAATAACCAAAAATGATTAGGGTAAAATATATAAAGAAGGAAAATAGTTCTTCAGGACAAAACCTAACATGTGACTAATATGCAATTTTAAAATGATAATAACAATTTGTTTAAAAAATTCACCTTTTTTATTTCTTTTTATATCAGTTAATCCAGCATATATATTTGTAAGGAGAATCAAAGGAGGGGGAAAGAAAGTGACTGTAAAGACAATTCAAACAATGGTATCTTGCCATGCATGAAATCCTGTGGCTGATATTAGGCACCACCAAGTAAAACTGTTTTGCCATTCAACTCTACCTCCCTTATTAGCATTAATTTTTAAGAAAATGTTACAGCTTTTTATTTGATTTGGTACTTAATAACAGTTATGAGTACAATGGCAAACACTGAAAAAAAACTAGTAGAAATGAAAAGGACAATTTAAAATCAGGTTTTGTCAAAGGATGTTACAAGTGCAACATTATCCATTAAGCATTCCTCTTAAGGCATTTTCACTGTCCAAATAGCTTAACGTGTACATCAAGGTTTATATTATAAAATGGGCTCTTTTTGTGGTATTCATATTCAAGACTTAAAGAAAAACATACATCTCAGGACAAATAACTGTAAAGAAAACAATTCACTTTTCTCATAAAGAGTAACTTAAAGTACAAAAGTAATTTAGAATACATAATTCCCATTATAATTCCAGGTTTGGTACAGTATTGATTTCACTTCCTGACATGAACTGTTAAAGACAGTACAGGCTGTAGTACTCCATTTGTGAGGTGGCTACAATTCTATAATACACACAGTGATTTTTAAATAGGCTTTTGACATGCCTTGCATGAAAGGTGCTACACATGAACCTGTCTTGTGAACTCTTTGGTAACCACCAACTCAAAAAAACTTGGGTCAAAACACTGCCATGGCCAGCCAGGAGGCATATTATTAGAGTTCTGGGCTGGTGCTGGTATTCTACTTTTTTTAAGTGTTCTTAGAGGTTTAAGGGTTGGTTAAGGAATAGAAAGAACCAGATAACTAAAGGCAGGTTTAAGCCTGTTTAGAAAATCAGTTCTGGTTCATTTCCATTTGGCTTAGCTTCCTACAAAGTCTGCTTCTGAACTAGATTTTCTAGAACAAAAAACTTCTTGTGGTTATTGTTTAGTCCTTTCTTGAAACAGTATGAGGAAGGTAATGAATATAATTATGAACATTTTAATAGTTTCATTGTATTCACTTGGTTTTCTCTTTTCTTCTCAGGGCCGGCCTACTCCACTTTAATGCATTACAGGCGCTTTCAGTTGAAGTGGTCGTGCTGGTTAACCAGCAGGCTCTGCTTCAGGATATTAGTATAAAGAGGTCAAACGCATTATCACTCACCCTCATTAGGTCACCTCACACTCATGAATTGTCCTGGGATATGTGCTAATTGTGCAAATTGGATGCTAGTAATATAAATCTAACTTACCCACTTACTATTTTTATCTAAAACATAATTCTACACTTACTCTCAACTTCTCGATCAAAAATGAATTTACATATTTTACATGCAAATGTCTCTAGACTGCCGTGTACCCATTTCCCAATTTGATACTTGAACTCAAGGACTCATGATGTAGTGAGATTTCAAAGTCTAGAGAATAGATTTTCAGTATTTCTGTTGTGCAGCATTTGGGTTTCAGTAAGAATCCTTTGTATTTACATATATATATAGCACCTTTCATTCAAGAGTTTCAGAGTGATTTCATTTTATAGCATAGTTTTCTGGCAAAGCCTACATTATGGCAACACTGAATTAAATAAATCCAAGTCCTCTAACTTTCAATTTCTGGTCAACTAAGCATTTTATGTCTTTTTTACTGATGGTCTTTCCAAAGGTGGCCTATTACAGAGATAGTGGGGGAGGGGGAGAGAGAGAAAGATGGGGAGCAAAGAGAAGAGACCTTTGTCATGGCTACTGGGTTAGTGATGACACACTGTAAAACCACGTTATAGAATATGTAATAATTGCAAAAAGTTCTTTAGAGCCGGTAGTAAGAGCTTAAGAAGTATACTGTTAAAATAAAAATAGTATTTTTTTTATTTCAAAAGATTATTCTGGTTTTTACGTTAAATAATGAACTTGTCTTAATGAGTAGCAATGTGTTTTTTGAACTTCATAAGAAAATAAAACTGTGATATAAAATTGCTACTACTAAAAAAATTCGTGTTTCTCTGGGTTAACTAAATCTACATTTTTGTGCTTTTTTCCCCAAATGTTTAAGGTAACAAACACATACAAATATTTCAAAATTACCTATAATAGTTATCAAGTTTAATATAATATAAAGGACAAAACAGAAAAATTCTTAGTAATAAATGACAACCTTAATAGTAAATGAGTTCCTGAAAAAAATGTAGATCATAGAAATGATTTACATTGTTTTGCCATAAGAAAACTTGTTAAGTAATAATCAGCTCTCACGTTTAAAAAAACACGTACATAACCCAATAGCAAAGAAGGGAAATGAGTTAAAACACAATTGCTTTATCTTGGGAATACTATTTTCTGGAAAACCATCTCATTAAAAAAAGTTTCAGAAAAATTATTTTATTTTGGATCCATTTATGAATGCCTAGTGCAGCTTAGCAGAGAAAGTTGTAAGATTAATATCATACAGTTTTTATAATTCTAATATGTCATTATGGAATTTTCTGCATATCTTATGAACTGAATTTCCTTTGCAGTGCACCCAAACAATTGGTTCTAAAAACAAAACCAATAACCAGCGTACCAACACATGCAGTCTGCTAACCAAAAAGACCCTGACATGCCAGAACAGTTCTCTCTGTGTCTTGATATATAGTACATTCCACAAAATACTACAGCACTTCATTCAGATTTACACAACTAAATAGAAATGGCTAGCTTTCGGGTAATACTTAGCAGAAGCAGTAAGCAAACATGGATAAATTAATAAATGTTGAAAGAAGTAGGCTGTTCTCAGAATACTTGACCTTAAAACACTCATCCTTAGTGAGAGAATGTCCTTTATTCAGTAGAGCTTAAAGCACTGTACAGTATCTAAAACCTTCTAAAACTTCTGGCAGTTGGATCCAGTAGTGCTCCTTGATTCAAGGAAGGAAGTTTGTATTCTTGCCTGCTCTATTCACGAAGGGATGTGTTAAAATCGCCTTATGATTTTTTAATAGTTCCTATAGTTGCAAGGTGTCTTGTTACTTCAGAAATAAAGTCTTCATACTGAGAAACTGAAGGACACTTTTCTCTCTGTATTTTGTTGAAAGACAGAAAGAAGAAAGAAAACATAAGAACAGCTTGAAGGTAAGAGGGATGTAAACCACAGCGAAGCTAGTATAAGAACACATGCACCAGGTATTTATATGGAAACGAGAATGACAGAAAACCAGAGGCAACATCTGAGCTCTTCTGTGTAAGATAGGTATTTAGTCCATTCCTATCCATTATTCAGAAGTTGTAACGCATAGAAGACAAACTTCACATTATTCACGACTAAAATTAAATATAAACTGAGAGAAAATACTTAGGTTTGCCACCCACATAGACAGGCAAAAACCTATGGCAGCCAACTAGTCTTTACTAAGTAAGCAGGAGAGAAAGTCAATGGATTCAGCAAGCAAAATCGAATCTGTTAATGCAGTATGCACTGTTATCATACTTAATTCTGTTAGTCTGTAGAAATGAGACCAATTTCAGTTACGATTCAAGCAGGAAACTCACCACTTGGCCCACGTCATGCAGTGGGTCACTGAATTAGGAGCTCTGTTGCTCCCTAGACCTGCTTTTTGAATTTCTGCTTTCTTGTACTTTGTTCACATCTGTGGGAGAAAAGTAGTTCATGTTATTTAGCCAAAGGTTAAATATAACACAATTCATGAAAATGAAAGTGCTCACTGAGCAGGACATAGAGGAATATGAACCTGAGAAAATTATTAATCTGACAGGTATCTATTATGTGAAGCCTGTTTTTTTTTTTAATATTTTGAAGCCATAAGCAACACAGCTATGAACGTGGTAACTATTTTTTTTTTTATAAATTTAAAAGAGTTACCTTTTCTCCATCTTAGTTTCAGAGGCTTGCATACTTACCATATTCTTATACTATAGTAATATGGTAATGGTCATCACATCATTTTATGTTAGAAAGTCTTGAAGTACAATAGTAGAACATCTACACTGTGGTACTATTTACTGTGAACACCAGGGCTGAGGTATACCTATACCTGAAGCTGCTCAGGATCAAACTAGTCATAAGGATGTAATTTACAAAAGGCCAGGCCAGGAATTTATAACAGCTATCAGTTTTATTATTTATGAAATCAGGGTACTGAATCTTCTAACTATTTTTGTGAGTTACAAGCCACGGAGTTATTTCAGGGGAAGTAAATGCAGGTGCTTGATCACAGGTGCTTCCTTCTTAATGCTGACATAATTATCTCTTGGGAAACATTTTTCCTATATGATTACTACGAACTCTATTTCCCCCACCACTGAAAACATAACACATGAATAGTGTTTGACGAAACCTTGGCTCCATAGCATGTGATGTTTTCTGGAGGAAGTCTACATTGTGATCTTAGACAACCCTCAGGAAACATGGACATGTCTTACAGGCAATGTGTATGTATTTTTGAAAACATGCTGGATATATCCTTACAGACATTAGGGAGAAGGTACTTAAGTTTACTTTCATAAAATAACCCATATAGCTTTTAATAAAATACATAATTTAAATGTGTTTTAATTAACAAAATTAGTAAGAATTTAAATGTAAAAAGTGCAAAGGCCAATTTTATGATATCAAAAACTAAGTAAAGCATTTCTGTCATATAGTCCCCATTAATATCAGCTGTTTACCATTGAATTTTATTAGTAGGCTATGAAAAAAGTAAAAATAATAGCACAAGAATATCTTAACTATTAATACTGACTAAACAAAATCTGATAGTACAAAGCACTGCTATATTCATGCAGAAACTGTATTAGGTGGCACTAAACTATGTAAAATTGCAGCATGTGTTCATCTATAGTTACCTGTACCAGCACTATTTTTAATAGTAGCTGTAAGGAAAGAAAAGCAGGGGCAGCAATATAAACAGAAGGATCTACCCACTAAGTGACCCTGTGTACATACAAGAGGAGAACCTTTTACAAACAATACAAATTTAATTAAACAAAGACTTGTTGAAGATGTTCCCTTTCATCCAGTATTATAGTAACAGTGCAATACAGTGAGTGTACAGTACTCTCTTCTTCACTCATAGAGTGCCGATGGCACCTACCTAGGCTGAGTTATTTATTACCAGTAACATTTAAGCTGAATCAAAATTGCAAAAAACATTCCTGAGACAGCTTAATGTACTGCAGAAATAAGTCAGTCAGGATTATGGATTTTTAAATCCTCAGAGAGACTGAAGCTGATTTGCTTCAGAGTGACATGAACACAAAGATAAAATGATATGAAACTGGAGTCCATGTTTATCAATATTATTTCCATCTTGTGTGAGTTTTGTTTTGGGGGATGGAGAGCTAAAGACTTGCTCTTCTGCTTTTGTTTGGAGTGTTTGGGACAAGGTTCCTCCCTGGCTGGCCTGGAACTCAGAGATCACCAACCTCTGCCTCCCACAGCGCTGGATGTGCTGGATTAAAGGCATATACTATTACATCAGGCAAGACTATGTTTGTTTTTTAAAAAACATTTCTAAAAATTTACTTATTATTATTTTGTGTGCATTGTTGTTTTGTCTGCATGTATGATTGTGAGGGTGTTAGATTTTCTGGAACTGGAGTTACAGACAGTTATGAGCTGCCATGTGGGTGCTGAAAATTAAACCCAGGTCCTCTGGAAGGGCAATCAGTGCTCTTAATCACTGAACCATCTTTTCAGCTCCAGGCTATATATTTTTTCTTTTTTAAAGGTTTTTTTTTCTTTTTTAGACAGGGTTTCTTTATAGAACTGGAGCCTGTACTACTGTACTAGAACTTAATCTGTAGACTAGGTTGGCCTTGAACTCACAGAGATTCACCTGTCTCTGCCTTCCCCGAATGCTGGGATTCAAGGCACATTCCACCTGGCTCAGACTATGTTTTTAATACAACAAATTTTAGAATGAAGACTACATACTTTTTAATTTTTACTCTCTCAAGTCCTAATTTTATACTCTAACACAATGTATTAACTTTTAAAGAGTCTGCATTATGGATGTACATATTTCATTTAGTAGTAAATGACAAGTTAAATTTTTCATCATTTAAAAAATTGCTATGCTTCTGAATAGAAGTAAAAATACAAGTCCCAAGATAATGAATAACTAGGTTTATTTCTCTTTGATTCGTATGCAAAAAAACTGGAAAAGATTTGTTAAGGGATTCCAAAAAAATAGTGGTCTTGAGCTATTGTGTTTATCAGGAAAAGAATGGCACCAAGAAGTGAATATAACACAAATGTTCCTAGTCACTGTGCAAATCACATTTAAGTCTGATGGAAAATTTTAAGAATAACACATTTATGATTAAACAATATTTTAAATTTGAACAATGTTTTATGAATATGAGAATTAGTCCAAATTAAGTTGAATTATTTTTTGAAAAGAGAACAGGACAGATAACATGATTAAGTGACAAAAGCGAATGACATTTTCAAAACCATTTCCATTATTAATACTGTACATATGCAACATGAACTGCACACTCAGGAAATAAAGATGAGTGAGAGAGAGGAGGCGGGAAGAGCAAATGAACACTCCTTAGAAGCAGCCAAACAACGACGTGGATACGCTTTCTTGGTAACAGAACATGCAACTATTTTAACATGCTTCATGATATCAAAGAATATCATCTTTATCAAGTGACAAAAGATGTGAAAGAAAAACATGTATGGTTGGATTTTTAAAGGCGTGCAAAAATGTACAATGTAATTACTATTTCATGCAGACTTTGGTGTGGTTACACATTCATGTTTATATACATGCCTTTATATACAGCTGAACTCTATGTAACAATCTTAAAAAATATAAACCTAGCAAATAACATCAACATATTTTGATCAAACACAACCATATTCATACCAAACAGTCTGACTATCCTCTGAAACTGATAATGCAGCTTCAGTGTCATCAGGGTAGAGGCAGGCAGGACTGAGAAGACTGTTGCTATCTACAGAGGACTGTGGGTTACTGTCACTAGAGTTCTGACTATCACAAAACTGTTCATTATGTTTCTGTGCAGCCCAAGAGGCAGAGACCTGGTCAGTTACTCTAGTGAGTGACTTGGGAGGTAACCCACTTATGTTACTAACCAATTCTGTGTTCAGGGATAGAAAAGGTTGAGATGAGTGAACCACAGTAAATGGCCCATGACTACTGTCAGCTGATATTCCAAATGCATCATTAGACATTTTGACAGTGGCAAAAGTTTGTCTTAGAAAACTTCCTGGTTTTGATTTTCTAGTCTGGGTATAAAGAGACTCAGATGTGTCTGCAGCTAAATCATCTGGGAGCTGATGCCCTCCAGCATGTGTCAGCACATCCGAAGACCACTGCTGTAAATGGTACTCACTAGATGCTGCAGTGATGCTGCTATCAGCAGTAGGTGGTGCTGAATCAACTGACACGGGCAGTCTACTGTCCTTGGTCAAAAAATCATGGATGCTGGTCCTTCGTGTTGTTCCTTCAGCAGTAGAGATCACACTGCTTGCACGAGGTAAAGTGGCATAAGGATTGCTATCTTTTGATTGTCTTGACACAGAGGTTTCTTTTACTAGTTTTATTTTTCCTTGAGTGCTTGGTGTAGGTTTCCCTGAAGAACTAATGGAGGAGGCATCTTCAGTTTTTCGAGGACCAGGTCTCAAAAATTCAGGTTTAGTTGTCCGTCTATCATAGAAGTCCCCTGGAGTTTTTCCACTTACTGACCTGGCCAGGGCACAGCTAACTGGTTTGTCTTTTCCCAGAAAGTCAGAAGAGACAGACAAACTTTTCATTACTTCATCTAAAAGATTCTCTTGACTTGAGGACTTCAACTGTTAGAAGAAAAAACAATACAGATTACTGAATATAACCATGTTTAGAGTCTCAGATAAACTGAACTATACACTATTGAGTTGCTGTTATCTCTTAGTGCTCCATAATTTAAAAAAAATTCTAAGGCTCATCCACAAGCATTTAACTAGTGTTACTCATCTAAATCAAGGTCACCATTTGTTGAACTAACCTGTATTGAGGTAAGCTTGTTGCTTTCTTCCAAGAACTGTTGTAGGGTAACAACTTCACTTCCAGGGGAACCAGCTTTAATCTTGTGATGTGCTCGACTTTCTACTGTTTCAGACATTTTGTGCTGGAGCATAGGACTTGACCTGGTCTGTCTTCTCAGATACTGGATTGGACTGCTACCACTGCTGGACCAAGCCTCATGATCATGAAGCAGACTAAATTCTCCACTGCTGTGGCTTTGTGGCCTGCTTTGGTTATTAACTGCACCTGCTTTTGGAGTAAATGCTGTGTTGAGACTTCAATAATAGAAATGCGATAATAATACTATATAAAATTTGTTAGCAGAGTTCTAATTCTATAAGTACCACACTGACTCTAAACTTCACTTAGACATGCTTAGGAAAGCTATGTTACTTGTTCCTCAGTCTAAGAACTGCATGCCACAGATGCTTTTCTGGTTTTATTAAACTGACAAATATTCTAAGTTCTATAAGGGCAAAATATACTTTTATCACCAAAGTCAGCCAAATGAAAGTTTCACGTTAAACAATCATTCAATATACTGAACACTAAATGAATGAATAGAGAAATAGACATTAACAATTTAGGTTCAAATAACTATAAAATAACTCACAGTTTACAAAAAGAATATATTTCAAATTATTTCAGAATGTTAAAGCCCCAAACATTTAAATGCAAAAAGTATTTTAATTCTGTCTTTATGAAGTCTTGATTCAATTGCTTATTCGAAGATTTTGTACTAAATGAAAAATTCTAAAATGTCTAAAAAAATTTAAACAGCATACACAAAAGGGAAGTCAGACACAAAATAATTAGACAGGTCCCATAAAAAAGAAAACAAAGTATTTCAGAAAGCATCTCACTGGAAAGCCTACACTTGTTTGGAATGTAGTATGTACGCCAAGCTGGCCTAGAACTTGCAATTCTCCTGTTTCACCATCCCAAGTGCTAGGATTACAGGCATGTCACCAAGCGTGGCTTAGTCTTTCTTCAATATCTGGAGTATCTGATTGGTTCTGATGTTCACTGTTAGTACCGCTACCCCATAACTTTAAAAGTTTACTTGAGGTTGAATTACATAGCAGGGACACTAATTCTAGAATAAAGTTTGTAAGCATATGCACTATTCCTTTATAGGACAGATTACCAGTAATAAACTGAACAGTACATCACAGTAGAAAATTATTCCATCATAAAGAGTAAGGCAGTCATGGAAGAGTTTTCTAAAATTATATTATTTTTTAGAACTAAGATTTTCTTGTATTTCCAAATCAAAAGGAATTTTTCATAGTTTCAGACTATATTATCAGATATGATTTATAAAAAGAAAAATTAATTCTCAAAATCATGTTTCTGATCACTGTAATAAGTCATAAAATTAATTATAATAATGACTAAGACAAATAATGTTATAATCAAAAAGCAATAGAACAAATGCATTCATTGTAGTTGTACAATTCCAGAGCATAGAGAATAGCTGTGGAAGTGTTTAACAAGCACAAGAGTCTGTAAAGGCAATAATACGTTTTAAAGAAAAAGGTACTAGTTAAGGTTTCCAGCTATTAAAACCCTCACCTTGGAATAGACATTAAAACACAAAATAAAAGAATATTGAAATAATTCTTTATATGAGCCATATGTGCATCCATATAATTTTTATGTGACATACATAGATACACGCAAAAAATACAAAAGAGGTGTGTATTCTGTTGACAAAGTAAGCTAACAATATTTCTAAAGTACAAACAACGCAAGTTTAATGCACATGCATCGTGAAGAAACTGAAGGACACCCATTTAGATGTCAAGCACAAAATGTCACTGAAAATAAGGGCCTACGGATAATTCTGAAACAAAGATTACAGTGAAGACTATTTTATCTGTGAAAATGAAGAACTGAAACCAAAATAAATGCTCCTGATTTTACATTTTATACATTGAAATACATCTGTATCACAATGTAAAAGTGCAAGCATTCCAGAGAACTATGTTTCAAACATAGATGATTTGGATTTTGCACTTTTCATCAGAAACTTCATCCCATTTCCAACGTTTTCCACTCTTGTTCTAGAGTTAAACTCAGACAGGGCCTTGTGCATAGTAAGCACAAGGTGCTCGACCACTGAGCTGTCCTTCTACTTGTAAACAATTCTGGAAACCAGAGGGAGCACATGAGTTAATTTACCTACAGCATACCTTTGACTTCATGGAGTGAAGCATTATTATTGCTATTGCTAGTGGAAGTTCTGCCACTATCAAGGCTGGCTGGTCTTGAAGCTAAATGAAAAAATCAGGAGACAGTATAATGAAACATCCATCTGATAGCACTGAATTTTACATGCTGGCCACAGAAGGCTTTGAGGAAATGGTCATGCATACTCTTTTCAGCCTGGGCATGCTCACAGAATGGTGAATCATACAGATTAGAAAGAAAAGACATCTTTAGGTAGTTCACTAAGATGCTTTAAAACACAGCACTTCTGGAAAAACAGCTGCAATTAAAAGACTGAGAGGGAGGGAGAAAGAAGAAAAAAGATCACATTTATATTTGAAAATGATTTCTAGAGATGGATTCCACAACTTTTTCAATTTAATAAAATTCCATATTCCCATCATCTCTGCCAAATGCTTCAGATCTGGTAACTTACAACAGAAGAGGTAAGGGACCTCCATGCTTCAGAGATGCCATGAAGTGGAGGAATGTAACCATCTATACTCTGTTAGACACACACACACACACACACACACACACACACACACACACACACACACACCAAATTATTTTAATTTTATGCGTATGAGTGTCTTCCTGAATGTATGAATGTATATGTACCATATTTGTGCCTGATGCCCTTAAAAGTGAGAGAAGGGCATCAGATTCTCCGGAACTAGTGTTGCAGATGGTTGTAGGCCACCATGTGGGTGCTAGGAACTGAATCCAGTTCCTTTGCAAGAGTAGCAAATTAACTATTGAGCCATCTTCCTAGCCCCCAACATCCTATATATTTAAGAAAAGTTTTAATTTATAATTATTATCATGTACATGCACAAGTGCTTGTGCACATGGGGGTAGGTCAGAGGACAAATCTGGAATTTTCTTTCCATCCACCATTAAATCAATTCTGTGGGTTGAACTAAATGTGTGAGCCATTCTGTTGGCTCTAATAACATATAATAACCTATATTCTTTCTAGAAAAATATATGCATATGAATGCAGTGTCTGTAAAGGCCAGAAGAGGGTGTCGGTTCCCTTGAATTTAGAGACAGTTTGTGAACTACTCACTGTGGATGATGGGTATTAATGTGAGTCCTCTGCAACAGTAGTATGAATGCCTTTTATTTTTTTTTTTAATTTTTTTTTGAGTCAGGGTTTCTTTGAAGCCTATCATGGGACTTACTCTGTAGACCAGGCTGGTATTAAACTCACAAAGACCCACCAGTCTCTGCCTCCCAAGTGCTGTGATTAAAGGTGTGTGCCACTACTGCCCGGCACAGTATGCACTCAACTGCTGAGCTATCTCTCTAGCCTCATACATCTTATATTCTTATCTATACAAGGGAAGCTATACAATTAACACTGCTCCATGTAACTTCTTAAATACCTGCTTACCCATAAAGTTTGTTTTAGCATGTTATCTATTTGTTACTAGTAATAATTTCATTTAGTGACAGGACTTTCCAAATAGAAATTAAAACATCTAAAACTTATCTTTTATCAAAATAAGTATTTAAAACCCAATGATGAACTATAACTCTTATTTGAGAATGGTAACAAAATTACCTCTGAACATTATGTAGGCATACTTTGCAAAAGACCTTAATTAAAAGAGAATATTCACATGAAACAGTAATCTTAAGAGGGACAAATGCAGTATTAGATAAGAAGAAACAGAAGTAATGCACATCCACTGACTCAATGCAAACATCTCAGCATTCCCATTCAGTATTTAATGTATACCATCTAAGTTAAGTTCATTGCTTACCATGAACTCTGGATCCCGTACTAGAATCATCACTAATACACTGTGGACTTACATCTTCAAAGGATGTAGTATCTACATAAAATAGCAAAACGGATATAAATATATTTAGTACTAAAACAATTTTGCTATAATATTTATACAGAATATGGATATTCTTTTTCAGTCACACATAGTACATCTTGATTTAATGTATTCTTAGATTCAGGTAGAAACTGGAACTAGAAGAGAGTACCTCTGATGAGAACTGACTTGTTAAGAAAACACTAGAAGCAATGAAACAATCTCTCCTGTAACCCTGCAAAGCAAAGCAAAAGCCTGGGTGGTTCTATGCAGCTCTCTTAAGGTGCAGGGCTTTTGGGTTTTAAGATGAAACATACCACTCCCTCCTCTTTTCCACTCTTTATTTGGTTTTCTTCTCTTCGTGTCACTTCATTAGCTATTTGTTATGACAGGAGGCCTATGAAAGATTATTTACATACTATCTTAAAAGTTTAAAATAAGTTGGAATTTTCCCCATATCAAATCTAGATCATGGTTTCATAATTATTTCAGGTTGTTTGAAGAAAAAAAAGTACATAGGGAAGTCATATTAGAATTTCCGTTGCCAACAGTTACACAGCACAGTGCAAATAGCAGACGGCCTATACCTTTATTATTAACCAACTGCTTGGATCGGAAGGCTGCAGAGGAGTTGACAGTTGAAAAGTTGATGGCTGTAGTAGAGAAGGCCATAGCTCCCAATTCTTTTCTCCTTTTACCCGTTGAAATATCATCAGGGACCTCCAAATTTTCAGTACTACCTGTCCACTGTCCTCCTGCTAGGACCATGGACTGCACCAGGTCATTCATGGCTGGGATGCAAATGAAAGCATATGAATCAGCATGGTTAATGGATTGGCTTTTATTTCTATTACAAATGATCTGGTTTTGTCTATTAATTAATGCAAATGGGCCCCAAACTGTAACTACAAGGCCATTTGAGTAATGACATGCATTCAACTGAATGAAGTGATGCCAAAGGCTGATAAACTCCAGGACTCTTACCACCCCCCACCGCCTTTAGAAGACAGAAAGGAATTTTACTATATACAATTGCCATGCTTTTGTGCTATGAATTAGAAGCCTTCACAATGTAGTTTTGTGGTGGCAAAATGGGATGAAATAAGATGGAGAGAGAGTCCTTGGTCAGAGCAGGTTACTGAATAAATTCTTCATCTTTATAAATCAAGTAAATATACCAATGTATAAAAACCTGAAAGAGATACTCAAAGTAACAGACATTTAATGTGATTATGTCATTACCCATTTCACTTAAAAAGAGAAAGCCATGATTATTACATAAAGAATGACAAACATTTTCAAGGGTTATAGGCCACTTTATTCATTCATTCGTTCATTTAATTAGATTCATTAAGAAAATAAATTCCTAATGCTGAAGGGTTTATTATATTTTTCCTTAAACTTCTTTGGGGAAAAAGCTGTATGGCATATAAAATTAAGTTTGCTTGTTTTTGCCAGTTTTAAGAATGCACTGGACATTTACAAGTATATTTATTACATGTATTACTAAACATATGCATACATATGTATGGATATACATATAATGCAAATTCAATGCCTTTTTGAAAAAATATTCTTCCAGCTCCTCATATTAAAGGAAGACTGCACTTTGCAAAATAAGCAACTAGTACAGTCCAGAGAAAGGTTAGTGAAAAATTAGTGATGGAAGCCAGTGTGGTCATTTGAAAGAAGCTGAACTGTCATAAAGTCTTACACATGGAACGACGGTAGCAGGCCTTCATTTTGTCTTTATCCTTCGGTCTGTTCCTCAAAAAGGGCAGTCTTTTCAGTGCAACCACTTTAATGTCAGAGCATGAGGAAAAACAGAAACAGGGAAATGAAAGAAAAAAGGGAGAAGAACAGATGGGAGTTAAATGTTGAAATTAAGGACAGGAATGAATGTTGGTCTCACTATGTACGCTACATTACAGCTAATACCTCACACTGCTGAGGATAGTGAAACAGGAAGCATGCACTCTGATACTGTAAACACTTAGAAAGCACTGAAGACAACCATGAGGAACATGTATTTTGAAAGCACTGGCTACAGTCCTATTAAAAACAGGAACTGCTTAGAATTACTTAGGAAGAAACCAAATTTCCTAGTTAAACTGTAAAAGTAACACTTTTAAAATCCGGCTACCAGTGGATTATAAAGTATGAAGCATATAAGGCTCACAAGCATCTATTTTATTTAAAAATTTTAAGTTTAAAGGTTTCTTTAAAAAAGTTAGGAACACACATATCCCACCAGAGAATTTTAGTAATATATGTGTATATCTATGTCTATATACAGATGCAGATAATGCACACATATCAACCAAAATTAGGGTGGTTAGATATTTAAACCAAAATAAGCTTTTAAAAAAGCCTATTTTTTTGTTAGTCTCCTAAGGTTTAATAAAGAAAACACTGATTTAAACTGGAATCCAGTGCACCGTTTAGCAGCACTGTAGAGATACAAACTCTTTCAACAAGTCTTCCTAAAGATGAAACAGCAGGTATATCAGGCTCATTTTACGAAAAGTTGATTGAAAGAAGGAGGAAAAAGAATAGTCTGACATCAGCAATCAGTGTTAGCACTAAGTTCTGAAAAAAAAATAACAAAAAAGGAACCCCAAGGCAAGCAAAATTGGAGGGAAACATTTAAAGGTATTTGGGGGTGGAAAGAGAGAGGGCTCAGCAGTTAAGAGCACTGGCTGCTCTTCAGAGAACCCGAGTTCAATTCCAAGCACCCACATGGTAACTCACAACTGTTTGCAATTCCAGTTCCAGGGGGTCCAATGCCCCCTTCTGGCTTTTGAAGGCACCAGGCATGCATGTGATATCAGACATAAGGGCAGGCAAAACATTCATGCACATAAAATAACATAATAATAAATAACAAATTTAAAATGTATTTTGAAGGGCCCATAGGGTAGATTTATGCAAAAAAATACGAAAGGAAGCACTCCACAAAAATATTTTTGTGAATTAAAGGACTATCGCTCAAGTATAGGAATCATTAGAATAAACACTAAGCTACATCTCAGTATGGCTTAATATAAAAATAATTATGTTTATGAAAGCATTATATACAACCTTAATATTCTTAATGTTCTTTCTCAAAAGGTTGTCATCAGCAAATAAATATTAAAAGCTATTTTTTGATAAATTGGTAAGTATTCATTGAAAGAGGTGCAAACTAAACTAGCTTCTTAACCTGTCTGACTGCTGTGAGCAGAGTTATGATTCATCTAAGCTTTTTAATTTGACATATATCTTTTCATGCTTGGTAAACATAGCTAGTCTTAATGATCAAAAAGGAATGAACCAAAAGCAATGTAAAAAATGGACACTTAGCTAAAACAAAGCTGAATGGGTGCAGCATGCACATGTCATATGTGATACTTTTCTTTTTTTTCCTTTTTCTGTTTTCAGCTGTTTTTCAAAGACTGCTTTACTGACATGACAGACAGACATTCTTCCAAAATGGACAGGATAAAAGAATTTAAAATTTGCTAGGGTTATGATTCTTCTCATGGCAATTATGTTTGAGACATATAATGTTCTTTTCCCAAAGCATACATATATCAAGGGAACATTAGTATTGAGTTTATGTTTATTGAAAAATCAAAATCTAAAGTTGAACAATTGAAGAAAAGGAGAATATTGTTTCTGACTTTTACCCTGAATGTTCCAGGAGGTAGTATGAAAGAATGACTTACACTTTGGACAGACAGGATAATATTTAAAAAAAAGAAAAAAATATCTTTGCAGCATGTGGTGTGTGTGTGTGTGTGTGTGTGTGTATGCTCATGTCTAAATTATACTTCTGTAACTTAAAATAATTAAGGACATATATTATATTTTCTTAGTAGGATGCCAGACAGTTCTGTGTCTGAAGGTAGCAGATCAGCTGACTTATTAGCTACGTGAAGAGGAAAACTTGATGACCTCACCACACCAGAACTTATCAATAGGGAACAAGGCTAGATGGCAAAAGACACCGGTAATAATCATCTTCCATGGAGCTATAGGATTGTACTGCTTTCTATGTATGCATCTGTATTTTTTGTTGTTATCACTGATTGACTATCTAGGCTGCTAAAACTGTATTGGGAAATATATGCTACCGTCCAAATACCACCTCCTTTGGGAGACAATTCATGAGTCCCTAACATTGTACCTTTTTTTTTTTTTGAGTATTTTGAGAGCCATCCACATGGATAGCCTACTTCTGAGAGAAGCAGCATCTGCCTTTGTTTACTTTTTATTTCGTAAGAATAGTGTAGTCTGTTAGAAAGACTGTTTCAAGCCTGGTGGTGATGGTGTGTATCTTTAATTCCAGCACTCAGGAGGCAGGGGCAGGAGGATTGAGGCCAGCCTGGTGTACAGAGCTAGTTCCAAGACAGCGAGGGCTACACAGAAAAATCCTATGTTGAAAAGCAAAAAAAAAAAAAAAAAAGGCCAGGCTGGCCTTGAACTTGCTATATACCATTAGAAAATTCTGAACTCCAATCTTCTCGCTTCCACTGAGATTACAGGTATGTATGTATCACCACACCTGGAAACATGTATGAATTTAGTGACACTGGTAATGATGTGATCAAAGGATATACTTTTCAGGTATTTTATGAGAACACAATCAACTTTTAGACATCTTCAAAGAGTTGAGTATTGAATTCTTTTTCTCTTTTTCATAAAATATATACTTTTCAGGCTCTTTCTTTGGTCTTGCTATTTAGCTAAAACATACACCTGCAGTAATGAACTAAAAAGTCTATAAATTTTATCAGTATTATGTGGGACTTTAAGTCTAATAAAAACTAAATGATAACTTTATACATTTACATTTCCCTATCTTTATTTCATTTTAATCAAACCTTAGCAAGTATCCCTTAACTTTAAACAATTCTATAATAACTTTTCAAATTAGTATTTATTTTTCTTTACTTCCCCAATACAATAACTGTGTTCCAATTTTATACCCCAAAGCATATGAGCAAAAACCATATTATAAAATGCCTTATTTTGTGTAAGTTATGAATACTAATGAAATGAAATCTCATTCTTATTTCTTATCCTTATAATTACTTTGTGAAGCATATTTAACAGCACATTTTAGGAGCAGATATAGCCAAGCTGTTATTTCAATGTTCTTTTTACATATTTTACTTTTCTAGTATAATGATAGTTATCTCTATGTGCATGTCAGAAAACCAGGGAGTTGTACACTACTGTAGTCCGCCATTAATTTTAGAAACAAAGTCAAAATGAAATATCATTCATCAAGCTAAAAGATTATTGGAAGTTGTTTTTTAAAAGAAATCTTTAGACAAGATTCTAAATCAACACTCTGTTTAAAGCACTTAGCACTCACTGCTGCTCTTCTTGGTCCCCAGAGTTTGGCCATCTTCTAAAGAGTTTGACCCTACTGACGAGCTATCTTGGCTATCTTGATGAGGCAGCTGAAGAAATCCTTCACTGGAGTCTGAGCGGGTAGGCGTTAATGTTAGAGATTTCTGACGTTCCCGATTAATATCTTTCTTGGACTTTATCAATTTTCTCATTTTTAGAGTAATCCAGTTGCCTCTCCTAATAGAATTAAAAGAATTCTTAGTCTAAAGTTCAACAATAAACCTCATAAAATGAAAAGCCTCAACAATACTACAGATAAGGTTTTCTTCAAAACAAGATCCATAAAATTTGATTAGTGATACCTTCTAGGAGGAGATGGGTCATAAAATTTGTATTGATCCATAATTTTCTCTTCTAATTTCTCTTTTTGTCGTCTCAATTCATTTAATTTATCACTATAAAAATGGAAATTACATTTTAGAATATGCATAATATCTTATATGATGACTCACGACCATGATCTTATTTCTTTCCAAAACATAAACACCAAAGACCATAATTAGTAACTGAGACCTAAATAAGGAACATGAGCTTCTTCCATAGCTCTTTCTCGAAATGTACTTAAATCAAAGTATGTAGTGCTTAGAAGTCTCAATTTACAAGAGGATTTATTTGAAATCTTCTAAATATAATCTCATCATATAATTGTCTCAACAGCTTTGTTTTTCCCTAGCTTTTTAGCATTTCAAACATTTTTATAATACAGTATGCTTTATTAAAAATAAATAAAAACTGTTGATATTTACTTTTCCAACAATTATAGATATAATAAATCTTGAAACCACTTCTTTATGCAAATATTATTTTGTTTTAGGCTGAATTACTCTTGCTTAACTTACCTTTAAAGATTTAGTTCTGACACTCCTTCCCCCAAGTGTCATCCAAGTGGATGAGTATATATTCTATTCTTCACATCTTAGCCTCATTTTATGTTCTCGCTAATTGTGATGGTTTAAATAGGTATGACCCTCATAAATGTATGTGTCTGAATGCTTGGTCCATAGGAAGTGGCGCTATTAAGAGGTTTGGCCCAGCTGGAATACGTGCAGCCTTGTTGGAGAAACTGTGTTACTGTGGAGGAGGGCGGTCTCATATATGCTCAAGCCATGTCCAGTGTGATAATTCACTTCCTGCTGCTTGAGATCAAGATGGAGAAGTTCTCCAGCACCATGTCTACCTGCAAACCCCTTGCATGATGATAATGGACTAAACCTCTGAACTGTAAGCTAACCCCAATTAAATGTTCCCTTATAAGAGTTGCTGTGATCATGGTGTCTCTTACAGCAATAGAAACCCTAACTTAGAAGTATTTATTACATACAGAAACACTGAAGACCACAGAGCAGGGTCTTATACAGAAACACTGAAGACCACAGAGCAGGGTCTTTAAAAAAGCTTTCAATGCCAAAAAATACTAATTGCACAATAATTATTTAATGATGCTTTACATTGAGGAAGGTATGAAGTTTATATAAAGATGATGCTTGTAATACAGTAGGAAAGAGAACATATATACATAAGTGACTATTACAAGACAATAATAACAACCAAATAAAGTATTGTGGAAATATAATAAATACTTATAAAAGGGAAAACATTTCTATCTTAAACATCTGAAAAATCCTCATGAAGATGAAGGCTATATTAAACTGGGTATGACAACTCATGACTATAATTCTATCACTCTAGAAGAATTACCCACACTTGGAAGCCAAGATGATGTACATAATGAGTTCTAGATCAACCAGGGTTACACAATACCCTGTCTTAAAACCCAACATTGAGGATAGGATTGGAGAAAGAAAAAAGAGCCGTGCAACGGCTCACTGTGTAAAGGTAAAGGTTTTGACTGCCAAGCCTGATAACACAATTATTACACTTTTACACAATATATCTGCATCTCTTGCTTTTTGTTTCACTTTAGATGAGGGTCTTTTTTTATTTTTTGAGATAGGGTCTGATGTAGCCCAGGCTGACCTTGATTCCCTATATACTAAGGATGACCTACACCTTCTGATCTTTTTGACTATGACAAGAGGGTTGGGTTGCTTTCAGGCAAGGACTACCAATGCCTGGCTTATATGAGACCCCTCTACAATCCATCTTGGTCTTGAACTTGTAAAGTCAAGCAGTCTGTTGACTTCTGAGACTACAGGCATATGTCTTGTTTATAATAATTCTCTTAGGGCAGGTCCCATGTTTTCTAGTTAATATTCTGGTTATTAGCAGAATGCTTAGAATATAAGAAACTTGAAAAATCCTATTAGGGCAGCATTTCTCCCCTAAAGTTATTTCTTGGCTGACCAGCATGGTCTCACGTTCACCCCTGGGAAGGGCCTGTCCCAGTCAGCTCTGCCCTACTCTGGTAGGGTTCTTACCTGGCAGAAGACTGACATCTGGTGATGTAAAGGAGAAGATTTACAAACTGACTCCTTCACAAATCAATGTGATCCTGTGAGACTCAACATGGTGCTACACAAGTCTATTTGGGACTAGTAGTAGAATCTTGAGAATTTGAGGTCCAAAACGCCATCTCCTGAGCTACCTAAAGACTCTACCACTTATATGAGAAAGAAGGTGCTGTTTGTCAACACCTTGAGAAGAATGGAAAGGATACGGATGCTAAATTCCATCTGACAGCAATAGAGTGTCAAATTTACTCACCAACTCATTACTGTAAGACAGTGAGTCTTCATTCCCAAATGGAAATGCCTGTTGTCCACAGTCCACTATAGTACTAAAAATTTGTCTTGTGCACTTAAGCAGTAAGATAATTTTAAATAAAAAATACAAACTGAAATAATGATGTAATAACATCAAGAAAAATGTGCATGGATTTTTCTCTGCCCTAGGTACAGCAGTAACATCATGAATACAAAACTCTTTGGTACCTACATGTACTGTCGTTGTTCAACATGAAAGAGATCCTTGCTCTCCATGTTTTGTTCCAGCAGTGTTCTGTTCTGTAGCATCAGTGTCTGGATCTGATCCAATAGGTGACGATTTTCTTCCTCTAAATTTCCTTTAAGTTGGCTGAGCAACTGTTTAGACACAAACATTTATTTTTGAAGACAGATTTCCATTTTATACAAATTACCTGAACCATCTAAAATATATTAAGTATTTCATGAAGAATCACTTGATCAGAACACTGACACTATGCTAAATAACCTGCTAATACGTATATCTTAAGTCTTACAAATATTGGATCTAATATATCTAGTTTCAAAATCACGGACTTCTATATTCAGATCTATTCAAAAGCTACATTCAAATATTTTACCTTCTATTTAGTAGCTAAGAAATAAATGCTCAATAGGATAGTTAATTCTCGAATCTATACAATGAGGATAGCTCCTATCCTGCCTATATTGCACCAAAAATTAAATAATTTAAGCAAAGTACCTGGTTGTAACATGGTAGTTACTTAACACAGCTTATCCTTCTCCCAACCAATGTATTCATGAAAGCATATTAAGTCTGCGAATAGTCTGGGTTGGCTTGATCAAAGAGAGTAAAGTGATTTAATCAATGACTGGTATCAACAGTTAATTTAGACTTTTTGTAAAAAGTCAGCAGAAACTGGAAATATACACTAGCTAAGCCACAGTTTACAAAACCCAAAAGGAGTTATTCTAAAAGTTTATCATTCCTTTTAGGGTGGATTTCTGAATCCCAGCATCAGGCTTGAACAGTCTTTAAATAGCCTAGGGATCTGTATTAAAAGCAGCAAAACAAGCAGAACAAGTCTAACAACTACTATGCCCTACTTTCTAAAGGGGAAGGTAGATATTTAAGAGTTCTCAAAGGTACCAGAAAAAACAGTACTTAGGAATATACAAAATGAATATACATAATACATAACAGTAAGATACAATGGTAGTACTGTATCATGTATAATATTTTTATATTATAAAATTAAAATGTGATAAGACTTGTCAAAAAACTGAATGCATTCATTTTCTTCCCTATCTAAAGTTTTGTTTGGTTTTTGAGACATGGACTCATGTAGCCCCAGCCACATAACTTGCTATATAGCTGATGATGACCCTGAACTTCTGATTTTCAACCTCTGTTTCACCATGTCTAGTTTACGCAATGCTGGGGATTGATCCCAGGGCTTCATACATCCTAGAAGAAACACTTATCAACTGAGCTAAATCTCTACTCCTGCAGTATGAATTCTCACTCTTCCTATCAAGCAGTGACATCTACAGCCTGTTATAGTGGTTTGAATGAGAATGTGACCACTATGGCTCAGATGTTTGACCACTTGGCTCCTAGTTGGTGGCACTGTTTGGGGAGGTTTAGAAAATGTGGCCTTACTATGTACATCACTGTTTGCCACTCCAGGTAGACTTTGAGGTTTCAAGTCTTGTAGATTTCCAGTTCTCACCATCCTGTTCCAGCCACCAGGCCTGCTGCTTGCTACCATGCATTCTTCCCAAGACAGCCTCGGCTCCCTGGCTACCATGCATCTCTCCCATGACAACCTCAGATCTCTTTGGAACTATAAGCTCAAATAAACCTCTTCTATAACTTACCTTGGTCACAATGTTTTTTTTTTTTTCACAGCAATAGAAAAATAATACACGTTTTCTTAAAATTGGAACGGGCTTGGCCAAGAAAAAGTGGCCAACTTTTTATTAAACATGTTTATTTTCATTAAACATGAAAATTTCAAACCTAGGCACTAGGCATTGTATGTGTTTCCACTCAAAGCACTGGGACCTTCTAGAAGATG
The DNA here is from genome assembly GCF_982192425.1 of Myodes glareolus. NCBI lineage: Eukaryota > Metazoa > Chordata > Mammalia > Rodentia > Cricetidae > Myodes > Myodes glareolus. The sequence goes on along the minus strand of NC_142033.1, from coordinate 98,423,133 downwards.
GAAATTATGAAGAACAGAGAAGAAACAGCACAAAACGTCACAGACCAACCTGCCCTACAGTGTCTCTTCCAACTAAAGATGAAGAAGTGAACACTTGAGCTTAAATATTAGTGGATATATCAATATCTTCTTGAGCCCCCCAAAACATTTACTGCCCATTATCACTGAGGTTCTATTGTTGTTTATGTAGCATTACTGTGACAAAAATAGTCAGAAAACAGAAAGCAATGTAAAACATAACATAGTTCAGTAAATTGCCACAGGTTACATGTTAAACTAGTGCCTAGATGAAGACACAGAGCAAGAACTGTACTTCAGAAAAACTTTTGCTCTGCCTTCTAGTTACCATCCTTCCTACCAAAAATTGACTCTCATCCTGGCCTCCTACAACAGGTTAATGTCTCTACCTCTCCAAATCTTATTCTATCATTTTATATCCAATCAAGGGTTAATATTTTATTCAAATTATTATAAACACCTAGAGCAGACAGCTCACACATTCTCTAATCTTTGCTGATTAGCCTTCTAGATCATCAGGGACATGTGTTGTCTTACCAAACTCACTGTAGTTGTTTCATTTCTTGGAACTCCTAGTTCAATTTCTTACCAGTTCACTGGTCTATTTGCCTAAACCTGATGTGGGATTTCCCTCTGTATACTGTGATTACCATTAATGAATAAAGAAACTGCTTTGGACCTATAGCAGGGCAGAACTTAGCTAGGCAGGGAAAACTAAGCTGAATGCTGGGAGAAAGAAGGGTGGAGTCAGGGAGAAGCCGTAGAGCAGCCAGAGACAGGCGCTGGGAACTTTAGCCAGCAAGCCACAACCACGTAACGATATAAAGATTAATAGAAATGGGGTTAAATTAATATGTAAGAGTTAGCCAATAAGAAGCTAGAGCTAATGGGCCAAACAGTGATTTAATTAATACAGTTTCTGTGTGATTATTTCGGGGCTAAGTGGCTGGGAACAAACTAGCAGCCTCCTTACTACCATTGTAAGTAGAAATTGCTTATTCGTTTCCCGGGCTGCCAAGACCCAAATAATCACACAGAAAGTATATTAAATTACCAGACTGTTTGGCCTATTAGCTCAGTCTTCTTATATCTTAACCCATTTCTATTAATTTATATTTTGACATGAGGTTCGTGGTTTGTTATTTCTTGCTTCTTCAGCTGCTACATGGCTCCTGCCTACTTTGGCAGCTACATGGCATCTCACTGACTCCACCTACTCTCTATTTCATGTCTGGCTTTACTCTGTTAAGCCACTGACTGAAACAGCTTTATTAATCAACCGACAAAAGCAACACATGTACAGAAGGACATCCCACATCACTCCAGAGCTGTCGGTTTAGAGTTCCTGAGCTTTCACGAGCTTGGTTCAGCTGTCTTTGTATAACTCTGTCATGATCTTGACCTCCCTTGCTCATATAGCCCCTTCTCCCTCTCTTCATTTGGATTACTGGAGCTTGGCCTGTTGCTTGGTTGTAGACTTCTGGATCTGGTTACATCGGTTACTGGATGAAGGCTCTATTCACTTTGATTCTAAATATCTTAGCATCCCTTTGTTTCTTTTTTCTTTGAAACTCCTTTATTTATCTTTGCTTCTTGAGTGAGGATGAAAGATGATCAGCTGTTTCATATCCCTTCCATACTTTTCCCTGCTATGATGGAATGCATTCATCTGAACCACAGCCCAAGTTTCTTTCTGTCATGTATTGGGTAAAGTATTTCAACCTCAGGCTAGCTAAAGGTTAACTTTTGATGACTCTCAGAGACAAGGGCTTTCTCTACTCTTTTCCAAATCAAGTCAGTATTCCCAGTAGAAATGCTATTGGTTTGCAGTGAAATCTGTGCTCTCTCAGAACTAACAGTAAACCATCCCTCATAACCACTACCCACCCCTGCCCAAAAAGAAAAAGAAAGCCAACATTTGAAACTTCTCAAGTGGTACAGAAGATCAGGAAGAATGATTATTTATTATAAGTACATGTAAACCACCACCTCCATGTGGCAACTATCAATTTTGTACAATGCATGGTTTATTTAAATGTTTGCTAAATAATATTATGTATTATTTGTAGGAAAGTGGGGCAAGAGAGATGGCTCCACGGTGACAAGCACTGGCTGCTCTTCCAGAGGGCCCAGGTTTGAGTCCCAGCTCCCAGTTGGTAGCTCACAACTATTATAATTCTAATTCCTGGAAATTTGAGTCTCCTGACCTTTGTAGGCACTATACACACATAAGGCAAATGTCTCATATACATAAAATAATAAAAAGCTAAAAGAAAACCTGAACTTCTTTCTTTCTCTACCTTACTGCAATGACTTTGCTCCAAATCAAGTCAGCGTGAACAAGTGAAGAGGAAGAGAAGAGCAGAGCAGAGAAGCCACAGGCACAAATGCTGCATGCTACAAAACAGAAGTGGACTTGATTTTCTGCAGGCCACTCTTTGAGTTCTGGAGTCCTAAAATGGGGCTCTCCCACCCCAGCTTTATCCAACTGTTTTGTTGTTTATTAAGGACTCGATTTAGAACCATGTTTCTCACTCTACCATTCTAGTAGAATCCTAACTATATAAATATTTTTATAATCAAATCACAGGTAGAATGAATGCTTTGAATTTTCTGAGCTATATTGGGTATTAAAGTATACATGATTACAAACTAATTTTTCATCCTATTGGTTTATGATTTCACGCTACATGTACAAAATCATTTTTCTTTTTCTCTCTCTCTTTTTTTCTTTCAAGACAGGGTTCTCTGTGTAGCAGCTCGGCTATCATGGAACTCACTTTGTAGACCAGGCTAGCCCCGAACTCACTAAGATGCACCTGCCTCTGCCTCCTGAGTACTGTGATTAAAGGCACGCATCACCACACCCACCACAATAACATTTTTTAATAAACAAGCACACAATGTGACACATTTCAAAGCATCTGGACATTTTAAGTTTATACAATTAATAAAAAGGTATGAAATAAATCGTTTTTCTTTAATTACTTGTGTATACCAAGACCGTCCTTGTAATATGACTCATACTTTTTAGGCATGCCTTATGCCTTGACACCTAAAAGGAGAAACAATGATTAAGTCTGTTAGCGCTCACCTCACACTGGTTATTTAGCTTGGTAGATGTGATATCCAGCTGCTGATATTGCTCCTTTAGCTTTGAAAATTCAGCTTCTAATCTTGTTTGTTCCAATTTAGAATTATTTAGAAGACTTTTCACATTTTTATGGTCAGTTTGTAAAATTTCAGTCTCTTTTAAAAGTTGACTATATGTGTGATTTAACCTATAATTAAAAATCATCAGAAATATTTCAAAACTTTTCACAATGTGAACATGCTATTAAAATCATTCAGACACATTTAGAAAATATAAAAATTATTTTGCTAGTTACTAATTGATCAGTAATCAGTTTTTCTTCAAAAATTAGATTTTATGAAAAAAATGACCTATCTGGTTATGATTTCACGGAAATTTCAGACTCTAAATTAAACATGAACAAAGATCAGGTTAAGTGAATCAATCCAGTATTAAATACTAAACCAATATGCTGGTTGAAAACTGAGAAATACAGGCAGCAAACAAATTAAAGATATGTAATCCCCACTTACCACTTTGTAAAAATCAAGCTATAATTATTTCTCTTCCTTCTCACAATCTACCTTCAAAACAAAGTATTACTGACCTCTAAGGACAGAGACTGACACTTTTTTAAAGACAAAGTAAGTACATAGGGCATAGTAGACCATACACATTCCCTGTAGCATTCTACTTTCCCCCATCCCACTAACTCTTCAAAAACATTTAACTTTTTTAGTTTGGGAGCTGTTATGTATGACACAGGTAGATAGCTGGATTTGGTCCAGAGAACTAGCTGTAACTGTTAATGTGGAAGCCCTACCTCTGTCTATATATACCCACAAAAGGCTGGAATATTGGGGAACTCCATGTTGGGACCCCATTCCACACCCTGGTCTCATTCCTCCCATTTCAAACCCTGCCCCTCAAAGAGTCCATTAAAAGTCAGCCCCTCCCCGGGGCTGCTCAACACCATGCCTACAGGCTATATCAGGCCTACTAGCCATATTTGTCATGTGATTCCTCCCCTGCCCTCTCAAGGGTCACCCAGTGATATAGATGGGTCTTCTGTCTATGTGTTACTTTCATTGGTCAAATAAAGAGATTGCCTTGGCCTTTGATAGGATAGCAGCTTAGATAGGTGGAGTAGACAGAACAGAATGCTGGAAGAAGGAAACAGAGTCAGGCAGACGCCATGAAGCTCTGGCCCGAGATGGACGTAGGTTAGAATCTTCCCGGTAAGCCACAACCCCATGGTGATACACAGATTACTAGATATGAGTTAATCAAGATGTGAGTAGCCAGTAAGAGGCTGGAGATAATGGGCCAGGCAGTGTTTAAAAGAATAGTTTCTGTGTAATTATTTTGGGTAAAGCTAGCCGGGTGGCGGGAAGCGGCCCACCGCTCCTTTTACAACAATTGGCTGCTCAACGTGGTAACTAACTCCATGTAAAACCTAAAAGGGCTTAAAAAGGAATTCTAGACACAAATATAGAGTTTAACACAACTTTTTGCTGTTTGCTAGGTGTGCTGTAGAGAGATTTCCTGATTCTGCAACGGCAGCAGAAAAAGGCTGCGCCATTTTAAAACGTGGCTTCCTGGGCCCTGTCGTCAGTGCAATCTCCGGCTATCGAGTATTTCTGGGCCCAGATGTTTGTGTGCCCGCTCGGGATTGGGAAGAAAGTACTCTGAGACCATGCCAATGGCTCGGTGCTCCCTGCCTGGGCAGACAACAGGATCAGGCTTGCAGTGGGATCAGGCTTGCAGCAGGAGAGCATGGAGGATTTCTGCCGCCATACAGAGATGTTTCCAGGCTGTGCAGTGCTCTGCGCGTCAGATTTGGCTGTAACTTGGATAAAAAGAGTTTCTGTGCTGCATGCTCAATCTCAGAGTTAAACAGCTGAGTGTGGCTCCGACCTGGAGACCCCAGAGCTAGTAGAAAATGGTACATCCTCCATTTTGAAATTGGAGAGAGGTGGAGCCAACATCCAAATCAGCCCACTGCTCTGCAGCTCAGAGGCACAACTGATTCAGAGTCACAAGCAGCTCTGCCATGTTGGGCTGGGCGGGGCAAGCCCACAGTAACTCTTTTTGACCTAGGAATGTCACAGCTTAGATTCTTAAGCGCTTAACGATTTAAAAGTGCAAAGCAAAAACAGACAATGCAATAGGACAGATTCAGACATAAAAGACCTCTAAATGGGTCATAGTTTTAGACATACGTAGGCTTGGGAGAGAGAAGAAAAAGAATATAGAGAATAAAGTTATTGACTTAAAAAAAAGGTAAAGTCTTTAAAGAGACAGAGTATAGATAGTTAAAAGAAATTAAAAGAAATAAAGAAAAACAAGCCACATAAAAATGGAAAATTCACAGAGAGTTTGGATTCTGTATATTGTATTTTCTTTAAATTTTTTGACTGTAAGGGAGCTAAGTACAGAGAGACATTTCATTGTATGGGTTGCTAGGCTAAACCACCATTATTATAAAAGTATTATGACTGCAGAATTTGGGTCTAAGGACATGATGCTTTGGAAAGGAGGTTCTTCTTTTATTTTCACAGAGGATGAGACCCTGTGGATTGTTTCTATCCCAATATGGTATGGTAGACCATGCCCTCCTGAAAGGTTGCTGTGAACACCCTCAAAAAAATTACTTCATTCAACTGCCGACTGAGAGGAACCTGGCACACAGGATATACCATAAAAGACCTGATTAACAGCGCGCCTAATTTGGAGAGCAATAACTACATCCATATTCCCATATTGTTTATAAATGTTCTTTTACATTTAAAGGGGGATATGATATAGATATGAATAATTTACATTGGTATAAATTTTTCTATATTGATAGGAATTTAAGGTCAATTTTGTTATATGTATATGTATTTCTGATCTTGATTAAGGTATTGTGATTGTGTAGTTCATTTGAAAATGTAATGTATAATTAGGAAATATAAGTTGTTAATGGATAACCATCAATAACAGTCAAGCTTGTAGTCATGTTAGTTAGATTTTCTAGATATATAGAGATATATTTCAGTTAGATAGGCATTCTTCATATCTTTCAAAGACTACAGAATATGGCATTTAATGTTTTAATAACTTAGGGCTGTTCATGACAGTGAGACACGTCTGCTCCTGGCAGCACCAATCTACCTCAAAAGGAAGATGGGCATTGAAGAGGCTCCTTATGGAATTGGTTAGCCATTTGGGCAAGAAACTGCTCTTGCCTGGACTGATGCATAGACTGGATACAAGAACCCGCAGAGAGAGGACTGCTGAACTTGCCTAAAGGTGAGATGGTCTTTCGGGGTTCCTGATTCACGAAAGAGTCTGCGAGACATTCTTCAGGACACAGCAGATAGTGACTGAACTGCCTTTGAAATTTCCTGCTTTATGGAAATTTCTGCTAGATACTATGGGTCTGTAGGCTGAAGATGGATGCCCCAACAGTACTAAAGAACTTTGGGTGACTGTATAGGGAGCAAGATGTCTCTGTCATTTCTAGAGTTTGGAAGTTGCTTATTTCTTGTTTACTTAGGTAGTATTATATCCTTCTGGAGTCTTTGATGGAATTAAAGAATGGATAGATAATTATAGTTTTCCTTAGTTATGATAAAAGATAAAATAGATATAAATATTGTAACTGTAATTCGTGCTTGATAACTGTTTTGTTATATGTAATTTTACTATGTTAAAGTGAAAGACTTTCTTTTTTGTTTAAAAAGAAAAAGGGGAAATGATGTAGGTGGGTCTTCTGTCTATGTGTTACTTTCATTGGTCAAATAAAGAAACTGCCTTGGCCTTGGATAGGACAGCAGCTTAGATAGGTGGAGTAGATAGAACAGAATGCTGGGAGAAAGAAACAGAGTCAGGCAGATGCTATGAAGCTCCGGCCCGAGATGGATGTAGGTTAGAATCTTCCTGGTAAGCCACAACCCCGTGGTGATACACAGATTACTAGATATGGGGTTAATCAAGATGTGAGAGTTAGCCAGTAAGAGGCTGGAGATAATGGGCCAGGCAGTGTTTAAAAGAATACAGTTTCTGTGTAATTATTTCGGGTAAACCTAGCCAGGCGGTGGGAAGCGGCCCGCCGCTACATTACAACAACCCCGGAGTTGCTTTGCTCTGCTCATATTAAACCTGGTCTTACTAATTTGGCTGATCTAACTTCCTACATTGGCAGTGGCATTACTACCGTGGGATTTAAATTTTTTAGTACCCTGCAAAATTTATCTTCTATCATTATGATCAGGAATCCACCGAAGGGGCACAATGAACAAATCACAATCTTGCCTAGGTGGTCTTTGTCCAGAATACCTAATAGTTCACTCAATTCATTCATCAAAGAATTCAAGTCAGCTTACAAAAATCTAAGCAATGAAATATTTGTTAAAAAAATTAAGAAATGATGATAAAATGGCAAACTCCTTATATATCTGGCAAATGTATTATAAATAGGTGAAATTCATGAACAAAAGCATTACCACTCATATAGCTACCTCGGATATATTAATACTTATGACAATAAAAATTTTCCATTGACACTTCACAGGGAATAGGTAGCACAGAGAGAAGTAGTAGAATTTATCAGTGTAGAATTTATCACAAATTCTAAAGTGAGTTAGATGGCTGTCATTAAAGAGAGCCAATTGAAAAGCTCTAGGTTCAGTTAAAGAACTTCTCTCAAAAAAATAGGGTGGCATTCTGAAAGGACAGCTCAGCAGTTAATAGTGCTTGCTCTTCCTACATGGGACCTGGTTCGATTCTCAGCACCCAAATGGCTGCTTAAATCAGTCTATAGCCCCATTTTTAGGTGATCTAACATCCTCTTCTAACCTCTAAGGGTAACAGGCATACACACAGTGCACAGACATGCATGTCAGCAAAACATTAATACACAGAAAATAAGATTTAAAATAAATAAATAAATAAAGAAGATGTGCTAAGAAGATGGCTCAGTGGCTAAATGGCTTGCAATGCAAGCCTGAGGACCTGTTGTGATCCCCAGAGCAATCATAAGTGCGAAGTGGCCCAGGTGGCCCAGTGTAATTTTGGTTTTGGAAACTGGACACAGGAGATCCCCAAGGCAAACGTACTAGTGAGACTAGTGACATCTGTGAGCTCTGAGTTTGACTTGAGAGATCTTAGCAAAAATGAATTAAGAGAAAGAGTATTAAGGAATAATTTTCGACGTGCCTCAAAAAAAGAAGAATAATTCACCATCGACCTTGTACTTCCACACCTACTCCCACATCTGTCCCACTCGTGCAAATATGTATACACAACATGAACACCACATACATACACATGAAAATGGAAAAAAATGGTGAAGTGCAGTTAAAGATATTTGATGCCAACATCCTACTTCCATGCTCCCACACAAACATGTAAACACATATATAACGACACACACATCAAACCCAAAAACCTCCTAAACACAAGTGCTAAAGTAGTTCTGAATTTTTTATATTTTCCTTTAAAACAATAGTACCAAATGAAATCCAGTAAACAGCAGAGGTCAAAACAACAGAGTCTAAGAAAGAAACTTTCTGTGGATTATCTGTGATTAAACAGGATATTTAGAATTATCAGTTTATGTGTGTGTGTCTGTGATAGTTCTTTCATGTTTTACTTAATAAAGCCTTTTATTTCACAAAACACAGACATTAATAAGTAAATGCTGGACAAGAACAGACTTGAGACACAGAAAATACTTTACTTGAGATCATTCATTCCAAGCCTGGGACATTATTTTGGTCAAACTCATACAAGATTTCTTTTTCATTTTAGCCAAGTTGTTCTGGAGATGCCACAGAAATGTACAATTTGATGTTTGGAAAGCCCAACTAAAGTTCATGATTCCAGCTACTTCTTAAAATACCAGCATTAGTTAGCTACAAGATGAGACCTTTATACTTCTCCGAAGTTTGGTATATAATAAAATAACCCCGCCTTTCTATTATATAACTTGTCACAATACGGTCTTAAATTCTTGTACTATCTATATAGCATCCTCTATAAATTACAGTCTATTTTAACTTTGTACTGTGCTTACTTAAGTCCAGTATCTTCACATCAGAATATTTAGCTATAACATCTATGGGAAACTAAATTCAGAATTTTGGAGTATCAAGATGAAGATGGTTCTAGTGATTTAGGGCCTTTTAAAAAGAAAGGAAAAGGGCAAGCTAATTATAAAGTTGAGTTGTATACATGTGCACCTGTACACACACGCAAACATTCATACAAGCACATACACTGCTGAGATGATAAAAATTCCATGGTAAGTCCAAATTGTGGATGCTATTATAAGCTCGCTCTCTCTCTCTCTCTCTCTCTCTCTCTCTCTCTCTCTCTCTCTCTCTCTCTCAGACACAGAAAATAAAACACATAGTATTATTACCTATCATTTTCACCACAAAGCTTCTTGTACTCTGCAGCTACCATCTCATGGTTTTTGCTTTCAAGCAGCATTTTTTCTTGTTCCATTTTGATCATTTTTTCCAAATCTTCCAATTGTCCTTTCTGTTTTAATAACTGATTATAACTGGGGAGGGAAAGTTAGGTATTTAGCATTAAAGAGTTCTAACAAGAAAATATTTTAGAAAAGAAAATGACAAAGTTAACAAGCATCACATAAAAGACATATAAATTTATATAAATTCCCTTCAAAAAATTATCTTAGATGGGTCTAATGTATAAAATTTATTATATTACCCAAAGAAAATTTGTTTTAAATTAACACAATAAAATATAAGTTACCGGTCTTCAAGGTCTTTATGTTCCACCTCAAGATTCTTGTGGACAGACTTTAAGGTTCCATGTTTAGAGATGAGAGACTCATAATCTGAAGCCTGTCGCTCATGAAGAAGTTCCAGCTTTTCGTGATCTTTTATCAGAGAATCATAAAGAGATTTCAAGTCTTCTCGTTCTTTGATTATAGATTCGTTTTCATTTTCTAAGGAAGACTGTTGGATGAGAAGCTGTGCATTCTGGTTCATAAGTGATGTACTTTGTGAATTAAGGGTGGAATTTTCAACCTGTAAGAATGTGTATATTGTTAACAATATAAAGAAAAGTTGCCAGGCATGGTGGTACATGCCTTTAATCCCAGCATTTAGAAGGAAAAGGCAGATCTCTGTAATTAGCAAATTACTTAAGATCTTAGTAATTAGCAAATTAATTAATTAATTAATCAATTAAGCAATCAGCAAATTAATTAATTATTAATTACTATAAGTAAATAATTACTATAAGTAATTAATAATTAATTAGCAAATTAAGTAATTAGCAAATTACTTAAGATCTTAGTAATTAGCAAATTACTAAGAGAGCGAGCAGTAATGAGAACAAAAGAAGTTTATGTTTGTGGTGGCGTGCATGTGATAGTGAGAGGACAGCTTGTAGAATGTCACGCGTCTCCTGTGTAGACGGCAGGGCCTGAGCTCTGTCTGCTGAGCCCTCTTGCTAGTCCTATTTTTTTTAAATGGGCAGGATCTCTTCCTACCCCAGAACTTACTGTTAGGCAAGGCTGGCTAGTAAGTGAGCTACAGGGATCAGGGATCACCTGTCTGTGCCTCCTCAGTGCTGGAATCACAAGCATTTACTACCATGACTGGCTTTTTTTGTGACCTGACTGAACTCAGGTCCTCCCACTTGGGAGTGCTTTACTGCCTGAGTTAGCTGTTTCCTCAACCCACTTGTTACTCTTTTTAACAAAAAGTTACAGTGTTAACTTAAATAAGCTCTATCTAATTAAATCACTGCAGACATATTCCTATTATAAGTAATTTGTATTGTAGCCTCTCAAAGAAATAAGGCTACCTGTTTAATTTTGGAGCTGAAAACCGTTTTTGGAAAGTCTCTGTGGAGTCTAAATTAGTGTTTACTTCACCACTGAGAGAATGTTAAAGATTTAAAGAAGGAACCAGTTTCTTTTCCTCCTCCTAGACTGTTCTGTGTGAACTGGCACTGGCATTGTTAAATTGAAGATGGATCCTTTGGGTTACATCAAATATATCCTTTAGACAAAAAAATCTAAAGACAAAATTGCTATGCTGTATACATTTCAATAACTAAACTAAGAATGTTTTAAGAATGAAATAAAGAAATGAAATACTATGTTGCAATCATACTCTGAAATAAGGGGTTTGTACCAACTGATTAGAATCAACTTGTTGTAAGGACAGAAAGATTCTCAACTAAATATAAGTAAGATCATTTTCACTTATACTGTGAGTGAATTTAGTAATTTATATAAACGTTGACATTTTAAAAACATTCACATTAAAGAGTCTGGCATAGAAGCAAACAAAAATATTTCCATCTATCTTCAATCATTAAATTCACTAAGGAACAATGTTTCTATGTCTAGGTTCCTTTTCTATAACATTGCATAATTTAAATGTTTAGTACAACCTGAAGTTTGGCATTCTGTGTTTGAAGAGTGGTATTCTGCTCCTGTAATGACACTGTCTGCCTCTGAAGTGCAAGAATCTGGGCCTGCAAATTATTGTTCTGTGTTTCAAGCTGCTTCAGTTGAGTTTTCAGTGCTTGCTTCTCTGCTTGCAGTGTAGCATTCTTAAAACAAGAAAAAGAGACCACACTTATTAAAAATAAACATGGGACATTTTTCTTTAATAGATAACAGTATTTTAAAAAATGAGCTTGAACAATCTTAAAAAAGGAACCTTCCTCTTCAATCACAAGTTGTAAATATTTAATCCATAATAAAATGACACAATACTGCTATAACCTTAAAATACTATTGCGCCTGTGTTCTTTCTGCTTTATGATGTCCTAAAATATTTTCTTCCAGTGCTGAAGGTATAGGTTAGCGGTAGAATACGTGACTTTACTGTATCATGGGTAAGTAGTGATCCTGGGTAAAAAAAAAAAGTGCAGTTCATAATAGACCTAACTGGCATTATGTTTTGTTTTCCTTTATCCATAATAAGAAACTCTCACTAAAACTATATTTCATCTCTAAAGACTTCTGAAGTATATCCAAAAATTTTTATCATTTTAAATTTTTTCAGTACATATGACTATAATGACCATATTTCTTCTTATAGTTAAACAAGTGAATTACTATATTGGTCACAGACATTAAAATATTAGGCATGGATATTATACATTTAAGATAAATTACTTATAAATTACATTCCATAAAATCTAAATTTGTACTAAAAATCATAACCAAAGAATCCACCATATAACATAAATAAAACTTGAATATATAAAAAAAAACCTAATTAGGCAATGTAGTACTGACTACACAGAAAAATGATCCAAAGAATCACAATAGTTCTCTTGTATCTTGTAAAGAACACTTCACTTTTATATTATATAAACAACATATCACTGTACAAAACAGAGGTTGTGATTTGACCCCATAAAAATCAAACTGAGAAATCAAGGTGGATGTGGCTCTAATAATAGCCTGAAACATCAGCAACTGCGAGACAGGTGAACAAGACTGTGAGTTTCAATTCTGTCTGAGTGACGTATGGAGAACCTGTCTCAAACAACAACAGAAACAGCAATAAGCAAACACCTGCAGAAGCTGAGGTAGGTAATTATACTGTTCTCTTTTTAACTCATCTGTTAAAAGAACAAAAAAAATCATGGATGAAAAAACATGGAATACTGTCTATCTTGTTCAAACACACACACACACACACACACACACACACACACACACACACACACACACACATTGTTTTGATGTGAGTATCATATAGTCCAGGCTGTTCTTGAACTCACCACGTAGCCAAGTCAGTCATGTATGATGTGATGGTTAAAAATGAATGTCAACCTGACAGGAGCTAGACTATCTGTGAAAACAGCCTGGGCACGTCTATGTTAACTGGGGTTAACTGATGCAGCACCATCACAGGGACTGGAGTATAGGACTGAACACAGATACAAAGGGAAGCTGAGTAATAGTATCTCTGTTTCCTGATTGTAGATGCAGTATGAGTAGGGCCTCAGGATCCTGCTGCCATGATTTCCCTGCCTTCACAGACTCTACCCTTCAAGTTGCTTCTCACAGGTATCTTTGTAACTAACGGAGAGTATTGTTACAAAGTGGGCCTGTTGTTGTGATAACCTGGCCACACAGTCCTCAGGCCTTTGGAAGAAGAATTCAGGAGCATTAGGGAAGAGTTTGAAAATTTGGACTAGAAAGGCACTACACTAATATAAGCAAGGGCCAATCTAGTGTGATTCTGGAGAGCAGAGAAACACAGACAATGGGAAAACTCTAAGGGAACTAAGATAGAGGCCATTCACGTTACATTTTGGCAAACAATTTGGTTTTATTCCTCCAAGTCATGGATGAATTGTTTTGGTGGAGGAAAACTCAAAAAGAGGATAGCATTCATACCATGTCATGGTAACTGTAAGCCCTCAAGTGGCCAGGCCCCTCACCTGAGGACTTCTAACTGCTAGGTTTCACCCACAGAATATCCTAACTTCTGGGCCCTGCTCCCACCTACAGAGTAAAAACTCAATCTCTGGACATGAACTCCCCCAATCTCCACCCTGGAAAGCTCCACCCCCTTCCCAAGAAACTCTGTTTAAGGCCTTATTCTGTTCAGTTCTCTGCTGTTTCTCGCCTGAGTAGAGACAGCCACCCAGCCACTCTCCTGTTTGTTTCCCTCCCAATCTCTTGTGTGATGTTTGTTGTGTGGTGTGACTTTTGTGGTATTCTTTGATATATTTCCACATGAGCTGTAATGCATACAGTTACTGTTCGCTGTTTTTATTCCTTCTACAGCTAACCAGAAAGAAAACAACAACAACAACAAAAAAAAAAGCAAAAAGATACAAAATTTACTAACAGCAGAAGAGGGCATAAAATTATAGGCAAGCTAGGTTCTGAGACAGTAGTTGTAATTATTAAAGAGAAGCCTTCTGCTCTTCACTGCGACTTCATAGGTGGGTGGAGTACAAGACTCCAGCCACCAGACTCCACTGTATAAAAATCAGTGTTGATTTTGATTTTGTACTGCTGAAGGAGTTCCCTGGGAGAAAACAACCAAGTCAGCCTGAAAGGCACACAGAGGCTAATGCATATAATCCTACGGGTCACACTTTACCTGACAGAACTTGATAGCACTGTTTACATGATACTGATTTTGCAGACATGATGGATGGAGCATTGATTAAACTTGGGATTGACTTACAAGAGGGTAAGGAGCAAAGCACACTTTTTATATGATAAACTAGACAAGAAAGTACAAAACAAATTTATGAAAGATAAATATATCCAACAATTCATTATTTCAGAAGAATTCTGTCCCTACTAAGAGTTCTTAAATACTTACATTTCTTTCTACTTCAATTAGCCTGTCTTTAACTTTTAGGAGCTCTCTGGTCGTCTCTTGACTTTCCCGCTCCCACTTGTTCTCTTCCCCAGAGACAGGCAGGGAGCTCTGTACCATCGTTTCCTCATCTTGTCGCTGCTTGAGAGCTTCATAATTTTTTTTCACCTAAAATCATTTAAAATATTTTAATGGGAAGAAAAAAACTCAAGATTTTTATATAAGATATGTCCTATTAATTACATAGAACATTTTATGATATGGGGCTCTCTTCCGTTTACTAAGATATTCTTTATCTTTTATTAATACAGAGTTCTTTAAAGTACTTCATGGTATTTTACGGTACTATAAACGGTATTTTTCTTTTAAATTTTATTCTCAAATTACTACTTGCTAATATATATAAATATGGTTAAGAGTTTAATATACTAGTCTTTAACGTATGATACTTGATAAAACACACTTCATATAATTTTCTATAAATTGGTTAGAATTTCTTGCCAAAATAATCATGTCAGAAGTCAAAAAAATTATCTATATTTCATCCTTTCAAATTTATATTTCTGGGGCTAAAGAAATGGTTCAGTGGTTAAGAGAGCTTATTGCCCTTCCAAAGCATACAAGTTTGGCTCCAGTCACATCAGGTAGTTCACAGCCAACTTTAAGTACAGCTTCAGGGGATTCAACACCCTCTTCTGGTCTCCACAGGCACCCACACATAACACCCACACAAATATACACAAAAACAAAATCTTACAAAAAAATTAGCATTTCTTTTCCTTATTCTAAAACATTAAAACAAACAACACAATGTTTAATAGAAATACTGAGAGGAATAACTTTCCTTTTTCCCCTCTGAAAGTAATAGTCTTTTATCATTAAGGATGATGTTCAGTGTAGGTCATCTATAAACACCCTTTACTTATTTAATAAAGTTCCTTTTATATGTAAGATTGGTATTAAATCCTTTAACTATAATTGCAGACAGGTCATTCTCCATGTAGTTCTAACAATATCGCCATAGTTTGAAGCTGTTGTTAGACATGAGAACATTTATCTTGCTGTGTCATGAAGCTAAAATGATCATTTTATAATTTTTAGATGAGATAAATCATTACTATAAAATCAATCTTCATAATAGCTTTCTTTTGATAAGTGTAACAATGGTATATTATTTTTCATCAAAATTTCTTGTAGGTGGCATTTCATTAGGTTTTACTTTTCCATTGAGTATAATCATCTCTGCTTTAGAACAGAAATGTTTAGACTTTTTTACAGTAAATATGATTTGGTTAAAAACTTCCCTTTTACTATTTATTTTCTATTTGTCCAATCTGTACCTTGTTCTCTGTTTTGTTCTGCCTTTTTTTGGATTTTTAAAATTCCCTTTTATATTTCAATACCTTAGTTTACATTGTTTATGTCTAAATTTCAGGGTCTATTTTCAAGAAATACGACTCTTCGTGTACAGTATTGAAAGCTTAGGAAAGTACAATTCCATTTGAATTCTTGTATACAGGAGTAAGTCAGTTTATAGCTATTATAAAAAAAATGGCCGAAGTTAAAGATGGAATTTGGTATCTCTGATATTTAGACTTAAAACACAAAAACTAACTCATGTACAAACCTACTTATTTTCTTGCTGAGTAGCTTCATAAAGGTATCATTATTTATGACTTAATAATTTTGCTTATTAAAGTATAAAATTCAGAACCTAAAGCTGATTAATAATTATCTATGCTAACAAAACAGAACACTGAACCAGTGTAATAGGTTCCATCACGGCAAAATCAGCAACAAACACCAGAAAAGATACTATGGGTATATGGTGAACAAAAAGTCTTCCCTTTCTGCCAAAGAAACCCTAATTTGGTTAACTGTTCCTCTAGAACAGTGGCTCTCGAACTTCATAATGCAGTTCTTAATGTTGTGGTGACCCCAACAATAAAATTATTTCATTGCTACTTCATAACTGTAGTTCTGCTGTTACAAATTATAATATAAAAATATGATATGTAGACTCCAAAGGGATTGTGACTCACAGGTTGAGAACAGCTGCTCTAGAAACATAATAAAACTAGAATATTTGATTATTAGGCAATAATGCTTATGGGAGGAAGACCCATGATTGGTAGACTATCTGGAATAGGAAAACTAATTACCTAATAGAAGAAAGAATTACTGGATTTCTCTACAGGCAGCAACTCTTATAATCAGGACACACATTTTGGAGATTTTAAATTTATGCTTTCGGAGTTGTAAGGCTTAATGACTGCTATGAAGCATTAAGTCTCAAACCAGGGTAGCACTCTCCTACTCCAGTGTAAATCTTGTTTTGCTTGAACCATTTCAAGCAACCATTTCAGCTTGTACAAATACATCTCATGGATCAGCAAGACAGTTCAGTAGTTAAGTAGTTCAGTAGTGGTGTTTGCTGCCAAACCTGACAACCGAGTTTGATTACCCAGGACCCATATGGTAGAAAGGAGAGACCTCCCACCAGTTGTCCTTTGATCTCCATAGGCAACAGGCATGCTGTGGTCTTCTCCCACCCCAGTGTGTGTGTGTGTGTGTGTGTGTGTGTGAGAGAGAGAGAGAGAGAGAGAGAGAGAGAGAGAGAGAGAGAGAGAGAGAGAGAGAATGTGTAAATACAAATAAATAAAAAATTAAAGAATCTCACATAATTATAAGGAGAGACCCGTAACACTGCCTAACCATCTATTTGTACTTCCTAGGGTTATTCTGAATAGAACAGTCTTAAATGTGGCCTACAGGAATCTCATCACTCCATCTGTTTGTCATGTGGAACACTTCTATAATCCCTGTGCTTAGGAAAGATGTAGGATGATCAGTTCAAGGCTATCACTGGCTACAGAATAAATTTAAGGACAACCTGTGCTACAAGAGATCCTGTCTAGAAAATATGGAAAATTAAGAGAAAGCCAACATCTGGAGCAATGTGGAGGCTGAACAGGGAAGAATAACACAGAATGGAACTCTTCTTGTTCCCCTTTCAAATAGGTGAGCCCTTTACACTTCAAGTTACTCATCTAGTGAACACAGTGCTTAACTTCACTCAATAATTCCAAATCTCACAAGAAAGCAGACCTAGACAGCATCTTATTTGTGAGCAGATCAGCTGTTTTCCTACACAAACTATCTATGCCTGTCCTCTGCATCTTCACAGTCATATCTTTATTAAAATCTACCTGGAGGCTCAACAGGAAAAATGCACCAGGGAAAGGTATCAGTATCTCAAAAACTGAGTTTCTGAAATGAAATTAGCCTACTTCTTCTTGTCAACCTCATTTCTACAATCTTTTATGTCCTCACCTCTAAGAGGGACTACTGCATATTTGAAAACACCGAGTAAATTGTAGCACCTCCAAACAAATAAAGATCCATTTAAGTTATACTCCCAAATATATGAAACAGAATGAAATATTAACATAAATACAGCTGAGTTTTTATTTTTTATGTTTTTCTGTTCAAGCACTTATGAAGTTATTTTGAACAAAAACTTACTGTTTTAAGTTCTTGGCGCAACTGTTGATTGTAATTTGTGGACTCTTCCAACCGAGCTTCCAAAGCAGCAATTTTTTCTTCTTTTATTTCAAGGGACTTCTTAAGAGTGGATTCTAATTTTGATTCCAAAAGTTTGTACCTACTATCCAAGTACAAGAGTAATACAGTTTGTCACTAGATGTCAAAACATTTTTTAGAGACAATCTATGACTACAACACTGATGTATTAAATGAGATCTATAAGCTTTCATGTTTGATGTAAATTATACTCCCCTTAGTGGTAGTCACAGAACAAACTTAAGTAACTAAATAGAACTCTAATTACTATCAACACTACCAAAAGAACTATTAATGCTCAAAAGGGAAACTGAATAGTTAAATCCCCAAACATTTCTTTTAGTTTTATAAGACCAAAATAGAAAAAAGTTGATGTATCTATTATATCACATATATGTCTGTGATATTATGTATGCCTTTTTACATGATGGCCAATATGAGCAGTTAAGACTTAGAACTCAACCTAAGTTGGGCATGGTGACACACACCTTTTATTCCAAAATTTGGAAGGCACAGGCATGCCTAGCCTTCAAAGAGAGTTCTAGGCCAGTCAGGGCTGCATAAAAAGACCAAACAAAGAGCAAAACTAAACACGTCAATACTGGCTGTTTCTTCAAACAGTTACAGTAAAAGAAACAATGCTATAGTCATGTCACATAGTGGTAAGAGTTAGACAAATACCAATATTCTAGTTACTTTACAATATGTTAGAATTCATAAATCAGTTATTAAGTAGTTTTAAAAATTGTGCATATGTGATGTATGCATGTGTGCACATTTATGTGCGATGGGCAGAGGGGTTATCATTTTCTGTTGCTGTCTTAGTCCTGACAGGGTCTCTCACTGAACCTAGAGTTTTTCAGTCAAGCAGGATGGCCATCACATCCCAGAGGTCTTCCTCGTCCTCCTATTATACAATCCCTAATCTCTGACCCCACCCAGGGTTGCAGGCACACATACCTATACTCGACTTTCTACATGGGTACTAAGGATGCAAACTCAGATCTTCACACTTGCACAGCAATTTCAGAGTATACAGTAAAATAAAGGTCTCAGTTAATGCAATTTTTATACCTAAAGCTCCCAAAGAGAGAGCTGGGTGTGGTGGTGCATACTTGTAATCTCAGCACCTGAGGTCATTATCAGCAACATCACTAGTTAAAATCCAGTATGAGCTACACAAAACCCTCTACAAAGGAATCTAAAGGCAAAACCACTGGACAAATGAAACATCAGAAGGACAAATAATCAAGCGAAAATTATTCCAAGAAGAAAAGTAAACTGGCCTAACAGTATAGTACATTTTCAACATGATAGAATTTCATAAACCTCCCCAAATGTTTGTTTCTAATGTACTCTATAGACATATAATGCAAATGTCATTTTTGTATTATCAACTCCCTTAAAAATTAAGGCTGGCTTTTGAGTTGGAGGATGGCTCTCTCCTTTAGGAGAATCCAAAATCTGTCTCATGTAAGAAGAGCCACCTGGTATGGGACAGAAGAAAACCAAAATTAAGGGACTATTCTATCGCTGTTAATCTCATAATCCTTTGGTTTTGACTTTTTAAAACTTTTTAAGGTATAATTTATAAGATTATTATATATCTATATATAAATGCTCTGTTGTGATATTAATGGTCATACAGAGTACTAATTAATTCTAGAAATAAGCTTCATCCAGTTTCTTTGTACATGACTTCAGGCTTGAGTCTGAAGCAGGTAACTAGCAAAGTTTGTGTACCCTGGATATACTTTAACAGATTATGGTCCTTTAACTTCTCAGAGATCTGTTGCATATGACATTTAAAATATTTTAAGTTTTCTGCAGGAAACCGTGACCATTCCTGACAGTGACCTTTGAGGTCTCTAAGATGATAGGGTCCCACAGTGATGAATCCACTTGGATAAGCTGACAAAAATGACCCAAAGAGCTGTGGACGACAAACTGCTCAGGACAACTTTAAAGTGGTTAATTAAGATGGTCCAGCCTCACAGACTACTCCAGTCAGGACTTCAGATAAGCCCTGCCCTTTCCCATTACACTAAGAATGGACAACAGCTAGCTCTCCCAGGACTTGACCATTATCTTCATTTCCTCAGGGTTCACGAAAGATGCCGTTGCCCTCAAACAACAGGAATTAATTTTAAGAACATGACACCCACATTCCCAAGAGGTAGTGAGTGGTTTTTGGTTGTTCAGTGGATTATAGATGTTTAGTATTGTTTAAGGGGTTTGGTTGCAAGCTGTTTTTGGTCATATAGTCAGGAAGGAAATTAAGCAAAGGAAATTAGATTCAGGGATTTCATTCTGAAAAGAAAAAGGGGGATACAGGAACAACAGTGTAAAAGGGTATATTATTCAATCTACTTTTAAACTAAAAAGCAACTATTAATCTCAAATATTTTATATTGGTATGGATTTTTTTTGTATATTGACACAAATTTAAGGTTGTTTTTGCTAGAACACACTATATGTTTTCTCTGTTGTTTAAGGTATTGTACCTATGTAGCTCATTTAAAAATGTAATGTAAAGTTCTAGACGTTGAAAGCTACCATCAAAAACTATTTAGGATAATAAAGAAATGCAGGTTAGTAGTTCATCATCTATAACAATCAAAGTTGTAGTCATAACAGGTATATTTTCCAGGTCAAACATATATTTTAAACAGATAGATGGTCTTCAAACACTTCAGAGATCTGCAGACAATGGAATTTAGTGTTTTAATAATAGGCTTTTCATGAAAGCGAGACACATCTACTAGCAGCAACAATTTACTTCAGAAAGGATGATGGACAACAAAGAACCTCCACACGGAGTTTGCTTTCATTGTGGCAAAGTTAGCCACTGGGCAAGAAACTGCCCTTGCCATGACTGCTGACAGTATGCTGTCCAAACTGGACAAGCACAATACTAAGGAAGTGGACTGCTGAACTTTGCCAAGATAAGGTAGGACAGTATTTCAAAATTCCTGCTTCACAGAAAAATCTGTCAAATATTCTAGGCCTGTAGGTCAAAGATGGATGTCCCAACATTGCAGAAAAACCTTGGGTGACTGTCTAGGAAGTCATGGGTGACTGTCTAGGCAGTCAGATGTCTCTGTCATTTCTATAGTTTTGGAAGTTGCTTGCTTTGCACTTCCTGTTTACTCATGTAATATATCTTTCTTGGATTGCTGATGGGGTTGAAACTATAGTTACAGTTTTCCATATTACCAAATTCAAAAAAGAAACTCACAAAAGAGATATAAAGTATAAGACTGAGAGACATAAAAGCTTAAGTTGGTTATCTGAGAAAATGTTTTAAGGTCTAAAGATTTTTCTAGTTTGGTAATACAAGTTATGATAATAACTTTGGAGTCACCATGATAGGACAGATTGAGTCTTTTCTCTGTATTTGCCAAATAAAAATTGACTGGACATTGCAAATGTAATTCTTAATTGATAATTATTCTTATTGTATACAGTTTTATTTTGTCAAAGCTAAACCCTTTCCTTTTTATTTAGGCAATACCTGGAAATCACTCTTATTGTGTGTAGTTTTACAGTTAAAACCTTTCTTTTTTATTTAGACAAAAGGGGAAAATATTGCAGGATATTTGTTTGCACTGACATAGAGACCAGAAATAAAGTTTACCTTGATTCAGAGGGCAGATTTAGGAACTAGCTGACTAGAATTAGTCATAGAGGTTTTGGAGGACCCAGCATGCGGACAGAGACAAAGGAAGTAGTAGGGAGGGGCTTAGAAAGATTCATGGTCTTTTTGGATCAAGGAAGGAGACAGAGAGGATGTCACTGGAGGCTTCTCCACCACTTCTCTGATTCAAGGTAAAGTTTATTGGCAGTCTCAGAGTAATAATGCGAATATCCCACTATACCATCCTGCCTGTTACTATAGTTAACACTTTAAGAGTTATTTTTATTTATGTGCATGAATGAATAGATGCCAAATGTACAAGTGCTTATAGAGGCCAAAGGGGTCATACAACATAGGTGCTGAGAAGTGAACTTGGGTCCTCTGTAAATATAGCAAGTACTTTTAGCCACATAGCTAGTTTTTCTTTTCTTAAAATTTTTTATTTAAAAGTTTTTTTCAATTTACATACTGACTACAGTTCCTCCTCCCGCTCCCCACACCTTCCATCTACCCAACCCCCCCATCCACTCCTCAGAAAGGGTAAGGTCTCCAATAGAGAGTTAACCAAGTCTGACATAGCCTCTTTTCAGCATCCATAGTTAATTTTTATATTTTCGTCCCCAAAAGATTTTAAATTTCATGAATACTTAGAATAAATCTCATTCATTTTGTTGTTGGATTGATTCTAAAGCACTTTTTAATACATTTACTGGGTCTGATTTTGGCTGTGTTTAATTCTGATAGTTGAATCGTTTTAGACAGTTCTGGAAGTATGTAGAAAAAAATAAAAATCTCAGGTGAGCAGATAAAATTTCTGAAAATATAAATTTCAAGAAACAACTATATTTAAGAAGAAAATAGGATAAAGAGACAAAAGCATCTGTTCACAACTGTAGCAATGACTTACTTTGTTATGTATTTACATATTTGATCCCACCAGTAACCTACATATGCTTTAATGATAAGAAACCAAACTTTAGTAATAGTTGTATCTTCAAAGTGGCAGTGATGTTAATTATAAAGATAAGTGTAAGAAAGGGATTAGGAACATCACCTCATGCTGAGAGGCATAAATTCCAAGATGGAGAAGATTAAATATTTAAAGTATTTGTATCTGTGAGCCTCTATTTCATTTGTAACATAAAAGCTTACTAGTTAAAAGAAGCTGATTTAGTGGCTTAAGACAAGGCATTCTTTTCTGTTTTCCCCAAATTTAGTTATCAAATGTTTCCAATCCCATTTCCTGAAAGTTTTGTTGACAATATACTCAAAAGCTCTCATTACATAAACAAACACATGGAGCTGGATGTGGTCATTTAATACCAGCACTTGGAGGCAGAGGCAGGTGGATCTCTGAGAGTTCAAGGCCAGTCTGGTCTACAGAACAAGCTCCAGGACAGCCAGGGCTGCATAGAGAAACCCTGTCTTGAAAAAACAATAATAACAATGATACTAAACAAACACAGAATAATGGATGTTATTACATCTTGTTTGCAGGTTTTAAATTGCTCTAAGAACCAATAAATATCGGGTTCCTGCACAATAAGGATTGGAAGAGGTGACAAGCCCTAAGAAGGGCCCATCTAAACTAGGCTCATAAGTTTTTAATGAAAGTGTCACTTAGGTCAAAACATGCTTTGCCAACAAACTGAAATATAGTGTTCTATAAACAAAAGGTAATTTGAATAAAGAAATGATATACATTTAGAATCTATACTAAGATAGTCGATTAAATTGGCAATTAACATTCTGATTAAATCAAATGAAGAATTACCCCAGGAAGTTAATTTAATAATAGTTGCCTGACTTGTTTTTAAATTTTAAATATTTTCTAAGATTTATTTATTTTAATGGTATGTTTGCCTGAATATATGTCTATGTACTTATATCCATGCTTGGTGTCCAGAGACATCAGAAAAAAGTGATAGAACCCTGGAATTAGGATAGTTCTGCACACTCACAAGGGTGCTGGGAATAAAAACCCCCTGTCCTCTCCAAGAGCAACAACTATTTTTGTTGTTCTTGTTTGGCTTCAAAACAGGGTTTTTCCATGTAGTCCTGGCTGTTCTGGAGCTCTCTCTGTAGACAAGGCTGGTCTTGAACTCAGAGATCTGGCTGCCTCTATCTTTAAGGTGCTGGGATTAAAGATGTGCACCAACAACTGCTGGGCTGCAGCAAGGATTCTCTGATCATTGTGCCATCTCTAGGCTCCTGGCTGCCTGACTTATAACTGAGTAGGAAAATGCCTAAAATTATTTCTTTGTATTACAGAGCTGACCATTTAAATATTTAACCTACCGACTAGTCTCAAAACTACATTATTAAATGCCAAATAATAAGCATTAATTCTTTCTAATTTGTATATATTAATCTGTATTAACGTATATGCGTAAGATATCAAAGCTAGAATAGTAAATAATACAATGTAACTTGTATCAAGGTAATGGTACCAATGAATTAAAATCTATTCTACATAAAACAGAATTCTTTTTATTTTCTGTGTGTACGGTACGTGATTATGTATTCTAGTGGACATCTGGTGTCTTCCTAGATCACTCTTATGTACTGAAGCTCAGTCTCTTGATGAACCAGAAAATGAACAATTTCAGTTTGTCCATCTAGCAAGCTTGCCTGGAGATTATAGGTGGCCACTATGTCCCACATGGCTTTCACATTAGTCCTGAAGATCCTAACTCTGGTCTCCATGATTGCAAAGTGAGGGCTTTATCAACTGAGCCATCTCCCCAGCCTCAAATAATATTATTATAGAAAAAGGTTAATTACATTTGTTTGTGTATATGTGTGTGTGCACATGTGTAGGAGCATGTGTGCCACAGCATGTGTATGGAGGGCAGAAGTTGCAAGAGTTGGTTTCTCCTTCTACCATGTAAGTCCTGAGATTTATGCTTATAGGCTATCAGACTTGGCCTCAGGAGCCTCTACCTACTGAGCCTTCTTATTGGCCCACAAAACAGTATTCTTAAGTCTAGCTGAAACACATGGCCCTTTGGCTACTAAATAAAAGACTACTTGGTAGATCTCTGTGAGTGCAAGGCCAGCATGGTCTGCAGAACAAGTTCCAGGACAGCGAGGGCTGTACAGAGAAACCCTGTTTTGTAAAACAAAACAAAATCAGATTATTCCTAACTAAAAAACTATGATTAACATTGAAGAACAGAAATTTTAAAAGAAATCTGTATCAATTACTTTAAAAGTTAAAGAGTAATTTTTATACTGTTTGTCCACATCACTTTTAGACACTAATTGTATCTCAATATGTATTTTCCTTTGTTTTATATTTTTCTCTTTTTGGTCCATGTCTGGCAACAAAATAAAAGAACTGAGCCACTTAGCCAAATGAAAACCAAAAAGGTTAATTTCCTGAAAGGAATGTTTTGTCTGTTGGTTCTTCACTCTACTCTCAAAGGCGGTTTCTAATCTTCTGCCACTTCTGGCATCGTGCTTTTATATAAATTGTCTTCTTACAGTTACTGGGTTGTCTTTATTCAATTTTTTCTGTTCTTACAGAACTTTCTCCAAAGCAGGAAGGAACCAGAAACAAGAAGATATTACTGTTTGGGCACAATCTCCCCAGATAAAAACTCCAGTGATTTGCTCACACAGTGCTCACCTGTCGTCAGTGCTCTGCTCATCGTGTAAGAGTCGCTCTTTATTTAAGCCTATCTTCTCAAGCTCATGCGTGAGCTTTTCGAGATCATTGTTCATTTGTTGTGTCTTCAATTTTTCACTCACTAAGTCCTTATTTTAAAAAGAATGTACAATTCATATGTCAAGAAAAGAAAGTCACTCAAGACTCTAATTATTACAACAGAAGACAATTTCAACCAGATAAGGTCACTGACACTGTCTTTATTAACAAGAAGAAGCTAAGGAGTATACTACACCCAAGCTGAAACCATTTAATAATCTCCTGTTCAAAATACTGTCTAAAAAACATTTTTATTAGAGACAAACTCTTTCCATGTGCTGCTACTTCTTTATAATGCTATGCTATAAAATGAGAAGAAACTCTTTCCTGGTAAACACACAAGATAGGTTTGAAAACTGTAAAGAACCTCCAATATACCCAAGGACTTTAAAGAAACACAAAAACTTACGTGCACATTGGTTCCTAGAAGAGGCCTAACACATTGATCTAAAGACTCAGGGACATGTTTATTGGCCTGTTGCTCATATTGGGAAGTTCCTTCTTAATGTTTTGCAATAGAAATGCAGACCACAGAACTGTAAGGTATCCCTGTCCTCATGCCAACATCCATTTCCATACCTGAGAATGAGTACAGACCCTATTTTCTGACGTATTTCTGATGTTGCAAGTATTATAAGAGATACCACCAACCTAATCTTATGTCAGAATTTTCAATAGTGCAGTGTTGCAGTTTAAGTTGAACCTGATTTCCATTCTCAGGCATCTCAAAAATCACAGGGCTTTGGAGTTTGAAAAATCTGAGATTGAATGCAGAAATTTAATTCTTTTATTAATTCTATGATTCTGAGTAAGTTAATATTTCTGAACTTGTTTGCTAATATGAAAGTTAAACAATATTTAAATGACTGGTTGTGAAAATCATATCAATTTATTTGAATATAATCTACATGTGACTCCTTTACTCCCCTGGTAAAATCACTCACTCTAATTAATAATACCCTATTACTAACATTTTTAAATGTAATTTAAACTTTTCATCTAAATAGGAAAGTTAGAAATTATTTCTAGTTCCAATTCCAGAATTCACCGAAGTATAGAAAAGGTGATACAAGTGAAAAATGGGTTCAATAAATGTGGGGTACAAATACAACAATGTCAGTAGCTTAGCTTAGGTGAACACACTTACCTCACGTAACGTCACCAAGGTTTTCATGTCAATAGTTGCTCTCTTTACAAGCTCCTTGTTTTCTTTCTCTAATTCTTTCAGACGAATACAGGACTCTTTATATATACTAATTTCTTTAAATAAAGTTTTGTTTTCTTTTTCCAGATTTCCAATTTTCACATTATTTTCTTCTAATGTGGTATCTTTTATTTCTGCTTGTTGCCGGAGTCTCTTATTTTCCTTCTCCAGCTGTTTCTTGTCCTTTTCAAGTTGAGATGTCTCTTGCTCTAACGATTTATTTTCTTTTTCTAGTTGTTCAAGTCTTTTGCTAGATATTTTCAGTTCTTCTAGGTTTTTTTGTAATGTTTGATTTTCCATCTCTAAGTCTTGTAGCTCACTCTCTAATTGTTGGATTTTTTTATTGCTATTTTCCAGAGCTTTCTGTAGCCTTTGATTTTCTGTGTCTAGCCCCTGGTAGCTCACTTCCAAACGTTCTGTCTTCTTAAAAGAGGCTTTCATGAGCTCCAGGCCCTTCTTGAGCTGCTCCTTCTCACTCTCCAGCTCCTTGTTCTCCAGCTGGAGCTGGGCCATTTTCATGCTTGCGCACTTCAGAGACTCCACACTCCTTCGCAGCTCCAAGTTTTCCTCATCAAGTTGGGAATTCTCTTTTTCTAGGGATTCTAACTGAAAAGTAAGATTTTTAAAGCTATCCAAAGTTTTTTTTAATTTTCTATTTTCTCTTTCTAGCTCCGAATTTTCTTGTTCTAGTGCCTCAATTTTTTCACAAGTAATCTTTAAATTAGTTATCTTCTTCTGTAACAATTCATTTTCTTTTCCAAGATGATGCAACTCGTTTTCAAGCTCTTCTGTTCGCTCCCCCTTTTCTTTATAATGCTCCAATTCTTTCTTTATTTGTCTTTTTTCAAATTCAATCTTGCTTAGTTTCCCACTTGTTTCTTTGATAGATTCATGGAGAATTTTGTTTTCTTTTTCAATGTCTTTCACCCTTGCCTCAGCACTAATCTGGGAGCGTTGCCGTAAGGAAGACACTGTTTGATTCAGATGTTCATTTTCCTGCTCCAATATTTTAATCTAATTAAAACAAAGAATAAAATGTAAGCTTACAATGAATAAACATAGTCTTTAAACTATCAAAAACTAACAAGAAAAGAACATGGATACCAGAGTGCATGGCTTACTGTTTTAATATGAAAAATATTTACTGAAAGGCCACTTTGTATATGTACTGTCAGGCCACTAAAGTTCATGTTTTCAGGGGTTTTACAATCTAAAGTAATATCTAAAAGAAAAGTATTTACAATTAAAGTGATCTTCAGATTGTTTAGATTTGATCTACTTCAAATATCTTTAAGGACCTAAGGTTTTAATTTTCATTAAATAATATTTATATTGCCTACCTACAAAGATGGGTCCTTGATAAGAATGCGTACATTATTTGTTTGTGTATATGTCATTTCTAAAAGAAACTTTTAATTGGATAACATATAAACAATAAAATGCGCTAGTACATCTGAAAACAAATCATCTGATTTGCAGCATAACATGTTCTGTCACCTCCCTTCTTCCTTGTTACTGGGGAGGGAGTGCTGTGCATTTTCTCCAACTTCTCTTTAAAATCTGCAGGGCAATTATTCTACAGACACCTAAAAGCACAGGAACTGAAGAACATTTATAATAAATTATCATTATTAAGCAAACTAGCAATTTAAATTTTCTGAGTTTCTCTTCAAAGTTTCCAAAATATATGATATCGAATATGTAAAACAATATAGCGATTCCTCCCTAAGACAGAATATATTTCAAGATCTTCCATGAATAACCGAAACTGCAAAGACTTCTAAGTCTGTACATACTGCTTTGTTTCCACACGCCATGCTGATAATTTATTAGGCACAGTAAGAAGATTAACAATAATTTTATCATAGGTCTCAGTGTATTTTTCCTTTCCTCACTACATGGAAAACTCGAAACTTCTCATCTTAAGGAAGTACTTACCAGCTTCTCTGACATATGAATAGCTAATGTTACTACTTTTACAACTTAGGGCCATTATCAAGTAAGAACAGGTGACACTGTGACACAAGGGTGACAAGCAGTAGTAGGCAGTAGTGGATCTACAAGGGGGAACTTGTGTGGGCAAAATAACCATTCACGTGCATGGCCTGGACGCTACTGAGAACAATAGACCACTTAGAATTTACAGACTGCTGATTTCAGGAAACGGGGATACAGAGGATGACTTAAAATTTTTGAACTGTAAAAGACGGCAGGTTACAGTGAAATGGCAGAAGCAAAACTACACATAAAAGGGAGCTCATTGCAGCAAGTCAGAAATCTAGAATGCTCTAGGAGGTTTCCGTGCAGTGGTGTTTGAGTGGGAAATACACGAACCTGCCTCTCCGAATTTTCTCTAAGCGTTTCAATTGTTTTTTCAAGCTGAGCTTTCTCTTTCATTAGATCCTTGCTTAAATTTTGACAATTCTGAAGACTTCGCTTTTCTTGAATAATTTCATTTTCAAGAATTTCAACCTAGAGAAATTAAATCACAAAACCAACATAATACATAACAGACAAAACATTTCATATCAAAAGACTAAAGTTAAAATCAATTTAATATTCAAATAATAAAAGTTAAGAATCTCATATAGAATTTCAAGTAGCATTTCATGTTAATTTTATGAGCTGCATAAAATCGACAAACATGACTCTTTTTCTCTCTTTATGTTAAGACAAATTTGTATTTTTGAAATACAAAGGCAGAGCAAGAAGTGAGTATAATGTGCTAATGAGGACTACCCAGGTCTCACTGGAAAACTCTTGGCTATAGTGGATTTGTAGTATACAATCTTCATTAGCCTAGGAAGTTCAGTAAGAAAGGAAGAAGAAATTATAAAAGATCAGGAAGGCAAAAAAAGATGTGGAGTTTGATAAAACAGCAAACAAGAGACTCGGCAAAAATAAAAGGCATAAATAAAAATAAAAGACAAAAATAAAAGGAGAAAAAAAGAATAATACTGAAGAAATAAACTGCAGTAAAATCTTACATTTTCAGCCAGGCATGGTGACATGTGAATAGTGAGACCTTGCTGCACCTCCTGACAAAACTTCAAATGTTTACTTATTTATGCAGTAGTGGGGATTAAACCCCTCATGTTGTGGCACTGACCACACTAGGCAAGCACTTCAGTCACTGAGCTATATTCTCGCCAGTCTGCAGTGTTACAAGAAAGGGGCTAAAGGAAGTAACAAGCTAGAATCCTTGCACCCTCCACTCTCTCTTCCTTTGCTCCCCTCCAAGCTCCTGACCATTGAGTTCTGCTTCATCACATGCCAAGAAGCAATGGAGGAGCCAGAGAAAAGGCTCTGTGGTTAGGGTTATTTTTCTAAAGGGTCTGGCTTCAGTTCCCAGCACCCATGTGGAGGCTCACCACCAATGATAACTCTAGTTCCAGGGGATCTGATGCCCTCTTCTGATCTCCTTGAGCATCAGACACACACGGTACACAGACATAGAGGAAAAGTAACCATATACATAAAAAATAAAAACTATTTAAAAAAGCCACAGAGCAAGTCCACTGTAGACTGAGAAGCTCTGAAACCGTGAGTAAAGTAAGTTTTTCCTACTTATAACTTTTTCATGTCAGGTATTTTAAAATCACATAAAGGAAGTAGATACATGGGAGGGTCTAGAGAGAGAACTAGTAGGGGAAAATGATATAATCTCAACAAATATTTTTAAAAGATTCTCACCAGCCCACAGTTGTATAGTTAAGTAAAATAAATGTGGTAGGCTGAATTGCCTCAAATATTTTAAAATCCATGAGCTCAAACAAACACTACATAACCAACAGTCTGAGTTATCTCAGGAGGGCATGGGGAACCAGTTCACAGTCTGAGTCAGGGGAAAGGATACCAGAGCTCTTCAGTCAGCTGATGATTTGAGTAAATCATACCTAAGAGCAGGAGCTTTCAAAAGGAAGCTTTCTTTGTAATAAACCCAATTAACAAATTATGAAAAATATAATTAGAATATCAGAATTTGTTAAACCTCTTAATTAATCACAGGAACCAAACTTTCCGTAACACCACACAAAACAGAAAGCAGACAAGACATGCCTCCTAAATGAGATATACACACACTCTACAAATATTCTTGGTTAAAAAAAATCATTTTAAAGCACATTTAGTCTGTAGATAAAAGAAATACAGAATACAAAAGAACTTGCTAGGTGACAAAACAAGGGAAGTATCTAGACTGTGGACAAATTATAACATACCTAATTCTGTTAGCAGAAAACACGCTAGGAGAAACGGAGGGGACTTACATGCTAATTCAAAGACTTTGGTAATACAGTAATTGATTATACATCTCTCAGCTGTATTCAGCCTACTACACAATATAGTCAGCCATGGAGGCACATAACCGTTTAGTCCCAGCACTCAATCCCCATGAGTTTGAAGCCAACCTGGTCTACATAGCAAATTCCATGCCAGTGAGGGTTACAAAGTGAGCCCTGTCTCAAGCAAACAAACAAAAAACTCAATGTAAAAAATAAAGAACAGAATAAACTGAGAAAAGTGGAAAAACTTGACAAAAATGTTTGAAGTACTTTCCAAAGGATTTTTTTTCTCTTTTACTTTTTTATTTTTTAAACTTTAACTTTATTTCATGTGCATTGGTATAACAATGTCAGATTCTCTTGAACTGGAGTTACAGACAGCTCCAAGCTGCCATATGGGTGTTGGGAATTGAACCTGGGTCCTCTGGAGAAGCAGTCAGTGCTCGTAACTACTGAGCCATCTCACCAGCCCTCTCTTTTACTTTTTAATTTATTTTTTTATTTTTTAGTTTCTTGAGACAGGGTTTCTCTGTAGTTTTGGTGCCTGTCTTGGAACTCCCTCTGTAGACCAGGTTGGCCTCGAATTCAAAGAGATCTTTCTGTCTCTGCCTCCTGAGTTCTGGGATTAAAGGCATGTACCACTGCCTGGTCTCCAAATAATTTTTTTTTTTTTTTAAATAGAGTAGTGCTCTACAGTCTTAGACTCTTAGGAGGCTGAGGTAGGATGACTTCTTAGAATTCATGAGATTTGAGAGTAATCTCGGTAATACAAATTTGTTTTTAACAACAAAAAGTTAATTTGGGGGAGTAAGAGGCCTGGAGACAGGGCTAAGTGATTAAGAGCACTAGCTGCTCTTGCAGAAGACAAGAATTGGAGTCCTAGCACCCACCGGGAAGCTCATAATTGCCTGTAATGCCAGTTCCAGGGGGATCTGATGCCCTCTTCTGGCCTCCGCAGACACTGCATACAGTGCACAGACATGCAAGCAGACAAAACACACACAAACATAAACTAAAAACAAACAATAAAACCTTTAAAAAGTTAATTTTTCTGCTGTGACATCACTGTTCTTCTAGAAACTCCTTACTTTTTGGAGATTAACATTCTAACGTTTTAGTTTCAAAATGATCACTGATCCCATGGCTGTGAGGAGGAAACAGGAAATAATAAAATAAGATTAGCTGCAAGTGGGTTCTTAAATTTCTTTCTTTGAAGTACTGAGGGTTGAATCAAGGAATTCTCCATATTATCAGGCAATTGCTCTACCACTGAGCTGTATGACCAGCCCCAAATTCAGCTCACTATTACTGACTGAGTCTGGATGACAGTAGAGGGCTTGGTGCATCCATTCTATTTATGAATACTTGAAAAGAGCTTAAACAATATATTACAAATGGAAAATAAAAGTACTAACATTTATATGATATTAATATTTATATACTAACATTTGAACATTACAATAAAAATTGAATTTTTATTTACCTTTTTATTTAGTCTCTGGTTTTCTTTTTCAATTTTCAGGATTTTGGAAGTGTTGCCTTCTGCAGAGTCCATAGTACTCCGAAGTTCTTCTACAGTTTTTGTCAAGCTTTGGTTTTCCATCTCCAACTTTAATAACTTACTGGAAGTCAACTCATTTACCTCATGGCCCAAGGATTTCTGTGGTGCTATAATATTGAAAAATATGTCACTGGTAAATTATTTTTACCTTTTCATATTAAAAATGCTTGACTTCTCATGTATCCTGACACTTGATCTTTAACTTTGTAAAAATGTAAGTTATATAAGAGACACTATTAAAAAACTAAATGAAACAAAGTCTTGAGCTTCTACCATATACAGTTTAGACTAAAGAGACCATAGAATTCTAATTCCATGAGATATTATTTTGTAATGGCTACGTCCAAGTCAATGAATCTTGGGTTACTCTATAAATTACAGATATTGTCCTGCAATCTTACAAGATCACCTTGACTCAAATAAGAAATATAAGGTATATCATAAAATTTTGGAGCAACTTCAAAGATTAAAAGGCAGCTGAAGAAGAACCCTTAAAAATGATTTGAAGATCTTATATACTGCTCATATTCTGGACTAAGATGCTAATGTTCAGCTTAGGAGCAAAGACCACTACCATCTGCTCTATTTTGTCATGACAAAGTATCTTCATAAGTAGATTTTTTTAAAAACAATTATTTATCTGTGGATTAGTGCTCTGCCTGCATGTATGCCTACATGCTACAAGAGGGCACTAGATCTATTATATATGGTTGTGAGCCACCACATGGTTGCTGGGAATTAAACTCAGGACCTCTGGAAGAGCAGGCAGTGCTCTTAGCTTCTGAGCCATTTCTCTACTCCCATCATTCTTGAGTATAGCATCACTGTCAATTCAATCTGGATTAGATATTTAAACAAGAACAAAATAAGTTCACTTGTTAGAATATGGCACTGTGCACAGTTTATTCAAATTATATATAATGGTTTGATCTACAAAATAATTCGTATAATTTTCCATTATTATCATTGAAGAATGTAAAAAAATTGAGAATTATGGAAATTATCTATGTTATTTCTTATTATTTTGTTTTTCAAGACAGGATTTGTTTTGAAAAGTTGTAGCCCTGGCAGTCCTAGGACTTGCTCTATAGATCAGGTGTGGACTTGAACTCAAGAGATTCGCCTGCCTCTGCCTTCAATTTCTGGGGCTAAAGGCATGCACCACCACCACCTGGCTTATTTATGTAAATCTTAAATGTACATTTTCACATAATTTATTTAGGTTCTCATGTTAGTACCAATATACTTATTTTTTAACTGACAAGTAAAATTTATATTCAGAGCATTTAACATGAAGGTCTAACATACACATACACACCTATGGAATAGCTAAATGAGGTTATGAAGGATATGTATTACTATACATATTTTTGTGGCTAAAAACATTAAATTTTACTCTGTTAGCAATTCTCAAGCATACAAATAAATGGCTGCCATTAACTGTAACCACTGATGTACAACAGACCTTATGAACTTATTCCTATCTGAAATCCTATCCTCTTTGTCCAACAGCTCATTTTAACAAGCAAACTTTTAAAGATTCCACAAGGATGGTTCATTACAATATAACATAGTATCCTTCAAGTTCATGCATGCTCTATCATGTAGTATTTACTTTTTCACACGGTTCATTACATATGACATAATATCCTTCAAATTCATGCATGCTCTCTCATGTAGTATTTACCTTTTCACACGGTTCATTACATATGACATAATATCCTTCAAATTCATGCATGCTCTCTCATGTAGTATTTACCTTTTCACATGGTTCATTACATATGACATAATATCCCTCAAGTTCATGCATACTCTATCATATAGTATTTACCTTTACACACGACAAATGCACTAACCTAGGTGACGTGAATACTATTGGAATAGACATGAAAGTGCAGATATCTTTCATAAACTATATAAATTTTGGCTACGTATACTCCTAGGAATAGGACTGCTGAATCACATTATTTTGTTTGCTGTTTTTTTTTTTTGAGAAACCTGTTTTCCACATTGGGTATACTAATTTACCCTGCAATTAAGAGTATGCATTAAGTTCCTCTTCTCCACAACCTGCCAACATCAGTGTGATGATTCATTTTCATTTGTTGATTTGGTTATATTTGGAATCACCTAGGAGAGATAGTTCTGAGTAAAGAGAAATGTGAGTGAATCTTACTGGCTGGGGCCACAGGCTGAGTGGAGCAGAGCACCAGGGCTATTCTCCCTCTCCTTTCCAACTGTCTACAATGTCACCATCTATCTCATGCTCCTGCACTGTCATCTTTGCCAGGATGGACGGTTCCCTTTTAAAACATGAGCCCAAACAACTCTTCCATCCTTAAGCTATTTTGTCAAACGTCACAACAAAGAGGTGATGTATGTGCTTATCTTCCGTGTTTACAACAGCCACTGTAACAATGGGCAGTGCAGATAGGCTGTGGATTTTCATCTTTATGATGATTAAGACACTCAACATCTTTTTATGTACTGTCATGTTTTAAGAAATGCCTACTACTGATACTCTTTGCCTCTTTTGTGTGTATACATGTGGTCCTGGGAATTAAACTCAGGTCTTTTGTGCATGCTATGAAAGAACTCTACTATACAATTACTTTTCCTGGTTCTCAGATCAGTTTTTAATAAGGTTACTTCCTTTTAACTATTGAGTTTCTTACAGATCAAATGTGTATTTCGCAAACATATTATACTATAAACTATCTTGATTGTTTCATTTTGTACAGAAACTTTTTTGCTTTTGCTGTTTGTGATCTGGGTATACTTTTTAAAAAAGTGCCTAAACCAAGATCATGAAACTTTCTCCCTGTATTTTCTTTCATAGTTTTACAGTTCCAGGTCTTCCATTTATTTAAGCCTTTCATCGATTTATACTTGTGTGAAATCACAGTCTAATTTACTCTTTTACAATAGAATGTAATTTTCTCAGCATCATTTATTGAAAAAATTATACTTCTCTGTATCATTTCCCTGTCATTTTTGTCAAAATTCAGTTGAACATAAATGCATGGATTTATCCTTGGGCTTACTATTCTGTTACACTTGTTTATTATTTTGCTTTTGTTGTTGCTAGTATTTGTTTATACAGTATGCTATTTTGTTTGTATAGATGTGTAGACTTTTAAAATCACATATTATGATTCCCCTGTGTTCAGAATGTTTAATTATTCATAGTTCTTTATATTTTTACATCAATATTAGCATTGTTTCTTTTCTATGTCTTTGTTTCTCAAGATGGATTCTCTTAGCTCAGGCTGGTCTTGAATTCACTAACTAGACAAGGTTTGAACTTGTGATCCTCTTGTATCTGGCTCTGGAGTCATGGCTATAGCCACCACATCCAATACTGTTTATCATTTCTGGGTTTTAAACTGTATTTTAGTAGACTGCAGTGAATCTATAGATCACTGTGGTTAGTATGAACGTTTTAATAACATCAATTTTTGTAACTACTGAATATGGGATACTGTTCCATTCCTCTTCTTTTTTAGTGATGTCCTACAGTTTTAGCATAGTCATTTTTTACTTCCTTTTATTTTAGTGTTCTAAAAGGTTTACTTTTCCTGGATGGTGGTAGTGTCAGCACTCGAGTTTGAGGTCGGCCTGGTACACAGAGAAAGCTCCAGGACAGTTAGAACAGTTACACAGAGAAACCCTATCTCAACTGAAAAAAAAAAGTTTATTTTCACTTTTTGTTTATATGTATTTGTGTCTGTGTTTGTGCATGAGGATGTCTAATGTGTGTGGGTGCCTTTTAAGGCCAGAGGAGTGTGCCAAATACTCTGGAGCTAGAGTTATAGGAGGTTGTGAACTGCCCAACATGGATGCCAATAACTCCTGTCCTCTGGAAGAGCAGTAAGCACTTTTAACCACTGATTCATCTCTGTAGTCTCAGTAAAATTTATTTTTACATGTTTTATTTTTTAGGAACTTACAAAATATTTTAAATTACATTTTAAAACATTTTTATTTTTG
The DNA here is from genome assembly GCF_982192425.1 of Myodes glareolus. Lineage (NCBI taxonomy): Eukaryota > Metazoa > Chordata > Mammalia > Rodentia > Cricetidae > Myodes > Myodes glareolus. The sequence goes on along the minus strand of NC_142033.1, from coordinate 98,386,743 downwards.
TGTGTGGGCATTTTGTCTTCATCTTTATCAGTGAATCACTTGTATACCTGATGCTCTTGAAAGCATGAAGAATGCATTAGATGCCGTGGAACTGGAGTAACAGGACAGTTGTAAACTGCTATTTGAGTACTGGGAATCAAACCCACGCCCTCTGCAAGAACAGTCAGTGTTCTCAACCACTGAACCTTTCTCTAACCCTAACTCACATTTTAAAAACTCAATGTGTTGTTTTTCTCCTTTTACCATTTGGGTCTTGGGGACTGAACTTAGGTCACCAAGACTAGTTGCAGGTACAATTACCTATGAGCTATCTTGCCAGTCTAATTTTTTCTTCTTTTTTTAAACGACTTTTTTTTTGTTTTTTTTTTATGTGCACTGGTGTTATGTCTATATGAGAAGTGGGAAGTCTTTCTGTCTGTGTGTTGCTTTTATCGGTTAATGAATAAAGCTGTTAGGACCCGTGGCTTAGCAGAATAAAGCAAGGTGGGAATTCCAAGCCAATGGAGGAAGAGAGAGTAGGCAGAATTGAGGGGATGCCATGGAGCTGTCACTGGAGACAAACTTCAGGGAACCCTGCCGGTAAACCACAAGCCTCATGATAAAATATAAAATAATGAAAATGGGTTAATTTAAGATATAAGAGCTAGCTAGCAATATGATTAAGCTATTGGCCAAATAGGATTGCGAATAATAAAGTTTCTGTGTTATTATTTTGGGTCTTGGTGACCGGGATCCAACAGAGAGTGTGAAATTCCCCTGAGCTGGAGTTACAATTGTGAGCTAGCACGTGGGTGCTGGGAATTGAAGTCAGAGTCTCTGGATGAGCAGCCAATGCTCTCAATCACTGAGACATCTCTCCAGTCCTGTTTCTTAATAGACACTACAAGTGATATTGTTTTATTGAATAATCTGTTCTTATTTTGACTTTATATTCCTAATCTTTATCAAGTTAAGTTTTTTGTTTATAAACTTACAATTTTATGGTACGTGTACGTTTATGTTGTAAACACAATTTAACTCCTTTCTAGTTTGGATGCCTTTCATTATTTTTTCTTGTCTAACTACTCTTGTAGAATTCTAACATGTTGAAAAGAAGTGGCAAGTATATCCAGTTTTGTCTTAGTAATGATGGAAGTAAGAAAGGGTTTAATATTTTCATTGTCAGGTATATGGTGACAGCATGAACTTGTTACTCACGGCTTTCATTATGTTCAGTTACATTACTCTATACTTCATCTGTTGAGCATTTTTATGTCAAAAGTGCTTGAGACTCTGAGTTCAAACCCCAGAACCATGGGATTAAAGAGCGAGCTATGGTGGCACATACTTACAATTGCAGCACTGAGGAGGCCAGCAGGAAACTAACCAGACAGACAGCTGAGCCTGCTTGTAGAGTTTTCAACTAGTGAGAGACCCTGTTCTCAAGGGGGAAGGAAATGACAGTGGCTCCTGAGGAAGGACATTCATGGTTGTCCTCTGTACTCTACAAGTAGGTAAGCACACATAGATAGGCTTTTTAAGCAGAAAACTTAAATCTGTGCTGCTTTCTTGTAGCTCAATTTATAGAAGTAAAATAAAAAGTTTCAAATATTTAGCCAGGTGGTACTGGTACACACCTTTAATGCCAGCACTTGGGAAGCAGAGGCAGGCAGATCTTTGTGAGTTCGAGGCCAGTTTAGACTATAGAGTGAGTTGTCTACAACCTCACCCCCCCCAAAAAAAATTGCAAATACTTTAAGTAAAACCATGAGTTCATTAGTTCACTACTTATTATGTAACCAGTACACAGGATACCAGAATTTTATTATTAGGTTCTCAAATAAAAAAATCGGAAAAATCTAATACATAATACACAGGACGAAGCATTTATCTGCACAAATAACTATTTATAAAAACTAGACTAGAAATTCTTTCAGAGCTTATATCTACCGGATAACTATGTCCTCAAGCTCAATATAGTGTGCTGTATTTCTAAGCGCTTAACAAATTTAACTTTTATTTTGTTTTGTTTTTTGAGACAGGTTTCTCTGTAGCTTTGGAGTCTGTCCTGGAACTAGCTTTTGCAGACCAGGCTGGCCTTGCACTCACAGAGGTCTGCATGAATTTAATTTTTAAGAAAGTGTCTAGGAAAAAAAAAAGAGGCACAAGTACGAATTTATTTTTTGTTTTTTGAGATACTTTTTAAAAGCTATATATTGTCTAATGTATAATAATTTAATATACATACTAAATAAAGCTATAATAGAATTATTTTAGACCATTTTAAAGAGAAGTATGGAAATTCAGGTTTTTAAAAAGCCCCTTTTCCCAGAACAAATAAAGTTGAGTTTTAAGATACAGAGAAGTAAAAACCAGACCTAAAAAAGTAAAAACAAGATATGACTTTGTGAGATAGCAGTTTTGGAGACAACTGGCAGTTTTATATGATCTTTCGCTAGAGAAAATAAAGAATTACAACACTATATTCAAAAATAAAACTTATTGATTAATCCACTTAAATGAAGTAAAATTGAGACTACCTTCAGCAAGTTCACTAGTTCTGGATATCTGCTCCAGCTCCCACCCAAGGTGTAATGACTCATCCATACTTTGTTTCTGTGCCATTTCCAAAGTCATATTTTCTTCCATTAATTCTTCAATCTTCTTTCTATCCATATCTCTTTCCTATTCAATTGCATAGAGTAGAAAAAGAAAGCTACTAAGTACTGCAGTTTTCATTCATTATTCATTATTTTTTGCATATTTTAAACTGAATAGATCTTTAGTTTCTTACAATTTTTGCACTAAAGGCAACATTTAGTTATTATAATCATCACTGATCATTATTGACCAGGTACCAGACATCCTTTTAAAATGATCTTAAAAACCTAGTTCTCTGAGAATTTAATACACATCTGGATTGTTTTCATTCCCCCTCTTCCAACTCCTAAATCTCCTCCCTCCTACCCAAGTCTGTGTCCTCTTTTGTTTTTTTAACCTATGAAGCCTAATTTGTGCTGCCTATATATTCCTGGATATGTGGCCTTTTCAAATAATCTTTAGGGACAAAATGAAAACGTTCCTTCACACTCGGTATATTATTTTAGTCATCTAACAACATAATTATGGCCACTGTTAAATTTCATCTGATAGCTATAAAACTTCTGCATTTTAAGACAGAAGTTATAAAATAGATTTACTGTTTTTGAAAGGAAAAACTTAGTAATATCCATCTATAATTAAAACAGAAAATATTACTATATATTTATTTTATGTAATGGTGGAGATATCTTAAGTTATATAATATATATAATTTATATACAAATTTATATATATAATTATAGCTATCTTATCTATGTTAAAGCCTTATTAAGAACTCTAGCCATCCTTGTCATTATAGAGGATTTAGATGAATCATGGAATTCTTCCTCAGAAGGCAGGAAAACTGACCAATCCCATAAAACTTACCATTTCCATATCATGCAATTTAGCCTTTAGTTGTAAATTCTCTTTCTCTAACTCATGTAATTTGTCAGAACGAGCTCGAGTTCCTTCTAGTTGGTCTTCCAACATGGTTTTTGTTTCTAATAAAACTTGATTATCTTCTTTTAATTCCTATAAATATTCCAAATATATTTTTAAAAAATGAATTAAAAATGTGCTAATATATGTTTTATATAGCTGCAGAATATAACAATTCATCATTGCAAATAAACACACTAACCCATTCTTATGGACACTTCTGTGCACAAGTAAAGCTACCAAGCACTATACTGTTGATGGTTTTTTGCTTCACCCACTTTCTACCTCCCTGTCCCAGAATTAAACATATTATGAATTCAACTTAATGCTTTCTCTACATTTAAATCCTCGTTTATAAAATGAATTCTGAAAATCTTAACACTTTAAAGAAAAAAGTATGAATAACTATGCAACATACCTCAACTCTTGCCTTATAAAATTCAATGTCATGAAGTCTCTCCTTATATCTGCTGAGTTCACTTTCAAGCTTATCAACTCGGACTGCCTTCTCTCGAAGTGCATCCAATTCATCTCGGTACATTCGAGCAGATCGAGCATCCGAAAGCAAATTCATGTTCTAAATATAAATAAAATAATGCTTTCAATACTAACTTTCCCTTTCAAACTTTATTTTTTTTGTTCAGACAACCTCATTAATTTAATAAAAGTCATCAGTCATGTATTTGAAAGGATATTGTACATAAGTAATAGCAGCTTCTTAAAAATGAGGACATATTCCTTGGACCAATTTTAAAGCGTTTTATATACATGTTTATATACAAATATATATAATATTTACACACATATATATAACATACTTACATAATATTCTCTATTAGCAATGTTTTTTAAAAAGAAATTGTAAATTAAGCTAACCTCTTAACACAACATTCACAATAAAATTTAAGCTTAAAAGTTAACTTTGGGGATGGCTCAGAGCTGTTAAGAGCACTGCTCTACCAGAGAACCCTGTTTGATTCCTACCACCAACATGGTGGTTAACAACCATGTGTAAGTCCAGTCCCAGGGGATCTGTCACCTTCTGGCCTCTGTGGGCACTGCACTCATGTGATACAGAGACATACATGTAGGCAAAATACCAAGAAACACAAGATTAGTAAGAATGTAACTTGAAAATACACAATTATAAACATAGAGAAAATCTAAGTGATACAACTAAATTACTACTTTAGAAAAAAATGTTTTATCCATATATGTGGCCTACTAAAATTTAGCTGAATTTTTCAAATGCTTCTAAGTAAAATAATTATCTCTCTTACAAGCATTTAACTATTACAATATAATCTTTTAGGAAATTCTGCAATCATTTACAACAGAAGTCCTAAAAATGTACAGAGCAATTTTGTGGACCTCTGAAATATTCATAGGAAATTTATAAGATCAAAACTATTTTCATGATTTCTTTTCACTTTTAGTCTCTCATGATGTCACTGGACTGTGAGAGTTCAAAAGATTTTTTTTTTAACTAAAATAATTTTGTGAGTACTACAGAGGTTGAAGGACAGCCGACAGAAGCTGCTTCTCTCCTTCCACGGGTCCTACGGACTGAACTCAGCTCATCAGGATTGGTAGTCAGGGCCTTTCCCACTGAATCACCTCTGCAGCCCACATCGTAAGTGAAAAATAGTCTTCTATGTCAAGCATAAAGAGATTTGCAAAAATAAAAAATGAATTTTTCTTCCTTCTATTAGTCTTATTTGTTTTAGAGAACCACTCTTTTGGGGGCAAAGGAAGTGTATAAACACATGTGTACACACACATGTGTGCACACACACACATACACAAACATCTGTTATCAGAAAAGTGGAATAAGAGAGCTCATTCATGTAGGATGGTCTCAGTTTATGATCTCAAATATAGTTTTTAACATTCAAAATAGCAGACAAGGTATGTAAGAGAAAGACATAACTGTCCAGCCTTACTCCAATCCTTGGCATTTGTGGTTTGGATATCCAATGAAAAACTAAAGAAAACAGTGATTAAAAGAAGCAAATTCTTTAAAAATACAAAAAATATAAAAAACCCCTCTTGTTACTAGTTTTTAAGGTTAACATATATTAATTAAAAACATAATGGATTTTACTATGACACTTTAGTTTTTTTTTTGTTGTTGTTTTTTAGTCAGTATTACTCTGTGTAACAGCCCCTGACTGTCCTGGAACTCACGGTAGACCAGGTTGGCCTCAAACTCATAGAGATCCACCTGCCTCTGCCTCCCAAGTGCTGGGATTAAAGGCATGCGCCACCACCACCACCCGGCACGTTATGACATTTTAATACAAACATATAATTTGATTATTTCACTAGATCCTTTTACTGTTATGTACACTATTCTATCTCCTCCTTCTTCTCTATCAATCCCTTAAAAAAAATCTTAATACTTATGGCTCAAGAGGGGGGGGGAAAGCCAAAAGACAAATACAAAAACCATTTTGATATATATCACCTAACATAATCACATTGGGAAAGCAGAAAATTCTCAACAGAGGAATTTCAAATGGCTGAGAAATACTTGAAATGTTCAACATCCTTAGCCATCAGGTAAATGCAAATCAAAATGACTTTATACCTGCCAGAATAGCTAAGATCAATAACACAAATGACAGCTCATGCAGGCAAGGACACGGCTAAAATCAATACTACAAGTGACAGCTCCTGCAGGCAAGGACGTGGAACAAGGGGAACACTCCTGATGGGAATGTAAACTCATACAGTCACTATGGAAATCAATGTGGTGGTTCCTCAGAAAACGGAATGGATCTACCTCAAGACCCAGCTATACCACTCCTGAGCTTATACCCAAAGAAAGCTCCTCCATACATGAGGACATTTGCTCGATTATGGTTCATAGCAGTTTTATTAATAATAGTCAGAAGCTGGAAACAACAGAGATGTCTCTCAACCAAAGAATAAATGAAGAAAAAAAATGTGGTACATTTACACAATGGAGTATTACTCAATTGTTAAAAACAATGACATCATGAAATTTGCAGACAAATGAGTGGGACTAGAAAAAAAAATCATCCTGAGTGAGGTAACCAGACCCAGAAAGACAGACACTCACTCATAAGTAACACTGGATGTAAAGTAAAAGATAATAATGCTACAATCCACAGACCAAAAGAGGCTAAGAAACAAGGAGGACTTGGGGGGCAGACACATTGATCTCCTTGGGAAGGGGAAATAGAATTTATTTTACGGGTGGGCTGAGGGCAGGTGAGGATGGAAATAGGAGGGATCAGGCTCAAGGGTCAGTTGTGGGGGATGGCAGAAGAGAGTAGTGGGAAAAACTGGAATTGGGGACATTTGGGGAGGCGTTTTAGAAACCTAGTGCAATGGAAACTCCCTGGAATCTACAAGGGTGACTAGTGAAGACTCCTAGTAATAGGGGATATGGAGTCTGAACCAACCATCTTCTGTAACCAGGCAAGGCTTCCAGTGGTGGGACTAGGAGGACATCAACCCAGCCACAAAACGTTTGACCTACAATTTGTTCTGCCTACAAAATGTGCTGGGGTAATGGTGGCACAGAAATTGTGGAAGTGGTCTACTAATGAACTGCCTAGATGGTTAGGTACCAGAAGTTGGGTAGCCCAGAGACCTAGGACAGAACAAAACACAATCGGCCAAAAACAAACAAACAAAACAAGTCAATGAAATGATTCCTAATGATATTCTCCGATATTCATAGACTGGAGCCTTGCCCAACTGTCATCAGAGAAGCATCACCCAGCAATGGACTGGAGTAGATACAGAGAGACCCAGAGCCAAACATTAAGGGGAGCTCAGGGAACCACACTGAAGAGGGGGAGAAAGAACTGCAGGAGCCAGAGGTGTCAAGGACACCACAACAACATGCCCCACAGAACCAACTAAGCAGGTTCATGGGGGTTTACAGAGACTGAAACAACAAACACGGGTCTGAGCTAGGTACTCTGCATATATGCTACTGTTGCATAGCCTGATATTCATATGGAACTCCTAACAGAGGGAATGCAGGGTGTTTCTGACTCTTTTGTCAGTTCTTGGAACCCTTTCTTCCTAATGGGTTGTCTCGTCCTGTATTGATATGAGGGTATATACCTAGTTTTATTGTAATTTGTTATGCTATGTTCAGTTGCTATTCCTGGGAGGAAAAGCTCTTTTCTGAAGAATGGAGGGGGAGTGGATCTGGAGGGACAGAGGCAGTATGGGAGGAGGGACTAGGAGGAGTGAAGGGAGAAGAAACTACATTTGGGATATAGTATATGGGAGAATAAATAAAAATTTTAGTGTATATGTGACCTAATATAGTCACTATGGGAGACTACATACAGACCCATAACAGCTCAACTCAGTACACAGAGGTATGTGGGTAAACCAGCGATGGATGACAAACAGCGATAGATAAAAACGAGTGACAGACTTAGAACTGCTCCAGTCTAAAACGACTACTTTGAATCTTGGAGAAGTTTGAATAGTAGGAACAATAGGCCTTGATTTCTAGCTCTGGCTCTGCGTTTTGGTAAAGGTAATAAAAAGTCACCAGATTTTATATAAATATATGAGGTAACTGAGAGGTCATGGTTATAAATTACAATGAGACAAATCAATTTCCAACTATGTCATTCTCCAATATAATAAATCCAGGTACACACCTCTTGTTGCAGCCTCTTCAATTCCATTTCTATTTGTTCAAGTTCTTGTTTACAGTCCAGTAACTGTTCAGTCTTTTCTTCCCTTAAATGCAAAAAGATATTTATTAAAGAATAAGCATACTCTTCCAGAATCTGTGATCATCACAACATTAAGACACAGTGACTATTTCTTAAGTAACTGAGGGCTGCAGATGGCTCAGCAGTTAAGAGTACTTGCTGACCAGCACCAACACAATGACTGAGAACTGTCTGTAATTGTAGTTCTAAACATTTCAATGCTTTCTTCTTGCCCCTGTAGGTATCAGACATACATTTGGTACACATACATGTTTGCAGAGAAGCACTCATACACATAAAATAAAAGTAAGAGAAGCACTGTTGGACAAGATGGCTCCTACCTTTAATCCCAGCACTAAGTAGGCAGAGGCCAGCAGATCTCCACGAATTCGAGGCCAGGCTGATCTATGCAGTAAATTCCAGAGCTATACAGTAATACACTGTTGCAGAACAAAAACCTAACTGAACGGAGTATTACCCCTAACCAGAACACTTGGGGGAAATAAAAGCAAGAAAAAGATACTATGAATATATGATTAGATGTTATCAAACTTTCACCAGTGATGTTAAAAGGACAATAACTAATTCCTTACTGTTTAGTATATACTTTCTATCTCTTCATCTGTCCTCCTACCTTAACTTTCTCTCCAACTCTGCAAATTCAACAACAATTAAGCATGAATGATTTTTATATATACTGTGTATGGGGAATTCCTCATAAAGGAAAACCAAACTAATTTCTACATTTACAATGGCCTAAAGGAAGCCATACACTTACTATTTGCCATACATATACCCCAAATCTCTACATATTACTTAATACATTGTTAAATATATACATAATATACATAGATGTTCACATATATTGACACAAGGTCTCACTATGCAATGCTAGCTACCCAGGAACATACTATGTAGACCAGGCTGACCTCACAAAAATCCACATCTCTGCCTCTTGTTCTGAAATTAAGTGCTGAAATTAAAGGCATGCACTACCATGCTCAGCAATATATCTCAATTTTTATTGATTTTTGAACTGCTTTATTTTTTTATTTTTTCATAATTTTTCTATCAGAGCTAATCTTCTCAAAGGAAGATTGAACTTAACTATTTTCTGCTTTCTGTTGTTTAATAATAAAGGGCACTGTATCAAACAGCTTACTTTTATATATCTAATTGTTTCTCTGGGTTCAAAACCCACAAATGTTTAAATGGTAGAGATATTTCCTTTGATAAAAAATATAATTTACTAAGTAGGTTTTAGTTTTCAATATAATGAGTAGTGTTTTATTTACAAGAGTACTCTAAAAAATTTGTATTACATGTCTGGACATATTTCTAAAAGGAAACTATAGTCTCGGTTCTTGGTATCTACTGTTAAACTGCCCTGTTAAAAGAACATTAACATCCTGTTATTTACATTTCTCATTAGCCCCTCTTTCCCTCCCTCCCCCCACCATTTTTTCATTTGCTGAAGGAAGGAGGTTGAGTGTCATGGTGTATGGGTGGAGGTTAGAGAACAACTCGACTGAGAAAGGTTTTCTCCTTCCTTCCACCATGTGGATTCTAGCGACCGAACTCAGGCTGTCAGGCTTAACAGCAAGCACCATCTTGACTGCCCTCTTCTTTCTAACTTTCATTCTGTTTGTCTTTTTATAGATTAGAAGGTTCTGCTTTTGTCATTATAACAAGACATTAGCTACAGCACCAATGAACCTGGAGGACACCATGCCAGACAAGAAGGCCATACAGCATTTGTTCCCTTTATGTGAGTGTCAAAAAGAGGCAAACCCAGGGAAATACAACAGATTAGCCACTGCTAAGATCTGAGGGCAAAGTGAATGGACAAAGAAACTTTTATTCAATTATTGTGGAGATTGCACAACTTAAAAATTCATTTAATTGTATACTTTAAAAGGAGGAATTGTCAGATACTGAATTATATCTTAGCAAAATATTTTCTTTTTTAATAAAATAATTAATCATTATATTAAAGAAACTCCCAAAACATATAACCAATGGTGGTTGAAAGAACTGCTGAAGGAAGTCTTCAATAATGTTAATTATTGTATAAAAAGCTTAATTTATAAATAAATTATACTTTTACTCTGTAAATCAAAAGCAATTATACTATTTGGTATTACCCATAATATTCTAATTATTTATTTTATAGTTTCCATTAGGTATAAAACAATCTGGACTTTTTTTTTAAATCAAGATTTCTGCTGCTAATTCACTACAGGAAATATTTGTCTCTTTTAAAACAAAAGAAAGACTTAGTAAATGTCCTCTTAAGAAATATATAAAAGAAGACGTTTTCAAAGAGATGGGGTTTGATAAAATGCAGCTACTGAAATACTTGCTGCATGCGTCTGCTATCTTTGCTCACTCAAAAGCCTCCACTTATATTTTCAAATCATTACACACGAAAACAATTTTTGTCAATCTTCTCAAGGTTGTTTGAATTTTTAATATATTCCAAGGCCAAGTAAATTCTATTTGAAAATTAAACTCTAATATAATGCAACATGGTAAATGAATTCACAGCCAGCACTGTAGCTCTAATTGCATGCTTCATCTAAAGACTGGAGAAGATTGGGCTAAATTATATGGAAAGAACTAGTGCTCACTGTCTAGGCTATCCATTAGCTGCCAGTCAAACTAATAACAGCAATCTCGTCTCTAATTCTCCTGGTGCAGCTGTTTATACAATATCCTGGGTGTGCGCACGTCAATAGACACATAATAATGCAGACATCCACAAATGAAAGAGTGTTTTTTTTTTGTTTTCAAATTTTCCTACAGACTATTTAATGCTTTTTCTACCTTCCATATCCAATTCACTTTTCTAAGTTACTTTAAATAATTAATAAACAAAAGTAATTACTATTCTGGGTATTTAAATTTAAAACCTACATTCTGAAGCTCAAATTCCAGGAAAACAAATTTTAAAAAAGAAAAAAACCTATAAATCAAAATTCCTTTGTTCTTCTTAAAGTACAAAACACAAAATCTTCAGCAAAGACTGGTCTTGTTTTCACTTGTGGTTCATCCAAAAATGAATATGTAAAATTTATACTATATTTTCTGTAGTGAGCTTTGATAACTTAGTAAGTACAATTTTATCAGTACTAATGAAATCTGAATATTTTATTAAGTAGATGACTGGCACATCATTGACAATGTGGATGATACATATAAAATTATTTTTGTAATATTATATGTCAACAATTCAGTCTTGAAAACATTACTGTCATTCCTACTATTACTCAGGCAGGGTTTCACAGAGTCCAGATTAAGCTCAGATTTACTTTGTATCTGACAATGACCATGAATTGCTGAATTCTCCTGCTTATACTTGAGTATTAGGATTGTAGGCAATTTTTTCTCAGTTTGACAAAATACTAATAAATAATTTGATTTAGGTTAATGACAGAGGACAATTGGTTTATTGTCAAACTTAAAATACCACTAAAGTCATTTTTGTTACCATATAATTTCAATGAATACTAAGTCAGGGACTTACAATTCCTGCCTCAGTCTTCGGATCTTGGCCTTAGCATCAGCCAGTTCCACTGAGAGGTGCTGTCGACTCTCTGTTCGCTTCATGCCCGGAGAACCGCAGGGTGACTGTGCAGACGAAGAGGCATGGGGTAGAAAATGAAGACCATCTCGCTCTTCAGAGAGCTCTACGATAGTCTGAGAATTACAAGGTAAACACAGAATCCGTTTTAGTGTCCTAAACATCAGTAACCTAGACACGGCAACACTAGTCACTGAATAATCTTATAAAATAAAACAACTCATTCATCAAAAGCATCTAGACTTTGCCAGGAGAGGTGGTGCAAGCCCTAAATCTCAGCACTTTGGAGGCACAGACGAAGGTGGTGGGTGGTTCACTGTGAGTTTGAGGCCAGTGTAGTCTACTTCGTGACTTTTGGCTCAGCCATGGCTACATGGTGAGACCCTGTCTCCGAAACAAGGAAATAACAACAACAAAACCACCATTTTTACTTTTTAATATTAGCTGTCATTTCAAGTTTTAATCCAACAGTTTATGCATGAGGTTTTTAGCAGGTAACACTGAAAAACATCAATGCTTTTTTTCATCTCCCTAGTTTTTTAATAAAAGAAATCACAGGACAAAATAATAAGATAACAACTATTGGAAAGGTATAAAAGACATGTCGACACAGGAAAGAAAATCAAAAAGTGATCTGTCTACAACTGTGATATCCAGTTATGATCGCTAATAGTACAAATGGTTATTTAATAAAAATTTAAACAGCTCAAAATTCAGTTCTTTAGTCTAATGAGCTATGTTTCAAGTGAAAACCAGGCATCTGTTGCTGGCTGGTACTACCACAGGTGGTATGCTTACACCACCAGCTGCACGGTAGCCCATCCACTGTGTGTTCTGTATTTTATAATATTGTACTGCTTCCTATATCAAAGCTTCTCTAATTTCTTTCTCCAAAGATCTCAGTAGGACATAAACCTTTTTATTTTCCTATATCTCAGCTTTATGGATTAAGTATGTAATCAACCTACAGTTTCCACACCATGTTATTCCATTCTCCTAATTTTCCTTTTCTTTACTGGTAAATTATTTTATTCTAAGTCATTTTTTGTTTGTCTCTTTTACTTTAAACTTTATCAGGCAAACGAACTTACCTTGTAAGGCAACTTTAACTGTCCACCCAGACAGAATGGGTGGCACTACTATTCTAGGACCATGAAATCACAATCCTTAATCCTCATCACCACATCTACCCTCATCATTTGTTTTTTTATTTAAATTTTAATAAATTCTATTTTATAAATGAATGTTTTAACTGAATTTATGTACACCATATGCACGCCTAGTACCCATGGAAGTCAGAACATGTACTGGCTCCACTGGAAGTGGCCGTTACGGATGAATGTGAACCACCATATGGGTGCTGAGCTTCAAACCTGCATCTTCCATAAGACAACACATGCTCTTAAATGCTGAGCCATCTCTAACTCCATTTTTTGTTTTGTTTTAATTACATAGCAGGATTGATTTATTTATCTTTGGAAAATATTTCAGCATCTCTGTCTTCCTGCTTATAACTACTGCTTATACACTTTAGAGAGCACTGACCAAGTGTATGGTCTCTCTACAACTCAAGGTCTATTACTTATTCAATAAATACACATTCCCCCAGTAAAGGAACCGACTGTTTTGTAGTATATTTCCTTTACTGTCACTGCTCCTATGTGGCCACCCTACCCTTGAACCTTCTTAAAACTCAACTGCCTCCTTTGGCCACATAAGAGATCATTTCTAACTACTCTAGAGTTCCCAGAGTCTGGAACTAGAGTTAGGTATCTTATGTATCCTTTTTCCCTTCTAATTTTAATACTATCATTTTATTGTCTAACAATTACTTGTACTTTTTTCTATAATATTCTCCAACAAGATCTCATTTAGCACTGTAATTTTCATTAAAGGCCTATTTTAGACATGAGAAATTGAGAATTATATAGACCAATATAAATTTAGGTCACAAAAGCAATGTTGGGTACAAGAGTAATTAAATTTCAAGTTGACATATGTATTTTAAAAGTGCTTTTTATAAAAATGCTACAATAAATTTGCTATATATACATTTTTACAAAATAAAATTAAGTTTGGCTATAGTCATTTTTTTTCTGGTTTTCTTCTTTGGTTGGTTGTTTGTTTTGAGACAGGGTTTTACATAGCTCAGGCTGGTCTCAAACTTGGTATGTAGCCAAGGCTGGCTTTGACCTCCTGAAGCTCTTACCTCTACCTCCATAGTTCTGAGATTACAGCTGCACATCACATCTGACATCTTGATGCCTAAGGATGACAGAACTTGTGGACAGTCCTAGATCTTACCATCCATTTTTAATGAAGCTCTCTGTATTATGCAATGATCCTTTTACCTAATTATTTATTCTTGGGCAAATTGCACCATAAAGACTTTGTAAATGATTTCCTTTCCTTTGTTTAAACTTCCAACTAAAAGCTGTTATCATTGATACCTTGCTCAGCCTTGCTGCAGGCAGGAAGGGCTTGGTCCTGCCTCACCTAGGTATGCCAGATTTTGTTGATCCCCAAGGAGGCCTTACTCCTCTCAGAGGATGGGGGGTGGTTGAAGGGGAGGGAGGGGGAACTGGGATTAGTATGCAAAATGGAAAAAAACTGCTATCATCACTTCTCAATCAATGACCTCCAACTAATCACCTAGGGTTAGCTGCTTCATTATTATATAATTTTCACTCAAAACATGCATAAACTTAAATTTTTCCTTCTTGTTCTTCAAAGATAGGCACACAGCTTCTTCTATGTTTTTTTTAAAGAGAGAGAAGCACCAGATTCCTTCCTTGTTACTTCTGAAGGTGACTTTACATGTCCCTGACAGACACCTGTCCTCCTATACAGAAGCACATCCCAGAAATTCCCCTGTCTTTATGGACAATGCAATATTATTCTCCACAGTGGACAAAGGTTCCATTTCCAGAGTCAACTTTTTGTTCATTTTTCTTGTTGTCTTAATTATCTTTAATATTCCTAACACTTTCTGATTTTAATAATAGTACCTAGGAGATAATAGTTAATGAACGTTTGATTCCTATACAAATCAATTAGTATCTACTTATATACTAGCCTTCATTTCTACTTAAAAATAATGTAGTTTTTTCTCAATAAACAAGAAATAATCTTTGTTATTCCTCCTCTGTATCTTTCATCCTCTCATCTAGCATAGTATGAAGCACAAAAAAGGTGTTAAAAATATTTCACTATGTAATACACAAGTAATTTAAAACCAAGAAAAATACAGCAGTCCATGGTGGTATATTCCAATTATCAATGGGTCAGGGCAGCTTGGGGATATATTTTATATAAGGGCAAAGCAGGAAATTTAAATAAAGTATACCACAACAAGGCTTGTGACAGATGAAACGTAAAAATAACTGGTAAATGTATGGTTAGGCTGGCTTTTACTAAAGGGTATTTAAAGAAATCCCCATGGCTAGGAAGAGTGGCACATGTTAATCTTGGCACTCAGAAAGAAGAGCAGGTGGCTCTCTGTGAGCTCCAGGGAAGCCTGGTTTTTGCATAGTGAGTTCCAGGACATCCAGAGCAACATAGTAAAACCCTATCTTGGGGAAGAAAAAAAAAAGGAAAAAAATTCCCAAGGTCAAAATATATAATATACTAATATAGAAGCAGGATATAATTCTCTATGTTTAAAGCAAAGTTTTCTTTAAAAACTAGTTTATTACTTACAGAAAGTGAATTTTTCCCCCTGAGACAATATTTCTCTTTGTAACAGTGTTGGCTGTCCTGGAACTTGCTTTGTAGACCAGGCCGGCCTTGAACTCACTGAGATCCACTTGCCTCTGCCCCCCCCAGTGGCATCTGCCACTGCTGCATGAAGAGAAATCAAATCTTTAAAAGTATTTTAAACCTCTGATTTTAAAACATATTTAAATGAGTATTTTATGGCTCTAGTTAAATATATATTGATTATATTTGTTACCATTATGTCTATAATTATGGATACATATGTATTTGAGGGCTTAATATGCTATATACTAAGCTTTGCCTAAATGTTATGGTCATTTTGTAGAGGAACACAAGTATTACATATACAAAGATAAACAGTAAGTGCTCCTTTTATACAATATTATTTGCATCTAGTTCTTCAATAGCCAGAAAGCTCTTGGTCTTTGCCAGCTGTATTCATTATCTTCAGATAAAAGGACTACAGTATTTGGCTACTCCTGCTATTTGAAACCTGCTATATGTGTTTGCTTTAATTAAACAAACGTTTTCCCATTGTATATGTGAGATGTACTTGTTCATCAACTACTAAGTTATTATGGCTGACTTCTGCTGTTTTCTAAACTTGTAAGAGGTCTAAACCTATTAACAATTCTAAATTTCTCTTTGATAGTTAAAGCTAAGTATATAAGAAGCTTCTGTATATTATTGACTTTTTCTATACTATGTTCCTCCATTATACATTTTTCCCAAATATAAATTTTAGAATAATTTACCAAGTTGGTATCAACTAAACTAAAATTCTTAATAATGATAAACTTTTTGCATAGGAATAATTAAATGTACCTAAGTATTTTAAACTTTCAGCAGTTAGACAATGGTCACCAGGAAACCTGGTAATAATAATGTCTGTAATAAAACTAGAGACTGGTTTGTAAACTGCTAAACTTTCTTTGGTTATAACTGTTGTTTGCTGATATGCTACAGGAGTTTAATTTTCAAATCAACCTTAGTAGTCTGAGATACTAGAACCATCACATAAAGATGAGATGAAATTAAATTTAAAATAGATTCCAGGTAAAATCAGTTTAAGGACTTTCCTCTAGATCAATTTGACTAAAAATGTGTCTGGGACCTTGGCTGCTCACACCTAAAATCACAGTACTTGGTAATTGGAAGCAAGAAGAGGAATTCATGGTCAGCCTCAAATATATGTTAACTTTTGTAGTATGAGGGGGCCGGCTTGTTGGGGTTTCCGTTCTGCCCGGTACCCCACAACCGGCAAATCCCAAAGAGAAATTACACACAGAACTCCATAAGGTTATAAACTGATTGGCCTATTAGGTCAGGCTTCTTGTTAACTCTTATAACATATATTACCCCATTATCCTTATCTATGTTAGCCACATGGGCTCCGTACCTTTCTCAGTGTGACAGCTTACATGTTGCCTCTTCGGTGGTCTGCGCAGGAATGGCAGAGGAACCTCCCTGCTTCCCAGAATTCTCTTGTTCTCATTGCATCACCTCTACTTCCTGTCTGGTTTTCCCATCTATACTGCCTGCCTGGCCAATCAGCGTTTTATTAAAATATGATTGACAGAATACAGACAATTCTCCCGCATCAAACTTTGAGATCCGTCTGAGGGTAAAATAATTTTAAAGAATAAAATAAAACAAAAAGGTTGTTTGCGCACTGACTCCCTAACTGCTTGTCCCCTCCCCAACTAACTTGAGATCAGATGGGCAACCAACAAGAATGTAGCAAATTCTTGTGCTACAATGCATTTCATTTTCCACTTATATCAACTATATATTCAGTTTCATACTTCTGCACCATTGCCAAAGTAATGGGGTAACTTGAAAAACAGGAACAAAATCAGAACAATAATGATTTAAAAAGAAAAAGAGAAAAGAACTAATAATAACGTGCTTATTAGAAATTCAAGATTCGAGGATTAGAGAGATGGCTCAGAGGTTAAGAGCACTGGATGCTCTTCCCGAGGTCCTGAGTTTAATTCCCAGCAACCACATGGTGGCTCAGAACCATCTGTAATGAGGTCTGGTGCCCTCTTCTGTCCTGCAGGTATATGTTCAAGCAGAATACTATATACATGATAACTAAATAAATCTTAAAAGAAAATCCAAGGCTCTTTTATTTCCTCTCTAATTTCTGTGTTTTACACACACACACACACACACACACACACACACACACACACAAGCAAGCAAAATATAACAACAACAAAAGAAAGACATTATAGTTTGTACACCATCTAGGTTTCACATCTGCAAATTAAACCAACTGTGGATGAAAAATAATAAGGGGAAAAAATCCCTGTGTTTGCACTGCACATATATAGGTATTTTCTTGCCACCACTCCTAAATAATACAGCATATCAACTATTTGCCTATTATTTACATACTATTCATTATTATAGGTAATTAAAAGATGATTTACAATACACAAGTTATCTGTAGTTTTATATGTAAACACTGTACTTTTTTAAAAAAAATAAACTAAGAATTTTTGGCTTTAGTATCCCTTTTTTGTGACAGGGTTTCTCTGTGTAGTTATGTCTGTTTTGGAACTCACTCTTTAGATCAGAGGCCCACCTTCCTGGGCCTCTCAAGTACTTAAGAAGGTCCCAGAACCAACAATACGCTGCACTGATACCAAAGAATGACTATACTTTATTACCTGTCCCTAAAAAACAGGATATCCATTCTAGAAAACATTTTTTTTTCTTTTAAGAAAGCAAACTTCCATAATACAACGAGTGAACCAACCTCTGAATGTTCATCTCTCTCATCGATCAGTCTTTTTAGATGTGATGCCATATTCTTCAAGAGTGGTTCTATATCTTCCTGAGACATATCTGTAACCTCCATCCATTGCAGGTCAAACACATTTTCCTGATTATGAGTTACCTTTAGAGAGGCAATCAAACAAAGAATGGCTAATAATTAAATATTGATTTCACTTTAGTACAAAATCAGTTCAATTATAAAAGCAGAAAGAAGTAGATATGAAGTAAAGGATAAAACTAAACATTTTAACTGAAAAAATAAACTCTCATCCGGATTCTGAAATTAACTAAGAGAAAAAGATGACACGAAATAGTCATCTGAGACTATTTTAAATACAACCAATTTTCACATTTTTAGAATTCTCTCCCAATATGCAAAATTTAATGTATAACCTAATTCTACAAAAGACATTGTAAGATTTATAGCTCATGAGTAAATAGTTATGGAAGTGGAAGCTTTTAAAATAAATCTTAATTAAAAATTACAATAACATCTATAATTTGACATGATACATTATGCCTCAGATTTGTTTTATATGAATATTTTTAAATAATCAATGTATTTGTGTAATTTGAATAACAGCCCAATAAAATGATCATTTAAGAAAAAGACACATAGACTAAGTTTATTATCTTTACTCCTATCATTCATTGTGTGCTACCTAATAAAAACAAACTTCATTCAACATTCTCATGTCCTCATGGAAAAGAGAAAGGAAATGTGTGGCAAGCATTGTGCCATACATAACACAAGTCACTGGTGGAATTACCTATCTCTAAAGAAAATAAATTTACATAAAAGTAAGGTTGATTTATATTTGATCTTTAATTGTTCTTGTTTATCTTGTAACTAAGTATTTGGAGAGATATTATTAAAAAACGTACTGCAAACTTCATAAAAACACATTAAATATATATATATATAAGTAATTACCTCTTGAATATGTGCGGCAACTGCTGCTTTTGTATCAAAATCTAAACCTTGAATTCTTTCAATAAATTCTTCCTTTTTCTGACACTGAAATAAATGAAGGGGGTACCATTCAGACTCTGTATTGTCCTTAAAATGCTACCTATAAGCACCAAGTTTTACAGTATTTCAACAGTACAGTGAGGGTTTTGTTCTACATTTAGACAACCTCTCAGATATACTTACCTAATGAAGACACAATGATTTTGAAATATTTAAGAGCCAGACTCTGAACTCTACAGTTTTATACTGGAAAGTTCTGAAGTAGGAACATATTACACAGCACATCTGAGGTCAGGATATTATTATGCTAACTTAACAAACAGAGAAGTAAAGAATCAAGAACTTGTTTCAGGGAGAACAAGTGACTGCCAAAAACCACAGTGAGTCAGTGGCAGAATTCGGAATACTGCCAAAACTCTCAGTCAGTCTCTGACTGTCACCAAACAACACCGCCTTTCTTCTTGGGGAGAAAAATTTGGCAATTTTTACTTCAAGCTTACAATTTATTCTCATATACAGCCTATTAATCTTAATAAAAAAAACTAACTCCGATGGCCCAGGTCAACATTTATAAAGTAATACAATAAATATCTGGTTTGTTTCTACTGTAACAAAGAAACCAGGGGCAAAATTTAACAATTATAAAAACACATGCAACCAAATAGGAACAAGGCAACAATTCCTTATTATCAACTTTTTAAAGCTTTATTTCTGCTAAAAACATAAAATATAAACATATTTTTTCCCAATAAGGATTAAATAACAACAAACATCTTCATCTCCGTTTCTGTCTACATCTCGCATATTGAAATTCAACTGCTGATACAATTGTATTCCTGCAGCTACCAAATGAGAGGTGCATACAAATAGAAAGCACTGCCTCGTGCCAAGCTAAGATGCATCTCCTGGGCCAATTACAGACCCAGAGAAGACAATAAACCCTAAAGAAGAAATACTGGCTCTTTGATCAGTAAGAAACTTACAAAGCTCTGATTCAAGTCAGTTAAGTTGCTAATGCTCTATTTCTGTCATTACATAAGCTAAACAAACGCTACACTTTCATCCACAGTTCTATATCCCAGTAAAAACTAAAGTATTGTTACAATATAAAAATCTTTTAAAGTAAACTACCGGAAAGCACAATTCCCAGGTCTGATTAGGAACTGAGGAGTTTTGGAGGAAATGGAATAGAGAGAGCAACAGGCTTAAAAACACGGACTTCTTTTGGTCTAGGAAATATTATCAGGTCTGTAAGAACAACTGAGAATTAACTGTATATTTACAGTGCATGTAAACTAGCTTTTCAGAAACAATTTCAATCTTTTAATTCAACATTTCTGTAATTACTGACTTATAAATAGTTTTTGGGCAATCAGAATATAAATGGCAGGGTTATTATGAAATGTAATAAATAAAATTTATTCAAAGTATTCCAATTCCACTGTCTTATGATTTTTGTTACAGTTTTAAAAAGAAACAGACATTTCCTTTTATAAGCCCTGCAAGCCTCTGTTTCTTTACTAGCACTACCTTGAGAAGCTCACCATTTATACAGTGTAACATTCACCAAGAAAGGTATTTTTTTTAAAGCAAATGTAGTGTATAGTAGCTGTAAATGAGTAAAAATAGTGTTTCCAACTAAAGACCTGTTGACCAAATTAGAAGAGCAGAAACATCAGACACTATATCTTACTATTTAATCAGCTGTTAGGTAAACAATCAGGTACAACACATTACAGAAATGCAATGACTTAATTTATATATGAACACTGCCCCCATAGTGATTACTAGAATTCAGAAAGGATGTTAAGAAGAGGAAGACGGTGGGAATAGATTAGATCAGAGAATTGATACAAATATAGAGATCAATGGATAGGATGATAACTTATGTCATATGTAGTACAGCAGGATTAGTGTGGTGAACAACAATTAACTGTACAAAATCTCAAGTACAGACAATTGTGTATGCCCTTAAAACAAAGAAATAATGTCTTGAGGTAGTAGGTACACCAGTAATCCTGATCTGATCATTACCTACCATATGTGTGTGGATGTGTGAGTGTGTGTGTGTACAGTAACACTGACCCACATATTTAATTAATTGCTACATGTAAATTAAATATTATATCTCCAAAGTCAGCACTAAGCGTCAACAAATCTAGAATATAAAATATATGTAAATAAATTACATACATATATATGAACTATCACCAGTGAACTTGTTTGTTTGTTTACAAAAATCTCATTTCATAGGCTGAGGATGTAGTTAACTTGGGAAAGTGCTTGCCTAGCACACATGAATACAAGGTTCAATTCCAAGCACTGTAAACATTGGGTATAGTGGTACATGCCTGCAATCCCACCATTGGAAGACAGAGGTAGAAGAATCAGAAATTTAAGGAAAACCAGAGCTACAAAACAAGTTTAAGGCCAGTCTGAGATACATGAAACCCTGTCTCAGAGAAAAAAAAAAAAGGAAAGTCAAGCCCTAAAATAAGACCCAAAATATTTCATTCTATGAAGAGCTAGGATAATTATAGATTGAAATAATTTATTAATAAACTAAAAAGTTAGATTATTGAAACTACTTTTAAAAAGCAACTACTAGTTTTAAACGTTTTACGTTGGATTGGATATTGCATACAAATTTTGTGCATTGATACAGATTTGAGATTAATTTTGTAGAACATGCTATACTTACATTTCTACTTTTGTTCAAGGTATTGTACTGTTACAACTTATTTAACAATGTAATGCAGGTTAATCACCTATATAATTGAACTTGTAGTCACATCAGATATGTTTTCAAGGTCAAACAAATATATATTTTAGAGAGCTAGGTCATCTTCAAACACTTCAGAGATATACAGAATACGGTATTTAAGATATTTTAATAACACATGTACTTTTTGTTTAATGACAATGAGACATGCATGCTCCTGGTAGCACAAGTCTACTTCAGAGAAATAATGGGCATCAAAGAAACTCCACATGGAATTTACTTTTTTTTGTGGCAAAAGTAAGCCACTGGGCAAGAAAATGTCCTTACCTTGACTGCTGACAATATGTTGTCCTAACTGGACAAACAGGACACAAAAGAAAGTGACTGTCAAATATTGTCAAGACAAGGCAGGACAGCCCTTTAGAATATCCTGCTTCACAAGAAAGGTCTGTAGGCCAAAGATGAATACCCCCAAAATGCAGAGGGACTTTGCGTGACTGTCCAGGCAGCCAGCTGTTTCTGTCATTTCACACTTTTTGGAAGTTGCTTGCTCATTCTTCTTACTTACTCAGTTAATATTATTTCTTTCTTGGGTCTCTGAAGGAGTTGAAGTTATAGTTTTCTTTGTTTACCGGATGCAGAAAGCAAGTTATGATAGAAACTAAATTCAGTACAAGACTTTGGACTCACCAAGATAAGACAGACATGGAGTATTTTCTCTAAATTTGTTAAATGTAAATGGACTAGACAGTGTTGATGTACTTACTGCCTGTATATATTGTGTATAGTTATTGTACTTATTGTATATAGTTTTTCTTATGTTAGTTAAAGCCTTTTTATTTTAGAAAAGAGGAAATAGAGTGGTATATTATTTGTATTTTAATAAATAAAGCTTGCCTTAAGAACATAATGCAAAACAGCCACACTAGTCAGCCATACAGGCCAGGCAGTGGTGGCATACACCTTTACTATCAGCAGCCTCGCTAGTTAGCCATAGAGGCTGGGGCAGTGGTGGTGCACAACTTTAATTCCAGTAATCGAGAGGAATAAAAGGTAGGAAGAGACAGGTACTAACCCTCTTTCAGTCTGAAGGTTTCCGAGAGGTAAGACCTCTCTAGTAGCTTGCCTGCTTTGCTTTTCTGATCTTCAGGTTGAACCCTAATATCTATCTCTGGGTTTTTGTTAATCGTGCAACAATTATTCTCTTAAAAAGTACTGGGCTTCAGATATAGCTCAGTGGGTAAAACGTCTGCCAGACAAGTGGGATAGCCTGGAATAGGAGCCCCTGGATATTGTGTGCAGCTGTAATCCTAGGGTTCTTACAAAGATTGGACAGAGACAGAAGAACTCCCAGAAATTAAAAAAAAATGAGGCACAGGTGAACAATCTCAATAAGGTTGTTCTCTTACTTACACAAGTGTCATGGCATGTTCATGTACACACACACACACACACACACACACACACACACACAAACACACTTTTTAAGTTAATCAATGAAAAATTTAGCATAGTACATTTGGAAGTCATGCCAGTGTTCTTTAGCATATTAGCAAATTGACCTAAATCTAAAGTGACAATCTCAATTTGCTGCAGATATATAGACTCCCACTGTAATTATTAAAGTAGCATACTGTTCTTGCAAATGTCCAATAATATAAGAAAACCTTAATAAAATATAACACCTGGCAAACTGCATATCCAATAAATCTTGGCAGTTAATACTGATACAAACATCTATAAAGGAATAATAAGACTGAGAGTATTGTTTGTAAGGAAAGTGCTTACTGGGTGTGAAACTGTAATTACAATGATGGAGGCGGAGATGGGAGGATCCCTGGGACTTGGTGGCCAGCAAGTAGCACTGAATCAGGGAGTTCTAGGTTCAGTGAGACACCCTATCTCAAGAAATAAAGTGACTTAGCTGGGTGGTGGTGGCACACCCCTTTTATCCCAGTACTTGGGAGGCGGAGAGAGGCAGGTGGATCTCTGTGAGTTTGAGGCCGGCCTGGTCTTTAAGAGCTAGTTTCAGGACAGGCTCCAAAGCTACAGAGAAATCCTGCCCCCCCCACAAAAAAAAACAAAATAAACTTAAACCAATAAAAGCAGAAATAAGGTGACTGACATGATACTGACCTCTGACCTTCACATGTCTACATGCATACATGTACAGTCATGTACATAAACAAATACCATACATAAAACATTTATCACAAATTTTGTATTTTAAGATTTATTTATTTTTATGTGGAGTGGCATTTGCTTGTATGTATGCCTGCATACCATGTATGTGCCTGGTACCCACAAAGGCCAGAAGGAGGTGTTGGAGTCCATGAGACTAGAGTTACAGACAGCTATGTGCTACCACATGCATGCTGGGAAACAAACCCAGTCCTCTGAAAGAGTAGTCAGTGCTCTCAAACTATTGCTTCAACCCCTAATCCTCTCAACTATTGGTCCCTCTTCTCTTCTGCAGCATAAGCTTGTACAAGCAAACTAAGAGAGATGTATGGGAGAACCCTCTGAAGAAGCACAAAGATCTGAGCCATTAGAAGCATCTAAATAGGAAAAAAAATAACTAAAAGTTTTTAATACATGACACTGTTGCTATAGTTAATTTCTGAAATAAATGTTCTCATACATAATTTCATTTTAAGAAGATATATTTAAAATTATCAAGTCTTTCAGAAAACTAGATAGAAGCTCAAGGACAATTGATAAGAATGAAAACATGAAGAAACACATTAACTTACCTGAACTGCACAACCCAGTAAGAGTAAAAGCAACTTTTTAACTTCTTCTGTGCCTTGTTCTGAAATAAAAACACTAGTGAATATAGCATTTGGCTTTGTTTCAACTCTTTCAGACACTGGAACAATTGACTCTAAGAGTCAATCACCACAACTTGACCAAAAGATGAATTTTGTAAATAAATGGTGTAATTTAAACACGTGGTTTCTGTGTGCATAATATGGTGACAGCAGAAGACATGGCTAGGAGACTCTTTCTATTTTTTTTTTTTTTTTGGCTTTTCAAGACAGGGTTTCTCTGTAGCTTTGGAGCTAGCTCTTTTTTTTTTTTGAGTAATTGATTTTTTTTATTAAATTATAAAAGTTTCCATTTCAGCCCCTCCTCCCAACACCCTCCCACTCCCCCCACTCCCTCTCCTCCTCCCTCTCCATCCCCTAGAGCAATCAAATCTATCAATGTAATCCATCATATAAATAAACTGAAAGAAAAAAACCATATGATCATTTCATTGGATGCTGAAAAAGCATTTGACAAAATTCAACACCCATTTATGATAAAGGTGTTGGAGAGACTGGGGATACAAGGATCATACCTAAATATACTGGATTTTGAAACTAGCTCTTGTAGACCAGAACTGGCCTAGAACTCAGAGATCCGCCTGCTTCTGCCTCCCAAGTGCTGGGACTAAAGGTGTGTGCCACCACCACCCGGCTAGGATACCCCTTCTAAAGAGTTACAGTGTAGATAAAGAAGCTTTATGCTAAGTCTGCTAACTGCATCTACACCTTTTCTCTAAATTGTATTTACCAACCCTCTAGATAGATTATGCTGATATAAGAACGCACCAGAGTTGCTTGGGTCTGCCCCTCTTTAGTATTTTTTAGTAAAATACAAATATTATGGTTCATCTACCTATACAATTTAAATACATTTTTCACTGCACAGGTTCCTAAGGATCAGAACCTTAAATGTACATCACAGTGAGTCTAATAAAATAAGCTGGGTGTGGTAGTTCATACCTATAACCCCAGCACTCCAGAGACTGAAGTAGGAGAACTACATGAGCTACCCTGGGCTACACAGTGAGTTCCAAGCTAGTTTGAGTCTACAGTATGAGAATCTATTTCACAATAATAAATTATAAGGAAAGAAAGAACTGTATATTAAAAGCTGGAAAACCTTATCAGTCTATAACAGAACTGCAGAACAATCTTTGTTAACATGCATTCAATTAAGATTGTCTTAAAATATTCGGGTGAACATAACCACAGACATAAAATTCAGAAACATTTTCACTATCAGGTTAACTTTCCTGTGATGAATTTCAAATCTTCATATTAGAGACTCTTACTTTCCATGAAGCTAATTTTTTCTAGACTTGCTAGGTCATTTTAACAATCAGTACACACTCTTCGGTTGTAACTTAGGCTACAAGTTGCTTTCCTTCCCCTCCTCAATTCCTTAGTGAACCACTTCCACCACCATACAGATCTCCTATGTGTAGTCCTTCTTGAACATGTCACCAGAGTCCCAAGTCTAACCCTGACAATTTTAAGAATAATTAACATTCTATATTTTTACATGCCTTAGTATTTTGTACGTATCTCTGTCATATGAATTATATGATCTTACATTCATCTTTGGATCTTTCACCAAATCATAAGATTTTCTAGCACATAAACCATTTCTACCCTATGATTTGGTAGTTAGTTACTAAATACATATGAAATAAAAAACAGTTCCATTCTACATGCTAATCTTCCTGTTTACTTGTATAACCAAACATCCTAGTGGTATCTCTAAAGATTATCTAGGTTAAAAAAAAAGATTATCTAGGTAACTGAATTCCTGAGTTTATTACTAATGAATTTAATTGGTAGTTTCCTCTATTAAAACAGCTGCTTACATACTGCCTTCTATTTGTTTCAACTGGGCAAGGGTTCAAGTAAAAGAGGACATATTCAATTTAGTATCATGCAGCCTGCAAGGATTAAGCCCTTTCTGGAAATGTTTCATAGCTACTAGGTAATTGTTCAAACATTAAATTCTAGGGTGGATGGGTACAGCAGCTGTCTGGTGTATACAAGGCCCTAGGAGCATGTTCCAGAAACAGCAAAATACAAATAAAAATAAAATGTTAGCAAAGGAGTATGAGTTTTTGAGCATAATTTAAATAATCTAAAAACCTGCCTTTCATCCTTCCACTAAAGCTGTTTAATATAAATCAAAATGTTCACCAGTAAAATTTTCAACTTAAAGACTGGAATACCTTTTATGATTATAAAAATGAACTAGCAAACAAACAAGAAAATCCAGAGCTCCAACAATTTTGGCAATAATAAATAGGCATTTAAGTATAAAAAAAACCAAGTTTCAACATCATTTGTTTTCTAACATGACTGCTTAGACTGAGATAATAAAAACCATAAATACATCACCAAAATACCAGCTTAATATGGTAGAGAAGACCACTGATTTAGTGTTGCACGTGTATCTCACCAACAACTTAAATATTGTGAGCTTCTTTTTTCTCTACAAATAGAAATATCATTCCCAACTTTTCCTACTGATGTTGTGGAAAAACCTACTGAGAATGGAGATAAATAATCAAGTCCTTGGTAAAGATTACCAGTGTTACAAAAACATAAGGCATTATTATCCCATTATAGCAGCTTAAAACTTACCAGAAAAGGGATTTTTGCCAATGATTAAGATATTTGGCAATGACATCATAATCAACTGCTGCAAAGTCTCCTGTAAAATGATATCCAGTAATTAGTAATTATATGGCTAATGCTGACTATGTAAGCACTCACCACATTATCATTTACGATTTGTATACACTTCTGTGGGTGTGCTACATTAAAAACAAACATGCAAAAGATCTTAAGTTTTGCACCTTATAAATTAAATAAGTTATGACAGACTTAAATGATCAAGCATGGTGGCTCATATCCATAACTCTCTTACCTGTGAGGCTGAGATAGGAGTTCTTTTTACAAGTTTGAGATCAGCCTGGTTTAAATATTGAGTCTGAGATAGCCTCAGCTAAAGAATAAAACCCTATCTCAAAATATAAAGTAAATAACTTAAAAGGGAAAAACCTCAATTAATTTTGATTTTTAGATTTTTTGCATTGAAGCAAAATGAAGACTATCACTTTAAGTTTTAAAAAACATAAATATTTATTTTAAAGCAATTGCTACTTTTTTCTTTTTAGTTTTTTGAGATGGCATTTCTCTGAGTAACAGCCCTGGCTGTCTTGGAACTCACTCTGTAGACCAGGCTGGCCTCGAAATCACAGAGATCTGCCTGCCTCTGCTTCTTTAGTGCTGGTATTAAGGCTGACTGTCAAGCCGCCACCACCTGGCAGCAATCACTATTTTGTCTATACCATGCTTCATGAAAATAATCTTCCTCTGAATACAGAACTTTTAAATTCACCCTCATAAATAAAGCTTATGGAAAAAAGTTTTATCTTAAAGACTTTACAGATAAAAGATAAAAACTTATTTTTGAAGAACATGAGTCAATATTGACAATCAAAACATTAATCCATTGACTTGTCATGTGACACTCTGTATCAGTCAACTGTTACAAGCAAAACTGTCCAAATGGGTGATAGTCTTTAGCATGGTCACAACTCTTGTTTCTTCACTCTGTTCTCAGTACCCCACCCTCTCACTCTATCGTTCCCTACTTCTCCCAAGTCACTGTTCCCACAATGATAACATCATGCTCCCTCATCAGCAGTGGGCAGCAGTGACCTCAGGCAAACACACCCTGACATTTACACCATGAGTCTGCTTATATTTTGAGATAATTGCTAAATTTACTATCATGTAAAATTAACATACAATATGAATGCTTAGTATAGTGTACCCTGTTGCAATGTAACCTGAACTCTAGGCTTATGTTTATAAAAACTTTTGTTGGGAAGAATAGAAAGTGAAACAAAAGTACAAAATCATTAAATTGTAGAAACTGTTACCTTGAAATTACTATGAAAATTTATTTTTACTTTACAGTGTTAATTTAATTCTGATAATGGTAATATGGAATAGAAAGAGAGCTAAAATTACATAATGTTTTTAAAAAGAAAATTATTTTTTTAATTGATTTTTATTGAGCTCTACATTTTTCTCTGCTCCCCTCCCTGCCTCCCCCCTCCCATTCAACCCTCTCCCAAGGTCCCCATGCTCCCAATTTACTCAGGAGATCTTGTTAAAAGAAAATTAATTTCTAGTTGGTTACCCTGGGATATTTTAGATCTTAGCTTTGTTTTCATAAACCATCCATATATTTCCCTAATTTAGTCTTACAAGTGGTATTTTCAAATATATACACCATATAAGTTGCAATGGTGTCACAAGCCTGCGACCCCAGAACTTGAGGTCAGAGGAGTGCTGCAAGTTGAAGGCCAACCTGGCCTACACTGAGAGGCCCAAGTTAGGAGTGCTGATGTATACCTTTAGCTCAGCACTCAGCAGAGGCAGGCAGAGTATTGAGCTCAAAGCATACCTGGTCTACATGGTGAGGTCCAGGAAAGCTAAGGTTATATAGAGACCAAGTCTCAAAAAAAAAAAAAAAAAACCCAATCAAACAAACAACAACAACAACAAAAACCAAATACAAAATAAAACAAAAAAATAAAAAAAAAACCAAAAGCAAGATATAAAAGCACTAACATAATTAAAGCTTTACTGTGTTATTCCCAGGCCCGCAGGAATTCATCTAACTCTAAAGATTGTCATATCAAGGTATTAGAGAAACTGGAGCAAGGACATGGAAATGAACACAGGATAACCATGGCTTTACTAAGAGGATCATAAAACAGAGCGATGACAACATGTACATGAACTAGTTAAGATAATTTTGATTTGATATATGTGATAAGCCTATAAAATTCATGAAAAGGTAAAAACTGCAATATACCTGAAAGAGAAATATTTTAGAAAATTGGAGCATTTGTTCAACAAATACTGAAGGCTCACTATTTGTCACATATTATTCTAAGCAATCACCAGCGCTGAGGGAGCGTACATTTTAGTAAGAATGAACAAAATAATAAACACATACTTTAGGTTGTGAGTGCCACAGATAAAAATAAAGCAAGAAGGGCTGGAGAGATGGCTCAGAGGTTGATGTGCGGTTCATTCAGAGGACCTGAGTTTAGATCTTAGCACCACTTCAGGTACCTCACAACTACCTCTGATATCCAGGGGTGACCCTATTCTGGCTACACAGACATCTGCACAATGTGGCACTCACACTCACATATACATAAATAAAAATTTAGAATATATAAAAAAACAAAAATAAAGCAGGAATGAAGAGTATTAGTAGGTCGGGTGAATAAAACTGCAAAAACTCTCAACAAATAGAAAACATCATTCATTATGATCTTTATTTAAGGGATACAGGGATGGTTCAACAAACTCAAACCACTAAATGTAATATATACCACATAGACTCAAGGACAGAAATCTCTTTAAATCATTTTTTAAAAGATTTATTTATTTTAATTTTATTTCATACATGTAAGTGTTTGCTTACATGTGTGTAAGGCACCAACTGGGTGCCTGGTGCTTGAGGAGGCCAGAACAGGGCATTGGATCTCCTGGAACTGGAGTTATAGACAGGTGAAAGTGCCTAGTGGGTGCTGAGAAATGAACCCAGGTCCTCTGCAAGAGCAGCAGTGCTCTTAACCACTGAGTCATCTTACATCCTACTAGTCATCTTCATAGATGGCTTTTGGAAACAAACAAACAAACAAGCCTGAAGAAACACAGAATAGAAGATAAATCTCAATATAATCAAGAATATAATGCGACAAACATGAATATCATATTAAATGAGGGGGAAATATCAAGGTATTGTTACCTAATTAGGAGAAAGAAAATGTCCACTTGATTCACTCTTTTTTTTTAATTTTTTTATTAAATTATAAAAGTTTCCATTTCAGCCCCTCCTCCCAATACCCTCCCACTCCCCCCACTCCCTCTCCTCCTCCCTCTCCATCCCCTAGAGCAGTCAGGGTTTCCTGCCCTGTGGGAAGTTCAAGTTCCTCCCCCCTCCCTCCAGGTCCAGGGAAGGTGAGAGTCCAAACAGACTGGAGTGCCAAAATCCAGTATATGCAGAGGAAGCAAGTCCCAGTGTCATTGTCAATGGCTTTTCTCTTACTCAGTACAGTGCTGGAAATTTTATATACAGCAACAAGACATGATATGCACACATACAAAAGGAACACAAAACGGAAGGGTAACCAAGTATTTTTATTTGAAGATAACAACTGTATACATAATATACTACAATAAAAAACCCTTGGAACTTGTAAAAACTTTAAGCAAGGATCAGAAAGATGGCTCAGAAGTTTGGAGCTCTTGCCGTTCTTTCAGAAGACCCAAGTTTGGTTCCTTCCCACCATGCAAATGGAAATTTACAACTGCTTACAATTCCAGCTCCAGAAAAACATGACATTCTCTTCTGTCCTCTGTGGGCAGCACTCACACCACACCCAGTCACATATACTCACTCCACTCCATACCGCACTCACACACCCCACACACCACACCACACCCAACCCCCCCGAAATAAATCTTTAAAAAAAAAATCAACAAATCTGATATTTAAGCAACAGAAAAAAAAAAACAAAAAACCCTTTCAACAAAGTAGCAGAATACAAAATATACACATAGGGCTGGAAAGATGACTCAGTAGTTAAAAGAACCGGGCCTGGGTTCAATTCCCAGCACCCACATAGCAGCTCACAACCATCTGTAACTTCAGTTCCAGGAGATCCAATGCTCTCTTATCACCACCACAGGACATCAGGCAAGCACACAGTGTACAGACACACATACAGATATAACACTCATACATGTAAAACAAATATAAACGTAATTATCAGTGCATTTATGCCCATTCAAAAACAAAAACAAAATATATTATATCAATAGTAAGCAGGCTGGGGAAGAAATCAGAGAAACAATCCCATTCAAAACTACCTGAAAAACAAACAGAACAAATAAAATACCTTAAAATAAATGTAATCAAGTGGTAAAATGCCACTACAATGAAAACTTTAAAATACTTAAAGAAAGGAATTGAAGAAGACACTAGAAAGAGGGAAAAAAACTTGCAATGCTCATTGGTTTTAAGAATCAATACTGTGAAATGGCTATATTTCCAGAAGCATTATACAGATTAAATACAACCTCCATCAAAACACCCATGCCATTCTCGTAGAAACAGAAAAAAAATGCTAAAATTAATTTGGAAGCAAAGAAACCCTATGAAACCAATGAATCACCATACACGATTTCAAGTTATGCTACAGAAGCATAGGACTAAAAAGCAGCATGGCACCGGCACAAAAACCAGACACAATCAGACTGAATCAGAGTAAAAGACAAACATAAACCCACATAGTTTGATGTTTTGGTTTTTCCCTCCAAAGATGTCAAAAACTCACTGGAAAAAAAAGACAGCCTCTATTTTTCCAACAAATGTTGCTGGGGAAAAAACTAGAAACACAAAGGTAGAATGAAACTGGCTTCTTATCTCTTGCCCTACACAAAAATCTACTTCAAACAAACAAAGCCTGCAACAAAGAAAACTGCTGGAGGAAAGCAGGAAGAAGCCCTGTACCCCACAGGTGAGGACTTTCCGGGCGCAGCTGCAGTTACATAGGCTATATGGCAAATGGAGTCTCATGAAGTACACTTCTGAACAGCAAAGGAAGCGGGGTGAAGAGATAACGTACAGAATGGGAGGGAAATCTTTGCTAGTTGTACATCAGTATCTAGACTATACAAGAAACTTAAAACTGAACAGAGAATTCTCAAAAGAAATACAAGAGATATTTTCAAAAATGTCCAATATCCTTAGCTTTACAGGAAGTAAAATACCTTACTATGTGGCAGCACACAGTGGCAGGGATATGGAGACAGAATAAAACCTTATTCACAATTAGAGTGGCAACTAGTGCACTATTATGGAAATCACTGTGGAGAGTTTTGTTTTAGACAGGCTTTCTTAGTGTAGTCTGGATTGCCTTGAACTCACTATGTAGAAAACTAGGTTGGCCTTGAACTCGGAGATCCACCTGCCTTCCAAGTGCTGGGATTTAAAGGTGTACACCAGCACCACTCAGCATGGAGGTTTCTTAAAAAGCTGAACAGAATTACCCAGCTATAGCATCGTAGCATATATAGATATATATCCAAAGGATCCTATATCTTACTATCATCCATGTTCACTGCTGCTCTATTTGAGATAGAGAGGAAAGGAGCCAACCCAGATGCTGTCAACAGATGTCATACATGTACACAAGGAGTTTTAATCAGTCACAGGTAAGAATATTTATATTTCCCAGTAAAAAACAGATAGAAATTACTTTAAGTGACATAATCCATGCTCCAGAAGAAAAAATAAGGAATGTCCCTATAGTACTCAGGCATTTTGTGCTGTATGGGAAGGTTTAGGAGGTGCAACCTTGCTGGAGAAAGTATGTCACTCGGGGTAGGTTTTAAAACCCTACTTCCAGCTGGGTGGTGGTTGCGCACGCCTTTAATTCCAGCACTCAGGAGGCAGAGGCAGGTGGATCTCTGTTAGTTAGAGGCCAGCCTGGTCTACAAGAACTAGTTCTAGGACAGGCTCCATAGCTACAGAAGAACCCTATCTCAAAAAACCTAAATAAATAAACAAGTAATAAATAAAATCCTACTTCCAGTTGGCTCTGCTTTGTGCATGCAGTAATGGATATGATTTCTCAGCTTCCTGCTCTGTTGTCATCCCTGCAGCTTACTGCCATGCTTCCCAGTCATGAAGGACTGCTATCTTTCTGGAAGCATAAGACAAAATAAACTTCTTCTTTAACTTGTCTTAGTCATGATATTGTATCACAGCAACTATCCTAGTTAGGATTACTATTACTATGATAAAAACACAACGACAAAAAGCAAGATAGGGAGAAAAGGCTTTATTTGGATTACACTTCCACATCAAAGTCTATCACTGGAGGAAGTCAGGGCAAGAACTCAAGCAGGGCAGGATCTTAGAGGTAGGGGGTGATGCAGGGGCCATGGAGGAATAGTGTGTACTGGCTTACTCCCTATAGCTTGCTCAGTCTATTTTCTTACGAACCCAGGCCCACCAGTCTAAGGGTGTCCCCACCCACAAAGGACTGTCCCATAAAATCACTAATTACATACAGTTCCTCATGTTGTGGTGACTCTCAACGATAAAATTATTTGTTGCTACTTCATAATTGTAATTTTGCTACTGTTATGAATTGTAAATGTAAATATCTGATATACAGGATATCACCCACAGGTTGAGAACCACTGCCATACAGGCTTGCCTGTAGTCCTATCTTATGGAGGGAGTTTCTCAACTGAGTTTTTTCTTTCAGATGACTATAACTTGTGTCAAGTTGACATAAAACTAGCCAGCACAGTTCAGAAAAGTAACTGATACACCATATTACTCCAGTCAAAATGGTTGTCATCAGAAAACTGAATGACAAGTGCAGGAGTGGATATGCAAAGAAGGGAACCCTTAGTTATCGACTGATGCAAACATTGCAGGGTACCAAGGAAACTAAAAACAGAACTACCATATGATTCAACTATGTGATGTTGGGGTATACACACAAAGGATTCTATATCCTAACATATATACTTGGATCCATGTTTACTGCTACGTTATTCACAACAGCCAAAAAATGGTATCTAGATTTCTATCACCTGATGAAGAGATAATGAAAACATGGTACATATACGCAATGGAATTTTATTTATTCATAAAGAAAAAATAAAATTAAGGAATCTAAAGGAAAATGGATGAAACAGCAAAAGGTTATATTTAAGGGATATAACCTAGGTCCATGAAGACAAATACTACATGTCCTTTCTCATATGTGGATCCTAGTTTCTAATTATTATATATGTGTATTTATATGGGAATAAGTGCAATAGAAGCCTGGAAAGTAAAAAGAGGTACATGGCGGGGGAAAAGATTTGGATGGGGTTGGCTGGTAAGTAGAAGACAAGTGATATAAAAGTGAAAGGGGTAAACTGGGTTGGAAAGGTTTAAGCAGGGAATAAGGTCAAGAAATGGAGAAGATGGTTAATCAAAACTTACGAAAAAGCAGTAAGAAAATCTACTGCTTAATTAGCTAATTTTAAAATAAAATTTCAAGAGAGATGACCCAAAATAAGTAAACTGAGAGATAAAAAGGGGGACAACTACGAGAGAAATAAAATACAGATTACTAGAGAAGACTTTTAAAAAATATATTCTAACAAATTGCAAAATCTAGGGAAAAAAGGATACATTTCTTGGCACTGATGATCTACTAAAATTAAACCAAAAGGAGGTATAAAAAACATAAGTAGACCTGTAC
Source organism: Myodes glareolus (assembly GCF_982192425.1). Lineage (NCBI taxonomy): Eukaryota > Metazoa > Chordata > Mammalia > Rodentia > Cricetidae > Myodes > Myodes glareolus. The sequence goes on along the minus strand of NC_142033.1, from coordinate 98,351,586 downwards.
CAAGAATTGATACTGAAAAAGTAATAGTTGTCTTTGTTTTTATTTTTTAAGCTTAGTGCATGGTCACTGTTGAATGTTACTAGATCATTAAAGAATAAATTATTTCATAAAATAGAAAAGGAAGGAGTGTTTCCATTAGAGTAGCAATAAAGGCTATTAGGAAAAAACTACTTCTAATCAAGAAAGTACAACCTCTGGTCCATGTGGAGACCCCTAAGGAAGCAGGTTCACTGTAAGCCACGCTGAAGAGATAGGCGGAATAACTAACCCTCTTTACCTTCTCAGAATTCCTGCCCCTAAGGTGCAGTCTCTTAAAGAGCACAACCAAATGGCTTAGACCTATTCTTCTTATTACTCAGAAAAGTAATATTTCCTTTTTGCCTTTCTCTGTTCTACACATGTGCTCCACAATACTTTGGGATTTCCTAATATTTCAGTCTTCAATCTTTTTCTAAAGCACTTACATACACACTTCCCATTGTGTGGTTGCCTCTGTATGTATTTTCTTTCTCTCTTCTAGTTATCTTCTGCGCAGCAGCTGAAATCTACAGCTTGCCTGTCTTGTAGTGTATTTCTTTTAAACTCTTAATTTTACTGGCACTTCCAATTGAATCCATTCTTGAATTATTTTATTAATGAGACTAAGAAACTCAAGATGTCTCAAGACCTTAGTCTTGGTATCATCTGGCAACATAAAGGGATGCCATAAAATATCTGGAGACACTTCCAGACCTTCTCCTAAGAAAGCAGCATTATCTCAAAACCCAAACCAGGCATGAACACTAGGAAACGAGAAGGTGAAGAAATTTTTAGTAAGATAGCAAAGTGAAAACTCTATGCATTAAAAATTAAGTAAATAAATAAATAAATAATAAAAATCAGGTAATAAAAAGAGTCAGGTTCCTTTAAAGTATTCAGAACAAAGTGCCTCAATTCTTTGTCATTTCTTTGAACTGTTAAAATACGTCTATTATTCTTAGAATTATTCTTACTGGCCAGGGAGGGTAGCAGCAGCCATCCACCAGACAGGGCGATTGTTCGAGTCAATACCATGAGCCATAATTCCCAAGCTATGAGACAATCAAAAAGGAGTATGGGGAGACTGAACTGGGAGAATCCCAGAACTCAGATGTGGTGAGGACCACCTTGATCAACATGCCCAGAAAGGTCTCTGTGCCTGACCATGTCGTTTGGTCCCTGTTCAATGAACTCTTTTTGAATATCTGTTGCCTGGGTTTCATTGCCTATGCCTAATTTGTGAAGACCAAGGACAGGAAGAAGATGGGCTATGTGATTGGAGCCCAGGCCTATGCCTCTACTGCCAAATGTGTGAATATCAGCTCCTTGATCTTCAGCATCCTACTGGTCAATATCTGTACCATTATTGTCTTCACCACCTCTGTGGCAGTCTTTCAAGACTTTTCACAAAGAATGCCACATTTCGGATTCAGTCCTGCCCTGTGCTACACAGTTCAGAGCTGCCTGCCCCATAATCCTTTCTTACTCTACACATATGCAAATGTTACCTTCATATATCTGTCCACAGTGGATTCAATAAAGTGTACATGCTGATAAAAAGAATTATTTTTACTTCTTATATTATTTTTTAAAAATATTTTATTTACAATCTTATTTTTAATCCTTTTTGTAGATTTACTTCATCACATTTGTTCTGTTACTTTTTTTCATCTTGTGCTTAAAAATTGTTTTTCTTTTTTTGTCTCATTTTACCTTCCTTTTTCATTCATTCATTCATTCATTCATTCATTCATTCAGCATCCTTTAGTTTACACATATACTATTATTTTTATCCTAGTTATAAACTTCATAATTAACATGAATTTTCCCATTTTCTTATCTAGTGCATTTAGTGGTTTATCATTTATAGTTAATTTTTATTTCTGTGCATATGCTTTGTCTTGGTGTGTCTGCAGTTGGGGAAATTTGTTTTCTCCTCTCTGAGATGCAACAGGAATTGAGCACGTGAGAGAAGGTTTCCACCTAAGATGAATCCCTAGTAAAGAGATAACATACCTGACAAAGGTATAAACTGCAAATTTTCATGTTTGCAATTTAAACATGAAAAAAGCAACAGGCTTCCTCCTGTATAAGTTCACACTTAGGGGACATGTGAGGGCCCATGGCTCTAACCTCAGCACTCCAAAGGAAGAATCTCTATGAGTCTCGGGTCAGTATGGCCTACATAATGAGCTTCAGAGTAATCTACATAGTGAGAGCCTGTCTAAAAATCATAAAAAGTTTTAAAAAGAAAATTCAAAATAAAATATCATTGCATGAATTAAAAGATACAGAAATGGTCTAGTTTAAAACTGATCAATAACCTCAAAGAGACTTCAAACAAGCTGATGAGTAGAGTATGGAAGTAGATTCAGGACCTAGACAACAAGGTCAGCAATACAGATAAGAAATCCAGCAAGCAAATGGATAACACACAAAAGAAACAAACAGAAGTGAACCCAGAAAAGTAAAGAAGTGAAAATTTCAATGAATCAAATAAAAAAAAATCACAGTGACTAGCAGCACCAAATGAGAGATAGTCAATGACTGATGACAGAGAAGAAGAAACATTACAGCCACATACCCCTCCACAAAAAATAACCAAAACTATCAAGACATCTAGGCCACAACCAAGAAATCCTGAGGACCCACTGAATACACAAGAAGTTGTCAAAACACAAACTTAAAAAGCATAGAAAATATTTTTAAAAATTAATACAGAAAATTCCCCAAATCTAAGAAAATCCTGGGAATATCCAAGTACAGGACCCATTAAGAACCCTCAACAGACCAAACACAAAAGAAATTCTACACGGTGTTAAAATGCTAAAACCATAAAATGAAGCAGTTTTAAAAGTTGCAAGAGAAAACACCAGTTCACTTAAAAAGAAAACTCATCAGAATAGCACTAGGCCTCTCAGTGGAAAGCGCTAGTCAGGGAAATACACAACACATTCCAAGAGCTGAGAGTAAAGAACGGCCCACCAACATGACTATAACTAGCAGACTTTTTTTTTCTTTGTTAAACTGTCTCCTTTACTACAAAATTACTTCATTTGTCACATTTTATGCTTTTGACCTAAATTTCACTGTTAATATAAATATTTTATATTCTATTCACCTTTGTTTCCTTTTTCTATAAAGTATGTTCATTGATGCCCTAAGTTCAAGCTATATTTTACTCTTGAATTGTTTCTTTTCTGATGAACAAATAGTTCTTTTTATCTCCATCCAGCTGTTGTTACTATTTTGACTCCAGGTTTTATTCCAAGTATATGCACAGTTAATGATAGGTAGATATATGTCCATGCTGTTATTTTCTGAATGTTTTAAATATGTTCTTTGCATTGTTCCAATTTGTTTTTGGTTTAGTGTTTTCATGTGCTGATAAAATTCTAGCAGACTCTTTTAAAATCAACAGAGAACAAAAATGTTGTAAGTGCAGCACAGACTAAAGTAATGCATGGCTACTAAATCAGCACTGCAGAAGATAATTAAAGTAGTTAAAGGGGGAAAGAAAAGTCATAATTTTTAGATTAGGAAAGAATAAAACTTAGAAGCAGAGATAAACAGATGACAAAAGGGAAAAAATAAAATATGTCCAACTCAGTAAAACACCAAACCTCTAAGGTAAACAAAAAAGAAAGAATGATGTCTTTTCTTTTTTTTCCAAAGAGGAAAATAAGTTTACAGAAGTCAGCAAATAAGTCAGTAATACAACTAAATGTAGACAGTCCTAACTAAATTAAAAGATGCATTCCAGGGCTGAGGACACAGGACAGTGATACTCAGTACACAATACAGCAAACACACACAAAAATAACTTATTGAATTAAGAAAATCCTACTGTTCTCTATCTACAAAAAAAGAATGAAAGTGAAAAGATAGAATTAAGTGGAAGCCAAGACAATTAAGAATAGCAATATGTAATTCTGAAAAGAGCTGATATCAAGTCAAAAGCAATCAGAAGAGAGAACTATTGTTACCATCAACAAACTATAAGATAATTAGTCAAGAATATACAATTGTAGGGGCTGAAGAGACAGATGGCTCAGTGGTTAAGACTGTTTGCTGCTCTTGCAGAGAACCCGCATGGCAATTAACAACCTCTGTAACTCTAGTTCCAAGAGATCTGATGCCCTTTTCTGATACCCATGGGCACTGCACACATGTGCTACACAGGCATAAATATAGGCAAAACATGTGTACACAAAAACTAAAGTCTCAAAAATCAAAAAGGACTGAAGAGATGGCTCAGGGGTCAAGAGTAACTGTTGCTCTTGCAGAGACCTACATTTGATTCCCATATGGTATTCATAACCATCAGGACCACCAGTTCCAAATGATCTGACTCCCTCTTCTGACAACCTTGTACATTGGACACTCACATGGGAGAAAAGAAATCTGCAGTTTGATTTAAAGAAATACGGGTTTAGCCAGGCACTGGTGGTGCACGCCTTTAATCCCAGCACTCGAGAGGCAGAGGCAGGCAGATGTCTGTGAGTTCGAGGCCAACCTGGTTTACAAGAGCTAGTTCCAGGACAGGCTCTAAAGCTACAGAGAAACCCTGTCTTGAAAAACCAAAAAAAGAGAGAGAGAGAGAGAGAGAGAGAGAGAGAGAGAGAGAGAGAGAGAGAGAGAGAAAGAAACACTGTGGTTTGATTTGAAAATACTTTGTCAAATTAGAAGAAAATAGAGAAGCTGAAGAGATGGCTCCGTGGTTAAGATCACTTGCTGTTTTTGCAGAAATTTCATTTCCAGCACCCACATGGCAGGCAGTTCACAACTACCTGTAGCTATAGTTCCAGAGGATAACACACCCTCTTCTGGCTTCTGTAGGCTCCTGCCCAAACACACGGTACACACAAATATATTCAGACAAACACTCATATAATAAATAAATCTTTAGAGCAAATATACAAATCAAGAGTTTAAAAATCATAAAGATTATTTAATCTGTTCTATGGTTATAGCACTATTTTTTACAGAAGCACACAGATACAGGCTAACTTTGGCCTTTGTTATGTTAACTATGATGATCACTTAAGTATTTTCAGAGTGGAGGAGAAACAAATTTCATATAAAAATATTAATTTCAAGAACACTGAGAAAGAAGAGGTAGAAAGAACCTAACTAAGAGCCAGAGGGTCTCCAATGCTGTCTTCTGGACATGACATCACTATTGTACCTAGGAACAGGCTGCCAGCAAGATCAGTCACCCAGCAGGCAGCACTAACAGGACTTGGTGGGGGAGGGATTCCCAGGAGGAGTGGGAGGGCATAGCAAATGAGGGTAGTTGGATATAATTAAGACACACTGTATGTATGTACATGAAATTGTGAAACAAGAAATAAAAGATTTTCCTCAGAATACTTAAACCAATAATCAGGGAGAATTGTAGACACAATGATCCAGTTCTCTGCTTGAAACAATGGTCTTGTACCCTGTAAAGATTTGCCACTTGTATTGGTTTAATAAAACGCTGATTGGCCAGTAGCCAGGCAGGAAGTATAGGTGGGGCAACCAGGCAGGAAGTATAGACGGGGCAACCAGAATAGGAGAATTCTGGGAAGACGAAAGGCTGAGTCTGCAGTCATCACCCAGATACAAAGGAAGCAAGATGAGAATGCCTCACTGATAAAAGGTACCAAGCCATGTGGCTAACGCAGACAAGAATTATCGGGTAATTTGGGATATAAGAGTTAGTTAATAAGAAGCCTGAGCTAATAGGCCAACCAGTTTATAATTAATGTAGGCCTCTGTGTGCTTCTTTAGGACTGAATGGCTGCAGAACCGGGTGGGACAGAAACCTCTGTCATCATTCTCCAAAACAATTTTATGTTCATCTGTACCTACTAACAATGCTTCAAAGTATATAAAGGAAAACTTGGTAAATCCTTCAGCTTAAAGTAGCACTTCAACTCTTCTTTCTCAATAGTCAAAAGCTCAAGGGAGAAATCAATAAAGCTATACTAGGTAATTATAAAGAAATGTCAGATGCCCATCTACCTCAGTTGGTAGAGCATGGGACTCTTTTAACTTTCTTTTTATTTATTCTTTGTGTCTTTCACATCATGCATCTCAATCACATTTATTTCCCTGTCCCTTCATATATGCCCTCTGTCCTTGCAACCTTTCCCTACCACCCACAAATAAAATAAAATAAAACTTAGGAAAAAAAAAAAGGACAAATCTTGTTATGGAAGCTGTAATGTGACATAGTAAGCCACATAGTAAAAACTTTTATTCGTATATCTTTACTTGCAAATGTTTATTGCAGAGGTCTGGTTTGAGGCCTCTGGTTTCTGCTATACTATCAATACTGGGCCTCACTGGGACTCCTCTTGATTATCCTGATGTTGCCCTGTGTTGTGGAGATCCTGCAGCTTTCGGTCCCCTTCACATGCTTCAGCAGATCACAGATAGCGTGGATGTTGGGGTGGGCCAACACATAACCCTGGTTCTGGGCCAGGGTAGTTGCAGGGTTGGTCAACCTGCTAGTTTTCCCTTGCCCTCATCACCAGGGTGACCTCTCCTGCATTGCTCTGGCTAGTTCACCTGCAGTGATGACCAAGGGGCTGGGCCCTTGGTCCAGGAGAACGCTCCTGTTTTCATGTCCTCAGAATTAGTTCTCCCACACCTACACCTTCAGGGTCAGCTCTACTGTAATGCCCAACTGTGGCATAGCGGTCACTCTCTTGAGTGCTGCAGCTGAAGGGAAGCAGTGCCAATTTTCCAGTTCTATGACCTCAGGGTCAGCTCTTCCTCCCACCTCAGGCATTGATGAGAGGGGGCATCTCTTCCCCTGTCCTGAACATGGGACTCTTAATCCCAGGGTTGTAGGTTTAAGCCCCATGTTGAGAGGTGTCTGTTTTTGTCTGGGTGAGTTTATATATTCAACTCAAATTTGGAGCCAGGCTTGATAGGTGGCTGCACTCAGGAGGTAGAGGCAGGCAGACCTCTGAATCCAGAGCCATCCTAGTCTATACAGCAAGTTCCAGGACAGTCATGGCTACAAAGAAAGACTGTCTCAAACAAACAACCGAACCAAACCAACCTGCCTTCCAAAAAAAAGTCAAAAAATTAGAAGCAAACAAACTAAATTTTCTGAACAACAAAGAATTTAATTACATAAAAAGCTTTGTAAGTTTAAAAGGGCACTTCTCCATAACTCATACATGAAACAGAACAAAGCATACTAAAATAAACATTTAAATATTGGTCATGAAACACAAGTTTGTATAAAGCAAATACATCAATTTTAAGTGATACATTAGTGACATTAAGAATTAAGGTTTGGGGCTGGAGAAATGGCTCAGACATTAAGAACACTGGATGCTAGTTCTGAGTATTCTGGCTCACTTTACAGCACCCACATGGTGGCTCAGTTATTCCAGTTCTAGGGGCTCTGTCTTTTTCTGGCCTCCATAGTCACTAGGCATGCACATGGTACACAGGCATACATGCAGGCAAAATATTCAGACATTTAAAAACAATAATAATAATGCTCAGAATTAACAACTGAAATATGTATTCAACTTAGTGCAAAAAAAGTGTACATCAAAAATGTAGCTCATGTAGACTACCAAACTATTACATTTATGAAAGTTCTTAATAATTATTTTAAAAATATAAATGTGTACAAAAATACTAATTTAAAAGAAAACAGCCACTTACCTGATAATAAAATTTTATCTGTTTCACCAAAATGGATAGATTATGAATTCTAAGTGAAGCATCATTGTTGACTTTTTTATTTACTCTCTGACTCTCCGATTTAGGATTACTGAAAGAAATTGGGAGGGAAAAACACCCTTTTAATTATACTGAAACAAGATATAAAATAAATACAATAGTTTCTTTTAAAAATTATGCATCCATTTGTGCTAATAAGTGATATGAAACAAATTATTGTGTTCTTACGTATTCTTTGCTTCTAATATCAAAACATGCAATATTCTTTAATTGGTGGCAAAATATATCTGAAACTAAAATCAGATGTCCTTAATTGTCATGTCACTTTTTATTCTTGAAGGAAATAACCTCTTAATTCCATCCTCCTAAAATAAATCCACTTACACAAAGAATTCAAAATATAGGTTATTATTCTGAGTGATTATTTATTCTCATACAGTAATGTGAATTATATTTCATCAGGAAATATCCCAGAAATAAAAAAAAATGAAGTAGATGACAGAAGTTGGTTCTTTAACCTTGTGTAAATTTTGGAAATTGAATAAAACCAAAGGGATACATATTTTAAAGAAGAAAAAAATTATAGTAGAAACAGTCATGATATGGTTAAGAATGAAAAATTGAAAATTGGTACTGGGACTGGAGAGATGGTTCAATGTTAGAAGCACTGGTTGCTCTTCCAGAGAACCAGGTTCTGATTCTCAGCACCCAGTGATATCTCACAACTCTCAGTAATTCCAGTCACAGAGGATTCCATGCCTTCTTCTGGCCTCTTTGAGTACCAGGCACATGCATAGTACAAAGACATGCATGCAGGCAAAACACCCATGCACATTAAAAACAGGGGGTGTGATATAAGTGCAAAAGGTTCTGACCAGAACATAAGCTATGAGCTAGTTTATTAAGAGCAGACAAGTCAACATGGAGAACAATATTGATAACCCATTGAAGGGCTAAGTCTACAATATAAAATAGCCTGTTGAACAGTTGCTGGCACAAAATACAATGACCCTAATATCCAGCATACAATAAAATAATTACTAAATACAACAAATGAAAAGCAATCCATGACTTGGAAAGAAAATGGAAACAATCATTAAAAACACTCTTGGAGAGTGAAGATCATGAGAGAGGATAGAAAGGGAGGGAAGAGGAAGAGAGGAGAGTGGAGGAAAATATATAGTTCAATAAAAAGAATTAAAAAGGAAATGAATGAGAAAAAGAAGTCTCAGATAGTGATTTTAAAACAGCCACTATAAGCCTTGGAGTGTGGAAGAACTGTAGAGTATAATGGTGAGGTCTAACAGTCAATCTCCAATACCATAGGTGGAGGAGGCAAGACAAAAATAAATATAACCATAATCCCAGGAAAATTCTTCACACACCTCGAAATAACAATACTCTCAACTTCATATGGTTGTTTTTCATATGAAAAACAAAACAAAACAATCCAAGATAGCCAAAGCAATCCTGTATAGGATTGTACAATAAAAGAACTTCTGGAGGCATGATCATCTCTGACTTCAAACTCTACTACAGTACTAAAAACAGCCTGGTATTGGCATAAAAACAGACAGGAGGACCAATGGAACCAAACTGAAGACCCAGATATCAATCCACACACCTGCAAACACCTGATTTTTGACAAAGAAGCAAAAAAGTAAAACAGAAAAAATAAAGCATATTCAACAAATGGTGCTGACATAACTGGATATCAACACGTAGAAGAATGAAAATAGACCCACATCTATCACCATGCACAAAACTCAAATCCAAATGGATCAATGACCTCAACATAAAGCCAGCCACACTGAACCTCATAGAAGAGAAAATGGGAAGTACACTTGAATGCATTGGCACAAAAGGCTATGGGGTGGGAGAACTGTCTGTACTCTGTCAATCATGTATTTTAATAAAACACTGATTGGCCAGGCAGGAAGTATAGGCGGGTCAACAAGACAGGAAGTAGAGGCGGGGCAATGAGAACAGGAGAAGGCTAGGAAGGAGGAAGCGCATTCCTCCATTCCTGCCCAGATCACTGAAGAAGCAACATGTGAGCTGACAGCTAAAAAAGGTACCAAGCCATATGGCTAACATAGATCAGAATAATGGGTTAAGATAAGTCATAAGAACTAATAAGTAGCCTGACCTAATGGGCCAATCAGTTTATAACCTAATGTAGACTATGTGTGATTTTCTTTGGAACTTGCCGGCTGTGGGGTACCGGGCGGGATAGAAACCCCAACAAGCCGGCCCTCATGTTACATATGGCGCCCAACGTGGTTAACTGCATCCGCAGAAAGCCTGAGAAAGTTTGGGAAAGAATAGAGTAAAGCATATTTTCTTGGTGGCAGCAATTTCTCAGGTCTGCTCTGCTTGCTAGAGGCAAGCAAGGCTCTCATCTAAGAGAGGCTTCCTGACTCAGCTTTAGCTGCAAAACCCTGCAACTCCATTAAGAGGTCCTGCCATGAAACGCTTAAACGGTGTTGGTGAAAAACTGAATGCGTGCTTTTTGGCTTTCAGCCATAGCAGGATAAAAGCTGCGCTGTTTTAAAATGCCGGCTTTCTGGGCTGTCCTGCCAGGGCAATCTCTGACTCTTTCAGGCAGGCAGTCCGACTGAGTGTGGTCTGTGAGCAGAAATGCTGCGGCTTGCTTGCTGGCAAGGACCTTGAAACGACACAGAGTTGTGGCGATAAAAATGGCTCCAGCAGTACCTCTGCCATGAGGCTGGAAAGCTAAGGAATGGGCTGGATCTAGCCGTCAAAGCCACAGCTTTCCGTATTGCTTTGTAAATTAAAGGCTCATGTGGTCAAAAAAGAGAGATATACAGTAAAGAGAGATTCAAAGAGGAAGAAAACCTCTAAATGGTTTACAGTGTGTTAAAAATATTTGCAGGATAAAAGTTAAAGTTCTTAAAGTAAAAAGAAAGAAAGAAAGTAGTTGGGTGTGGTGGTACACACCTTTAATCCTAACACTTGGGAGGCAGAGGTACATTGACCTCTGTGACTTCAAGGGGCAGAGGTAGATTGACCTCTGTGACTTCAAGATGTGGTAGCACACGCCTTTAATCCCAATGCCTGGGAGGCAGAGACAGACAGATCTCTGAGTTCAAGGTGTGGTAGCACACACCTTTAATCCTAGCACTGGCAAGGCAGAGACAAGTGGATCTCTGTGAGTTCAAAGACAGCCTGGTCTACAGAGTTATTCCAGGACAAAGATATACAAAGAACCTGTCTCTAAAAGTAAAAGTAAAAATATAAGAAATAGAGGTTAAAGTAAAGCCACATAAAGATGGAAAATAAACAGAGAATCTTGATACTGTATGCTATTAAGCTCTCTTTGAATTGTTTGAATGTTGAGGAAGGAGCAATAGCTGCTAAAAGACTTTTGTTTATAAATGCTGCTGAACTAACCCAAAATAGATATTTTGAAAATACTTTGGCTTCAAAATTGAAGTCAAAAGGTATGCTACTTTGGAGAAGAGATTGTGCTTTTGTTTCCACAGGAAATGAGAGGCTGTGGATTCATTCTGAATTAAGAAAAATCAGGTTCAATCAAGGAAGACCACCCGAGAAATCTCCAGTAGGAACAGATGGCCTGGATACAGAGTTCTACATCCAGAACTGATTCAGGATTGCTGCCTGTGGTGATCAAGACTCACAGGATACTCCGGACTTGATAATAATTTTCTTTAGTTCCCCGTAAGATTATCAGCACCCCCAACCAGCAGGAAGTAGCCTGAAATACTACGCCCACATTCCCAACAAATGGACTATGGGTATTTTCCTTTGTTTAAAAATAAAAAAGAGGAAAATGGTATGGGAGAATTGTCTGTACTCTGTCAATCATGTATTTTAATAAAACGCTGATTGGCCAGGCAGGAAGTATAGGCGGGTCAACCAGACAGGAAGTAGAGGCGGGGCGATGAGAACTGGAGAAGGCTAGGAAGGAGGAACCCCAACAAGCCGGCCCTCATGTTACAAGACTACTCCCTAAATATAACCCCAGAAGCACAGACACTGAGAAACAATTAATAAATGGGACCTTTTGAAACTGAGAAGCTTCTGTAAAGCAAAGAACACGGTCAACAAGACAAACAAACGGCAGCCTACAGAATGGGAAAAGATCTTCACCAACTCCACATTGGACAGAGGATTGATCTCCAAAATACACAAAGAACTCAAGAAACGTGACATCAAAAGAACAAACAATCCAATAAAAAAAATGGAGTACAGACCTAAACAGAACTCTCACCAGACGGATCTAAAACGGCTGAAAGACACTGTTCACTTTTCACACTGAAAGAACTGTTCAACATCATTAGCCATCAGAGAAATGCAAATCAAAATAACTCTGAGAGTCCATCTTATACCTGTCAGAATGGCCAAGATCAAAAACACTGATGACAGCTTATGCTTGAGAGGATGTGGGGTAAAAGGAACACTTCTGCATTGCTGGTGGGAATGCAAGCTGGTACAGCCCCTTTGGATATCAGTAAGGCAATTTCTCAGAAAATTAGGAAACAATCTACCTCAAGACCCAGCAATACTGCTATTGGGTACATACCTAAAAGATGCTCAATCATACCACAAGGGCATGTGCTCAAGTATGTTCATAGCAGCATTATTTGTAATAGCCTGAACCTGGAAACAACCTAGATGTCCCTCAGCCGAAGAATGGATAAAGAAAATGTGGTTCATTTACACGATGGAGTACTATACAGCAGTAAAAAATAATGACATCTTGCTATTTACAGGCAAATGGACAGTAATGGAAAAAAACATATTGAGTGAGGTAACCCAGACCCAGAAAGACAAATGTAATATGTATTCACTCATGAGTGGCTTTTGGACATAAAGAAAAGAAAAACCAGCCCACAGGCCATAACCCCAGAGAAACTAGATGACAAAGAGGACCAAAGAGAGACATACATGGAGCTACATAGGAAGGAGAAAAAAAAAACAAGATCTCCTGAGTAGATTGGGAATGTGGAGATCATGGGAAAAGGCAGAAGGGGAGGGGGGAGGAAGGGATGAGAGTGAAGAAAAATGTATAGTTCAATAAAAACAATAAAAACTAAAACAAAACGTAAACATGGCAGACTTCCCATCCAAGCCAGCACAGACTCAAGACAGGAAAAGGTAAAGTTCATACCCTTTCTTCTGGTGCAAACTTCAACTGCCCACTAGATCTGCTCCAGAGAAAAAAGAGATGCACAGCCTCCTACTTCTAGGCAACAGTTTCACCACTCAGTGACACCCATTCCAGCTAGGAAGGTGAAACATTGCTTGATTACTAGTATATCAGAATAGAAAAACTTCTAGTTAAGAGAATGGACTCTCTGGCCAGGTAGAGGCCTAACACTCTATATGAACCTCATTATTCATTATCTTTGGGAAGGCAGGCTAAAGAAATAAGTGGAATAATTTAGTCATTTCATGAGAGACTAAACATTTTCTTCCCAGAATCTCCACCAAGTGTAATTACTTATAGAGAACAGACCTGTAAGGTTGTCCTGAATTATTTAGGAAAGTGCTTATTTCTTTTCTAATACCTTTTTTCTAAGCAAGCTCACCTTAAGAATTTGGGCCTTCCTCCCAACATTTTGGGCTTCCTTAGTCTTTCTCAGAAGTCTACCATGTGACCCTCCATACCCACTTAAATTGACATGGCCTTTTTCTTTCTTTCCTCTATTAGGTTTTACTCTTGTCTGCTGGGGGCAGGGGGGTTGGTTCTAATACAATTGTTCTTGAGCTTCCATTTGAGAAAACTCTTAATTTTTTTTCATTAGTAAGACAAGAATCCCAAAAGAGACCCAATTTCCCTGTTAGACCCTCTCCAAAGTAGCCTGAGTAGTCAAAAAAGCCCAACATGTAATCCACCTCCAGTTCACACCTCTGCCACTGAAGGGAAACGACAGGACATAATCCACTCTGTTTAACTGGCACACACACATAACACTCCATACACACCCTGGCTTGTGAAGTAAAGAAGCCAAGGTATCCTCTACTTCAATGCACACTTCCACAAACCTTACCAACTACTGGCTCTGAAGATCAGAAAACACAAACACTGCCCCCAGTGTAAATCCCCTCACTACCACGGCCCACTGCCTCAGGCTTATAGGGCTGTGCTCCTCTCTTCCAAACTGACATCACCTTCAACTACCTCTCCCTAGAATCAACACTAATTCCACAACTAAGCTTTAAGCAACAATGTATACTACCAGGACTCATGAGGTAAAGGAAACATGAAGCATAGAAGCATGCCTATTCTTCTCAGCTGTGCTGGAAAGAGTCAACCAACAAACTTTGGACAGGCAGATCTTCATATAAAACACGAGTAACATATAAAACCATCACAAAAATGTCTCTTCAAAAATCAACAACCCCACATACACCCCAGTCCATGGGGATGTCCCCAGCTAGGTCCTTGGGCAGCAGAGCAGAAGGTGCCCCACTATCACACTGATGTTCATCTCGAATATCACCATAGAATCTTCGTTCAGCTACAGATGGAAATAGAGACAGAGACCCTCATCAGAGCAACGGACTGAGCTCCCAAGGTCAGGATGAAGAGCAGGAGGGAGAAGATGGGCAAGGAAGTTTGGACTGCAACGGGTTGGTCTACCCACTGAGACAGTGTGCCTGTTCTAATGGAAGCTCACCAAATCCAGCTGGACCGGGACTGAATGTGGCTGACAATGGGGGCTGACTGAGAAGCCACTGATAAAGGTACTGGGACCTGTTTCTACTGCATGTACTGGCTTTTTTGGGACCCTGGTCTATTTGGATGCAAAGCTTCCTAGGCCTGGAGGTAGGGGGAGGGCCTTGTACTTACCACAGGGCAGGGTTCCCAGCCCTCTCTTAAGGAGGAAGGAGGAGGGAGAAGGGTGAGTGGGGGAGCAGGAGGGGAATGGGAGGAGGGGAGGAAGTGTAAATTTTTGAATGGAAAAAATAAAAAAAAATAAACCACAAAAAAACCCCACTAAACATACAGAACAGAGAAAGAATATTAAAAGTTGAAAGGGAAAAAGAACAAGCACCCGATTTCTCAATGGAGACACTAAAAGCCAGAATGGCCCAGACAGATGCCCTGCAGGCTCTAAGGGACCACAGATGCTGGTCCAGATTACTATACCCAGTAAAACTTTCAATCACCATAGATGGAGAAAACAAGATATTTCATGATAAAGCCAAATTTAAACAATTATATATCCACAAATCCAGTACTAGAAAAGGTACTAGAAAGAAAACTAAACCCAAGGAGGTTAACTACACCCATAAAAACATAGGAAATAATCTCACACCACAAAACCAACGGAAGAGAAGCAAACGCCCCCCCCATCCCCCACACAAACACTCTCACCACCACCAACAACAACAAAAACAACAGGAATTAATAATCATTGGTTATAGATAACTCTCAGTATCAATGGACTCAATTACCCAATAAAGACACAGTCTAACTAACAGAATGGATGACAAAGCAGGATCCAACCTTCTGCTGCATACAAGAAACACATTTCAGCATCAAATACAGACATTATCTTAGGGTGAAGGTATGGGAAAAGATTTTCCAAGCAAATAGACTTGAGAAGGAAGCTGGTGAAGCCATTCTAATATCTGACAAAATAGACTTCAAACCAAAATCAGTCTAAAGAGATAGGGAAGAACACCATCAAAGGAAAAATCCACCAATATGACATTTCAACTTGTAACACCTATGCCCTGAATGCAAAGGCATCCACATTTGTAAAAGAAACATTACTAAAAATTAAATCAAACATCGACCCTCACATATTGATAGTGTAAGTCTTCAATACCCTACTTTCATCAACAGTCAGGTCATCCAAACAAAAACTAATTATAGAAATACTGGAGCTAACAGATATCTACAGAAC
The DNA here is from genome assembly GCF_982192425.1 of Myodes glareolus. Taxonomy (NCBI): domain Eukaryota; kingdom Metazoa; phylum Chordata; class Mammalia; order Rodentia; family Cricetidae; genus Myodes; species Myodes glareolus. The sequence goes on along the minus strand of NC_142033.1, from coordinate 98,335,969 downwards.
ATTTCACCCAAACAAAATATACCTTCTCAGTACCTCACAGAACTTTCTCCAAAACTGATCACATACTCAAACACAAAGCAAGTTTCAACAGATACAAGAAAATTGAAATAACCCCCTGCATGCTATCAGACCAGCATGGGTTAAAGCTAGACTTCAACAACAACAGAAATAACAGAAAGCCTACAAATTCATGGAAACTGAACAACTCTCTGAAAGACTACTGGGTCAAGACAGAAATAAAGAAATTAAAGACTTCCCAGGAATCAATGAAAATGAATGCTTAACTTATCCAAACTTATGGGACACAATGAAAGTGGTGCTAAGAGGAAAGCTCACAACACTAAGTACCTATATTAAAAAAAGGGAGACATCTCACACTAGCAACTTAACAGCACATCTGAAAGCTCTAGAACAAAAAGAAACAAACACACCCAGGAGGAATAGATAGCAGGAAATAATCAAACTGACTGCTGAAATCAATAAAATAGAAACAAAGAGAACAATACAAAGAATCGATGAAACAAATAGTTTCTTGGAAAATCAACAATATAGACAAACCCTTATCCCAACTAACTAAAAGATGATGAGAATATCCAAGCTAACAAAATCAGAAATGAAAAGAGGGTCATAACAACAGATACGGAGGAAATGCAAAGAACCATCAGGTCATACTTCAAACCTGTACTCTACAAAATTGGAAAATGTACAAGAAATGGGAAGTTTTCTCAATAAATACCACTTACCAAAGTTAAATCAAGACCAGATAAACAACTTAAATAGATCTATAACCCTAAGATATATAAGCAGTCATTTAAAAAAGAAAGAAAGAAGCCCGACAAAACAGCTCAGGCCTGACAGTTCCAGTGTGAAAGAAGAGCTAATGCCAATGCTCCTTAAATTATTCCAGAAAGAGAAGGAACATTGCCAGATTCATTTTATGAGGTCACAGTCACCCCATACCCAAACCACAAAAATATTTTTAAAAAAACAGAATTACAGACCATTTTTCCCTCATGAACACAGATGCAAAAATACTCAATGAAATACTTGCAAACTGAATCCAAGAATAAATCCAAAAGATTATCTGCCATGATCAAGTAGGCTTCATTTCAGAGATGCAGGGATGATTCAATAAATGAAAATCTGTCAATATAATCCACCATCTAAATAAACTGAAAGAAAAAAACCCCACATGATCATCTCACTAGATGCCAAAAATGCCTCTGACAAAATCCAAAATCCCTTCATGATAAAAGTCTTGGAGAGAGTAAGGATACAAGGGACATACCCCAACATAATAAAGGTAATTTACAGGAACCCTATAGATAACATCAAATCAAATGAAGAGAAACTCAAAGCAATTCCACTAAAATCAGGGACATGACAAGACATGACAGTCTTGTCATGATACTCTCTCCATATCTATTCAATATAGTTCTGGAAGTTCTATCTAGAGCAATCAGACAGTTGAAGAAGATCAAGGGGATACAAATTAGAAAGGAAGAAGTCAAAGTATCACTATTTGCAGAAGATAGGATAGTATTCATAAGCTGCTACATCCACGGCTGTCTTGCCAGTGTAGCAGAAATGCTGACTGGGCAGGCAAGTATTGCCGGAGGATTGGGATTTGTGCTTCTCGGAGCTATGTGTTCCAGGCTGTCCCTTGGCAATCAGTTGTGGTGTAATGCCACCTGAGTCGCCATTTGTATTGACTCTACCTGACTGTCCTTGGAAGCCATATGTGTGTCTTTTTCTTTGTCTTTGTGTTCTTTGTGATCCTTGCATATTGCTAACAGATCAGACTATTCCAGGCAGTTGCGGATACAAACAAGACTGCTAAGGACACTTTTGAATTCTGCTCCACTATTAATTAAAGCCTTAAAAGAAGTAGCTAGTTCTGGGAATTGGCAGGGTCATCATTAGGACAATTCTTGATGATATGGAACAAAAGGAGTTACTTTTACTAGGAAAAACCTTAGAAGCCTTCGGCATTTGACTGAGAAATATATACAGTTGTAAATAGAAGGCCTATGAAACCTTTCTTGTGGGAAGAAAAAGACCTAACCTAAGCTGACAATATCTGAGCCTGAGAATTGAAAAGGGAGGAGAATTGAGGTTAGTGATATAGAGTAAACTTTAGAGAGATTCAAGACTATGTCTTAGAAATTTCCTAGCAGAAAGCTTTCCCAGGGAGATAGTAGCCTTTTTTTCTCACCCAGGCACACAAGCTCACTTAGCTCAAACCAGCTAGCCACCTGCAAGCTGATAAAGATGGTCTAGCTCAAGGGCAATAGTCTCTCTGAAGGCAAGAAAAAAGTATATTTTACAAAATATGAGAGAGCAGAAGTCCTTGTGCTCAAGTCAAAGCATCTTCAAAGATTCTTTTTGTAAACTATTTTATGCTGTTCTTTTCTGTTTTATGATTTGATGATGTATGCCTTTGCCAAGTTCTTTGATTGTAAAAAATATGTAATCCTGCACTGAAAAAAGTAAAATCGCAGCAGCATTTTCAAAATACACTGAGAGTGACTATAAATTTCCTCGCCGTATCCTGAAATCTTCCGTCCTTCGTCCTGTTCCCTCACTGTCTGAGAGGCTCCCCTGAGCAGGTCCGTAGCAATAAGCAACCTCAAAAATTCTACTAGGGAACTCTATTCGCTGATAAACACCTTCCATGATGTGGCTGGATACAAGATTAACTAAAAAAAAATCAGTATCCCTCTTATAAACAGATGACAGACAGCCTGAGAAAGAAATCAGGGAAACAGCACCCTTCACAATAGCCAAAAACAATATAAAATACCTTGGTCTAACTCTAACCCAGTGAAAGACCCATATGACAAGAACTTCAAGGATTTGAAGAAAAAAAACTGAATAGGATATCAGAAAATGGATTGGTAGAATCAACACAGTAAAAATGGCCATCCTACCAAAAGCAATCTACAGATTCCATTCAATCACCATCAAAATTCCAACACAATTCTTTACAGACCTTGAAAGAACAATACTTAACTTTATTTGAAAAAACACAAACTCCAAAGAGGATACAATGGAGGGGTAAGTGTGTTCCTGACTGCCACACAAGTCCGGAAAGGGAACACACAATCTTCCCGCCATCCTTATCTCCCTGGCTACTCCAAAGGGGCGGCTTCCCCCAGCTAAACCCCCTCTCCTCCTACACCATCCCGGATTTCTGCCTGGAACCCCTACCCTTCCTCTATCCCTTTTTCGGGGCTTAAATTCCTCCAACTCAGCCTGGGTGGGCACCGCGGCCAGAACGGGCGGTGAGTGAACACAGGAGGGAGTTCCTTTGTTTTAATAGCCTGCCTGCAGCAAAGTAGGACTGCAGGCAAAGTGATTCCTGGATAGCAAGGGGCAATAATCTGGTAGCAGAAGACCCAGCAGAGGGAAGAGCCACTGGAGAGCATCTGAAGGAAGAGATGGGCAGGCGCCAAGGCAAGAATTCCTCCAAAAATCTGAAAAACAACATGAAAACACCAGATCCCAGTGATCTTACAACAGAAGGACTTGAACAGAGAATTAAGACAACAATGAGGATCCTAAGAGGGACATACAAAGATCTAATCAACATGGGAAGTAGAAAAAGACAAGATCTCCTGAGTAAATTGGGAGCATGGGGACCTTGGGAGAAGGGGAGGGGAGAGACAGGAAGGGGAGCAGAGAAAAATGTATAGCTCAATAAAATCAATTAAAAAAAAAACCCAAAGGCTTTCAGCCACGAACCCCTTCCCTTCCTCTCTCCCTTTTTCGGGACATAAAATCCTTCAACTCAGCCTGTGTGGGCTCTGCTGGGATGGGGTGGTGAGTGCAAATGGAAGGGAGTTCCTTTGTTTTAATAGCCTGCCTGCAGCAAGGTAGGACTGCAGGCAAAGTGATTCCTGGACAGCAAGGGGCACTAATCCTGTAGCAGAAGACCCAGCAGAGGGAAGAGCCATTGGAGAGCATCTGAAGGAAGAGATGGGCAGGCGCCAAGGCAAGAATTCCTCCAAAAATCTGAAAAACAACATGAAAACACCAGATCCCAGCGATCTTATGACAGAAGGACTTGAACACCCTATTCCAGAAGCAGTGGAAAACAGTGTCATTACGAAAGCAATAGAGTCTCTTAAACAGGGTATGAATAACTCACTTAAAGAAATAGAAGAGAAATATAACAAAAAAATGGAAGAAATGAGTAAAGAAATGGAAAAGAAATATAACAAAAAGTTTGAAGAAATGAGTAAATTCGTAAATGATACCCTGGGAAACCAAGAAAAAACAATCAAACAGGTAATGGAATCAATTCAGGAATTGAAAACTGAAATGGAGGCAGTGAAGAAAACACAAACCAAGGGCCGGCTGGATATGGAAAATCTAGGTAAACAAACAGAGACTTCAGGAACAAGCATAACCAATAGAATACAAGAGATAGAAGAACGAATCTCAGATTATGAAGACACCATAGAGCAAATAAACGCTCTGATCAAAGAAAACAGCAAATCCAACAAATTCTCATCACAAAACATTCAGGAAATATGAGACATAATAAAAAAAACCAAATCTAAGAATAATAGGAATAGAAGAAGGAGAAGAATTGCAGATCAAAGGTCCAGAAAATATATTCAACAAAATTATAGAAGAAAACTTTCCCATCCTAAAAAACGATATTCCTATGAAGGTTCAAGAAGCATACAGAACGCCGAATAGACTGGATCAGAAAAAAACATCCCCTCGCCATATAATAATCAAAACACAAAGCATCCAGATTAAAGAAAGGATATTAAGAGCTGCAAAGGAAAAAGGTCAAGTAACTTATAAAGGTAAACCTATCAGACTTACACCAGACTTCTCTATGGAAACCATGAAAGCCAGAAGGTCCTGGATAGAGGTAGTGCAGAAACTAAGAGACCATGGATGCAAGCCCAGACTACTATACCCAGGCAAGCTATTGTTCACTATCAACGGAGAAAACAAAATATTCCAGGATAAAAACAAATTTAAACAATACGTAGCTACTAATCCAGCCTTACAGAGAATATTAGAAGGAAAATCGCAACCCAAGGAATCCAACATTCCCAACACAGCCTACAATAACTCAAACATCTAGCGACCCTTCACAAGCACAACTCAAAGAAGGAAAACACATACACTCTACTACCCAAAAAAAATGACCGGAGTCAACAACCACTGGTCATTAATATCACTTAATATCAATGGACTCAATTCACATATAAAGAGGCACAGACTTAGAGATTGGATACGAAAACAGGATCCAACATTCTGCTGTTTACAAGAAACACACCTCAACCACAAAGACAGACACCTACTCAGAGTAAAGGGATGGGAAAAGGTTTTCCAAGCAAATGGATCTAAGAAACAAGCAGGTGTGGCCATTCTAATATCTAACAAAATCGACTTCAAACTAAAATCAATCAGAAGAGATGGAGATGGACATTTCATACTCATAACTGGAACAATTCATCAGGAAGAAGTTTCAATCTTGAATATCTATGCCCCTAATATAAAGGCACCCACATATGTAAAAGAAACTCTTCTAGAACTCAAGGCAGTCATCAAACCACACACACTAATAGTAGGAGACTTCAACATTCCTCTCTCACCAATGGACAGGTCAATTAGACATAAACCAAACAGAGAAATCAGAGATTTATTGGAGGTATTGAATCAAATGGACTTAACAGACATCTGTAGAACATTCCACCCAAATAGGAAAGAATATACCTTCTTCTCTGCAGCTCATGGAACCTTCTCGAAAATTGACCACATACTCGGTAACAAAGCAAACTTTCACAGATACAAAAAAATATCAGTAACCACCTGTGTCTTGTCAGATCACCATGGATTAAAATTAGAATTCAACAACAATGCTTCCCCCAGGAAGCCAACAAACTCATGGAAGTTGAACAGTCAACTACTAAATCACCCCTGGGTCAAGGAAGAAATAAAGAAAGAAATTAAAGTCTTCCTTGAATTCAACGAAAACAAAGACACAACATACTCAAACCTATGGGACACTATGAAAGCAGTGCTAAGTGTAAAGTTCATAGCACTAAGTGCCCAATTAAAGAAAACGGAGAAAAATACATTGGAGACTTAACAGCACACTTAAAAGCTCTAGAAAAAAAGAAGCTGATTCACCCAGGAGGTCTAGAAGACTGGAAATAATCAAACTGAGGGCTGAAATCAACAAAATAGAAACACAGAAAACAATCCAAAGAATCAATGAAACAAAAAGCTGGTTCTTGGAGAAAATCAACAAGATTGACAAACCCCTATCCAAATTAATCAAGCGGCAGAGAGAGAACATGCAAATTAATAAGATCAGAAATGAAAGGGGGGACATAACCACAGACACAGAGGAAATTCAGAGAATTATTAGATCTTACTACGAAAGTTTATATGCCACAAAGTTGGAAAATGTAAAAGAAATGGACATTTTTTTAGATAAGTACCATATACCAAAGTTGAACCAAGAAGAGGTGAACAATCTAAATAGACCTGTTAGTCGCGAAGAATTAGAAGCTGTTATCAAAAGTCTCCCTACCAAAAAAAGCCCAGGACCAGATGGTTTCAATGCAGAATTCTACCAGAACTTCCAGGAAGAGCTAATACCTATACTCCTTAATGTATTCCACAATATAGAAACAGAAGAGTCATTGCCAAACTCCTTTTATGAAGCTACAGTTACCCTAATACCAAAACCACACAAAGACACAACCAAGAAAGAGAATTACAGGCCACTCTCATTCATGAACATTGACGCAAAATTCTCAATAAAATACTGGCAAACCGAATCCAAGAACACATTAGAAAAATTATCCATTATGATCAAGTAGGCTTCATCCCAGAGATGCAGGGCTGGTTCAACATATGCAAATCTATCAATGTAATCCATCATATAAATAAATTGAAAGAAAAAAAACATATGATCATTTCATTGGATGCTAAAAAAGCATTTGACAAAATTCAACACCCATTTATGATAAAGGTGTTGGAGAGACTGGGGATACAAGGATCATACCTAAATATAATAAAAGCAATATACAGCAAGCCAACAGCTAACATCAAATTGAATGGAGAGAAACTCAGAGCCTTTCCACTAAAATCAGGAACATGACAAGGCTGTCCACTCTCCCCATACCTCTTCAATATAGGGCTTGAAGTTCTAGCAATAGCAATAAGACAACATAAGGAGATCAAGGGATTCGAATTGGAAAGGATGAAGTTAAACTTTCGTTATTTGCTGACAATATGATAGTATACATAAATGACCCCAAAAACTCTACCAAAGAACTCCTACAGCTGATAAACACCTTTAGTAACGTGGCAGGTTACAAGATCAACTCCAAAAAATCAGTGGCCCTCCTATACACAAAGGATAAAGAAGCAGAGAGAGAAATCAGAGAAACATCACCTTTCACGATAGCCACAAATAGCATAAAATATCTTGGGGTTACTCTAACCAAGGAAGTGAAAGACCTATTTGACAAGAACTTTAAGTCTTTGAAGAAAGAAATTGAGGAGGATACCAGACAATGGAAAGACCTCCCCTGCTCTTGGATTGGGAGAATCAACATAGTAAAAATGGCAATTCTACCAAAAGCAATCTATAGATTCAATGCAATCCCCATCAAAATCCCATCAAAATTCTTCACAGACCTTGAGAGAACAATAATCAACTTTATATGAAAAAACAAAAAACCCAGGATAGCCAAAACAATCTTATACAATAAAGGAACTTCTGGAGGCATTACCATCCCTGACTTCAAACTCCATTATAGAGCTACAGTATTGAAAACAGCTTGGTATTGGCATAACAACAGAGAAGTCGACCTATGGAATCGAATAGAAGATCCGGATACTAACCCACAAACCTATGAACACCTAATTTTCGACAAGGGAGCTAAAAGTATACAATGGAAGAAGGAAAGCATCTTTAACAAATGGTGCTGGCATAACTGGATGTCAACCTGTAGAAGAATGAAAGTAGATCCATATCTATCACCATGCACAAAACTCAAGTCCAAAAGGATTAAAGACATCAATATTAATCTGTCCACTTTGAACCTGATAGAAGAGAAAGTGGGAAGTAGTCTACAAGATATAGGCACAGGAGGCCACTTCCTAAGTAGGACCCCAGTAGCACAGACAATAAGAGAAACAATGAATAAATGGGAAGCTTTTTGAAAGCTTCTGTAAAACTGAGAAGCTTCTGTAAAGGAAAGGACACTGTCAGTAAGACAAAAAGACTACCTTCTGACTGGGAGAAGATCTTCACCAACCCCTCATCAGACAAAGGTCTGATCTCCAAAATATACAAAGTACTCAAGAAACTAGACACTAAAACTCTAATTAACCCAATTAAAAAATGGGGTACTGACCTGAACAGAGAATTCACAACAGATGAACTTCGAATGGCCAGAAGACACTTAAGGTCATGCTCAACCTCCTTAGAGATCAGGGAAATGCAAATCAAAACCACTTTGAGATACCATCTTACACCTGTCAGAATAGCTAAACTCAAAAACACCAATGATAGCATATGCTGGAGAGGATGTGGAATGAGGGGAACACTCATCCATTGTTGGTGGGAATGCAAACTTGTGCAGCCACTGTGGAAATCAGTGTGGCGGTTTCTCAGGAAACTGGGAGTCAACCTCCCTCAGGACCCAGCAATTCCACTCTTGGGAATATACCCAAGAGATGCCCTATCATACTACAAAAGTATTTGTTCAACTATGTTCATAGCTGCACTATTTGTAATAGCCAGAACATGGAAACAACCTAGGTGCCCCTCAATAGAAGAATGGTTAAAGAAGGTGTGGAACATATATACATTAGAGTTTTACTCAGTGGTAAAAAAACAATGACATCTTGAATTTTGCATGCAAACGGATGGAAATAGAGAACGCTTTACTGAGGTAACCCAGACCCAAAAAGAGGAATATGGTATGTACTCACTCATAAGTGGTTTCTAGCCATAGTTAAAGGTCTTTGAGTCTAGAATTTGTGATCCTAGAGAAGCTAAATAAGAAGGTGAACCTGAAGAAAATCATATAGTTATCCCCCTGGATAGTGGAACTAGGCAAGATTGCCAGGCAAACTCGGGTGCATGGGGGGTGGGGGGGGTGGTAGTAAGGGAAGATGTTCAGGGAGAGGGGAGAGGGGGAGGATTGGGGATGGCTTGGGGGAATGGGAGGGAGGGAGGGAGGAAGGATGGCTGTGGGAGCAGGGAGGTTTATATCTCAACTAAGGGAGCCATTTTAGGGTTTGCAGGAGACTTGATTCTGGAGGGGTTCCCAGTAAAAACTAAATAAAAAATAAAAAAATAAAAAAAATAATAATTAAAAAAAAAAGAAAACGCTTTACTGAGTCAGGTAAGCCAGTCACCAAAAAGAGGAATATGGTATGTATTCACTCATAAATGGATTCTAGCCATAATTAAAGGTCTTTGAGCCTATTATTCGTGATCCTAGAGAAGCTGGATAGGAGGGTGAACCTGAAGAAAATTCAGGTAGTTTTCCTCCTGGAGACTGGAAATAGACAAGAGTCCCAGGTAACCTCGGGTGCTTGGGGGTGGTGGTGGGAGGGTTGCTGGAAGGGGAGAGGGTTAGAGAGAAGGGAGCAGGGGAGGAATGGGGAATGCTCGGGGGACTGGGAGCGGGGGAGGGAGGAAGGATAGATATGGGATCAAGGAAGAATATTTCTCAACTAAGGGAGTCAGTTTAGGGTTTACTAGAGACTTGATTATAAATGGGATCCCAGGTCCAAGGAGACTGTTCTCTGGATAGAGGAGAGGGTGCCTGAACTGGCCTTGGCCCATAACCATGCTGATGTATATTTTGCTTATCACCATAGATCCTTCAGCTGGCGATGGATGGAGATGGAGACGGAGACCCACATTGGAACACTGGACTTAACTCCCTAGGTCCAAACGAGAAACAGAAGGAAAGAGAACGTGAGCAAGGAAGGCAAGATCAGAGGGAACCTTCATCCGACGATGGATGGCGATACAGACGGAGACCCACATTGGAGCACCGGAAGGAGTCCCCCAAGGTCCAAATGAGGAGCAGAAGGAGGAAGAACATGAGGAAGGAGATCGGGACAGCGAGGGGTGCGATCACCCACTGATACAAGGGGACCGATCTAATGAGAGTTCACCAAGGCCAGTTGTCTGGGACTGAGCGAGCACGTAATCCAGCCAGATTCTCTGATTGAGGTCGGATTCTCTGAATGTGGCTGGCCCGGAGTCTTTCTGAAAAGCCATTGACAATGACACTGGGACTTGTTTCCTCTGCATATACTGGATTTTTGGGATCCAGTCTGTTTGGATGCTCACCTTCCTGGACCTGGAGGGAGGGGGGTAGGAGCTTGGACTGCCTGCAGGGCGGGAGACCCTGACTGCTATTGGGAATGGAGAGGGAGGAGGGGAGGAAGTGGGGGGGAGTGGGAGGGTGTTGTGAGGAGGGGCGGAAATGGAGACTTTTGTATTTTAATAAACTTTGAGGGGAAAAAAAACCCACAAACTCCAGGATAGCTAAAAGAATCCTGAACAATAAAAGAACTTCCAGGGGTATCGCTATCCCTGACTTCAAGCTGTACTACAGAGCTATAATAATAAAAACCACGGGGTATCAGCATAAAAGAAAGAAATGTTGATCAATGGAATCCAATCAAAGACCCAGGCATACATTCACGCACATCTGGACACCTGATTTTTGATAAAGAGGTCAAAGCATGTTCAACAAATGGTGCTGGTCTAACTGGATGTCTGCATGTAAAAGAATGCAAATAGACCCATATTTATTATCCTACAAAAAAATTCAAGACTAAGTGTATCATGTATCTCAATATTAAACGAGACATACTAAAAAAGTAGGGAATAGCCTGGAAGGTATCAGCATGGAAGACAACTTCCTAAGCAAAACATCAATAGTGCAGGCACTAAGATCAACAATTACTTGAATGGGACCTCACAAAACTGAAAAGCTTCTGTAAGGCAAAGGACACCTTCAATAAGATAAAAATGGCAGCCTACAGAATGGGACAAGATCTTCACCAACTTCACATCTGATAGAGGGCTAATATCCAAATATAACTCAAAAAACAAGATACCAACAAACCAAACAATTCAGTTTAAAAAAATAAAAAGGGGTACAAAGTTAAACAGAGAATTCTTATTAGAGAAATCCCTAACAACTGTGAAACACTTAGGGAATGTTCAATATCCTTAGCCATCAGGGAAATGTAAATCAAAATTACCTTGAGATTCCATCTTACACCTGTCAGAATGATTAAGATGAAAAACACAAGTGACAGCTTACACTAGTAAGGTTGTGCAGCAAGGGGAACACTCCTCCATTGCTGGTGTAAGTGCAAACTTGTACAGTCACTATGGAAATCAATGAGGTGGTTCCTCAGAAAACTGGGAATCCATATACTTCAAGTTCCAGCTATACCACTACTGAGCAAATACCCAAAAGAAGCTACCACAAGAGCACTTGCTCAATTATGTGCTTAGTGGCTTTCATAATAGCCAGAAACTGGAAAGAACTTAGCTATTCCTCACCTGAAGAACAAATAATGAAAATGTGGCACATTTATACAATGGATATTGCTTGGATGTCAAAAAATGGCATCATGAATTGTGCAGGCAAAAGGTTGGAACTAGAAAAAAATCATCCTGAGAGAGGCAACCCAGACCTAGAAAGACAAACGTGATATGTACTCACTTATAAGTGGACATTAGTTATTACTAAAGGATAATCCATTACTATCCACAGACCCAGAGAATTTAGATAAAGAAGAGAGGTCTGGGGGATCATGGTTCTCACTGGGAAGTGGTAATAGAATAGATTTTGTGAGTGCACTGGGGGCAGGTGGGGATGGGAACTAGAAGAATCAGGTAGGGGGGAGGAACAGAGGAAGAGAGTATGGGGAGGTGACTGGCCTTTGCGAGTGATGCGGAAACCTAGTACAATAGAATTTCCTAGAACCTATGAGGGTGACCCTAGTGAGGACTCCTAGTGAGGGAGGATATGGAACCTGAACCGGCCATCTGTAAACAGGCAAGTTTCCCAGTGGTGGAACTGGGACACCAACCTAGCCACAAAACTTATGACCCACGACCTGTCCTGCCTACAAGATGCACTAGGGCAATGCTGGCTCAGAACTTGAGAGAGTAGTCAACCAGTGACTGGTATAATATGAGGCACAAGCCATGAGGGGGAGACTATGTGGACACTACCCAGATGGCCAGGATTAGGAAGCTGGATTACCCAGAGACCTAAGGCGTAACCAAACACAACTGACAAAAAAAAAAAAGTCAATGAAATGATTCCTAATGATATTCTGCTATACTCATGGATTAGTGCCTAAACCAATCATCATTAGAGAGGCTTCCTCTGGCAGCAGATGGGAACAGATACTGAGACTCACAAAGAAGAATTAGGCAAGGGAATCCCCCAGAAATAGGAGTAGGGGTGGGGGCTTTATAGGAGCCAGAGGGTTCAAAGATACCAGGAGAAAACAGCCCACAGAAGCAACCAAGCAGGGCTCATGGGGGCTCACAGAGACTGCAGCAACAATCATGGAGCCTGTATGGACCTGCACATAGGCCCTCACACACATGCTGTGGTTGTTAGCTTGGGTGTCTCTGATTCTTTTGCCTGCTACTTCATCCAGCTTTGATATGAGGGTTTATGCCTACTTTTATTGTACCTTGTTATGCCAAGTTGGGCTGATAACACTGGGAGGCATGCTCTTTTCTGAAGGGAAATGGAGGAGCAGTGGACCAGGAGGAGAAGGGATGTAGGGGAGGGGAGGGGAGGAGGCAATCAGGATGTATTGTATGAGAGAAGAAAAAAAAACAACAACCCCATAGTAACAGGCTCCTCATGACATGTATAAATGTTTGAACAAATTCAAACAATCTCTTTAAAAAGAAAACAAAAACAGATGAATGAAAAAAATAGGAAGTCAACACAGGATACAATGGAATTCAACAAAAAAAATAGATATACAGAAGAAATAATAAATTGCAATGAAAAACTCAATTAAAAACCTAAACCCAAATAACAGAATTGATCATATAGAAAACTAATATCCTACACAGGACACTGTTGTGAAATATTATTTTAAGATGTGTTACATTTGTTTATCCTGTGGAATATTTGTTAAATGATGCAAAGCTGTGCTGCTCTGGCTGTCTAAACATCTGATTGGTCTAATAAAGAGCTGAATGACCAATAACTAGGCAGGAGAAAAGCTAGGCTGGGCTGGCTGGCAGAGAGAATAGGAGGAGCAATCTGGGAAGAGAGGCTCAAGGAACAGGAAAAGAAGGTGAGAGGACATCAGGGGTCAGCCACCATGCTACACAGAAAGCCAGGCAGTAAGAACTAAAGAAAGACACACAGAATAGAGGAAGGTAAAAGCCCAGGGACAAAAAGTAGTCAGGATAATTTAAGAAAAGTTGGCAAGAAACATGTCAAGCTAAGGCCGGGCATTAATAAAATTCCATGTATTTATTTGGGAGTAGGGTAGTGGGGCCCCCTGAGAGCAAAGAGTAAAAAAAGAACAAATACAGGACATATAACAGGACTTGAGAATAAGGTAAAGAAATGAGATCACTTCTTAAAGTCAATAACATTTTTTTAAATACAGCACCAGACCATACAAGATTTGTAGGCTATTAAGAAAAAGCTAAGTTTAAAAGTGTGAACATAAGAGGAAAATAAGTTAAAGGCATAGCAACTATTTTAAGAAAAAAAAATCATAGAAGAAAAGTTTCTAGATCTAAGCAAAGAGTTGTCAATCCAGGCACAAGAGGCCTACAGAACACCAAATAGAACCAGAAAGAACAGCCCTTCACCAAGGCAAACTATGCCATGCTTAAAACAAGAAATACACAGAACCAAGGCAAGCCCGTCAGATTAACAGCTGACTTTTCAAAGGAAACTTAAAATCCAGAAGAGCTGAAGCAATGTACTTCAAGCCCTGAAATTTCAAAAATGCCAAACCTGACTACTACTGCCAGAAGAACTACCTGTCACAAAGGAAGAAAGAAACTTCCCATGGGGAAAAAAAAAAGCAGGGTACAGCAATTGATAAGAAAGAACTAAGCCAGCTCTCTGCAGAGAATAATGGAGGGAATGAATCGAACATAAGAGACTGATAAATCTAAGAAGCTACACAGAAAGAATAATGGATAAGACATTTGTTGAACAAGTAAAGACTAAGAAAAACAACAAAATGAAAAGAATTAATTCAAACCTTTCAATAACTGAATAGCAACAGACTCAACTTTCCCATCAAAAGACACAAACTTGCATTATTGGAGCAGTGCACAGGACCCTTTTTTTGTCTTGCCTCCAAGCAAACTATCTTGCCACCAAAATTAGACAATACCTTTGGATAAAAGATGGACAAAGGTATTCAAACTAAATGGAACCAGAAAATAAGCAGGAGTCACTATTTGATATATGGTAAAATAGACCAACACAAATTAGAAGTGATGAAAGTCACTTCATAACGAGTAAGGAAAATCTAACAAGAAGACATTATTATTCTAAACATATACATACAAAACACAGGTATACCTGGTGTTGGAGGTCCTTTTGTTTATGTGTTGCTTTCATTGGTTAATGAATAAAGAAACTGCCTTGGCCTTTTGATAGGGCAGAACTTAGGTAGCCAGGGAAAACAGAACTGAATGCTGGGAGAAAGAAATTAGAGTCAGGGAGAAACCATGGATCCTCTGCCTGAGATGGACGCTAGTTAGAATCTTTCCTGGTAAGCTGCTGCCATGTGGTGATATACAGATTATTAGAAATGGGTTAAATTAAGATGGCACACACCTTTAATTCAAGCACTCGGAAGGCAGAGGCAGGCAGATCTTTGTGAGTTCAAGGCCAGCCTGGTCTACAAGAGCTAGTTCCAGGACAGGCTCCAAAGCTACAGAGAAACCCTGTCTCGAAAAAAAAAAAAAAGACAGAGAGAGAGAGAGAGAGAGAGAGAGAGAGAGAGAGAGAGAGGAGAGAGAGAGAGAGACAGAGAGAATATTTCTCAAATAATCCCATACCTGAATTCTAGTTCTATTATAGAACCACAGTGTCGAGAGGCCTTGCTGGCCAGAGGTTGTGGTCTAATATGCCTGGCAGCTTTCTCCAAAAGCTTAACAACATGGGAACTCCCTCCCCAGCAAGACTTCCTGCTCTCTACCTGTAAAGGGAGACTTCTTGTTCATTTCCTGGCTGCCTGTCTGAGACCAGAATAATCTACCTGCCCTTATTTGCAGAAAGAATGTCCCTGGGCCCTGCTGTGGGTTAATGCTCTTGTACAATGTAAAGATTTGTCACTTGTATTAGTTTAATAAAATGCTGATTGGCCAGTACCCAGGCAGGACATATAGACAGGGCAACCAGACTAGGAGAATTTTGGAAAGAGGAAAGGCAGAGATACAGTCACCAGTCAGATACAGAGGAAGTAAGATGAGAATGCCTCACTGAGAAAAGGTACCATGTGGCTAAATAGAGGCAAGAATTGTGGGTTAATTTAAGTTGTAATAGCTAGTTAATAATAAGCATGAACTAATAAACCAAACAGTTTATAATTAATATAAGCCTCTGTGTGTTTATTAGGGGCTGAATGGTGGCAGGACTGGACAGGACTTCTGTCTACTAATAAAGTCTCAATTAAGGATTCCTGGAGGCAGGACTGCCATTTTGGTTTGAGGTAAAGGTAAGAGTCAGTGGCTGGCTGCTTTGCCTTTCTGATCTTCAGATTGAACCCCAGTATCTGTCTCTGGGTTTTTTATTATTCATGCTA
Organism: Myodes glareolus; assembly: GCF_982192425.1. NCBI lineage: Eukaryota > Metazoa > Chordata > Mammalia > Rodentia > Cricetidae > Myodes > Myodes glareolus. The sequence goes on along the minus strand of NC_142033.1, from coordinate 98,320,123 downwards.
CAGGGCCCAAAGCACTGATCTTATCTGAAAGCTGTTTATAAGCCTGGATAGTGATTTACCTTTAACATGACCCTTGGCATAGTTTTCTGCTAGGAGCCTTTCACCTGCTGCACATATGGTAACTAAGACTTGTACTAAGCTTTGCTATAGGACCCTGCTGCCACATACAAAGTCTTATGATAGGAGCATGCCACTTATGCAAACTAGGGTTTGTTCCAAGGTTCCCCAATCCTATATATTTCCTATACTCTGGAATAAAGCTGAGCGGATTCACTGAAATCATTTCCATCATATCCACGGTCATATGAGCCCTGTTCCTCGCTTCTGCTCCCTTCACTCTTGTGGATCAATGCACCAAAAATCTCAAAGAAGCAGAGCCAACCCATTCTAACAAAAAGAGCATGATATTGGCACAAACACAGATCAATAGAAAACAACAGAGAACCTACCAAATATAAATCCATGCAACTACAACTATCTGATTAATTTTTACATAGAAGCCAAAGTACACTTTGAATAAGTCTTTTCAAAACATGATATTTGTTAAACTGGATGTCTACATGTAAGAATAAATGCAATCTCTTACTGTATGCAAAAACCTCCAAATGGATTAAGGACCTCAAGAGAAAACCTGAAACTCTGAAAATGCTACAAGAAAAAGTAGGGAATATACTACAAGGACTTCATAAATAAGACATAAGTAGCTCAGGAAATATGACCAAAAACTGATTAAAGGGATTACATGAAGTTAAGTTTCTGGGACCTGGAGAGATGGCTCAGCAGTTAAGAGCACTTGCTGCTCTTGAAGAGAACCTGGGTTTGGTTTCCAGCACCCACATGGAGTCTCACAATGATCCTTCACTCCAGCCCCAGGAGAAACAACATCCTCTTCTGGTCTCCACAGGCACCACGAACACATGCTGTGCACATACACACATGTAAGTGAAACACAAAAATTAAATAAATATCCATACATGAAATTAAATGGTATTTTTAAAGTTTCTGTAAAGGAAACTGTCAACTGTGTTGTAGTAAAAATTCTAATTGTTCTGAACAAAAATACTGGCATCAGATATTGTGGGGTGAAAGCTGAGAGATCAGAGAAGCAGTGCAGCCAGTCACTAGAGTTCTTACTTCTACCAAAGCTCAGATCAAAGAGGCAATCTCATCCTCAGACTGCCTCTTCAGAATGCATCTTCTGACTACATCCTCAAACTGTCTGTGTCAGACTGCTGCCTCAGACTGCATTTGAGTTACTGTCTTCTCCCACCTTATATTCCCCTTTCCAACCAGCCTTATCCCTGGTGTGGAAGAATTGTCTGTATTCTGTCAATCATATTTTAATAAAATGCTGATTGGCCAGACAGGCAGTATAGGCGGGAAAGCCAGACAGGAAGTAGAAGTGGAGCAAAGAGACTGGGAGTATTCTGGAAAGCAGGAAGCTCCCTCAGCAGTTCTGCTCAGACCACCGGAGAGGAAAGATGTAAGCTGCCCCCGCTGGAAAAGGTACTGAGCCATGTGGCTAACATAGATAAGGATAATGGGGTAACATAAGTTACAAGAGCAAATAAGTAGCCTGACCTAATGGGCCAATCAGTTTATAACTTATAGAGATCTCTGTGTGGTTGATTTCTCTTTGGGGCATGCCGGGGCGGGACAGATACCCCAACAAGCTGGCTGTCATGCCCCCACTGGAAAAGGTACTGAGCCATTATGGCTAACATAGATAATGATAATGGATTAATATAAGTTACAAGGACTAATAAGAAGCCTGACCTAATGGGCCAATCAGCTTTATAACTTATAGAGATCTCTGTGTGATCGATTTTCTTTGGGGTATGCCGGCTGTGGGGTACCGGGCGGGACAGAAACCCCAACAAGCCGGCCCCCTCATGCTACAGATCCCTTCATGTCTCCACCTCCCTACAGCTGGATTAAAGGCATGGGACTCCCAAATACTGGGATTAAAGGTGTGAGCCACCACCATTTGGCCTCTAGTGGCTTAGCTCTGCACTCTGATCTTCAGGCAGGTTTTGTTTGTTAAAACATAAAGTATCACTACACTGACTGAAGAGGCAACCTATAGAATAGGAGAAAATATTTGCCACCTATATCGAATGGAGGATTAATATGAAGATTATAGATTCCAGAACACACACAAAAACTCAAGAAGACCTAAAACATCAAGGAAAGAAACAACTCAATAAAAAAAATTAAGGTCCAATACATGAGATGGAACCATGCCCGATACTGCTTATGTTGTCAAGAACCTCAGACTAGATAGGCCACGAACCTAGAAGAAAAGCAGATACTATTGTTCTGCCAAAGGAACATTTCAGTAAAATGGCTCTCAGCAACATTTTGCTATACCCATAGATCAATGCTTCCTCAGCCATCACCAGAGAAGCTTTCTCCCGCAGTAGACGGGAATTAATATAGAGGCCCACAGCTGAACAATGTGCAGAGTGAAAACCTTGAAACATTCAGTTCGAAATGGGATGTCTTCATCAAATCCCTCCCCTCAAGACTCGGGAACTATGTGGAAGAGAAGGCAGAATGAATGTAAGAACTGGAGGGGATCTTACACAAGGAAACAGTAGCTTCCAGACACAACAGGTCTAGCACACACGAATTCATAGAGACTGTGGCAGTATGCACAGGGCCTGCACAGATCCAAGACAGACGGGGAAGTCGACACAAGCTCCCACCCCAAACTAAGACACTATCTCCAATTGGTATCTACATGCAAAGGAGTACAACTGGGCATACAAACTACACTTCTGGCCAGGCCCTATAACCAACAGTAATGGCCAACAAAAACAGAATTCAATGGTATTTTTGAGACTTCATTTTTGCTTTCTGATGCTTTGTTAGTGTATTTTTTAAAATTTTAATTGGTCTTTTGTTTATATATTATAATTTCTGATTTTGTGTTTGTGAGTATGTGTGTTTGTCATTATTTTTGTGGATTTTTAATTTTTTTCCTTTTATTCTGTTATTTTTATTTGCCTGTTTTCTAAAGAGAGAGTAAGACTGCATAGAGTTTGATGGCTGGGGATGTGGGGAGAATCAGAAAGGAGATGAAACGGGAAACCATGATCAGAATATATTACACGAAAAAATTATTTTCAACTAAAAAAAAAAGAATTCCACACACAAAGGGGGGGGGCTATGAAACTGAACAAAGAGTTCTCAAAACAAGAAGTATAAATGGATGGAGTTAGAGCAATGTCTCCGCAGCTAAGAGCACTTGCTGCTCTTCTAAAAGGACTCAACTCCCCTCCCAGTACCCACACTGAGTGGCTAGGTCCAGGGTATCTGATACCTTCTTTGGCCTTTAAGGGCACACACAGGCACACATGTGCACACACTAATACACAAACACACAAATATTATTTTTTTAAATTTCAAAAACAAAAAGAAATATTAATGGGTAATAAATACTTTTAAATGTTCAATACTCTTATTCATCAGGCAAATTAAAGCTAGATTTCATCATCTCACCCCAGTCGGAATGAATCTTTTCAAAAAAAAAAAAAAAACCAAATGACAGGGCTGGAGAGATGGCACTTGCTGCTCTTCTATATGACTCCATTTCGATCCCCAACACTCACACAGTGCCTCACAACTGTAAGTCCAGTTCCAACTGATCTGACGCACGCTTCTGTGTGCAATGAACACACACGGAGCACAAACACACATGCAGGCAAATACTCTCATAGACATAAAACAAAAATAAATAATTTTTTAAAAGAGAAAGAGAGCCAAAAAATAGTAATAAGCATAGATGGGTATTTCTCCGCACAGCAGCAGCTGTCAGGCCAACTGGAGCCTAACAACACTGTGCAGCATGTGCCAAGCCGGAGTCAGCAGTAGATGGCACAGAAATGCTCTTCCAGGCACCATGAGACCCACTCCAGGCTACAGAGACAATCAGAGACTAGCTCTATGCTGTATGTAAAACAATTGCTGGAGCAGAGGAAGCTGTGGAGACAGAAATGTGGCGTTAGTGAAGTAAAGCTTCTCAAGTTGTCCAGGAAATATCAGAGAAAACAACGCCCTGTCTCCCAATCACCTCCACCATTGTCTGAACAAGTTCCAGCGTCTCAGGGTACAGTATCCAGGTGGAGCAGCAGCACCCTGGGAAATAACCTCTCAACACATTTAAACATAGGTGAGCTAGCACTCCATACCCTTGTTTTGTTTTGTTTTTCAAGACAGAGTTTGTCTGTAGCAGTCCAGGAACACTCTTTGTTGACCAGGCTGGGCTTGAACTCACAAAGATCAGCCTCACTGTGCCTCCTGAGTGCTGGGATTAAAGGCGTGTACCACCGCACCTAGCTTCATTTTTACGTTTTAGTCATGTACTTTGTACTTTGTTAGGTTGGGTTTTAATTTATATCTTGTGTGAAAAGGTATTTATTACTGTTTCTTTCTCTTCAACTATTCTACAACACTTTCTTTACCGCTTCTCTTATGAACAACTCATACATTTTACTCTAATTATTTATACCTTTATTTATATCACTTCCAATTCCCTTTTTATTACTAAAATGTTGATACAGAGGCTCAAAAATACAACAAAGAAACAAAAAAAGAGACAATGACACACAATAACTTCTCCACAAGTTCCTAACACCTCAATACTAGAAATCCAAGAAAGTAAGACAGCTGAAATGTGAAAAAAAAATTTCAAATCCTTACTTAAAAAAAAAAAAGAAAAGAAAAGAAAAAAAAGATCACAGAGGGGCTGGAGAGATGGTTCAGTGGTTAAGAGCAGTTGATGCTCTTGCAGAAAACCCAGATTTGGTTCCTCACAGGGGTGACTCACAACCATCTGTAACTTAAGTCCAGGGAACCTGATGCCCTCTTCTGACTCTGTAAGACCAGACATATACATGGTATATATATGTATGTGTAGTCAAACACTCTCATACATCAAGTAAGTCTAAAAAAGATCACTGAGAGACCAACGAGATTGCTCAGTCCAAAAAAGCATATTCTGTCAAACCTGACCTAAGTTTGATCCCTGGAATACATGGTGGAAGGAAGGAAAGGACTTCTAAAAGTTGTCTTCTGGTTACCACAAGTGCACCATGTACACACACACACACACACACACACACACAAGGGGATAATCAACTGCGCACATAGAGGACTCAAATAAAGCAAGTGAATGAAGTAAACAAATAGATTTAGGAAACACTCTTCCCAACAAGCCTTTCTCCTACTTTTGTATCTTTTTGTAGGCATTTGTCTTGAGTCTTAGAGGAGATTTTGAACTCAAAGCTTTTTGAACAAAGTTGAATATTTAAGAATTAGATGCACTTTGCATTATGAGATGATCATGTGCTGTTGGGGGCTAAATGTCATAGTTTGAATCTGAAATGTCCCCCATTCCCCGAAGCTCATGTTTTGAATACTTAATTCCCAGTTAATTATGCTATTTAGGAGGTTTTGAAAACTCTAGGACAGACCTAGCTGGAGAAGTCTGCCAACGGGGGCATGTCCTTTCACATGTATTATCCCTGACCATTACTTGGTTGACTTCTCTGCTTCCTGAGCCTCCAACATATAAACAGCTACCCTCAGCAACATACCTCCACTGCCATGGGACCAAACATGAACAGAATTCTCTGAAACCATAATTAAGAGAAATCTTTCCTTCCTTAAATAACAGAATAACAAAAAGTAACCAATACACTTGATAGAATACTCACTATATGTATACAATCATTTAAATTTTGTGTAATGTTCTTTAGCAATCATGCAAAACTAATTCGTAAGGGCTGTCTACTAATCAGTCTTAGAAGTTCCTGAAGAAAATTTGTAGCTTTTCTCCAATTACCTCAACACCACTTATTAAAGAGTTAATGATATACCCAACTTCCAAGGACAGGTCTATTTTTAAAATCTAGTCTGATCCTTTTCCTTAAATATGTTAAATGCCATGTCCAATCTTATACATCCTGACTGCCAGGATAAATATAACTGGGAGCAACAAGGGAATGAAGAAAAAGACAGGCAGACAGAGATACACGGACAGAAAGCTGGTAGTCTGGGCTCTTATCTGGAGAAGCCTCTGCACTCCCACTCAGCATGGATTTGAACAGAGAGGCAGGATACTGCCTACAGCAGAACAGGAGATAAAAGTTATTACATACAGATAAACAAGAAAGCAGGGTTAGCATGTCTGCAGTCTTTAGGTCATAAACATTCAAGGGGAGAAAACCATGAAAGACATTTTCTACACACACTGTCAACATCCATACGTGGACCAGAGGAAAGAGGAAGGCTTTGGCATTTCTCTATGGATCTGAGGCTATAGGGTCATTAACGTGGCCAGCTCTTATTAACACCACACATTCACCCAGGACTTCACTCTGTCAGGGTTTTCTCCAATCCCTCCATGTTAATATGGAGATTTTCCTGTTATATTTCCTAAGAATAATCCCCCAAATCCTAGACTACATATTCTTTCAGGTCTAAGTCATGGTATAATAACTGTTCCTTGACTTGGTACATAATTTTATCCTATGTTGTTCTGACTCTTGGTCTCTCATTTAACCTGAAAGCTCCTTGACAGAAGCACAGTATCTTATAACATTTTATTTCTAAGGGCATAATTCCAGACACAAATATTGCTGATTAAATAAAAATAATCACTGACTACACAACATTGTTTTAATAGTTGCTTTCTAATACCAACTTTTAATCTGTCATTCTCCAATCTACTTGGCAGCCTGAAACAGTCACTCCCCACTCATATTTTTATCTCACACAAAGTAAATACAGTTATTCTACTGAATAACAAGATTCCTAAATCAAGGTATGGGGTATGCAAAGCAAAATATTGAATATTGCTAAGACAGGCTAAACCTGTGACTGGCTCATGCTTACAAGAGAAACAAAGAATAAAGACAAACAGCCCAAGGCAAATGAGAATTTAAATAGAAAATCCGCTAAGTCTTTGAAGTAAAATGACCAATTAGAACTAGTTCCTTATAAAAATGCTACTTTATCTCATAAGTCAGATTGCACATCATAGCAAACAAAGACAACAGACGCATGGTCAGAAAGTCACGGTTACAACTGCAGAAATCTGGAGAGGAAATCTTTTTCTATGTTCACAACAAAACAAAATATTAGATATGCCTATGTGTAAACACACACACACTTTATTTGCAACCATAAGCATTCAGTAAATACCACAGCTCTCTAGCTACCTTCAAGCTTTCATATAAATTTGCATTATATATTTGAGGCCTTTTATGCATTTTGTAACTTTGATCATTTGCATTCATACACTGACAATGTTTAGAACTAGAAAATATTTTACTAGTACCTAAAAATAATATAAATCACTACACTGAATTCCAAATTTACTCTACTTAGATCTACTGAGCTCTTTGACTTTATTCTCACTTAGGGAAACAAAAGGCCAATAGGAAATTCCATCAATATTATCTACAAAACCCAAGTAAATAATAAATCACCATTTATTTTATTTTTGAGATATTCCAATTCTGTTTTCACAGTAAGCAGTCAAGCTAAAGATGATGTACTTGCTTTTTCCTACCAGTTGCCATCACAAAGATGTCTTATTATGAATATGGGTTATTTAAATCTAACAATATAATTTCAATATCACTACTGAAAATGTATAGATACTAAAATAATTGTATATACTTAGTGATAATTCCTTATATATTAGAGTATAATTCCATGCCTTGACCATGACAAGGACATACCCAAACCTCAAAGTTTTAAACGTCATACCCAACACTTTACATATGACATCTCAAAATTCTTTTGCTCTTCTAAGAACTTCCATGTATTCATACCTTAAGTTTTGGTTTGACCAAAATATTTCAAGAACTTTATGTTAAAAACAATTGTTAGGTTTTAAGGTTTTTTTCTATTAAGCTTCTGAGAAAAACTGCTTTTAACAATCCAGATAATTATAAATCTCTAAAAGGGAGTTGTTTTTTTTTTAACATGGGATATCACTATGTAGTCCAAGCTAGTTTCAAATTCGTAATCCTCCTGCCCCAGCATCCTGAGAGTTCTGAGTACCAATTCCCAACATTTTTATGTATTAATGATATGAAATAAAATTATTTTAGAAACTAGAGGGGAAATAAAAATGACAAGTTAAGCTAGAAAAAGTAAAAAACTGGAAAAGAACACCCAAAATTAATCCTTATATTCAACGGGGCTCTTTAAGAAAAGGGATTTTAAAAAATAAGTTTGTTTCATTAAAACTGTTTTGCATGAACAAATCTGTTAAGTACACACATGAAATCTGAGGAAATTTATATGATTAAGCAGACTTGACAAGAGTCTAACAGAAAGTAGAGTTACTTGAATAAGGCTGAGCCCTACTAGTTTTAGTTTCCAATCTATCCTGTGTCTAACTGAATGCTCTTTTTATTATGAAAATAGAGCTAAGAGATTCTTACCTGATTAGAGTAAGTGGATATTACATCACTGTTCTAAAATCATAAACTTTATGGACTTGGAAAATAGGATAGTCATTAAGCACTCTAGGCGTGAGTAGACAGAGCAGTAAACTTTCGATTATAAGGCTCAGGTTTCTGATGTGATGCATACCTAATTTAGAGTCACACAGACATATGTTAGGGTCACGGAAAACAGACCTTTTCACCCCAAGGATGTGATTCTTTATGTGATAAATATTGCTCTTGGGTAAAATACCCACAAGAAAAGAGCCTCAATTCCTAAACCCATGAAAAATATTTTACTTTTAAAGGATGAATTTACAGAGAATCACACGCACAAAAATATCAATTTCAGTAACTCCAGGAAAAGAAATACTTAGTTGTGTACTAAATATTTTATAGTAACAATAATGTAGAAACTGATTGCTGTCTATCTTGTAAAAACCATGTTAGAAAGATATGATAAGGAAAAATACAGATTACTATAAACTACTAAAAGAAGTCAACAGGTAAAGTTTAAAAATGATACACGAACACATAAAAGATTAACTATATCTAGGTAGATATATGCGTATATCTATATAACTTCTCTGTAAACAGTACTTTTCTATTGTTTGCCAGAAAGTACTTTATGTGCAAACATATACATGTGTATGTATACCTGTATCTGTGTGTGCGTGTATCTAGAAACAGAAAAAAAAATACTGCTTACGAAAAGGCCATAACTTCTTTTGCTGGAGATCTGCAGTGAGATGGGAGGAGGGGTACAACAGAGAAGCACTGGTTTTCACTATAAGCCTTTAACCAAGTAAACACATTTTTAAAAAGATTGAAAAGCAACCAAAAAACCTTTCTGCTTTATGAACCTTATCCATTTTATTTACTCCTAGGGGCAAATACTAGTAATTCTGTCTAGTTATATAGTTATAACTATATATATATAGATATCTATATATATAGTTATATATCATATAGTTATATATGATAGTTATATAGCTGAAGTACATATTTAATGAAGGCATACTCTGCTTTGTATAGAACCTAGGAATTTTAATGAACAACTAATCTATAAAGAATACACCTTAAATAGACACAAATACCCCCATTCCTTTCTATATTCTGTTATTTAAATATATATGTACATTTATATATATATATGTATAAAAATCTCAGTAAAATATTCTTAGAAATACTCCAGAATTTTCTGAAAGAAAATATATAGTATATTAAGTATTCTAAATAGCCTGCCTTTCATTTCAATATTTCAAATGCTAAAAAATAATGATCAAAAAATTTTATATTATTTTTGGAAAAGCCTTTAAAAAAAGATTAGCCTCTAAATGCTACACATGTAACATGGACAACATGAACAATACCTTTCCAATCAAACACAGCTATTTGCGAACAATCTAATCACAGACCGCCCATCTCTTTTCACAAGAAAAAGAATGTTCTAGTGCAAACAGCCTAGCAATATAGCTTAAAATGGTCTTGTAAGAGGTTAAACCAATCTGTCAGTAAAACTGAGCCCCAAACAAGTGATCATATGTAAATGACCCACTTACAACTCACTGCGCCAATTCTAACTAAAGAATATGCAGGTAAGTATGTTACCTACCACTGCCCACATACATTTTATAATTAAGAAAAATGTAAAGGAAAAATCGGCACATTTATAACATGAATAGTCTCAAATTTTCAGTGGTACAAACCAGGATTACATCTTTATCTCTTCATTGACTATATGTATGAAAAACAGAAATCTGATAGTTTTAATGGTGTTATGCTCTTCTCTCCAGACTCCAAGCCTGTTGTGTCTCCTCTCAGGCCATCTGGTCTGTGCTGGTACTTAAACGTTGGTGCATAACCAACAATACTTTAGCATGTTGCTAACTTTGTGTACATTTTTGTTGTGTACATTTTTGTGATCACGCCCCTGTAACTTAAAAATACCTGTATACAATTTGTTTTTATTTTTGTGATAATTTCACATTTTGTAAATATGTTCATTTGTATTTAATTATGAAACATTTGAAATAACTGATTCATATATCTAAATTAAAACACACATAAACCAAAATTTTGCTTTATGAAAACAACTAGATAAATATCATCACCGTTAAGAATTATCCAAATACTAAATAGCTCATCCTTGAGTATAATCAGGAAGAAAGGTGACTTCTTAAAAAAAAAAAACAAAAAACCTTCGGTTTAATGTCCCCTCTAACCTTCTCATAAACTCACTCACTGTGCATGGCAACAATACAACCAAATAATAACAACGTGTGTGTGTGTGTACATAATACATTCACTTAGATTAACTAATGTGATCTTCACAATCACATTACAGTAACTCTTGGAAAGATACCTAATATAACTATCACAGAGATTATAGGCATATTTTCAGATACATCAAGTTATATTTCTTCAAAAGTTAAAAAAAAATCTTGGTTTCTCTCGTTGGCCCAGAAAGAGCTAGCAAGTGCAGCCTCACAGTCCCCCATTTAACATACAGAAGCAGTGATTTTGAAAACTTCACAGAGATACAGCAATCATAGAAGTCCAATGCTATACAGGTCTTACCTTTGGGTGTTGCATAACTATATAAAATACCAGGAGAGCTATGCTATCTTTCTTTCCTGATTTCAGGAAATCAACTATGTGCATCTGTATTTGGTGTGTTTATACACTGTTTTGCTTAAAGTATAAAAAGAAAAAAATTTATTTTCATATAAACATACAACCAGAAGAATGTAGTCATATATTATGGCCTTTTCAAATTGTATTGCTATTACTATTTGATGCTCTCAAATCCAGTAAGAGGTACTGCTATCTTAACAGTTATTTGCAATGTGGATTATGAAACTTATCTTTTCTTAATTTGAAATTAAAACCTATTTATTGCTCCAATACCATGCACTGGGAGAGAGGTAGAGAAAGAATGAGGGAAGGGAAAGAAAGAAAGGAGAAAAGGAAGGGAAGAGTAGTGAGGCAAGGAGAAAGAGGAGGGAAGGGTGTAAGAAAGGATGGAAAGAAAAAAAATCTACTGGTCTGCCTACAATGGAAAATACAAGGATGTATGTGATTTTCTTAGCTAAGAGACAGGTAATTTTAAATATACTGCTTTATAGCTGGGCATAATGATGCATACTTGTAGTCCCAGAGCTGGGAAAGACTGAAGCAGAAAAATCAGGAATTTAAGAAAACCCTGTATATAAGTTTGTGGCAAGTCTGAGCTATGTTGAGACACTGTGTCAAAACAAAATCTGATTCACTGAATTATGCATACATTTTATACGTAAATTATAAATATAAATTTATAAAAACATAAATTATAAAAACAACATAAATTATGTTGAGATAATTTTTTAGAGCTATAAAATTCACATACTTGCTCTTGAAGAGGATCCAAGTTCAGTTCCCAGCACCAACATGATAACTCACAAAAATCTGTAACTCCGGTTTCAGGAAATTCATTCTCTTCTGTCCTCAGGCACCAGACACATGTAACACATACACACAGGCAGGCAACACACTCATACAGGTAAAATAAAAAAGTAAACACACTAAGTCTTTAAATATTGAGATGTCAATCTTTTCTGTAACTCAAATTTAATTATATATTTATTTATATATATATTATATAATATATATATAAATATATATTATTATATATTTGTTGCTATATAATTTAGCAACAAATTAGTTGTTTTCCTTTTTAAAAAAAAGTTGTTTAAGTCATTTAAGAGTATATATCTGTTCCCAATAATCATCATCAGTTGTTCTTTCAAGCAAAAATAAGTGTCCCCAAAATTCTGGACTTGTTTGGCTTGCAATTCAAAATTTCATCTAAGTATTTTTGGCATAGTTTCCATTAAAAAGACATATTAAATATTAAATAGGGGTTCAGTGGTTAGGAGCACTGGCTACTCTTGCAGAGAACCGGAAACACCCTCCTGGCTCACACCCTCTTGGCTCCTCACACTGCCTGCAACCCCAGTTCCAGGAAATCAGGCACCCTCTTCTGACTTTTGCAGCAGCAGACAAGAGACACATGTAAGCAAAACACATTAAAATAAAAATAAATCTTGAAAAATATGCATGTTAACTAGACAAGCTTGACTAGGGTTACACCTGTAATTTCAGCACGTTAAGAGACTAAAAGAGGATTAAGGCTAGCCTGGGCTACACAATGAGTTCAAGTCCAGCCTGGGCTGCAAAACAAGAACCCACCTCAAACAAAATAAAACAAAAGACAAGCTTGTACTCTAGGCAGTAACTTTTACTACTTCATCATTTTTATTTGGAAACAAATTTTTAACTACAAGTACCGTGTGATACCAGGACAAGGTAGTAGAAGTTTTGATGATATCATATCAAGGTGACAACAATTTTACCCACTATTTACTTATTTATTTACAGATCAGGTCTCTTTACTTAGCTTGTGTGCCCTGAACTCACATACCTACCCAACCTTTATTTCATAATCAGTACTTTTGTAACATAGTGGGGGAAGACAAATGGCATTTATTTTGGTTTGGCCTATTGCTCAGGCTTATTACTAGCTACCTCTCACAACTTAAATTAACCCATAATTCTTATCTATGTTTAGCTATGTGTGTCTTGGTATCTTTTCTCAGTAAGGCAAGCTCATTTTGCTTCTTCTGCACCTGGCTGGCAACTGCGTCTCTGCCTTCCCTCTTCCCACAATTCTCTTAGTCTGGTGCAAATGGCATTTTAATAGTATAAAAATAATTCTGATCTCACAGACAACCTCCAGAGTCTCTAGAGTGGCAGATTCTTGCAAATCTCACTTTGAGAACCACAGTATTGGGCAAATCAACTCATGTTCTTAGACTGTTGTAACTCACCACACAACCAGCACAAGGTGATAAGGCTTATGGCAGCCATCTGTGAAGCTTTAACCCACCACCCTTGAACCCCAAGACAAAGTCAGAGAGGCCTGCTTTCATTAGTAATCTGGGCCATATTTGCTCAAGATCTAGTATATAGACAACAAATTTAAAAGTGGGATGATATGATCATCAATTTATCTTTTTCAACATACCAGTAAAACAGACTTCAAATGGATTAATACTAAGCATTTCATTTTAATGCCACCAATTTAAGACAAGATAAAAGATATTTATTTAAGTGCTGGTAAAGACAGGCAAAAAGCAATAAATACAATAAAAATAGTAAAGCATAAAGCAAAAAGGTCAAGACAAACAAGAGCAAGACTGCAAAAGTTATGATCTACTGAAACTCGGGTTAGAAGAAAGGTACACATACAGAAACAAACTTGCAGCAGAGTCTACAAGAGAAAGAACCTGTTTAGTACACTTCTACTCTAGTAAAATGAGACACTAGTTTGTAAGTGGTAGAAGATAGTGGTAGAAGACTTAGAGTATGTACAAATGAGCTGAAGACAACCAACACTGTTGCACACAGTATTTAAAAGAAAAAAGTAGGCTGGAAAATGTCCCAAGAGTTTAATAGCATGTAATGTTCTTGCAGATGACACAGAGCAGGTCACAACTTATTGTCAGTAACTACAGTTCCAAATAATCCAAGTCACACTTCTGGCCTCTGAGGGAATCAACACAAGGCACAGACACAAACCCACACACTTTAAAAAAAATTGCTGACTATGGTAGCACCTGACAGTAAGCAAACTACTGGAGACAGGCAGGAAGATCATGAGTAGGAGGTCAGTGTGAACTATATCTTTTAAAAAGCCTGGAAGAGGGGACAGGATTGGATTTTTCCAGACAAGGTTTGGGAAAAGGCCATGTTGGCTTCAAAGTTACTATGTAACCTAGGCTAATTGCAACCTAGAGATCTTGCCTCAGCATCCCAAGCATTGATACCACAGGCATATACCACCACGCCCAGCTTTTAAAAAGTTTTAATATTAAGTACTGAAACAAATTTCTCCATTGCAGAAAAACAACAACACAACCCTCTGGTTAACTATGCAAAAAAGTGGTGCAGGACAATTCTATATTCTATCAATTACGTTTTAAATAAATGCTGATTGGCCAGTAGTCAGGCAGGAAGTATAGGAGGGAAACAACCAGACAGGAAGTAGAGGTGGGGCAATGAGAACAGGCATATTCTGGGAAGAAGGAAGCTCTCTCTTCAATCCTGTCCAGACACCGAAGAAGCAGGATGTGACCTGCCCCGCTGAAAAAGGTACTGAACCATGTGGCTAACATAGAAAAGAATAATGGGTTAATATAAGTTATAAGAATTAATAAAAAGCCTGAGCTAATGGGTAATTAGTTTATCATTAGTATAGAACTCTGTGTGATTTTCTTTGGAACTTGATTGCAGGAACCTGGTGGGACAGAAGCCCCAACAAGCAGGCCCTCATGTTACAAATGAGATCAGAATTTTCTTTCAGAATATAACTCAAAAACAATTATGGGCTGGGTGTGGTGATGTATACACTTTAATCCTAGCATTCAAGAGGCAGAAGCAGGCAGATTTCTTACCAGCTCCAGACCAGCCAGAGCTCCACAGTGATACCCTCCCTGAAAACAACAACCAACCAACTATACATCTTACGGTTGACAGAAAAATTATAAAGCAGAATGATTATATGATTCTTTCAATAGTAAAATTTGCTGAAATTAGTACTGCCCTAACTCTGAAAAGGTGCTTAACACTTCTTAGCATAGATACAACTTTGAATCTTCACAATTATTTAGAAGTATAGCACAAAGATCACTAGTAGCTAACTAAAATATGAATTGGGTTTGGAAAATGGCTCATTAGATAATAGTGTTTGCTGACCAACAATACAAGCCTGATCATCTGAGTTCAAGGCTCAGCACCCATGTAAAAAGTACTCCAACATCCTAAAGAATAACTGGAATAACACAACTTGAAATTTTTTATTTACTAAATGAATTCAAAAGTGAAATATTCACTTTCATCAGTAAGAAAAATTTAAACAAGTGTGCAAATACACCGTGATTGGGAATGGTCTTCTCCAAAGATCTGAATGATTGGTCATTAGAAAGTGGTGCTACTTGGCAGGGATTAGCAGATTTGGGGGGTAGTTGTGGCCTTGGAGGAAGAAAGTCACTGAGGGTGGGCTTTGAAGTTTCAAAAGCTCAAGCCAGACCCAGTGTCTCTTCTTTCCTGCTGCTACCTTTGCAGCTGGATGTGTAGAACTCTGTTATCATGTCTGTATGCCATGAGAATAATGGACTAAATAAATCTCAGAAACTGTAGGCAAGTCCCAATTAAATGTTTTCCTTTATAAGAGTTGCTATGGTCAGTGTCTCTTGATAGTAATAGAATACTGACTAAGACACACAGCTACTGAATGTTCTCAAACAAAACTATGTACACTGATGTTTTATATATTTAAATGTTTTTAGGTGCAAGTAATAAAAATAAAGGCAAATTAACCATTCTCTTTAAAATTAGCATTTTCTCCTGTAGATACATACCTTAAAAGATATGCTCTACTTCGGTGTTAGCATCATCTTTTATACTGTCTTCTACACATCTGATCTAGAATGTTATCAATTGTCTTGCCAAGGCTCTTAATCTGTTCGTTCTTCTCCAGCTGCATAGCCTAATCTGATCTAGGACCTGGTCGCAACCATCACATCATCACCCATCCTTCTTATTTGCTCTTACCTGCCCGCCTCCTTAGCTTTAGAGCACTATTACAATTTAAAATGTACTGATGTACTGATGTATCCTCAGTATTTAACAATAGGGTACATGTTCAATTAGATTACATGAAGTTGTATATTAAATATCAAATGTACATCCTAAATTACACACTGAACCTATTTATGTAAATTAAGGCTGAAATTATTTTCCAAAAGAGTATTTTAATCCCCTATTAAGAAACCGTAAAAGGTTCTCAAATGTCTGTCATATACAACTAATTTTCTAATTTGCTATAATCTAGTTTATTCTCATTTTACGTATGTACTTGTAAAACAATCTTCTCTTGTCTATAATTATCAAAATCCAGTTATCCTTCAAGGACTGATTCAAATCTAAATTCTTCCATATATTGGTTTCCATGAGTAGCCACACTTCCACGATCAAACATACCTTGCAAATATCAGGCTCACTAATCTACTACAACTATCAATAATCTGGCATTTTATTACAGTTCATTCATTCTTCTAACCAGACTTTGTACAAATGTATTTCTGTACAACTTCTTTATCCTTCATTCTCTGTAAACAACCCCTATCTTAATAAAAGACTAAGACCCAGCACCTCTCAGTGACCACGGTAGGCACTGGTAATGTTGCCAGTGACGTAGTGAATTTTAACTTCTTCTGTAGCCTTTATTAGGAAAATCAGCCACATGGTAACATTAACACATTTTCCTGAAGCATTACTAAGATAGTTTGCAAATTTTTTTTCAATATAAAGATTATGGGCTGAAGAGATGACTTGGCCATTAAAGGCTAACCAAATATATAAAGATTATATTTATAAACCTGTAAATTATCAGTTTTTATACAAAATCATTATTAAGAGCACTGACAAATCAGTCAATTACTGCCTTGTTTTCTACTTTAATTTTGAATTCATAGTCATTTCTACGTCTAGTGGTAACCAAGAGATCATGGCTTCATAAAGAATAATGAATTTAGTTCCCTTCTCAACTCTGGTTATCTCTACTCCAGTCATTTTATGTACCTGTTAGCAACTGTCTGGCTTTCATCACTAATCAAATTTCAAATTCTCCAAGTCCCCCAAACTTCAATTTTCTATCCCCCTTTCATTTTGTTTCTTTTAAAACCTACTTGTCCTTTATTCTTACTGCAACATCTAGTCCCAAATTCTTAAACTGTGAGTTACAACCCTGTTTGGAGTCATAAAACTGAAATCAGGGTTTACAAATTATTGGCAGTATTCCATTGCATGAAGACAGCAGTTTCTACATTTTTTTTTAAAGGATATCATGTTTGCTTTCAGTTTGAGGAAACTAAGAATAAAGGTCCTATAAATATTTTTGTGCTGTCTTTAAAACCCAGGTTTTCACCTCATTGGGACAAATTCCTATGAGTGGATTGCTAGTTCATATGGTAAAACAAAGTTTAGTTTTGTAAGAAACTGAAAAAAATGTTTCCTAAGTCCAGTTTCTTAAAAATGTGGGTTACAATCCCATAGGGAAGTCACATAACTAAATATAAGGTCAAAAAAATCTGGCAACAGTGAAAGGTTTCTAAATATACAGCATCCAAAACTTAATTCAAAATAAAATGTGTAATGAAACCAAGATGTCTCTGGCAGCACTTACCTGCACTGGGCCATGAAACTTCACTTCAGCCTTGACTCTAGACGTAACCTGTATGCTGCACTGTGCATGTCACCACACCATGCCATGCCAATGAACACATTGCTAAAACATCTTGGTTCAGATTCAAGACTATTGTGTGCCATAAATGTCAGCGTTTTGAATGGATATACACTGTTTTCTGCTCTTATGGAACCAAAGATGGTTTAATTATGGGAAACAAATACTATTAATATTTTCCTGTGATCATTGGAATGTATCCAATTTGTGTATTTTTGTATGGTATTATGTTAGAGTGTTTGATTTTTAAAACTGCTAAGTCAAGTTTAATTTTTAAAAAAAGGCTGCTCAATGACAATAAATTTTGGTTTGGGATTAAAAATTAGAATATCTAACGGCCCTATTAAAATAATGATCATCTCTGAAAAAATGCTAAAGATGCTTTACATCCTACAGTATCAAGTATTCAGCCAAGACTTAACTCTTTATGTAAAAGTAAACATATCTTTATCTTTAGTACGTGAATTTGCTTTTGTTTTTAATAAATGATAGTTATATGAATATCAAAGAATTGCTTTAAAATAAATGATTTATTCATGATTTGTGTATTTATGCTTGACTTGTATACCTGTTCTATACAGCTATACAGCTAAGCTTATGGAAAAATTTCTCAAGTGCAAAGAGGTCATCAGTGGAAAAGTCTGAGCTCCGCTCTAGTCTATCAGCCGCCCTCTGATGCCTCTGCTTTTCTTCCTCAATGCCTACACACTTACTAAAGAATTCAAGTAGTGGAAAACTAACTGCAGAAAGAAAAAAAAGAGGAGGGGAGGTGAGAGGATGGCGGAGTGAAGCAGGGAAGAAAATATTAACAAAGTACAATTATTTTGACTTATCATTCATAAAATGATATAATGAAACCGTACTGGGTGATTTTGAGTGTCACTGTGACACATACTTGAGTCATTGGAGGACGGAGCCTCAGCTGAGGAAATGCCCCCTCGAAATCCTGCTGTAAGGCATTTTCTCATTTAGTGAACAATAGGGGAAGGCCCAGGCCATGGTGGGTGGTGCCATCCCTGGACAGCTGGTCCTGAGTTCTGTGAGAAAGCAGGGTGAGCATGCCATGAGGAGTAAGCCAGTAAGCAGCACCCTTCCATCGCCTCAGCATCAGCTCCTGCCTCCAGAATCCTTTCCTGTTTGACTTCATGTCCTGAATCCCTTCAATGATGAAGTGTTCCTCCCCAACTTGCTTTTTGATCATGGTGTTTTGTTGCAGCAACAGAAGCCCTAACAAAAACAGAAACCTATGATGTATGCTAACCAAAAATAAAATATATTCCAAAAAGAATTCACTCACTTTAGAATCTGTATTATATTTTCTTTTATCTTGTACTTCCAATTATAAATAAATTTTACAGATGTTTTTGCCAGTTCCGGAACAGCTAAAGATTATTGCTTAACCAACCATGCTGACTGGCTCTTCTTACATGAATATGTGATTTCCAAACTTTCAATGGGCCTGCCCTAACTATACTTGTATTCATCTTTAACTCCCTTTGTGACCTCTCACCAATAAATAGTTTTGCCATTTTTTCCATTTCCCTCAAGTTTATTAATTTTACCACTTTTATTTACATCTTCATGCTTTTCATTTACTCTATATGTTTAAAATGTCTTTCCTTCTATTCTTCCACTGTTTATGAGTCCTGTTCAGTTATGTCCTCCTTAAAATGCCCCCCCACCGGGGCTGGGACTCAAGCTCAGGGATTTTACACACTAGACAAGTACTCGTATTACCTAACCACACTCCTAGACCTACAAAAGTTCTTCCATGTAAAACACCACTTCCCTCTTTAGGCCAACACTGTATCAAGATCCTACTTCTACCACTTAGCATAAAAGACTTTATTGGTAGAGAAATGAGCATATCCCATGACCTAGCAGACAGCACTCAGAAACTATCCACTTAATGAAATTCCCTTCGAATGAACCATCCCTTCATCCATCTCATCCAGTACTATACCTAGATACTGGCAAAACATTGCTGTTCAGGCTTCCATTCTTGGCCTCACTGGGCCACACACTTACTTCCACTAAATAAGAAGTGCATATAAACAAGATGATACAAACCAACTCCTCTCTTGCAGATGACACTTTTAACCTTCCCCCAAGTCTGTGCTTAGGATGGAATGCACTACAGATGAATGCAAAGGAGCAGCAATTTGCAGAAGTGATTCTAAGAGCCTGAATTGGACACACTTGGCATGCTTTGCATGAAACCTCTGTGGTAACAGAGGAGCCTGAAACGATGAAAGGAGTCTGTGTTCAATCATGCTCTACTGTGAATGGTCAATTTATAAATCCTAAATTTTACTAATTATAAATGTAAACCCTTTAAAGATATATATATATATACATATATATATAAATAAAATGGTAAAATGCTAAAATACATTTAACTATTTGCTAGACTATCTTATAGTCTCTTAGTATTTATATCTATTATAAATGAATGTCTGTCTTAGGTCCCACAAATAATAGGGGCAGATCTCTTTCATTAACCTACTTTATAAATTATTAAAATATCATTATAGGATGAAGAAAGCATAGAAGTAAAATCAGAAATGAGAAAGATTATTTTCCAATATCAATAACCGGTTAACTATTTTATTAAAATAACAGGTCTACACCTTAAATCTTAAAACTATAATTTCTGTCTTTATATCACACCAATCTAAAAACAAATTGTTACTGATAAATTAAATGTCCTAATAAAATAAAATCTCAAATATTTTTAAATTTGAAACTACTACTCAGTTAGTATCAAACTGTTTCACAGAGCCTAAAGGAAAGTCAACAAGTATCTTTCTGAAAAAACAGTTAAGGAAGTCTTATGTTCCATTTATCCTGTAAGGATGTTTCTCATACTTAACATTACAAAGATAATTCTTGGTGAAACACTTAAATGTATATCCATATGTAGCTAATCGCCCTATTCTCCTCTAGTTCTCATAATTTCTTCAAGTTTAGGATAGTTACACAGAAAAACAATCAATTACTACATACTGCTCTTGAAGACATCAGTCTAGAGCAGGGCAATGAACAAACTCTCAACATGCTGGACATTACCCTGAAAGTTACTGAAAACCAAACTGCAAGCACTGCTGATTACAGTACACATAAAACCACAGCCTGTCATTCAGACCACTTTCCCTCATGGGAGATACAACACAAGAAGAGGGTTTCTACTTTACTAATATCAAGTCTTATGTTTAGTAAGAGTCATGAAAAAAAAAAAAAACTATTTCACTCAGTTAAAGTAGGAAAATGCCCTGAAGCATAGACAGTAGCTGGCTTATCTTCTGGAGTTCTGCAGAGCTTTTCCCTCCTGTTAAAGATGGCTAATGCTGTGTCACAGGCTCTGACATTCTTTGATTCTAGGAGCTACTCAATGAAATCCAAGATTTAGCTCTAAATACAATGAATTCCACATCACTGAACAAAGTACAAAATTCTACAACAAAGTCAATAGAAACCGTCACAAAGCAGTCACCTTCTCATTTTCAGGGTCTGGGTCCACACTGGTAACACCAGCATCGATGACATGATAAACATTCTTACTCTTAGCAAATATTTTGAATGAAAATGTTTCCAAAGTAAGTCTCCTCTAAAAAAAAAAAAAAATCTATATTCCAAGCCAGGCGGTGGTGGAGCACGCCTTTGATCCCAGCACTTGGGAGGCAGAGTGAGTTTGAAGTCTGTCTGTTTTACAAAGAGAGTTCCAGGACAGGCTCCAAAGCTACAGAAAAACACTGTTTCGGAAAACAAAACAAAACAAAAAATCCAAACAAATAAACAAAAAAAACTATATTCCATATGAAAGTAGTAAGAGCAAAAATGTCATTAAAGTATATAAGCTGATTTCTACTTCTTGACAATAAGAACCAAATGTGCTCACCTGTCTGAGACAATTGGGTACCGGGGGAAGACAAAACATAAGAAGTATTTTTCAAGATACTGGACAACAAAAACCATGATCCTTGATAGATGGGCACAACAGTCACATCTTACTGCCTAGACAATCTGCAGTCCGTGAACAAGGAGGAGGGAACCTAGGTAGTACAGTAGTATTCCTGAGCTGAGTAGAGGGAATGAAGTCTGGACATAATACAGCTACATACTCATGAAGAATATCACAGAGAAGAGAGCTAAACAAGAAAAAGATTGCAGAGGATATCCCTACAGACTTCTGCTGAGTTCCTGTCAGTACCTGTTATGCAAAGTCACTGAAAAAACCCGAATATATATACACACATATATATACACACACACACACACACACATATATATATATCTATTTCAGGTAACAACACAAACAGTTACTGTTCCCACCAACTATAGTACTTGGAAGAGTTCTGAGTCAATAGTACAAAAAGGTACTGCCCAACAAACTTATAGCCACTATGGATGTACACACTTTTGATTCTAGTACTTGGGAGGCAGATCTCTGTAAGACCAGCCTGGTCTATTCAGTAAGTTCTAGGAAAGTCAGGGCTATATAAAGAGACCCTGTCCCAAAATAATCAATTAATTAATTAAATGCAAATTCTGAAAGGATAAAACTGTTTCTGAATAACTCAAATACATCCCAGAATAAAGTTCAAAATATATGTATTTTGTGGAATAATAAAATATCCAATATCCAACAAGAAGATAGAATTTCAAATATTTGATATCAAATAAAAATCACCAGGATACAAAAGCAAAGAAATATAATTCATACTGAGGAGAAAACTCAATCAAAACCAACTAAATGAAATGAAACAATTAGTTTTTATGGGCAATAAGACAACTAACTATATCCAATGTTTAAAAATTTAAAGAGATAAAACTGAAAAACCTGAACATGGAAGGTATAATGGCAAGTTTCCACAGAGCAAACTATGTCTAAAATGAAATATATGCTGGGTAGGAGTAAACATAATAGAAAATATTCACAGATACCACAACAGATTACTCAAAGAAAAAAAAAACAACAACACACCCATGAACCTCTCAATAAGCTTTAAAACACATCTAGGAACCTAATATACACGTAACTGGGCTTCCAAAGGAGGAAAGACAAGTAAGTTTAGGTGCGCACGCACGCGCGCGCGTGCGCACACACACACACACACACACACTATATATATATATGTGTGTGTGTGTATATATATGTATGTATGTATACATATATATATACATATATACATATATATATAGTCTTCATTTTTTTCCAAATCTGATAAAAATGAAACCCACAGATCCAAGCTCAACAAACTTCAAGTATAAAGAACACAAAGAAAAATACA
Organism: Myodes glareolus; assembly: GCF_982192425.1. Taxonomy (NCBI): domain Eukaryota; kingdom Metazoa; phylum Chordata; class Mammalia; order Rodentia; family Cricetidae; genus Myodes; species Myodes glareolus. Next base: position 98,297,024 of record NC_142033.1, on the reverse strand, counting down.
CCATTTCATTTACAAAGGATTCTTGCTCACAAATTCTATAATCAAACGTGATCTAGAAATGTTTTTAATTAAGGCTCATCTTTAGGTTAACTATCCTTTCATGGCACAGAGTTTCAAATGGCACTTTAATAGAGTTCATTATGTCATGCAGCCAACTGAATAAACTCTGTAGCACAATTTCTAACCATTGGCAAAATATAGTTCATAAAAATAATCAATTGTGATGAGACATGTATTTAATCCCAGAACCTGTAAGGAGAGGCAGGTGGCTCTCTAAGAGCTCCAGACCAGCCTGATCTATATAGCCAGGGAAAGCTAAGACTCTGTACCTAAAAACAAATAAACAAAACAGTAATAAGGTATTTTGTTGCTCTACCACTGAAATATACTTGTGTTGACCCAATTTTAATAAACTATTCTTTTAAGAAAGCAAAGAATAGTTCTATTCCTTTTATTTTCCTTATATAGGTCATTCAGAACAGAATTAGGACACTAAAAATCAGAGAAACTGAGAGGTGGAACTGAAAACACAGAAGTAGATCTGAGGTTTAGAAAGCAGCTAGTCCCCTCCCAAGGCGCTAGGGAGGACCTAGCAACTATTCTTTTGGAACGTCACTATTTTCAATATACATACATACATATATACACACATATATATATTTTTTTTTAAATGAAAGTGTGAACTCAAAGTGAAAGCAGCTACTATGTTTTTAACTCTTCACCCAAGTACTAAGTTCAAAAAAACAAAACAAAAATATTAAATAAAAAACCTTAAGGTGAAAAATTAATGTATATTCCTATTTTTGGTAGGATTTCAGCACAAAAAAAATCCAATTTTCCTCCCTAAAATTAAGCAGATAAAGGGACATAAGGGAAACTGTGGTTATCTATTGTAGTGGCTTCCATTCCTAACACAGTATTACAGAACGCTATCATTCTGCGTAGGAAATGGTAGGCTACTTCCAACAAAAAGTAATTCCAGAAATATCTGCTAAGACCATGCTGATCCTGAAAATGACTACACTTGGTTTTCCTTTCTAAGGAAGAAATATACATACATTTTTAGTTAACTCACACATTTAAGTGCCTGCACACAAATGTTCTTTTCTTTTCTTGGAAAAGGTCTAAAAACAACAGTCTTTCCTGTAGGGTCACACACACACGAAAAACAGCACTGAACCTCCGAGGACGCAGAGGTTAGCACTGAAATAGGCTTATGCATTTGAATTCTAAACTCGTCCTTGTTTGCTGTCTACTGCTGTGCTAAATACATGACCAAAAGCAGCTTGGGGAGGAATGAGTTTATTTCCTCTTCCTTCCAGGTAACAGTTCATGACTGAAAACATCACGGCAGGAGCTGGAGGTAGGAACTGAAGCACAGACCATGAAGAAATGTGTTCACTGTCCCCCTCAAACCTTTCTCATACAACTGACCACCTGCCCAGGGATGGAACTGCCAGCAGTGGGGTGGGTCGTCGCACCTCAAGCAACCAAGAAAATGCCCCCAGAGACTTGCCTACATGCGAAAAGGACAGAGTCGTTTAAAATCTCAACTGAGGTCCCCTCTTCCCTGATGACCCTTGTGTCAAGATGACAAAAAACTAACCAGCACAAATCTAGAAAGAAAAATAATTTTCAGGAAAATACAGAACTGACATGTGCAAAATTAACAGAATATGAATTTAAATAACAAGTATTTATACTGCATCAATTTTCACATATATGACAAAAATATCTTCAAATCCAAAGTTGCAAGATTACTCTTGTAATGAGACTCTATTAAGAAAGAAGTGTCCAAACTCAACTGTAATACCAGCAACGATAAGCACTGAAGTACTTACAGTGCACCTGTGCCACAATACCAGAACGATAAAATGGAGTCACTTTGACTTCTTTGATCTAGGTACTAATACGCTTCCAACACTCAATTTCTATCTCTAAAGGCACATTTCTTCTTAGCAGAAACTCAACACGACAAACAAAAGACTTAATTAACCCAGCTCTCATGGATTCAGTTATTTACATAAACCTCAAAATATCTTTAAATAATTTTTTAAATAATTCCCCAAATATTAAGCAATTTAATAACTCATCAATAACACGGTAAGTCATCTAATCAAACTTAGATATTTAAATCGCTGGCTACAGAAGTCTTCTTGACCAATCAGCAATGTTAACTGAATTTTTCACTGCTGAAATGTTACTTCACCAGTTTCAATTTTTGAATCAGTTATTCTGAGATTTAAAAGGTTAATAAGAAAACACCTTTGCACATAACTTCACATTTAAGTCTTTTTCCTTTCGTAGACAAGATTTCTCTGTCTCCGTCATTTTACCAAATTACCAAAGATAACACAATGTGGTTTGAATTTCAGCACTTCAGACAATAAATGACAATACAGACAGGACTGGCAGAGTGAAAGATTTAGTTTCTCAATTTCAGGAGGTTAAACTACTTGGTTAATAAGCAGGATGGACACTTCCTTCCAAGATCCAATTAAACTACCTGGGTTTTTTTGTTTGTTTGTTTGTTTTCTGGCCAAAGAACCAAATTAAGGGTTTAAGACGTGAAATCTAAGTTCAAAGTATGTTATTTTTCACAGAAAATAAGTTAGCGAGAGAATAAAAAAACACTTACATTTGGAGCATGACCTGGTTCAAGAATACCCCATCCACCAAAGCCACATATTCATCCAGGTTGGTCCCATTTCCTGCAGCCAGAGGTCCAAACGTTTTAACCTAGAACACAAGGATTATCACGACGTTAACGCCCACCTCCATCTCCGCAGCCGCAAATAACACAGCAAAATACACAATAAAGGACATCCTACTTACCCAAGTGACCAAGGGGCTGGTCATGAACTGCTCCAGAAGGGGAGTAAAGATTTCGTTCTCCATTTTACAGATTATATATTCGGGCGGGGAGGAAAAAGGGAAGTACCACAAAAACGCCTAGGGAATTGGTCACTAAACGTAGAAGTAAGACGAAATCAATGAAAGTCCATTTCGGCAAGGCAGGAAAATCCCATCGAAGAGGGGGAAGGACTCTCGCTCCTCACAACCCCCCAGGGAAAACGAGCCCAAATCCCGCGCAGAGCCGCAGCCGGCGCTGGCAGTGTCTGCACCCGGAGAGGAGGGGCAGAAGAAAGGCATCTGGAGGAGGAGGACGCGAAGAGCGGCCGGGGCACGAGACAAAAAGCCCGTCAAGGTGGCCCCGCTCCCGGAGGGAGCCGTTCAGCGCAGCGGCCGCCGATGAATCGCGCGCGCCGCGGAGGCTGCGGGACGGCCGGGCTGGACCTAGGCGAGCGGCTCTGGGCGTTCCAGTGGCCGGAGGGCACGGGCGTCAGGAGCGTCCGCCCGCAGCCTGCCCTCGCCTTCTCAGGCGCGGCTCGCCCCTCGCCGGGCGCTCACCATCCCTCTGCGGTCTCGCGCTCGCCTCAGCCCCCTTGCCCTGCCCGGGGCCGAGGGCTCCGCTGCGTGTCCCTGACCGTCCGGCCGCGGGAGCCCCGCCAGCCTCTGGTGCCTCAGCGACACCCGGGCGCTCCGCCGCCGCCGCCGCGCTCCAGCCTCCTCCGCCGTCCTCTAGAGGAGCTGGGGTAACGGCCTCAGAACCGCAGTGCCGCAGCACACCCGCACCCGCCGCCGGCCGGCCGAGCGCGCCGCTCCCTCCGCGCCGATATCCTTCCGCCGACTCCCCGCCCTCCGCGCCTCTGCCTCTGGATTGTGGGAGAAGAAAACCGCTGCATGAGCGCGCCCCCAAGCGCGCGCCCCCGGCCGGCCCGCCGCCGCCCAGGTTCTGGCGGCGTGTTGGGGAGCGCGCGGGGCGGGCGCGCGCGCGGGCGCGAAGGGCTGCAGCTGCGGCGCTGGACCGCGTCGCGCCCGCGCTCCGGACGGTTGCCAGGGCCCAGGGGGCGGGGATGGGCTAGGCTGAGGAAGGGGGTCTGCCTGCCTGCTCGCTCATGCCTAATTATGGTTTATTTCCTCCCGGAGTGCCTTCTTTGATGTGCGAAGGAAAGGGAACGAAACCCATCTCTTTTAAACAGGATGGATGCAGGCATCCTCTTTTGGACACTTTGATTTGCTCGGTTAAACATGCATTCTCGCCCGCGAAGAGGAATAGGAAAACTGCAGCAAAAAGCAAAGGCGCATGGGGGGGGGGGGGTAGAAGAGGGGGTTGACTTTGTCCCCCCCCAAAAAAAAACCCAAAGAAAATAAAAGTCCGTCCTTTAAACAAGAATAGTCTTGAAAGTTCAAGTGAAATGTAGGTTTTTGAGTAATCAAAGCTTCCTTTCAATATGGCATTTCCTGACGGGAGCTACCGTGATTCAGGCATTGTTTTTGGATTGGTTGGTCATCGAAAAATATCCAAAACTAAGAGCCACAAGAGAAAGTGTTTGGAAGCCATCCAAGCTGTGTGACAAACATTTGTCAAAAGTCATTTATGTTATGCACTAGTGGGCGCATCAAAATAAAACAGTTCCCTAGCAAATTAGATGTTATTCTTCCTAATGTCTAAACGTTATTCCTTCTCATATCCAAGTTGTACCCAGGATAAAATGGAGTATAAAACACTTTTTTTCCAAAGCAATATAGTATTGTGAGTTTTACAATGCATTCCGTGTTTGCATGGTATTTACATGTACTTATCTACTTTGACTGCTCATATTTTATTTTTTAATGATGCATACTTTTGTATCTATTTTCATATTTGTATTTTATCTTTATTTTACTTTTATTATATGAATGATTTGCCTTTTATGTATGTCTGTTCGCCACATACATGCTTGGTCCCTGTGGAGGTCAGAACAGGGCATCAGATCCCCTGAAACAGGGGTCAGAGGCAGCTCTGATTCAATATATGGGTGCTGGGAATCAAGCCCTAATCCTCTGCGTGAGCAGCCAGTGCTCTTAACTGCTGGGCTGTCTCTCCAGCCCTCATATTTTAATATCAGTAAAAAAATGCTTTATCATATATTGGATTGATCAGCACAATTCCTTGGAGCCTGAAGGACTCCAGGACCTCTGGTGGAAAGACTCACTAGACACGTTACTGAGCCTTTCTGTACTTCGTTGCCTTCATATGTAAAGCAAGAAAGGTAATAAGGTTCGATGAAGTGGCAGTTCATAGTAAATGCTTTGCTACTATGAGGGGTGGTCTTTCCATCATTATTCCCCCAAACGTGAAATCTTTACCAAACGTTTGAAATATCACAGCTTTTACTTGAGTTCAGTTACAGGAAGAAATACCTTGCTTTTGGAGAATCTGGGAATAAACACCCTTCCAAAATCATCTTAATTCAAATTAGAATGCATTCATGTGGTACAGAACACAGTCTTGAATTTCCCTGGCCTATACACAAATCTTGAGTCATCCTGGTTGCAAGCAATCTTTCCCTTTTGTTCTTGCTGACTCGTTCTTAATCACAGTTCTTTATTTGGTAAGCGAAATGTAGCGGGAGAGTTGGCACCAAGGTGGAAGCTTAACTTTCAGGAACACCAACGTCTGACATTTTGACTTCTCTTCATAATCCCTCAGAAGCCTGATGAGGCAAAAGTATCCCTACCTATACTTGGGTTCTTCTAAGACAGGCTGAGCTGCCGCACTTAAAAGTGAAAACCCATGAAGTATCCAACCTATCCTGCACTAAAGTCTGGATTCACCTCTGGAACCAGAGGGTCCAGATGCTTCCTGGTCTATCTTTAGGTTACACACACACACACACACACACACACACACACACACACAAAGAAACATGAGGAGTTAATTGTAAAAACAGGAAACTTTAGACCAGACTGAGGTCTGCAGGAACTTATTTGAAACCCTCCCAATTTGCCATTCTTTAGTTTAACAGCAGCCTTAGAAATGCTTTATAATATCTCAAGAGTGCAATCAGGAAACTTCTCTGTCTGGCAGAAGAGGGATTGTGCATTATGCACCATTTAAGGGTCTTTGAATTACAACGTCCTGTACAATTAGATTCAAAAGTTTTCTTTCCTTTCAATTAGGAAGATATTTGTAAAGACTTCTTTAAATTTCTTCAGTTTTGTATTTTGAAGACATGTTTCCATCTATACTTTCTCAAAATAGTAAATCTAACAGGAAAAGACATGAGAAAAAACTTGGTCTGATTAGAGTTTAAGTCTTCAGTACAAATGATTGGAGTGCGCCATTGAGAAGTCATTACAGAAAGGTCCATCCTATGTATTATAACTGAGTCCCCACCACATTTTACACATCTATAACATAAGCTATATACCAGGAGCTTCCCTACCTACCACAACCAGAGTGTATTTTGATATATACTGCAGGAAGTAACAGACTTGCCTCCAAACAACCTCCTTGGGGACAAATATTTTAAGTACAGATTTGGAGAAATGACCATATTTATAAACAGTAAAATGGTACTGTTATTTAACACCCACCACAGAGTAGAAATATCTGAAATGTCCGTTGAGAAGGGAATATAAGAATGGAACCCAACTCTTTTGTAAACAAACAGTATGAAGTAGTGAGAGGTGCTAGCTATGTCCTGGATGAACCTAGAGGGCTGTGTTAAGTGAGGAGCCAGGCACAAATGACAACATAGTGTATGATCCCTTTATGCAAATGCTCATAAGACAAAGCACTGTAGAGTCCCACAGAAGATTAGTGGCTGCCCAGGGCTGGAAAGGGGGTGTCTAAGTGGGCAGGTACACGGTTTCTTCTTAGAAAATTAAATATCAGAAAATATTTTTCAGTAATAGACATATAACTGTGTAAGTATGTTTAAAAGTCATTGGATTGTAGACCTTAAATGAATTAATTGTGTAGGATATAAACTATATCTCAGTAAAGTTTTCTAAAGCAGAATAATGTCATTGCCTCCCGAGAAGAAGGTTTATATCAGCAGCACATCCACCCTCCAGTTTGGCATGGTAGCTATGTCTGTAGTCTCCACTGCCTGAGTGGTTAAGGCTGCAAGATCACTTGAGTCCAGAAGTGAGTTTATGGCAATCTTGGGTAGCATATTATGACCTGCCAAAGAAAGAAAGAGAGGAAGTGATCAAGAGATAGGAAGGGGAGAGAGAGTGAGAAGAAAGGGGGAAAGGGAAGACAGAAGAAAGGCGGAAGGACAGGGAAAGAAAGAGGAGAAATCCGATCTCTTGTAGACTTTTTCAAGAGCTCCTCGATGGAAGAAATAAGTTTTCAGGCTCAACTAATAGCATATGTGCGATACGGTCATAGCTATCCAACACAGTGTTGAAAGAGAAAGATCAAAACCAAGCACGCTGTCTAACTTCTTTGGGCACAGTTCTCTCAGTTGTAAAGAGGGGATACTGTTTCCATAGTGTGCTGGGCATCTGCTTAGACCAGTGACTTGACTGCTAAAACAAGAAATAGCAGAGAAGAAAGGAGGGGTCCTTCTTTCCATCAAGTATCAGCTGTTCTTCCCCAGAGCCCCAGTTCTGTGCTCCAAAGTGAACCGTCTCCGATTCAATGTCACATTCCATGCACCGGGGCCACGACACCCGCTTCAGATTGCCTGTCAACCAGGCAAACTCCTATCCATCCTCTGAGATTCAATTGTCACCTCTCCATGACAGGCAATGTCACCTCTTCTACCACAGGCAAATGGAGCACTCACCTTTTGTGGCTACATCGTAAGTAATCCCCACTTTATTTCTGTAAATTGCTCTGAATGGCACATGCCTGGCAAGTGAATGGCACATGCCTTCTCCTAAGTGACTCTGCTTTGTTTGTCTTTGCCTCCTAAGTCTAGAGTCACCTTCTCAGTGATGGGCACCTCCATTAGTAGGCCAAAGCATCTTCTCTCAATTCAGCTGACCAGTTTAAATTCCCAATAATAAGCCTGAGGCCAGAAGATCATCAAATCAATACCAGACTGGGCTACATAGCAAGGCCCAGACTCTCCTGGGTTATATAGCAAACACTTATCTCAAAAAACATTAAAAAAAATCAAAATTACCTTCTTAGCAAATAAAAAAGTTATTCTTCAGAAAAACAAAAACAAAATATCTGAAACAATCCACTAAAAATGAAGAAAAGCTTATTTTTATTCATAAGCTCAGAGGATTCAGTCCATGGTTGCTTCGTTCAATTGTTCTGAGGTCTTAGTGGGGGCTGAACATAGGGAGACAAGGGAAAACAAATTGATCGCCTCAAGGCTAGGCACAAAAACCAGGGAAAGAAAGTCCCCAGGGCACCATAGCCCCTCCTAGGGCACAGGACCTTGCTTTCCCCATAAGGTCTCAATTCCTAAAGGTTCTGATCTCTCTCTATTTAAAACTTATTAATTTTACAAGGCACATGTTCTTAATCCCAGCACCCCAGAGGCAGAGACAGACAGATTTCTATGAGTTTGAGGCCAGCCTGATCTACATAGTGAGTTACAAGCCATAGTGAGACCGTGTCTCAATCTCTCCCTATCCCAGCCCCTCAAAAACAAAAACAAAAAAAACGAACCTTTTATTTTGTGTTAGGAGTAGATGTACATTTGATTGTGTGTGTATGTGTGTGTGTGTGTGTGTGTGTGTGTGTGTGTGTGTGTGTGTATACGATAACTTGTAGAAGTGGATTCTCTCCTTCCACCATATGAGCCCTGGAGCTATTATTTAGGTTGGGAGCCTTGCCTGAAAGCACCCTTACCTGCTGATCCCGCTCACAGGTCCTAGGTTTTAAAAGCAGCATACATTGACAGCCAGTCCTCTAGCATATAGGTCTTTGGGGGATATTTAAAGTCCATATCATAAGAGGCTCATAGCAAGCAGCTTCTGGCAGCTTTTGTAATTAGCTCATGACCTTGGAGAGACATTAGCTAGAGATTTATTGTTTCAAGCAAATTTTAAAGACTAAACTATTTGCCCCAGAACATTGAATTCATAAAAAAAAAATCCCTCAAGAAAGCCTTTACCCAAGTCTGTGCAAGTTTTTCCAAACGAAACCTTAAACGCATACATAGGCATCATGTAATCTTTTATTTTTCTCAAGTCAATATGTAATAGAATTATGCTTCTCAACACCCAAATTATTCTTAGCTTCCGTATGTGTCTTTGCTGTGGTTTCTATTGCTGTGAAGAGACACCATAACCACGACAACACTTACAGGCAACTCATTTTACTGAGGCGGCAGCTTCTGGTTTCAGACTTCTAGTCCAGTCCATTATCATCGTGACGGGGAACATGGCAGCATGCAGGCAGACATGGCGCTGGAGATGGAGCTGAGAGTTCTACAGCTTCATCTGCAGGCAGCAGGAAAGAGCTGTGGGCCACTGAGTCTGGGCTTAGGAACTGAGAACTCAAAGCCCAACCCCATAGTGACACACTTCCTTCAGCAAGGCCATACTTACTCTGGCCAAGTCACACCTCCTAATAGTGCCACGCCCTGTGAGATTATGGGAGCCAATTACATTCAAACTACCAAAGTATGTGTATTGTTTTTTTGTTTTCTTTTGTTTTGTTTTGTTTGGAAATGGGATCTCATCTTACACGGCTGGGCTCCATCGGTTCTCCTGCTTAGACTTGAAAGGAGGAAGGTCTACAATTTCGCTGGTGGAGGCAGGAGGATCTGGCCTCCCCCTCAGCTCCTGCCCAGGAGATGATACTACAGTCCGCTGGGCCCAGTCATTTCCATTTTTCACCATTTTGACAAACATCTCCTAAAAATGTTTTATAATCTACTAATGTTTATTTCAGAATGCATTCTGCACATAAGTTGGCTGTTTTCGTAAGAAATTCCATCATCACCTTTGCTCTAAATGAAAAAGGGCTTTAACAAAGGAGACACATTCAGAGGCTTTTAAAAATCTTTATTTTTATTTTATGTGTGCGGTTCACCTTCCTGCACGTCGCTTGTGTGCCTGGTACCCTCAGCACTAGCTACTGTAGAACTGGTGTTACAGAGGCTGTAAGCTACCGTGTGCATGTTGGGAACCGAACCCAGGTCCTCCACGAGTGCAGCATGTGCTCTTGACCACCGAGTCATCTCTCCAGCTCCACAGAGGCTCCAAAGAAGTTCAAAGACCACAGTCTGTGACCACTTTCTCTGTGCAAGCCACCTTTCCTGGGTAAGCCTAGCTAACAACTCTCATCAAAGAAACCTCTCTTTACATCACAGAAAACCATAACGGGACACAATCCAGAGAGCAGTGCAACATGGGAGGTCCCAACACAGTGGATACATCTATGCCATAGCTCCTGCATCTGTGGACCAGGGAACATCTTGGAAGAGGGAGTGTAAAGATGGTTAGACAGAGCATCAGGAAGTCTGTTGTGAAAGTCTCTACTAGAAATGGCTATATAAACAATTACCTGAACAATAGCAATATCAGTAGATATACTAACACAAAAACGTTTGGGTGGGATCTTGCCCCTAACAAAAACTACAAGCAAATAATGACTATGGTGAGAAGAATTAGCCTCTCCCAGGAATGAGACACAGTAGGTCTTTGGGGGAGGGTGTCTGAGAGGCAAAGGGGGCTAGAGGGAGGGAAGGAAGGGAGAAAATGATGCAATCCTATTTCAATTAAAAACATACTAATTTTTTTTAATTAAAAAAGAAATGCGAGGGGCTGGAGAGATGGCTCAGTGGTTAAGAGCATTGCCTGCTCTTCCAAAGGTCCTGAGTTCAATTCCCGGCAACCATATGGTGGCTCACAACCATCTCTAATGAGGTCTGGCCTGCAGACATACACACAGACAGAATATTGTATATGTAATAAATAAATTTTACAAAAAAAAAAAAAAAAAAAAAAAAAAAAAAAGAAATGCGAAGGTATACCCACTCCAATGGCTCCAATGGCTATGGTTTAAGTGTGGTTTAAGTGTGAATTTAGAACAAATTCTAAATATCAGATGTAAATTTCTACAGTCATGTTAAATTAAAATAGTAAGTCTTTAAAAAAAATGTTCAAAATGCATTCTGAGTTTAAAGTACAATCGGAAGTGAATTGTGTATTTGCCAGTGCACCCTGTCTTTCTCTATGGTCACTTCCTACTATGAGCATGTGTGTAAGACAAATATATTGACTGTAAAAGACACAGAGAGGACTGAGTCTAAATAAGGAGAAAAGAAATGACAAGTAGATCATTCAGTCGGTTCAGAGGTTTGTAACCTTTCTCTGTAAAGGCCTTATGGTAAATATTTGAGACTTTGTGGTCCATAGGTCTATGTTGCGGCTGTTCGACTCCACCACTGCAACACAAAGAGTAGGAATAGCTAAACTCTACTTACAAGGAGAGGTGGTGGATCGAGGTTTGGTTCCCAATAAATAGTTTGTCAACCTCTAACTTATTTGAATGCTTAAATGCAAAGAAAAGAAACAGGGTTGACAATTCCCTAACTTACTAGTTAGCTTTCCAAACAACTAAATTAACCTTCAATATTGTGTATTTTCCAGAGCTACACGAGTTGCTTGGAAGCTGAATTCCATGCCTCAAGCGCTTCAGATACAGTTCAAACAACTTTCAATTTTCAGTCCCATTATCACTGGTATTAGTTTTTCTCATGCCAGGAGGAACCTACCTGGCAGAAACAAATTAAAGGAAGAAAGATTTATTTAGGCTACGTCTGAGAGTCTGAGAAGGACAATAGGTCACAGTGTGTCGGGGGATTGCAGACAGGGGATGGTCAGGAAACCAACAGGTGTTCAAGCTTCCTCCTCTTCCCCTTTTATTCCGTTTGGGACCCTAACATCAGGATCCTGTTATCCACAGTCAAGGTGGCTGGTCCTTCCTAGCTAAAGCTTCAGAAACACACCCAGAGGTGACTGCAAGCCCAGCAATGGTGGCAATGAAGCTGTGACAACATACTTTTCCCTTCGTGCAGAAAGACTCCCCCAGCCCGCTCTCCCGCCCCCGCCCCATCTCCTTGGGCTCTGTTTGGAACTGCAGGGACTATTCAAGGTGTTTAGCCGAGGAGAATTTAATAAAAGCGTATTCGGGAGATGTGGGAACACTAGTGAGAAACTTACCCAGTAATGAGCGACAGTGGGAAACTTCTTTACCTAAGTCTGAGGGAACGAGAGGAAGAAACTGTTACTAGAACCCTGAAACCACTGGTGGCCTAGAAAAGAGCCCCCTGGACTGGAATTGCACCCAGAAAGCATGGAATCACTCTGTAATCATGACTCAGAGACTAAGCAAATAGCCCAGTCTTTCTGTCCGTACGTTTCTCACCGTGCTTCCCTGGGGCTAACAGGGGCTAACAGGGGCTCTGTGCTTGTCAGTGTGCCCTTTCTTGCCTTCTGGGACGCATAGAGGAAAACACTGCAGACAGTGCAGTTGGCAGAGGTCAGTTTATGGACACAGACAGCAGGCAATGGAATGAAAATCTCCAAGAAAAAACTATATAGCATAGAACTGCCCAATATAACTTTGGGTAACAACCAGAGCCAGGTCTACAGATTTCCTGACATACCAAGTGTCATAGCTTCTCAAACTAACAGAGGTTTTGACTTCTTTTTAAAAATATTTCCTTGTTTTTATTTTTTATGGGTATGAGAGTGTTTTACCTCAATGTGTGTCTGTGAACCACGTGCCTGTGAACCTGGTGCCTGTGAAGTTCAGAAGAGGGCATTGGGTCCCCTGGAACTGGAATTACTGTTGCCGGTGAACCACCATGTGGGTGCTGGGAATCCAATTCAGGTCCTCTGCAAGAGCAGCCAGTGCTCTTAATTAGTGAGCCATCTCTCCGGCTTGCAGAAGCTTAACCATTGGTAGACTATCATGAAGATTAGGGATGTTAACAGCTCTAAGCTTGGTATATCATTTGATGTCTGCAATAATTAATGCACAGTAGTGACCAACTTTATGCGAAGACAGGATCTCACTATACAGCCATGCTGGCCTTGATCTGCCTGCTTCTGCCACCCCAGTGCTGGAATTAAAATGTGCACCATTGTATCCAGCTTAACTTATTTTTTATAGACAAATACTCAGCACCAATATCCTTTAGTATCTCATTCATAGTTCTGTGTCAACTGGACGATTATATTTGCTACAGTGATCAATTTTCATAGCTTTTATTTGGATAATTTTTAAGTAGCACAAAATATAATTTATAAAGAGATATTGTTTGAAAATGAAAATAACAAAGTAAGGTTAACTTGAGCGTGGAACACATTGCTAGTGATTCTCTTCCATGTGTCCCCACATTTAGCAAAAACCAGCCACTCAGTCAGAATGTATACCCAGCTGAAGTTATTCATCATTCCATTTAATAAAAAATCAGTAAGAAATTTGAATCTATATCTTTTACTTATGTTTAAAAAACCTTTTAAATGTGTATGACTATTTTGCTTGCAGTTATGCCCGTGAACCATTGGCATGCCTGGTGGTTCTAGCAGATGCTGGAAAAGGGTGTTGAATTCCCTGGGACTGGAGTTACAGATGGTTGTGAACCTCCGTGCTGAAGCTGGGAATTGAGCGCAGGTCCTTTGGAGGAAAAGCCAGTGTTCCTAGCGACTGATCCATATCTCCAGTCTCTCCTTTACTTATATTTCATAAAACTCAACCAGTCTCTTCAAAGTTATGCAAGCAATACAATAGGTAGCTGCAATATTGACTGAGATGGTAGACAATCTCTCCAGCAAATATACTTATTTTTTTCTAATCATCAAGTAAATCTGTACTTGGAAGTATATCATTCAAGAGAGGGTCTTATTTCTAAATGAGGAAGAAGAAAATTTATGAGCAAATTTTGCTTTTTGCAGATGTGTACAAACCTCTTGTGAAGAAGTAGAGTACACAGGCTGCCAGGTTCTGCACTGCGTATACTTTGACTCCAGGGGCTGCCTAGTGTTAACTTTAAATCACACCTTCCTTTTATTTTAAGCCATGTGATGGCATATCATTGATACTGTGCTGGCCGCAGATATGCTCTTAAGTGTGGCTGTTCTGAATTAATAAGTTATCTCAGCCTCTTTTGTTTACTAAGATCCTAGCTAACTTACAGTTGAACACACACACACACGCACACGCACACACACTTACACGCACACACTCACATGACAAGGGTCAGAAGGACAATGGCCACATTTTTTCCTGGAGCACAAATGGGAAAGCTTTTTCCTCTTACTCAATTTGCAAAAGGCATATCAGGTTACATAGAACTGGCAAAATCAACATGGTTCTTTTTGTAAGAGTAAACCCTGGCAAACTGATTTCTTTCCTTCTTTCTTTTTTAACCAGCTGCAAATGTGGCAGACGGTAGAGCGGCGAGCACCTTGAGAAAATATTGTCTGTGTCTGCTTTTCTTTATATATATATCATGTGTTTTCGACATCCGTGTGATCCTGTCTGAGGTGGAATCGTAAGGAATGCTTCCCTCTCCCCTTACTCCACCCTGAAAAGCTAACTTCAGCAGACCGGCCTCACCGAGACTGGAGCTGGTTATTGAATAGACTGAGCACACACACTTTATAGATCATCTCTGTCTCGGGAGACGCAGGAAAGTAGAATCCCACCTGGTTTACAAATCAAATGACCTGATGTTACTCAGATTTCTGAAAAACTCCAAGTAACCTGATATCATGTATCTACATTGAAGCACCGCTGTCTTCTGGAATACTGGCCACTTAAGTCTCAAGGAAATTAAAATTTACCAAGAAGTTCCAAGGAGTCTAAAAGCAATCTTATAGTAACATTTGCTGTTTCCGGAACCTGTAGAAGCAGGTCCACAGACGTCAGCTGTGATGCCAGTCTAGCGTGTAGCCAGGGTGTCTGAACAGTCCGAGGGGGATCCTGCTCAGCTTCTTTTCTTGTTCACTCTGCACACACAAGATGAGTATTTACTGTAAGGCAGACTCCAGGCACAGAGAGTGTAAGAGTAACACACTTCCTTTTTGACACGTGAGCCCTCAAGGAACACACACAGAAAGTGCAGTGCTGTGTGCCCTTGAGGGGCTAGCAAGGTTCGCTTTTAGTGAGAAGTCAAGACCAGCATTACGGTCAAGCCATCCTTCACATGAAAAACCAGTGTGTGATGGGGAAGGGTAACATGGAGAATTTCAGGTAAAAGAAAAAGAGAAGTAAAGCGTAGAAGAGCGTAGTGCACCGAGGGACCCCGAGTGGCTTTACGAGACTAAAAAATGAGCATGTAGCTGCCAGACTGGACAACGGCGAGAAATGAAGTTTGGAGTTCATTGAAGAAGAACGTCAAATGTCGTGACTTTATCCTACTGGGTATGACTTGAGGATGGTGCCGCACCCCTACAATTCCAGAACTCAGCAGACGGAGGAACAGGGCTAACCTCAACTATGTGTTAGATTTAATGACAACCCAGGTTAAGTGAGCTGCTGTCTCAAAAATCAAGACAGGGCTGGAAAGATGGCTCAGCGCTTAGGAGCACTGGCTGCTTTTAGAGAGCCCAGGTTCAATTCCCTGCACTGACACGGCAGCTCTTGAACTTCTGCGTTCCTAATTCCAGGATCTGAGGTACTCTTCTGGCCTCCATGTGCACTGCACACACAAAGAGCACAAACACACATAAAATAATAAAATTAAATTGTAAATAAATGTTTAAAACAAGCAAGCAAAACTGGGAGGGTAAGACACAGAGAGATGAGACAGAGAGACAGTGCAAAGGGGCTTTCTAAGAGTGAGACTGCAGGCAGGGAAAGCAGGAAGTCCTCCCGCTAAAGCTACAGTTTGAACTGAGCCTTTTGTTCCTTTGGGGAAGATCAATGCTGCCTGTCTTGAAATTTCTTGAGGGAGGGCTCTGAGCACTTCAGTATCTCCAACAACTTGTTCATGATGCTTTCTGTTGGCAGAAAGTAAATCACTATCAAGAGCATCATTTCACATTTTATGTTCTCAGGTGTTTAGATTTCCCTACAATAATGTTTGTTTCATTGGCAGCATGAAGACACATGCATGATGCTGCTATCTTATGTGCATAGCTCTGCAAGATACTGACTTGTTCTTTCTACACTATTACCTGCTTCACATAGCTTGTCTCCTCCTCCTCTTCCATCCTCCTTTCCTTCCTCCCTCCCTGCCTTCTTTCCTCCCTCCCTCCCTCCTTCCCTTCCTTCCTTTCTTCTTGAGCATGGACTTAGTAACCCAGATTGTTTTGGAACTCATGGCAATCTTCCTGCCTCAAACTCGTGATTGCTGGGGTTATAGACATGAGCCACCATGCCTGAATTTTGATCCTACTTTAAAATTAAATTCTTTTGAAAAATCTACTAAAACTGTGTCTATAATATAATATAGTATAATACAAAAAAATTTTTGAGACAGTATTTCTCTTGTAACCCTGGCTTTCCTGGACTAGCTCTGAAGGCCAGACTGGCCTTGAGGTCACAGAAATCCATCTGCCTTTGCCCCCCAAGTGCTAGGATTAAAGGTATGTGCCACCACCACTTGGATAAAAAATTCAATAAGTATAGAAGAATAAAATTTAAAAATATCATTAGTGTGGTTGTCACAAAAACATTTGGGACGAAACACAAGCAAAACTTCTGACATCTACAACTGGAAATTTTTTCTTTCTCTTAATGAGACAGTCTGCTGACCTCGAACTTGCCATTAGGCAAGCGTGGACTTCTCCTCCTCCTGTGTCTATCCCAGGAGTGCTAGACTACAGACACTCAATATAAATAAAATCAACAAAATTATAATTTTTTAGATAAGCTGAGTTTTACACATATATCTGGCAGAGAAAAATCAGACATTACAGATAAATACAAAAATGACCAGAGAAAGAAAAAATTATACCTACAATCCCATCTACATAGGCGACTCTACATAAGTCCGTTCTGTCTCTCTGTGCTCATGCCCACACGTGCACACATACACACAGATCTTCACGCATGTGATCAGAGTATAGACAGGATGTATTACTCTTTTCAATTTTAAAAATGTACCAGGACCAGATATACGCATCAATAACTAAACTTTGAGAACATAAAATTGAATTAGATGGATACGGCTTTTAAGTGTAATTTTATATTGTTGCTTCCTATGTTTTTCTAAATTTTAGATGGTATATTAACAAACATCCTTTCAGCTTTGGACTCTCACCATTGCTTATTCCTTTATGATAAATTAAATTCCCAGAAGTAGATTACTGAGACAAATGTCAAGAACATTTTAAAATTAGAACATTATGTTCCTTTTTTGCATATGTACAAATTCATGCATACTTATTGTGGTGGTTTTAATAAGTGTGGCCCCCATAGACTCAAGTATTTGAATGCTTGACCTATGGGGAGTGGCCCTAGCTGGAAATGTGGCCTTGTTGGAGTATGGTGAGAAATTGACACTTTGCAAGACTGCTTGTATCAGCATACATGAAAATCACATGTTCAGACTTTACATACAGTAATTTTACTACTCAGGAGGTACTCAAAAGAAATACATTCCTATGTATAGCCAAGACGCGAGTGTGTAGGAGTGTCCATGTGGTACTTTTTATAAAATTTTCAAACTTGGAATGCAAATGTCTTCCAAACCAAGACAGATAAGTAGGAATAGACATGAGAATGAGCCACGAGATGGCTTCGCTGGCAAAGCAGTGGCTGTCTAGGCCTGAAGACCTGAGTTCCATTTCTGTAGTATGTGAACAAAATGGCCCCCATGGTTTCAAATGTCACCAGGGAGTGGAGCTGTTTGAGAAGGATCAGGAGATGTGTGTGGTCTTGTTGGAGGAGCAGTGCCACTGGGCGTGGGCTTTGGGGTTTCAGAAGCTCTTGCCAGGCCCAATGCCTCCTCAGCTCATGTTCCATCACCATGCCTGGTATGCTTGCTGCCATGAAACATACTACAATTATCATGGACTAAACCTCTGATACTGCAATCAAGCTCCCAATGAAATGCTTTCTTTTATGAGTTGCCTTGGTCACAGTGTCTCTTCACAGTGATAGAACAGCAACTAAGAATAAACAATGTGTGCTTTTCGCCACTCAGCCATCTCTCCAGCCCCATGCTGTATACAATTTAAAAATAATGCCCAGTGGTATAATAATTAAATAAGCAGTTGTACAGCAACAGGAAGAAATAATAAAGAACTGTCGAGGAGATTAAGATCTCCAGGAATGAACATAGACTGATTTCATGGACTATTGTTACCTGTGAAGAGCAAGGTGCAAAAGAGTATTTATAGAATGATATGCTCTGTGTAAGAAAATAAGTAAATACACGTATATGTGGTAGCTTGAATGAAAATGGCTGCAATAGGCTCTCAGGAAGTGGCACCATTAGGAGGTGTGGCCTTGTTGGATGAAGTGTGCCACTGGGTGTGGGCTTTGAAGTCTCAAATGGTCAAGCCAGGCCCAGTGTAGCACTCTCTCATCCTACTGCCCGAGGATCCAGATGTAGAACTCTCAACTACTCCTCTAATACACTTGCCTGCATGTCACTCTGCTTTCTACCACGACAGTAATGGGCTAAACCTCTGAACTGTAAGCCAGCCCCGATTAAGTGCTTTCCTTTATAAGAGTTGTTGTGGTTATGGTGCCTCTTCACAGCAATAAAAACCCTAAGACAGGATATGTATTCTTTGTTCAAGAAGAAGGAAGAGGAGGAGGAGAAGCAAGAAAAATGAATGGAAAGAAAGTGGAAGCCAGAAACAGGCGATGGCTATTATCTTAGTCTGGGCTACTATAAAAATTAGCACAGACTCAATAGATTACGGTCAATGGAAGTTTTCTTTCCCTCCAAGTTCCAGAGGTTACAACTGAGAGCTCCAGTATGGTGGGGTCTGGTGAGGACTCCTGGGCTCCAAACCGTCAGCTTTTCATCTTCTCATCAGGTCAAAAGCAGGAAGAAGCAAGCTCTTGATAGAAAGTGTAGGCAAGTGATAGAGAACTGACCTGGCACAGGTGAGGGCGGTCTCATCCACTCCACTTGAAAAAAGGCAAGCTCTCTTGGCTCTGCTGCCACTCATGAGGGTTGTGACCGCATCTCAGCTTCGCTTCCTGCCCAGAGCTTTATCTCCTGAAAGAGATGAAAGCTTCAACGACAGAGATATGTCATCTAATCGTGTACTTTTTCCCCCATCATTTAAAATTTTCCATTCTATGAAGCTTTATTTTCAAGTGTGTGTTTTTCTTATCTAGAAGTTTTGGGGATTTATTCAGAGCAAAAAGATACACAGATGCATGTCCACTGGCGACTATAAAAGAATGTTCCTAGCAATGTAGTCTTGCGCGCAAAATGAACTAGGAATAATGTAAAGATCTGAAAGCAGAGCTCTGTGGATTACTGTAGTACGTTGCACTCATTACCGTACAGTTATTTAAAATAATCTGGATATGTCATCATGCAAAATTTTCACAAAATAACTTTTGTTAATTGGAACTCTTCCTTTGCAACTAGCCTGACCTGGTGTGACAGTGACTACACGGTCGCTTCTCTGCCTCACACCCGGCTTCATGGTGTTGGCACTGGAGCATCCAAGTCCTTAAGTTCTTAGAGTCATGTCCACATCCCTATTCCCCTTCCAGCTCTGAAGACAAGGATTTGCAGCTGCTTCCTGTATTTGCTACTTCTGTGGTGCTGTTTTAGATCATCAGTTACCAGATTCAAATGTTTAATGTGGACTGTGAAGTAGATCTTAGACTACCTGTCTCATGAGCACAAAGCCCTTGGGTTCAAGCCTCTCCCAGCACTGCAGGAAAAATGAAGTGTCTTGTGGGATCCCAGGGCACTGGCCCCTCAGGCAGGCATCGTGTTAAAAACCTGACCAGCAAACAGGAACCTGGGAAGCGCCTCCTCCTGTCTTATCCCCACTCTTCCACTTAATCCTCATCTCTCAGGTTGGAACGAATTCTGCTATTCAGGCCACGCATCAGGTTACGACTAATTCAGCTTTGAAAATTTGAACTTTCTTTCACTGGGGAGAAAAGATCACTGTCAATAAGTATCTTATGGATCCAGTTTGAAGTTTCTGGTAGAAAGAATTTGACACGCCCAGTTTGGGTCACATGTCTCTGGGTGGTTTGATTTTCTTGGACCAAGCATGAAGGGTAGAGTAGAGATATAGACATGTCTGGAGCCTGCTTTAAAGAGAGGAAACAAGCAGAGTTACTACGCAATGAGCCAACTGCCCTCATAAAAGGACCTGTTTTAGTTAGTGTTTCTACTGCTGTGAAGAGACACCATGGTCACGGCAACTCTTATAAGGAAAACATTTAGTTGAAGTGATGGCTTACAATTTCAGAGGTTCATTCCAATCTCATCATGACATCAGGGAGCATGACAGCCTGCAGACAGATGAGGTGATGGGTTAGTAGCTGAGAGCCCTGCATCTCACAGGCAACAGGAAGTAGACTGAGGCACTGGGTGATGTCTTGAGCATAGGAAACCTCAAAGCCTGTCCCTCCAGTGACACAGTTCCTCTAATGAGGCCATACCCACTCCAACAAAGCCATACCTCCTAATTAAAAGTGCCACTCCCTATGAGATTATAAGGGCCAATTATATTCAAACCACCACAGGACCTATTTGAGCAGACACAAAAAAGACCCAGTAATACAACTGTATTTCTTTGTTGTTGTTGCTGTTATGTAAATTAACCCATTTACTGCGGGCAAGTCTCAAATGGTAGCACTTCTACTGATCTTTCAATTTCTTCTCTCCTCTGGTGGAGACTTCGCTGTGACAGCAGAAGTAGTGTTGTAGGTCCAGGTCCCACCAGCCACAGTTTTCAAGCAGGAACCACAGTGCCAGATGTCAGTGGTTCCTCTCTCCATCTTGATCTTGCCACAGAAGGAGCAAGAGGACCTAGCGCACTGGCTGAATTTAATTTTCTTCACCAGAAGGAAGCACCATGGTGGATCCCATATTTCCCAATGACCCCAACATTCTTGGTGCATTTAGCCATGTCATGGAACCTAAGCCCAGGCCCAGAGACAACTGCATTTCTTTAAAACAAGAAAAACCAAAGCTCCCGATAAAATATGCCCATTGCTAATTCTGTGGTAGAGACTTTTGTGACATGTATTCAAAGGCTGTGCGAGTGGAATATATTTTAGTTTCAACTGCATTATGAAGTCTCAGACAGGCAAAAATAGGACAAAGAATTCTCTAGTCTTCACTCAATGTCCCCGAATGTTAAACTACACATCACAATAAAACAATATGATAAACAGAAAAGGTAACAGTCAGCTAACCTACAGGCTGCGTTTGAATTTTGTCACACTGTGCCATCTTGTTTCCTGATCAGTATGCTACCCAGTCACACAGTGTATTTGCTGACTTGTCTCTGTGGGCTATTTAACCTGGGGCAGCTTCTTAGCCTTTCTTTGTCTCTCATAACCTGATGCATTGGCACAGCACATGCCAGTGATTCTGTAGAAAGGCCTTCATTGGGGTTTTGCCTGACTTTTCCCTATGACTAAAAGCAGCTCTCATACTTTGGCAGTAATTCCACAGTAGTGGAGAAATAGGATTTTTTATAGTGTTAAAATATCTCCTCAGAAGGGAACTGGACTAGAAAAAGCAAAGCAGTTGAAAGACTCCAAATGCATTTGTAAGCCCCCTCAACCCTAAGACATTTTTCTAAAGCCTTATACTCACTCTCTCTTGGAAACGGAACAGACACACACACACACATACACATGCTGGACTGCTCATCCTCCTGTGTCCTTGTGAATAATCTTCAAACATAACTCCATTCTGGGAATTAAAGCAAAGACAACCACAGATGATGACTCAGTTCCTGATGTTTGATTTAGTCACTAGAACAAGGTAAGGATGGCCCACAGATGCTCCCTTTATCTCACCTGACCACACACAGCTATTCTCCTGCCCTGGAATAGACCAATCACTGCTAGTGACCTTTTAAATAAGCCAGTCCAATAAGCTGGAAAACAACCTTCAGGTTCCCCCCTTGTGTCTGTGGCTTTTTGCTTTAAAAGATGGGCTATAACAGCTATTGGATACCCTTCATATCCCGAACCTGAAGGGCCCTGTCATGACAGAATAAAAATCCTCTTGCTTTTGCATCAATTGTGGTTATGAGACTGGTGTCTGGAGCAACTCCTCCCTGATGTTTAGACTTCAAGTCCAACACAGTAGAGCCATGGAGAAACTGGGGAGAGCCTTCTCCACTGAATGACTCTAGGTAACACCACAGCAGGAAGCTGTCCTTCCACATGCAGGAAGCAGAAAAAGCAAACAGGAAGTGGGATGGGGCTACACATCCTCAAAGCCCACCCCAGTGATGAGCTTCCTCCAGCAAGGCTTCATGTTCTAAAAGTTCTGTAACCTCCCAGAAGAGCTCCACCAACTTGGTCCAAGTGTTCAAATACACGTGCCTGTGAGGGCCATGTGTCATTCAAACCACCAGCTCCTGCATTCTTCCCACATGCCCCATCAAGATTAGAGGGATTGAGTTTTGAAATGGCAAGATACTAATATGTTCCTTCCCTGGCAGCTCTGTAATTTGTCATTTCTTCAAGGACCCTTAATTAATTAATTAATAATTAATTTGTAAAAGTTCTCTTGGAAAATTGTATTTAGGAAGTTGGCTCAGGTGTTAAGGGCATGCACTGCTCCTGCAGAGGACCTGGGCAGCCCAGTACAGCTGTAACTCCAGCTCCTAGGGACCCAACACTCTCTTCTGGACTCTGTGGTTACCTGCACTCATTGACACACACACACACACACACACACACACACACACACACACACACACGGGAGGGGGGGCGCAAGTTAATACCACATACCTTTAATCCCAGCACTCAAGAGGCAGAGGGAGAGGCAGGTGGATCTCTGTGAGTTCGAGGCCAGCCTGGTCTACAAAGCAAGTTCCAGGACTGTCTCCATAGCTACTAGGAAATACTATCTTGAAAAACCAAGCAACAACGACAACAAAAAAAATTAAAAAATAAAAATAAAACAATTCTTTGAAATTAGGAAAATAACAGTCTAAGCACTATGTATGCTCATTACTACTAACAACCCTGTAGCTGGAAGAAAGTGACTCTTTTCTCTGTGTTTCCTGTGTGAAGAAACCGAGACGTCTGTAAGTTAACGAATGTGGTTAATTAATTGTTAGGTGCTAGAGCTAAAATTTGGCTCCAGGAGTTTGACTCCAGAGTTCACATTGTTGGCTACGGTGTAGGTCCTACTGAAACAGCCAGAGAAAACTGGCACACTGTAAACACAATTGCGCGTGTCCCCCTGGTTATTCCTTTCCAGACACACCTGGAACTGTGGGCGTGTGCCAGCCCTTTCCCCGAGGGGTCATTTCAGGCAGAGATCTTCGTCTTGCTTGGCTATCTGCATTACAGTCTCTGTCACGTCCGTCAGCTTTGAGTTAAAGCGTTTCTCATTGTCCTGACTGCAGTTGGCAGCCTGACTTAGGAATATTAGTCTTGGCCCTACTGACCCAGAAACACCACAGGAAACTGACCTAGTAATTATTCTCTTGGCAGCGTTCACCATAGCCTTGTGCCCATATGCAAACATTTTCTACAAATTCATATCTTGAAAACTTGCAAATCTTCAAAACATGTTAAATAATAATATAGTGAATACGGTATACTTTTGTACAGCTACAAGAACCAAAAATTGACACCAGATTCAAATGTATGTGCTCATCTGAAACATTTCTGGGCAATTTGCTTGTTTTCCCATATGGCTTGGGGTGCCATGACCACCTGAATCCTGCCTTACTACTTATCAGAAAATCTCATAAGGCTTAATATCAGGTTATACTCATAGCTAAACCTTATTATCACAAAAGGTACCAAAAAAAGCATCAGGAAAAGGATAAATATTGAGTCAAACCCCAAAAAACAAAAAGTCCTTTCCCATCAGGAGTCATGCTAGACATAACTTTTATCTGATATCAGATATATATATATATATATATATATATATATATATATATAGTGGCTCACCAGTTCAAACCTCAAGATCCAAGACTTTTCATTTTTTTTAATGATGATTTATTTTTACTTCATGTGTATGACTGCTTTGCCTGTGTGTGTATATGTACCAAATGCAAACCCAGTGCTTGGAGGTTGCCTTTATTTTGCTCTTTCCCGTATCTATGTGGCTATTCTCTCTTATATAACAATAACGAAGCAACAGCTCCATGCCATGTCTTGTGGCTGGGGTGGGCAAGACTCAACCAAGCACCACCCGGGGTCTTTAGCTTCTGGTGGCAGGTGGTCAGACATCATCACAGTGCGGGAGTAGAGGATGGGCAGGTGGAAGGGAGAGACAGAGGAAGAGCGATTCATGAGCTGGGAAGAGAGGTGGATCTGAAGAGGTGAGTGTGGTGAGTAACAGGCTGCCCTGAATGACCTGCTAACCCTCTGAGTTTAAGGTGATGTCCCAGCTTGGGCCATTGCCATGGGCCAAGTCTTGGTCTGCAGTCCTGAAGCAGCTGAGGGGGCCTGAGTTGATGTTTGTGGCTCTTGTCCCACTGGGGCCTGTACAGCGGCCTGTAGTCTGGGTTGCCATCTGGGGCCATGTTGGTGTCCAAGGGTCATACTGACTTGGGGGCCATGCTGATCTGAGGAGCCTGTGCTGCTTGCTACCTGGAGCCAAGGTGACATCCAGGCCTGGGCTGCTGCCAAGGTCATGTCTGGGTCATGTCTGTGGTCCTACCACAGCCGGGGTCTGTGCTGATGTCTGTGGCCCATGTTGCTAACAAAAGCCACACGGATGCCCAGGTTCTTGACCAAAACCTGTGGCCATCTGGGTGTCTGAGGGTCATGCTAGCGCCAGGACCATGTTGAGTGTCCTGCACTCAGCACCAGGGCCATGGTGCTCTCTGGCCCAGGGCTGTTGTTAAGGGCCATGTCTGGGTCTATGACCCTACGGTAGCCAGGATCTGAGTTGGTAGCTGTGGTTCCTGTTCCAACGAGGACCATGAGGATGTCTGGGGTCTGATCAGTCCTGAGACCATGTTGGTACCTGAGGGCCATGCCATTGCCAAACCGTGCTGACCTGGTGGCCTGTGTGGCCATCTGGGCTGCTGCCTAGGGCCTTGTCAGGGGTCATGTAGCTGGGGTCTACGTTGATGTCCACGGCCCATATAACCACAAGGGGTCATAGGAACCATGCATGTTGAAAACTGAGGGCTGTGCTGAGCCAGCCCTGCCCCTCACTGGATCAGGGACAACTGGCTCTGACCCTTGCTGGACACTGTAGCAAGAGAGTTGGTCCCCAATCTTGGGAAAGACAGCCCCAACCCTTACCACAAGAGTGCACCTCCCTTAGAGATGATCCTGTGATCAGGGACATAGGTGAGTCGGCCCTGCGGGCTTGAGAGCAGCAGAGCTGACCCTGACTCCCCTTGTCTGCCCTTGATGCTCTCTCTCACCCTTTGCTACCTGTTGCAGGCAAGCAAGCTGGCCCCGGGGTCATAAGAGTGGGAGGCTGGTCCTGTCCCTTACCAGCAGCAGCACATAGAAGGTGGACCCTGCACCCCACCAGGGCAGCAGAGAGAGCTGACCCCACCCTCCTCTTTTACCCTCTACATTAATCTGAAGAGAGGGCTCTGCACCTCACTGGGGCAAGACAATGGAGCTGGCCCTGGTAGATGAGTGTGGGTGAGCCCGACCCAAGGGCCTGAGACAGGAGAACTGACCCTGCTCCTTGCTGTACGCTGCACTGAGCATGCTAGCCGAGGCAGAGCTGGAGAGCTCACTCGGATGGTGACGGTGTGGGAAAGCTGGAGGGTTGACCAGCTCAGCTACCACTCAGGCCCAGATTCAGGGCTACCAGTTGACCCATCCCAACATCCACTTCATCTAAGGACTGTTGGAGCATGTGAGGGGGCGAACCTACAGATCCAGAACTACAGGATCTCCATGACACAGGACAGCAGGATATCCAAGAGAAGCCCCAATGAGAGATATCATTATTGGTGGGGGAGCCGAGGCCAGAGGCCTCGAACCAGACCAATGACTCATGGCAAATGAACACTTACAAGTGAAGATGAAAGGGCTAAAGGATTAAAGCTGTAACTCAAAGGGCCCTTCCACAACAAGATGCTTCTTCTTCTTCTTCTTCTTCTTCTTCTTCTTCTTCTTCTTCTTCTTCTTCTTCTTCTTCTTCTTCTTCTTCTTCTTCTTCTTCTTCTTTTTCTCCTCTTCCTTCTCTTCCTCCTCCTCTTCTCCTTCTCCTCCTTCTCCTTCTTTTTCTTTGCTTTGTTTTTGGTTTTCCTTTTTTAATTTTGTTTTGTACTTGTGGAGAAGGTTGCAAGGGTGGAAAGTGAATGTTGGGGGGAAAGGGAGATAGGTGAGATCAGGATGTGTGATGCAAAGTATCAATAAAGTTTTTTTTTTCAAAAATAAAGTCAAGAAAGAAGAAGAATGACATGTTTCACTATTCTTCAGAATATATTCAGTATAGAAATTTATCCCAGAAGATAACAATAAAGCATTGGGGTGTCCCTGTTACTGTGGTTTGAAAGAGCATGTCCTTTGAGCTCACAGTCCCAGTGGGTGGCACTTCTTGGGAAGGCTTAGGAGGTGTGGCCTTGCTGGAGAAAGTATGTCACTGGGGGTGGGCTTTGTGAGTTTAAAGACATGCCATTTTCAGTTTGCTCTCGCGGCTTCATGCTGTAGTTGAGTTGTGGATGCTCTGCTCTCAGCTCCAACCACCGTGCCTGCTGCTTCTGCCATGCTGTCCCTGTGAAAACACAGGTCCTAACCTTGTGAAACCGTGGGTCAATATAAATTCTTCCCTAAATTGCCTTGCTCATGATATTTTATCACAGCCCTGGAAAGGCAACTAAGATACCCATGAGCATTAAAATTGCAACTGATAGCACTTGGTCATTTTTAAATCAACTGTGAGTTAGTCCCCATAACATAATGGTCAGATAAACCATAACTTATCATTGTCTAATGGTGCCCATGCAATTCGTTCACTTTGTTTTACTTCGAAGCTTCTTGTTTCCTGATAAAAGTGGAGAAAAATGGTGTCCACATTGACTGTGGTCAGTGCCCGGCCTGGCACTTTATGTCTGGCAGACACTGCATGGAGCGAGCTATTAGCAGCAATCTGTTCACTCTGCTCTCCAGCGGGCACAGTGAATAGGATGTGTTCCAAGTAGGCCGTAGGTCTCCTTGAGAGCTAAATACTGCATATGGCATCCATGGAATCTTTCATTGTCCACAAGATGGAGATAAATTCATCAGGGGTGTTGTTCACCTGCAAAACTCTCAGAGTTTCTTTCCTGTGTATGGTGACAAGTACGCAAACAAGCAGTTTCTATACTCTCAAATTCAAGCGACTGCACTGAATTAGGAAATTAATTTTGTTCATGAAATTCACTTATACCTCCTTTCAGGGCCACTCACACCTGCTCATAATAACCATGTAAGGAACTCGACGGTGGTGGCACGTTCTCCACCTATTAGAGAACAATTAGAGGCAAATTAGAGGCAAACACCTCTAATTCTAGCACTTCAGAGGCAGAGACAGGCGGATCTCTAAATTCAAGGCCAGTCTCATCTACAAAGTCAGTTCCAGGACAGCCAGGCCTACACAGAAAAACCCTGCCTCAAAAAGCAAAATAAGTCAATAAATGATGGCTGAAGGAAAAAACCCAGAAAGTTCTTATGCCAGTGGTTCTTCATGATTCCAGCTACTGCAAAACATGAAATAGACTCATGCCGATGGCTTACAGAATCCTGAGACACAGAAAACAGAGGAGAAGGCCAACACCAAGGTGACAGGGCTGGACCTGAGGCTCGGCAGCAAAGCATTGCAATGCATGCACAATTCCTGGAACCATAGGAATAAAATAAACAAGTATGAATTTTTAAATAACTTAAAGAATATAGAAAGTCTTAATATTTCTCATCTTTCATAACACTCAGTTAAGGCACATATGATGATCCCAAGTACAGGGAGCAGCGTAAGGAGAGCAGGAAGGGCTGCAGAGGTCACGGCAACTGCAGCTTGAGGGAATGGAGTACTGCTTTCTTCTATAACTTTTCCTGGCTATGTGTGGATGTGTATGCAGGGTGCTGCCATCCTCTATTGCTGTCCATTTTGGTTTTTGAGATAGGATCTCTCACTGAACCTGGATCCTGCCTTTACGGACCTAGGCATTTGTCTGGACTAGCTGGTCATCGAGCTCCAGAGACGCGCCCATCTCCAGCCGCTCAGCCCGAGACTATAGGCTACGCCGCATCTCCTGGCTCTTACAGGGGTGACGCTGGTGTTATGGAGTGTGTGACCTCCTGGGAAAAGACTGTAGACTCGATCCAGTTGTAATTAAAAGATTTATTGATTACCTGTTGGCAGGATGAACGATCTCTGAGCCAAATTTGAGATTGCTGAGAGAAGGCGATTGAGGGGAGACTTTTTCGAGGGCAAAACCACAAGAAGACCTTCGATATCTACACAAGCAAACAAAAAATTGGTCTGCTCTGCCAAGTGAAGTAGTTGAAGCAATCAAAAGAATCTGTGGGTATCTGTGCAAGCAGGTCGCTGAAGTAACGAAGCAGTCGTCATAGCTGTACATGTCTGGGTAGCGGTCACTGAGTCACAGATACTGGGAACTTATCTTCCAGGGAATGGAGTCAGAGACAAAAGGCTAGTGGGTACCGAGACGGGTGCCTAGCATAAAAACGGAGCTTCTTTAGCCGTCACACTGCAGATCCAGGCTCATGCTTGTAGAACAAACAATTCATCCCCTGAGCCAGTCCGACCACTTCTTCTTGGTGTCTAACTGTCAAATAAAAGCTGCATATGGTTAAGGTATATAACTTAGGGTGTGACATATGCATCATGGAATAAACTAACGAACAAACCCAGAGCCTCACAGCTTAGAAAATAAAGAAACAACACTTAAGATTAAAATAAAATTTAAAAGGCAGGAAATGTGACTGGACACAGGGTAAACATCTGTAAGCCCAGGTCCCAAGAGGCTGAGGCCAGAGGCTGTCAGCTGGGAGGCTGTCCTGGGCTCTGTGGCACATTCCATACCAGTCTGGCCCCAAAGCAGAACCATGTCTCAGAAGAAAGCAAATTGGGGAAACTTCATAAAGTCACATGCCCCTCCATGTGTGCTTCACACTAATCTCTGTATTCTATTAACCTTAACATCTGTGCTACAGAAGCCAGGACTCCTACCCTACTTCTTGTAATCATCCTCTGTCGTGAACAAAACACCAAGTCCGTGACCCAGAGTTTGCAGAGCACCAGAACCCTTTCCTGGGAAGATTGATTAGGGACTGCTATTACAGTGAGTGACCCAAACCGAGACAGCTCACATCTTCCTGTAACCGGTTCTTGGAGTGGATCCCCTAGGCTCTGGGGTGATAGGGCCAAAAGGACGTAAGCTGGAAGAGTGTGCACACCTTGTGCAAAGGGGTATCAGAAGAGAATCACACCAATGCATGGAAACACAAACTTGTGAGGGAGACAGACAGCCAGAGGAAGGGGAAGAGGAAGCAGGAAAGAGGAGGATGGAGAGATTTAAAATCCTCTGAATCTCTGGGTTCAGAGTACATATGACTGAAGTCTTTCCCTATTATCCCCAGGGATAATATGAAATGCTAAATTCTGTTCTTGGCATAAACGACCAAGACTGAGTGAGATTTTCTGCTCCTTAAGTAACACAAAGACAGAAATGGTCTCAGTAATGCACCTATTTTTAAAGTTAATCTCACTTTTATATTCAGGAGAAAAAAAATACTCTGGCCAGAGAGAGAGGGGGGGGGAGGGAGAAGGAGAGGGAGAGAGAAAGAGAAGGAGAGAGAGAGAGAGAGGGCTGAAGTATCTTTAGCTAAATATTTACCTGGAGTTTGCTTGAAAATGTGCTGTGTGTGCATCTGTGTGTATGAGTGAGTGTGTGTGTCTGTGTGTCTGTGTGCCTGTCTCTCTATGTATCTCTGTGTATGTATGTGTCTTTGTGTGTATATGAATGTGTGTGAGTCTGTGTGTGTATGTATGAGTGTGTATCTGTGTGTCTTTATGTGTGTGTTTTTGTGTGTGTGTATATTCATGTGTGTGCATGTCTGTGTACATATGCATGTGTGTGTAAGTGTGTGTATATGCACATGTGTGACTGTGTATCTGTGTATATATGATATGTGTAAGTGTATCTGTATGTATATGTATATGTGTGAGTGTGCATGTTTGTGTAAATGAATCCACAATTACAAATATTTACCCTTTTTGACACTGCTGATCAGGAGTTCACACTCAGTAGAGGATGAATAGTTAGCAGCTGAAGGACCCTTGTCTTAGGCTACCCTCCAAAGGCAGCTAGGACAGTGTCTGATGTCACTAAGTGAACCTGTTCATTTTCACAGTGAAATGGTTGTTACTCGAGTTCCCTTGTGCAAGTACTTACTCTGTGCACAAATATCGCCAGAGAACGTGGCAGCCTGAAGCTGCAGAGACTGAATAGAAGCACCAAGGCCAGCCTTCTCTATGCAGAATTGCTTCTTTTGAACTGACCGGAAGGCCCTCTGTCAGCATAAGTCCGCATCAGCTCCAAGTGCATCTTCTCTGCAACGTGTTCATTAGACCATCAGGACAAGGCAGTGTAGACTTTATCAAGTCTCCAGGAGCTATTATCTGGCCGTTCTCATTTAGCCCATTCACTAATACACATTTAGAAGCATGAAAAATTTGGGTCTGACACAAACTTTCATTGTAGTAAATCGTAGTTATAGTATTGCAAATTTTACTCTATTTTTCAACAATGTGTAAGTGGAGTACAGTGTGATATTTGACACATGTATAAGATATGTAATGATAGAATCAAGATAATCAGTGTATCCACTACCTCGCATGTCTTCCTTTCTTATACAGAGAGCATTACCAATCATTTCTCCCAGCTGTTTTGGAATGCATAATAAATTACTGTTAGCTATTGTCATATGTTATGCACTATGCACTTCTCAAGCTTCTGCAACAAACGTGTACTCTTGAGTAGAGTCTCTTTTCTTTGGAGGCAGACTAATTTATTGACATATTCAAATCTGGCTAGCTCCCAGTCACTTGCTTTCTTGGTTGAAAAGAGTAAAAAGGTAATTTAACTCCCAACAGGAAGTCACTTAGGGGTTCTTTTTATCTACAACAGTATGCTTCTAGATTCACTGTATTGACCTGCATGCAAAGCAATACACAAAGACCCAATGGGGAATTCAACTGAGTTGTCAAGAATGCAGGGGGGGAAGGGGTTTGTTTTGCAGAGCCCTGTGTCCCATTTACACATAGTATAAGGGCTGAGGAAGGTGGCCTTTCAGGATAGCTGGGTACTAGGTGTTGTGACTTGGGAGTATTTTGAGAAAATGGCCTAAACCCAAACTCAGCATGGGCATGGTGGGGTGAAAAGGGGTGCAGTGGGGCAGGGGTGGTAGAGAGGGGTAGCTTTCAGAGGAACATGAGTGATTATGAACCCCTAAAGTATGGAAACACCAGGGACTTGAAGACCAGAGTTCCTCCCAAACTGTCCCAGCATGCCTACCCCTTGGCATAATATTTATTACACAACTGTGTTACAGAGTTAATTCAAATCGGGGACAAATGCATAATGTAAAACTCAAAAGCAAGCCACCTACAATATATTAAGCTAACAGTGGCTTCTTGGGGATGGGGATCCTTTCTTTGAATATCTTGTCACAGAAGGCTCCATATGCATAAGCAGACTGTCAACACCCGTTCCCACAAGCAGCATGCTTCCTTCTTACTACTGACGATACTGATTGTCCTCTCCTCTCAGAAGGATTAGCTACTTACCCCTGCTAGTCAGCAGTAGACGCAACCTCTTCCTCGTGTCTCACTGGACCACACAATCTGTGCCGGAAGAGCTGCTTTTACTTCTCTGACAGTTACATGAAAGGGAAAAACGTTCTTCGGTTGTGTTTCTTCTACTGACAGAATTCGAGAGCTGAATCCAACCATTCTTCTTCCAGGCATACAGTTAGGCCTTCATGGGCTGTGTCCAGGACTCTATCTGAAATTTGTTTATTCGCCTAAAATGCCGTGGTTCAAAAGGACTAGGTTTGCTATAGTTTCTGCTACACTTTAATTAGAAAGTATGGAGTTCCAAGGCACTAATTTTCCAACCCTGATGTATGTTGAAATTACCTGGACATATTTTTCCCACAAACTAATGTTTCGACCTTCCTCTAAGGTAGTAACTTTTTTTCTTTTCTTTTCCTAGTGTACTTTTTTTGCTTTTGTAATTTATTTTTTTTTTGAAAAAAACAAACTATCTTTTTCATTTTACATACTAATTCCAGTTCCCACTCCCTCCCATCCTCCCCTTCTCTTTGCCTAACTCCCCCACCCCCCTTCCACTCCTCAGAGAGGGTAAGGCACATTGCTTTGGGGAAGGTCCAAGGCCCTCCCTACTATATCTAGGCTGAGCAAGGTGTCCATCCAAAGAGAATAGGTTCCAAAAAAAGCCAGTACAAACAGTAGGAATAAATCCTGGTGCCAATGCCAGTGACCCTATAGTCTACCCCAGCCACACAGCTGTCACCCTCATTCAGAGAAATGAGTTTGGACCTATGCTCTTTCCTTCCCTGTCCGGCTGGAATTGGTGAGCTCCCGTTAGCTCAGGTAAACTGTTTCTATGGGTGTACCCGTCATGGTCTTGACCTCATCCAGCAACGGATTGAAACAGAGGCAGAGACCTGCATAGGAGCACTGGACTGAGCTCCCAAAGTCCAGTTGAAGAGTGGGAGGAGTGAGAATATGAGCAAGGAGGTCAAGACCATGATGGGTACACCCACAGAAACAGCTTACCTGCCAGTAACTCTTACATGTGACCCAAGAATTTGCTAAAGATGCAAACTTTGAACCTCCACCTCAGATCTAGTGATGCAGATATTCCGAGGATGTGTCCAGTAATTGTTTTGGCATCCCTCTGGGTGGTTTAGATGCTCACTAACACGTAAGACTGTTTGGCGTTGGCAAATTAAGTTAGAATGCAGGAGTAAAACGTATTGCTTCAGCTGCTGATGTACAGCCAGCTTTGAGAGCACCGCTTTGGACAAAAGCCCCAAGGAACTCAAAAGAATTCCCCGTTGACTAAGCCTCCATTCCTCACACCTGGCTGCATTCCCCACATCCTGATTTAGGTCTCTTTCCGCGAAAGATTAGCAACAACGCAACAGATTTCAGACTTAACTCCCGAACTGATTCCAGGCTTTCGTTCCACTTCATCTTTAAATTCATTACTTATTTGTAAATACCCATGAAAGTAGGCAGCTGGGTCTCACAGCATATGTTCTCAGGGATTTTTTTTTCCTAAGAACGACTCAGGAATGTATTACAAATGGAAAAACAGAAGAAAATGGAGTTCTTATACTTTAGAGCAGAAGCTCTCAATCTTGGCTATACAGCAGAATAAGCTTTAAAACATCTCCTGATGCCCAGACCACATCCCAGACCAATAAAATAAGAACCTCTGGGGTAGGACCCAGACACACTAATATGTTTTAGAGCTCCCAGGTGCCTCCGGTTGGCTGGAAATCATACTCCAGCAAGAGAAACTTGCCTGGAAACTTGATCTTGTGGAAGAGAGGAGAATGACTAGAAGGCATGGCCAGCAAGCCATCAGCTGCATGTACACGTGTGTGTCCTCTAGGCTTTTGAAAAATACCTTCATCTCTAGGCAGAACAGGACTGGCCAAATTCGCAGGAATGGAGAGAAAAGCTGCGAAGGAAGTGTGGCACACCCTGATAACCGCTCATCTTGGTGAAGTGTGGGTGAAAGTTCACTGTACTTTTTAATCTACTTACCGTTGTATGTATTCAATTTTTTATAGTTAAAAGTTCAGCCATATATTTTCAAAATGAGTATATCATTACCAACTTATAGAAATAAAAAGAATCAAACCTTGATATCAAAGTGTTGTGTTGTTTTTCCTGTGGAAACATGAACAAACAGCTTTTTATGACAGATACAGCACCAATAACAAACCAAAGGAACAAGTCTACCCGATTCAAGGCTACTGACAGGAGCACAGAAACTCATGGACAGCAGCAACACTGAAGAATAGCCCTCCCCACCTAGCCCTTGTTCACTGCTCAGATGTCAATCCTGAGTGGCAGGGCTTTGGATATATGCCCATGGGCTCCTCTCTACCTTTCCCAAAGGAATGTGTGCAATCGTGGGAGGATGTTCACACAGATACTCACAGTTGATCTGTGTGGTGGGACATTTGTAAGCTGTGTGAAAGTGTATTGCTGTGCTTGGTGTCATAAAACACTGAACAGCCACTAGCTCGTCAGGAAGTATAGGCAGGGTTCTGGGCACAGAGAGAGCAAGTAGGAGGTGACAATCGAGGTGCAGAGGAGATGCTAACAAGACGTTGAGGGAGTCAGACAAACAGAATGAAAGAAAGGTAAAAAGCCACAAGCCAAAATGTAGATTAATATAAAGGGGTGATTTAAGTTATAAGAGCTAGTGGGACAAACCTAAGCTAAGGCTGAACTTCCATAATCAATAAAAAGTTTCCGTGTCGTTATTTGGGAGCTGGAGGGACAGAGAAAGACTCGTTACAGATCTGCTTCTAAGTTGGCGATTGTGTCATGCTCAGAGAATAAAGTTCCATAACTCAAAGCCAAAGACATTACAGGAGAACTACAGAACAATATCTCTTTCGGAGACGTATGCAAATGTACTCAACAGAATACTAGTAAATTAATCCAACCACATATTGAAGAAGTTACATGCCATGAACAAGCAAGTAGTCCTTATTCAAGGAACACGAGAGAGGCTAAACATAAACAGAATCCGTGCAAGCCTGACATGGTGTCATTTATCTGGAAACACAGCATTTGAGAAGCTAAGACAGGAAGATCCCTGTGCATTTGAGGCCAGCCTGGGCTATATGTTGAGCTCTAGGACAACCTGG
This sequence comes from Myodes glareolus, assembly GCF_982192425.1. NCBI lineage: Eukaryota > Metazoa > Chordata > Mammalia > Rodentia > Cricetidae > Myodes > Myodes glareolus. The sequence continues at coordinate 98,262,220 of NC_142033.1, read as the reverse complement.
ACTACAGACTGATATCCTAATCAACCAAACAAAAAACACCCTTTCATGACAAAACACTTAACCATCGACAAACAGAAGCTTCAATTTGTTGAAGGCCATGTGTAAAAATCCGCAGTCAGCATCATTCTCCGTAGTTAAAAACTGAGAGCATTTCCATTTACACCAGGAGTAACAGAAGAAAGGACAGCTGCTCTTGTCATGTCTATTCAGCATCCCACTGGGCGCTCTAGAAAGACAGATCATGCAAGAAAGAGGCATGCGATCAGGAAATAAAGTAGTAAAGTTACCTCTATGTGTAGATGGCATAATCCCAAAACTGTTAGAGCTAATAAGCAAGTTTAGCTAAACTCTAAAACAAAAGGCCAACATATAAAACTCAACTGTGCTACTAAATTACCTACAATCTCTAAAGAAAATTAAAACAATCTATTCTACTCATAGTAGCATCAAGAGAACAAAATGCTAATGATAAATGTAACCAATGAGAAGCAGAATCATTCTGATGTTGTAGACATTACTGAAATGAATGAAAAATCAAAAATAAAGGGGAAAATATGCCAAATTTGTGAGTGGGAAAGATGCCTGACTGCCTACACGATCTGCAGTATGTCAAGAACATAAATTTTTATTAAAGAAATAAAAGAACCATTCCTCAAATTTTATATCAAACTCAAATGACCCTAAACAGCAAAAATCGTCTTGCAAAGACAAATCAACGTCAAAGGACTCCTACGACTCAATCTCAAAACTTATCACCAACAAGTGGACTAGAAACAAGACTTCAGAAATAAACCTATCAGCTATGGCCAAGTGATTTTTATTTTGTGTATTAAGGGTGCACAGACAACAGCACATGTATGGAGGTGAGGGGACAATTGGAGGAGTCAATTCTCTCCTTCTACCATATTGGTCTGAAGTCTGAACTCAGGTCATCAGGCTTGGGGGAGGTGCCTTTAGCCATTGAATTATATCACTAGTTCCCAACTGCTTTCTGTTTGTTTGTTTGTTTGTTTGTTTTGTTTTTGCTTTGTTTTGTTTTATGCTTTTTTAGAGACAGGGTTTTGCTCGGACTTTGGAGCCTGACCTGGAACTAGCTCTTGTAGACCAGGCTGACCTTGAACTCAGAGATTTGCCTGCCTTTGCCTCCCGAGTGCTGGGATTAAAAGACTGCACCAATGCCTAGCCCCAATTACTTTTTTAAGGAGCCCAAATAATTCATTCTGGATATGAATAATCTTTTCAAGAAATATGAAATTTGAACAACTGTATATTTTCATGCCAAAGAGTAATATTGGACCCCTATTCTCATATTATGTTTTTTATTTTTAATAAATGAGCCAAAGACCTAAATGTAAGACCTATAAAACTCTCGCAATGAAATAGGGAAATGTCTTTATGGGTTTGGATTTAGTAACGGACTCTTAACTATGACAACAAATACCAAACAACAACAGCAGAGACTGAATTTCATCCAATTTTAAGTTGTTATGCATTAAAGAAAGATGACCGGTAGGGTAAGGGAAATATTGGTAGGTAAACTGTGTGAAAAGTAATTGACTATTCAGACTATACACAGAACTCACATAACAATCAACAAAAAAACCAAACAGTTTAAGAATGGGCAAAGGAGCAGGCATGGTGGTGCATAGCTTTAATCCCAGCACTTGGGAGGCAGAGAAAGGTAGATCTTTGCATTTGGCAACAGTGTGGTCTACAGAGTTAGTTCCAGGACAGTCAGGGTTATAGAGAGAAAACTTGTCTCAAAATCAAAAATAAATAAATAAATAAATAAATAAATAAATAAATAAATAAATAAATAAAAACGGGCAAAGGACTTAAACACACATTTCTCCAGAAAAAATACACAAATAGCCAGCAAGCACATACAAGGATGCCTGATATCATCAGTCACAGAGGATATGCAAGTCAAACCATAATGGCAAATTTATTCACACTCACAAGGTTGACCCTAGCTAGAAAGAAAAAAGAGAGATGGGAGGGGGGAAGAAAGGGAAGAAAGGAGAGAGGGATGGACAGAGGGAGGGAGGGAGGGAAGAAGGGAGAAAGAAAGTATTGTTTTATTATTATGTATTGGTGTTTTGCCTACTTGTATGCCTGTGCACCATGTGCATACTTGGTGCCCTCGGAGACCAGGAGAGGGCATTGGATCTAGAGTTACAGGCAGTTGTGACTTGCCATAGTGTGTTGGAATCAAGCCTCTGGAGTAGCAGCCGGTGCTCATAACTGCTGAGCCTTCTCTCACTAGCTTTTCAATGAAAAATTCATAGTTGATAAGGGTGTGGAACTTAGAATACTCATGTAATTGTGGTAGAAATGTAGAATGGTGTAACTACTGTGAAGGACAGTTTTTCAGGTCTTCAGAAGCTTAAACACAGAATTGCTTATTAACCCAAAAATTCTATTTGTAGATACCAATCTTAAAAGAACTGAGAAAAGGTATTCAGGTGCTGGAAAGATGGCTCAGCAATTAGAAACATTCACTGCTGTTGCAAAGGACCCAAGTTTAGCTCCCAGCACCCACACTGGGTGGCTCATAACTACTTGTAATTCCAGCTCCACACTTTCTTCTTGCTCTGGGGACACCTTTTCAGGGACACAGAAACTACTTATTGGATGAAAGTAGACTGGAAAAATATGGTGGTGCCCTGTGGTGAGGGCCGCTCAGCAGCTGTTTGCTAGCCTGTGTGGTTTTTCAGTTTGAAGAGTTCCAGACTGAGGATGATGAAAGAGGCAGAGGGCTCCTCTGTAGTCAAGTGGAAGCATGAATGAGAACATGGCGTTTGTACTATGAGCCTGGCGAAGTCCAAGTCAAATGGGAAAATAAAGACTATTATGCCCCAAAAACTTTTAGAGAACTATAAGCAAGGTTTGGAAGAAACAAAAAGGAAGAAGCTATTATGTACTCAGAAGAGAGTCCAAACTGCTTAGGAAAGTGTGTTTCTTCAACCCCTTATAGCCTCATAATGGTGAGACTATCAAGTCATCTATAGAAGAAATCTCTCCTCCTCTCATACCCACTCCCTCTTTGGTATAAATAGAAGAGTTGAGTATAGCTTCTCAAAACTGAAATATCCCCCAGATTCCCTTACAGCTAGGCATGGTCACATGACCAAGTGCTGACCAACAGAGGCAACACCTGGAATCTTCCTCAGGTGAGAACTGCTTCATGCCATCTGGCTTCTTTCTCCCTCCCCCCTTCCTGCACGGAAGGGTTATTGGATACCATGATCTCTACCTCAGCAGAAGCAGTCAAGCACGGCGCAACAAGGATGAACTCCAGGGGACGACTATGAAGCATTGTGTCATTCCCGGATTACCTAATTGTAAACTTTGGAAAGAAAAATTCCTTACCTTTTGTTTGAACTAATCTTATGTGGGATTTCCATTATTTGAGGTAAGTCAAATGCTGAGAGATACATAATTTTCACATGATAAAATTGAGGGCACAAATAAAGTGCACCACATCCCACAAGCCAAAATTTTGTAGAAACTCCTTCCTTAGGAGGGCCCATTGTCTGGTCACAGCCTGAATTTCTAGATGTATCTCTTGTTGTTTCCTGATACACCTAAGTTCGACCTTTTGGGAAGATCTGGACCAGTGCTGGAGATGTGCCCAGTTTCTTGTGAAACCTCTAGTAATATAGGTTGTTTAGGTGGCTTGGTTTTTATTGCAGATTCCAACATTATAGAAATTACATGTTGCAACGGCAAAGTAACAGCATATGAAATCAACAGACAAAAATTAGTAGTCATTCCATGTGCCAATAAGAAATGTTCTGAGTAAAAAAATCAGGAAAAAAATCCCATTCATAGTATGATAATAAGAACCAGAAACGGGGCTCAAAGGATGGCTCAGTGGGCAGAAGTGCTTGCCATGCAAGCCTGGCATCCTGAGCTTGATCCCTGGAACCCACATGCTAGAAAAGGAGAACAGATTCCCTCAAGTTGTCCTCTGACAGGCAGACAGACTCACAGACAGACAGACACACAGATACTATAAAATTGAAATGCAATAAACTTTTACTTTATAAAGTGTTGTCCTGTAACCTCCATATGTGTTCCCCCAAAAGAACAAAGGCTAAACCTAAGGAGACCAGAGCTCCACAATATTTTTTCCTGCTGTGTATTATGTTTGCTGTATTGTTGAGGCAGGTGATGCTAGTGCGCGTGTTGGGAGGTTGGAGAACAAGGCTGTTGAGTGGTTCTTCCCTTTGTTCAGGGCCATCTCTCCACCCTTGTGTAGGTTGTAAGGGTCAGACTCAGGGTGTCAGTCTTGTGGAGCAGGCTGGCTACCCAAAGAGCTCTCCGTGTTTCTTGCAATAAAAGCCTTTTTTTGCACAGAAAAGTAAATTAAAGCTACTAGAAGATATGAAGGTCTCTTGTGCTCATGGATTTGCAGAACTTATAATTTTATATGTTTATACTATTTAAAGTGGCATATCGATTCAATATAGTTCCTATCAAAATTCCAACTATGTTCTTCCCAGAGCTATAAAATAATCCTAAAATCTGTGTGTAAACATAAAATATTCGAAATAGCAAAAGCAACCCTAAGCTTTTGCTTAAACAGCAGAACCACAATATCTGATCTCAAATTATGCCAATAGCCACAGTGACAAAGACTATGTGGTACTTCACAAAAACAGACACGTAGACCAACAGAACTGTAGACCAAAAAGTAAACACAGACCACCACTCACAGAAGAACAAAATCCAGTCTATGTCTCTCACTTGCACGACTGTGAACTTGAAACAGATGGAAGACCTTAATACAAAACCTGAAAGGTTAAAACTTCTGGAGGAAAACACTTCAAGGCGAAACCATAAGCAAAGCATTCTGAAAAGGACACTAGTAGCATAGAATCAGCAGAGGAGTTCAAACAGAATTGAAAAGCTTCTGCACAGCGAAGAATCAGCAGAGTGACCTCAGCCTGAAAAATGGGAAAAATCTTCGCCAATGTGCACCATCAGATAGGGATTAACATGTAGAATATAAAAACTGCAAAAATGAAACAGCAAAAGATCAAATCACCCAGTTAATAAATGATCTGATTAACCAAACAATTCTTCAAAAAAAGAAGTCAAGTGGCCAATACATATTTTTTAAAAAAAAATAGTGTTGAATATTTCTAGCCACCAGGAAAATGCAAATTAAAATTGTTTAGTGAGTCTATCCTAGCCCATTCAGAATGGCTTTAATCAAGAAAACAAATGGCAATCCACAACTGATGAGGGCGTGGGGAGAAGAGCACATACACAGTTGTGGGAATGGGGACTTCTGCAGCCATGATGGATGCCAGGATGGAGACTCCTCCAACTAGACCTGCCATGTGATCCAGTTCTACCACTCCAGGTGAACACCCAAAGGACTCCGAGTCAACATACACAGAGATCCATACATGTGCATCTATGTTCATTGCGGTAATAGTCACAGTCTCCAGTAAGTGAGCCAGCCTAGACATCCATCAGTAGATGAATAGATACTAAGATGTGGCACACATAGACACAACAGAATTCTCATCTATAAAGGAAATGATGACAGTTGGAAGAAGGTGGGGGAGAACTAGGTATCACTATGTTAAACAAGGTAAGCCAAACTCAGAAAAACAAAGAGCACTTGGTTTCTTTCATACTGAGAGTCTAGAGCAGTGGTTCACAGCCTTCCTAATACTGCGGCCCTTTAATACAGTTTCTCATGTTGTGGTGACCCCAACCATAAAATTATTTTCATTGCTACTTCACAACTATAATTTTGCTACTTTTATGAATTGTACTATAAATATCTGATATGTAGGGTCTGATATGTGACCTTGTGAAAGGGTCATGTTTGACCCCCAAATGGGTTGTGACCCACAGATTGAGAATCTCTGCTCTAGTATTGTGAGTGTGTATGTGTGTTGTGGGAATTCACTCAGCGAATAGCCTTTTAGATACCAGCCCATTAGGGTCTGGTCTGAGGTACTCTAAGCACAGACAGGAAGATGCTTGCCCCTCTTTTGTTCTTTCGCTTAGCTGGTGGCCGGTATTTGGTTCGCAACCCCAGCATCCACAGAACAGAGGAACACAGTGGCCTTCTGTTGTAAGTGATCGCCAATAAACAGATAGCCTTTGCTGGAGAGGATGTGGAGTAAGCGGAACACTCATCCATTGCTGGTGGGAATGCAACCTTGTGCAACCACTTTGGAAATCAGTGTGGCAGTTTCTCAGGAAATTGGGAATCAACCTACCTCAGGACCCAGCAGTACCACACTTGGGAATATACCTAAGAGATGCCCAATCATACTACAAAAGCATTTGTTCAACTATGTTCATAGCAACATTATTGCAGAACCTGGAAACAACCTAGATGCCCCTCAATGGAAGAATGGATAAAGAAAGTGTGGAATATATATGCATTAGAGTACTACTCAGCAATAAAAAACAATGACATCTTGAATTTTGCATGCAAATGGATGGAAATAGAAAACAGTATCCTGAGTGAGATAACCCAGACCCAAAAAGATGAATATGGTATATACTCACTCCTTTGTGGACTCTAGCCATAAACCAAGGACATTAAGCCTATAGTTCACAAGCCCAAAGAAGCCAAATAACAAGGTGAACCCAAAGAAAAACATATAGATCCTCCTGGAAATTGGAAGCAAACAAGATTGCTGGGCAAAAGTTGGGAGCATGGGGGTGAGGGCAGGGGTGGGGGTGGGGTTGGTAAGAGGAGAGGGGGAGAGGGAAGGGAGAAGGGAAAGGCTGAGGAGAGCTTGGGGGAGTGGGAGGGTGGAGATGGAGGAAGGGCAAATATAGGAGCAAGGAAGAAGATAAGGGAGCCATTTGAGGGTTGGCAAGAGACTTGACTCTAGGGGGATCCCAGGTGTCCATGGGGATGTCCCCAGCTAGGTCCTTCGACAGCAGAGGAGAGGGTGCCTGAACTGTCCTTGCCCCACTATCACACTGATAATTATCTCAAATATCACCATAGAATCTTCGTCTGATGACGGATGGAGATAGAGACAGAGACCCTTATCAGAGCAATGGACTGAGCTCCCAAGGTCCAGTTGAAAGGCAGAAGGAGGGAGAAGACGAGCAAGGAAGTCAGGACCGTGAGGGGTTGGTCCACCAACTGAGGCAGTGTGCCTGTTCTAATGGGAGCTCACCAAATCTATCTGGACCGGGTCTGAATGAGCATGTGATCAAACCAGACTCTCTGATTGTGGCTGACAATGGGGGATGACTGAGAAGCCATTGATAAAGGCACTGGGACTTGTTTCTACTGCATGTACTGGCTTTTTGGGACTCTAGTCTATATGGATGCACAGCTCCCTAGACTTGGATGTAGTGGGGAGGGCCTTGGACTTCCCACAGGGCAGGGTTCCCTGCCCTCTCTCAATCAGGGAGGGAGAGGGAGGAGAGGGTGTGAGGGAGTGGGAGGGGATTGGGAGGAGGGAAGGAAGTGTAAATATTTGAATGGAAAAATTAAAAAAAAGAAAAGAAAAAAAACATTTGCTATTTTTATTATGGGCTCTTGAGGACCTTCTTTAGTGACACAACATTTATGTGTTGGTGGAGGTCATGACAGTGCGAAGAGACCTTAAAACGGAAAAGGTCTTAAGGATGGGGAGCGGAGTGGTGCTGACGGAATAATGTAACATGAAAGCCTCAAGAAAGGAGAAGTATTTGGGAGAAGAGGACCAACAAGAAGGGACAGAGGACTGGGAGGAGCTAATGGAGGGGGTGGACTAAAAAGTATAATTACATCCAAGTATGAAAATGCTACAGTGAAATCCATTACTTTGTATGCTAACTTAAAAAGTGACTTAAAGGGGCTGGAGAGACGGCTCAGAGGTTAGAAGCGCTGCCTGCTCTTCCAGAGGTCCTGAGTTCAATTCCCAGCAACCACATGGTGGCTCACAACCATCTGTAATGAGATCTGGTGCCCTCTTCTGGTCTGGTGGCATACATGCAGACAGAACACTGTATACATAATAAATAAATAAATCTTTTTTTAAAAAGTGATTTAAAGATTAATTCTATGCTGGCAAATAATAGGATGGAAAACCATTCGAATACATTTAAAGCTTTTTCTGCTTCCTTATTCTTGCCTTCAAAATAAGATGGCACAGCTTAGTTTTGTTGCCAGCTTTAAGATGAGCTGATGGGCACATAGCTCATTTACTCAGCCAGCAAATGTTTGGTGAGCATATGGCATGCGTCAGCCACCATAAGAGCAGCTCAGGGTACACTGTTCCTTCCCGAGGTAAGGAGGTCATATAAGGAGGTTCCTTGCATTCTAGTGGGCAACCGATAATGGTCTTCATGCTGTCTTTTCAGATACAAGCCATGGGGCTTCCTACACACAGGCCCACATTATTTCTCTCTCTCTCTACAAAAATTGAGCACAGTTTTTCATCAGCGACAGTGATCTTTGTGTTTTTCTTTTACTGAGGATGCTGTGGGTAGCAGGGTTAGAGACTGAACCCGGGTCCTTGGACATGCTGGGCGACTGCTTTGCTTCTGAGCCCCAGACCCAGCCCGTGGAGGGCTTTGCTTTGGGAGTCCAGATGTAGACAGGCTGGAGCTAAGTAAAGAGAAGGGGGAGGAGAGTACCTCATTCTCAGCTGTGAATCATTCCCAGGGGTTCAAGTCAGAAAGACCAGAGGTTCTCAACCTGTGGTCACAATCCCTTGAGGGTCAGCCAACCCTTTGGCCACATACCAGACATGCTACATATCATGATTCATGACAGTAGCAGAATTACAGTTCTGAAGTAGCATTTGAAGATAATTTCATGGTTGGGGATCACTACAACATGAGGAATTGCATGAAAGGGTTGCAGCGTTAGGAAGGTTGGAATCACTGCTCTGGACTCAGGCCCTACATCTAAACCTTTTCATTTCTTTCCAAAGTCTCAGATTCATCCTCTCTTCTTCCACTCCATTGCCGTTATGTTTGGGCAAAACTTTTGTTTTCTTGCTTGGTCCTAATCTCTCCCAGTAAACCAAGGCTGTCATCACAAAGTAAGAGAAACTATCTAACTTAAACACCAGAAATTAGTTCCTCACCATTAAAAACAGCTATATATTATAGTCTGTGTTCTTTTACTTTGTAGAGACACATATATTAAATGCATATATATATACACACACATACATATATATTGTAATTTGAGATAGGGTCTCTGCAGTGATATTTCATCTGCCTTAAGATTAGAGAGTAAAACAGCCCCCCAGTCAGCCTTATAGACCAGGCAGTGGTGACATACACCTTTAATCCCAGTAGCCACACTAGTTTGGTATAGAAACTGGGCAGTAGTGGTGCACGCCTTTAATCCTAGCCCTAGAGAGGAATATAAGATGGGAGGAGACAATTCTCAGACAGTCTCATTCTGAGGATTCCTGGAGGCAGCATTGTCATTTCGCTCTGAGGTAGAGGTGAGATCCAACGGCTGGCTGTTTTGATTTTCTAACCTTCAGGCAAACTTTTATTAAAATACAAATGAAATATCACTACAGGTCTCACTATGTAGCCCTGGCTGTCCTGAAATTTATCATGTAGATCAGGCTGGCCTCGAACTCACAGAGATCTGCCTGACTCTGCCTCCTGAGTGTGGGGATTAAAGGAGTGCTCCACCTAGCCTAGCATCTTGTATTATTTTAGATATTACTTTCATAGTGGAGAAAGGCTAAAGTAATATTTTGAAATGATGGTGTCTATTCGCAGGACTGCATACCATGTACCATGTGGATATCAACATCCTCATTCTTTTATGTTACTATAATCTAATCAAGTTCTCATTTTGGTGTAATTCTGGGTAGCTTTTCTTCTCCCAAGGAATGATTCCTTGAAGGCCTGATGATGTCTTATTTGCTTTTCTCTTGTTTAACCCTATTTATTTGATTAAATTAATCTAGTTACCCATGAAGGTCTAGTTTCTCATATGTGAATAGCTGGAGTCACCTAAATTGGTAAATATGTCTAAAATATGTTAGATGCCTTTAAATGTTCAAATATTGAAGCCTAATAGTTACATTTCTCAAAATAATTATCAGAGATAAGTTCAAAAATGGTTTTAATATTTTAAAGTTACTTAAATATTAGAAGAAACTTAAGAAAATTTACTTTAGAGATGGTTTAAGAATATGGAAAGTATTAATGTTTAAAACACACCATATAGCTGGGTGATAGTTGAACATACCTTTAATTCCAATAGTTGGGAGACAGAGGCAGGCAGATTTCTGTGAGTTCAAGGCCAGCTTGGTCTACAAAGACTGTTCCAGGACAATCAAGGCTGCACAAAGAAACCCTGTCTCAAAAAAAAAAAAAGAGAAAAGAAGAATGAATGAGTGAATGCATACAAGAATGAATAAATGAATGAATGAATGAATGAATGAAGTTCCTGGACGGATCTAGCCTTGAGCCTAGAGGGAAGTTACATTATCAGGTCTTGCTCTCTTCTCCAGAGTCTCTGCTCGGTCTCCTCAGTGCATGACCTCGTTTTCTTCCAGGCTGCCAGAGAAGTAGACGGTTCACAACTCCAGGCTTGCATCATCTTCTTTGAGAATCTTTGAGAGAGTCCTCTTTCTCCCTTGTGTCTCTTTACTAGTTCCAGAGAAGGACTCTCAAGATCCTGCGTGGACCACATGTTCAATCCCCAGCCACATCTGGGGAAGGGAGTGCTAGGATCAGGTGGGCTTGTGATATTTGCTCAGCTAGGACTGGGGGAGAAAAAGGGCCGATGCCAGCCAAATGAAGAAAGACACAGGCACCGTAGCGTGTTACACTAGTACCTTTTACCGTTGTTGGTTTTGCTTTATATTTTAAGACAGAGTTTCGTGCTGGAGCCCAGGCTGGCTTGAAGCTCATGGCTATTCTTCTGCCTCAGCTTCCTGAGTACTGGGATTATAGATGTCTACAACAATTCACTGTCCTCATCCACACCTTGCTTTTTCATATATGCAATTTCAAAAATATCCTTGCTGGATTTAATGCAACAGTTCATCCTCCAACGAAACAACACAGGCTCATCCAGTGACTGTATCGCATTAACACCGACATCTTGGGGTGTATGCTGTTCTTGGCAGCTGAAGTTTGGGCTCCTTGTTGTCTTATAACACAAATGCTGTCTAAATTTTCTTCCCTAACACTGAAGTAAGTGCTTTGTGACTCAGTCTTGTTGCCATGAGTCTACACATATGAAAAGTAAACCATTCTTGCCCATTACATACCAGTACCACACTATGTCACCAACCAACCTTTTTGGAACCTGAGTAGCCCTCAGCTATAAACAGCCACAAGCTTGTCTCCAAGCTGCGGTTTCCTGATGATCCAATTCCCTTCAGACCTCAGCTGGATCTTTGCCAGTTTTATACCTGGGGATTTCATAAACCAGTCACCAGCATCAGAGATCTCACTTGCCCTTGTAACTTCTGTTTCTTAGCAATAGACCTCAGCTTTGTCCACCCTATAGGCTCTCACCATGGCCGCCTCACCCCTGCATCCCACTGGGTAGTGCTTCACTGCAGGTATTAACTTTCACTAGTTTAGTAGGGATAACAAAACTGAGACGAAGGGGCAGGGTTCCCTGATTTGGAGGTTCTTGCCAAGTCCCCAAAGTGTTTCCTGTCTCCCTCTTTTGTATTAATTTCACGTTTGAGGACAAAATTCAGATTTTCAGAGTGCAGGAAGAACTCCTATGAGACTCTCAGTGCACCTGGGCTACTGGCTGAGTCAGGATGGGCCTCCCTGCTCCTGGGGCCTGATTGCTGGGCACAAGTTTAGGCTCTTTCCTTCTCCTTAGACTCCAAGGTTTCCTCTTTGTTCTGGTTGGTTTGCATTTTCCCGCTTTGGTAGTATGTTCAGAGCAAGGAGGTACCATATTTGATTGGAGCAGAGTAGTGTGCCCCCTCTGAGGGCATCTCTGAACAAAGAGGAGTGGGAACGTGTATTGAAGCAGATATCAAACTACAGGGTAGCCTTTAAGAGTCTTGTAATTTCTCTAAAAATATGAAACAGAAACTATAAATCTACGAGTTTAAAAGATTATTTAAAATGGCAAGGTGGCCGGGAGGTGGTGGCACACACTTTTAATCCCGGCACTCAGGAGGCAAAGGCAGAAGGATCTCTGTGAGTTCAAGACCAGCCTGGACTAGAAAGCGAGCCCCAGGACAGACAGGACTATTACACAGAGAAACCCTGTCTCGAAAAACAAAACAAAACAAGCAAACAAACAAATTAAAATGACAAGGTGATCTCAGAATGAAAAGACTTAGGAACAAAGCAAGCAGCAGAAGACAGTCATCCACCATAAGAACATGTGCCCAGCATCCTCAGTGCGCCTGTTGGAAGTTTCCAAATACTTAACACACAGAATTTCAATTTCAAAAGCGCTTTAGATGAGGTCTCATTTAGCGTTACAGTCGTCATTTCCATTTACACATGTGTTTTGTTTCCATAACAACATGCTCTCAAAGTATCATTTTTAGACTTATAATCATTCTGTGAATATATGTAATCCTAACTTGGGGAATTCCTCTCTAGTTATAAACTTTCTCAACAGCTCACTTGGAAGCCCTCTTATTTCTCAGTCATTTTACATTAGCAGGAAATGGCAAAAGGCAGCGCAGAACCCCTGCATACCCAGTACCCCCTAAAGGGACATCTTGTTCAGCCAGGGTACCCTTGTCAGAGAGAGGCAATTAACATCCGTATGTCATTATTAACTTAATGACAGGCTGCAGGGATTACCAGGTTTCCACTAATATTCTCTTTTTATTCCAAAATCCAAACCAAGAGAGCATATTGCCTTTAGCCTGCTAAATTTTTTAAACAAATTGCGTTTCCAAGTCACTTCCAGTTAAGCTGTGACAATTATGAAGACGGTGGCATTTTAATGTTTAAGACAAAGTATTCATTGGCAAAACAAAAGCGTTGTCAAGAAGGCACTCGTACCCTTCCAGGAGGTGGTCTCCTCACATGCTAGCTAAATATAGCGCCACACATTCGCCAGAACGTAGTTTACACAGCAAGGAGAGTTGGAAGAAGCATAAGTGTTATAAAAAGCATTTCACCTTTTAATGGAAAGCAATCTTCTTCTTCCTAATGTAATTAGTAGACTTGGGAGTTTGCTCCCATGTCAGGCCGTATGAGTAGTCTGAGCATAATTTATTAACGCAAATCTGATGTAACTATCACAGTGTGAGCCACTGAAACCACAAAGACTGCACAACCCCCTTCTCCAGGGAGAGGGCTACTTGCCAATAACCTCAGAATGCTATCCCTAGGAGTGACATCTAAAGCTTCCCGGGAGCAGGCAGTGAAATGTACTTTACAGTTTGAAGGGAAGCTGTTACAGCTAAGGGCTGGAGAGATGCGCAGCGGTTAAGAGCTCTCCAGAGAACCGGGCTTTGGCTCTAACACCCACGTGGCAGCTCACGATCATCTGTAACTCCAGTTCCAGGGATCCAGGGCCTTTTTTTGGCTTTCGTAGGCACCAGGAATGCACACGTTATACACATAGATGTAGACAAAACATATATACACATAAATAAGAATAACAATCAAATCGTTTTAAAAAAAGAAGCTATTGCCACTCTGAAGAGACTGTCTTATAGTTGAGACTTTTATATTTTTCCATGTATAACTTATTATGTTAGAAATAAATTTCTACTATATTAAAGTAATGATGCTTAACTTTAAATTCAAATGAATTTATATTAATTTATTTTGAGACTAATATTTTATATATTTAGGGCGTTAAAACAAAAGAACTCTGAAGAATTCCATGTGACATGTCCTCCAGACTTACTTAACCAACTGCATAATAGAACTTTGCCAGGTGTATAGTCCATCTAGTTCCTACCACAAATAATAGCCACCCTTAGGTACTGTGACCAGTCACAGGATCACATGTAAAAGTCTTACCAACCTTGCACTCTTCCCTCACTCTCTCCACCCCAGAAAAAAAATTCAAGCCTTATATGAGCTATTTTGTATCGTCTGGAGCAACAAAAGGCAGAAAGAATGCAAGGAGAAACAACAAGGTATTTTGTCAAGTATTGGAGTATAAAGGAAGGAAGTACAGTATGGATGGATGCTTTCACTAGCGATGTGTTTTTTTGAGAAATATAGAAGATGGGCAATCCATCGTATTAATTCGAGAAATGAAAAATGAAAAAAATCATATATTGCTTCCTAACCACTTGCTCGTAAACACTTTCTACAACCATTGACTATACTGTGCTGTGGAGCAACCCTTTTGTGTACACTGTGAAGATAGTTTGCTCTCATTGGTTTAAAAAGAGCTAACTGGCCAATAGCTAGGTAGTAAGAGGTTAGGTGAGAGAGCCAGACTGGGAGACCACTGGGAAGGAGGAGGGCCATCGCCAGCCAGAAGCAGAGAAAACGGGATGAATACGCAGTGCTGGAAAAAGGTACTGTCACATGATAGAGTATAGAAAAGAAATATGGGTTGATTGAAGTTGTAAGGGCTAGTTAGTAATAAGTCTGAGCTATATGCTGAGCGTTTACAATTAATAATAAGTTTCTGTGTGGTTATTTGGGAGTTGGTTGGCAGGACAGAAAAGTTCAACAATATTTTAGACACTACTGTCATGAATATTGGCACAAATTAAGCAATGTCTAATTGATCTCTGAGGCTATTTCAGTGAAACCTCCTTGTAGTTTTCTGACTCCCCTTCCTCAGCTCCTGTGAGGGACAGGGACTTCTCTCTCTTAGGAACACAGAAGACCAATTATTTCCTCTTATTTCCATTGTCCTAGTTTGGTTCCTGTTTTGTGATGAACACCAGGGTCTAAAGGAACTTGGAGAAGAAAGATTTTATCTCACCTTACAACCCCAGAGGTCTTTATCCATCACTGAGAGAAGTCCTGGCAGGAACCAGGAGCCAGGAACTGTAGCAGGGACCATGAAAACATGCCGCTTACTGGCTTGTTCTCCATGTCCTGTTCAGTTTTTTTTTTTCTTATACAACCCGAGGTTAGCACCACTAACAATGAGCTGGGCCCTTCCACATTAATAATTAATTAAGAAAATATCCCACAGATTTGCCTACAGGCCAATCTCACAAAGGCCTTTTCTCATTTGGGGTTTCCTCTTCCCAGATGAGCTTAGTTTGTGTCAATTTGATAAAAAAATAAAAAAGAAAAGAAAAAACAAAACAAAAACAGTATGTGGTGTGTAGTATGGTGCTGTGGGAAGGTCTGCTTTTCGTCCTGCATGGCTTCCACAGAGCTAGCTTAGCCCTGGAAATAACAACACATAAGTTGTATTCATTTAAACACTGCCTGGCCCGTTATCTCTAGAGAGTTAGTTACTGGCTAACTCTCACATCTTGATTAACCCATTTCTAATAATCTGTGTAGCACCACAAGATGGTGGCTTACCGGGAAAGATTCAGCATGTCTGACCTGGTGGCTGGCTCCATGGCGTCTGCCTCATTGCCCTCTTCCCAGCATTCTGTTCTGTTTACTCCGCCTACCTAATTTTCTGTCCTATCAGAGGGCCAAGGCAGTCTCTTTATTAACCAATGAAAATAACACATAACAGAAGGCTCACCTACATCAGTAGTGTAATATTTATTTAACCAAGCAAAGCTTCCTTACATTTGTTCATGCCACATTTGCTAACTATGTAAAGATGTGTTGATTTTCTTTAATTAACATTAACCTGGGCTCATGGAGGTGGGATTAACAACTGGTTGACCAGAAGTAGAAGGAAGAAACTTAGTGTGGGTTTTTTAGTTGAGGCAGCATGAAAGGGGTGGGTTCCAGGTCACCAGCAAAGAGAGAAAGTTAGCCAGTTGCTATTCTCACTCTTGGGGCCGCTAGCAATTGTAAGTGTGGCCGCTGTGCCGAGGGTGAAACAGCAGCACACTCACGTCAAAACTTACCGCATTGTTGCCTCTACAGTAACACTGGATTTCTCATCTTTACAGCTCTATGTAAAGTCACAGTATTAAGGTTAAGCTATGTACTGTCAATTCATTTGCTGGAAGCCTAGCTCTAGTACTTCAGAAAGGGCATTTGGAGACAGTGCCTTGAGAGCGGCGATTTGGCTAAAATGAGGCCACGTGGGAAGTCCTAATCAGAATGACTGGTGGTATCCTTGAAAAAAGAGAAAATTTAGACACACAGCACCCAGAAACACGCACAGAAGAAACCAAGCCTGTGCCACGATGATCTTCTGATTCCCAGAGCTATGAGGATAAATCTCTACTGTTCAAGCTGCCCAAACTGGTGTTTTCTTATGGCCTCAGTAAATTAATGAAGTCATTGGTAAATTACAATTGAAAAAAAGCTTTCAATGTGTCAAGACCTTGGTGCAGGAGTGGACCAATGCTATGAGAGTAACCAGTCACTTTGTAATTGGATTTAAGGCCTATTCTGTAGGAGGATACACTTGCCTGGTACTGGAATCTGGCCAAGAATCCACGGCTGGAGAGTGCATACACCCCAGAAGCTATTGCTATTTTGCTAGTGGACACAGAACCAAACTGCCTACATACCTCTACATTCATATGTTAATGCAGCTCGCAGACCTTAGCAGAGAAGTTTCTTTGGATGGCAGTTAGTGGAAAAACTCACAACTGGCCAAAGTTTAGAGAAAAAGTGTTTGTGAAGCACTCAGCTGCAAATCAAGATCACACCCTCCCACAAATGCTTGGAGAAGAGAGGGCAGGACGACAATAGGAATCAGAGGTTGGTGTGGGAGGTCCTTCTGTTTGTGTGGTGCTTTTATTAGTTAATGAATAAAGAAACTGCCTTGGCCTGTTGATAGGGTAGAACTTAGGTAGGCAGAGAAAACTGGACTGAATGCTGGGAGAAAGAAGGTAGAGTCGGAGAGATGCCACGGATCCACCACTGGAGATAGAGGTGCTAAAACTTTGCTGGTAGGCCATGACCTTGTGGTGATGCACAGATTAATGGAGATGGGTTAAATTAAGATAGAAGAGATTAGCCAATAAGAAGCTAGAGCTAATGAGCCAAACAGTGATACAATTAATACAGTTTCTGTGTGATTATTTTGGTTCTGGGCAGCCGAGAGGAACAAGTAGCTCCCTTCTCCAACAAGAGATCAGAGAGAACCAGGGTGAAAAGTCTCAGGACATGGAAGGTGTGGTGCATGCATGAACTTCCATCCTCTGTGGTTGCCTGCCTATGATCAAGTTAGCAGATATTCCAGCATGGAGAGGAGGAGCTTACAAATCCTGTCCCTGATAGAGGAGCTACTAATAGCTGATGGCCTCCAAGGAAAGATGAGTTATCTGTTGCAAGTGTGTAGTTATATCTAGTCCAGTGGGATGGAATTACACCCATGAGTATATGAGAAGCCCAAATCAAAACCTGTGGGCCATTAATAAAAAGGACATAGAGTTGGGGGCAGATCTGAGAGGAGTTGGGAGGACTGGGACTGTAAGTATGACCATAATACATTGTACGCATGTATGAAATTCTCAAAAATTAATAGAATATGTTAAAAAGTGGTACTGACCATGTGTAACTTGTAATTAGTATGTAGATGTTCTATAAATTATATGTACAGTAAGTTTTAGGAACTTGTGTGCATATTCATGTTGTTACTAAGTTTCACAGATGTTGGTTTCTTTGTGTGTTAAAGTGTAGAGCATTTCAGGGCCAGGGAGATGACTCAGTGAGCAAGAACACTTGCCTTGTGAGGGTGAAGACCTGTGTACAAATCTTCATCACCAATGTAAAAAGCTAGGTTTGATCATGAATGCTTGAAGCCCCAGCACTGGGGAGTCAAGGCTGATGGGTCCAGAGAGCTCACTGGTCAGTCAGCCTAGCTGAAACAGTGAGCTTCTTGTTCAGTGAGAGAACCTACCTCAAAATCACAGGTTAGACAGGAGTAGAGAGGACACCAGATATGTTGTTCTGGCCTCTGCGTAGGTTCACACATTTGTGTGCATGGATGATACACAACACACAATAATGCCCCCCCCACGCACTTCATATGTTTTAATAATCCAATTAACTGGGGCTAGAGAAATGGCTCAGCAGTTAAGAGTAGTGGCTGTCCTTCCACAGGACCCAGATTTGATTTTCATCACCCACATAGAAGCTTAACAATCATCTGTGACTCAAGTTCCAGAGCACACAGACGTATGTGGAGGCAAATCACCCACACTCAAAAAATAAAATAAAATAAAAAACATTTTTTTAAAGATTCCAATTAACTCAGGAGGAAAATCATGGTTCTAGCTTTAGGTTTTTAACTACTTTTTCATATTTTTTCTCTTACTTCCTTTATTTTTTTATACGATAAAGCAAAGAAATAAAGCAAGAGTTAATTTTTTAATGTAACTACAAGGAGAAGAAAGGAAACAAAATATTGGATCATCCTGTGTGATTTGAAGAATCATAGCAAAAAAATGTAGGTGGAATACCCCTCCTCTTTTTTAATGTTTGTTTGTTTATTTACTTATGTGTTGGTGAGGATACCCTTAGAAGCAAGAGAGACAAGGGACCTGCAGTGTGAGGAGGCACTGCCTTTGTGAACCACAAAGCACACTAAAATAATTTCACCTCCCTAAACACTAGTGTTTCTTAAATCACGTGACTTGTCCTTTCCCTTCATTCCAGCTACTACTCCACGGTCACCTGACTAAGCCTTCGCTGTTGTCCAGATGAAACACATACAATTTCCTCGGTTCTCTTTGTTCTTAAACCCCACCCCAACATCTGTCAATTCCTGACTGCTATGCCTTTGGTCATCTGTCTGCTATCTCTCTCCTTGCTGCAAGATCTCCAGGTTCGCAGGGACTGGGCTTTGCTACTACATACTGATTGGATATGTTTTAGCATCAAACATTAAAGTCTGGGACTATAGCTTTCAATAATCCTTAATGGGAATGAGTGTGAAGTGCAGTAGAGAAATAGAGTTGAAGAATGAGTCCACATAAAATCCATACATTGTGTTGCACTGGAAACCTGATTTTATCCCCCCATCTCTCCGCCCCCGTGTTGCATAGGTGACTCCTCTGAGGACGTCTGTTCTGCCAGGTTTTCTTCCACTCTGTCTTGTAGAACTGTCCCAGCTCAGGAACAAATTCTCAGTAGCTGTAAACCGATACCATTCCAGAGAAATGTAGCTTGTGTTACATATGTACCTTAAGAAGAACTAGTAATCGCAGCTATAATTCTTCAAAAGTAAAAAGAATAAGTAAGACAGATCAATTTGCTTAAACAGCACGTTTAAACTGTTATCATTTCAACATGTAGTCACTAAAAATCTGATGACTAATCTGGGGGTGCAGGCACATGCCAGTAGTCTCAGTGAAGGTACAAATTAAGGGACACTGTTCTAGGCTGCTGACAGGATCCTCAGAGCGACCTGGGTTTCCGCCTTTCGGTTCTCATCTGCAATCTGTGAGAGAAACAACTACACTTCCAGCAAGTTCCCTTCACACCAGCAAGCTCAAGGTGGTTTTTGTTGTTTGTAATAATAGTAAGTAGAAAACTAACAGAAAAATCACAGCAAACAGCTTTTCTTCAAGAGAAACCTATATAAAAAAAAACATAATCATTCAGAAGGTTTATATATGCAAAACTGCTTTGACTACCTTAGAAAAATCGTAACTGTTCAGGGTGGTATCAGTCCTCCCCAGAGCAGAGCATAGTGCAGTTCATTCAAAACAGCCAACGGATACAAAAATGCAGCATTTGTTTGATTTTGGACGGCATGCCTGTGGATTGGGGGTGGGGAGGAGGGGAGAATGAAGTCAAGAGAGAGTTTCCTAATTGTTTTACAGAGAATTTCATCAGCATGAATACTCCAAGAACGACACTGATCACACAGCAGGTGTTTGATAAATGCATGTTGATTAATTGATTTACAACACGCCAGCTGCCAGTGAAAGAATGTAATCCACAATCAAACCGTTTAACAGAAGAAAGCCAGGATGGCTTTTAAAATTAGTAACAAAGATGGTGTTGGTTTCCTTTTGAGATGAGAACAAGATGGTTGAATTCTGCTCTGGGAGGAAGGGACCCGGTATTAAAGGTAAATGCTCTGTTGTCCCCAGCTCTGAGTGTAAATGTGGCGTGGCTTTTGGTTGCATATGTCATCTGTGATGGTGCGGATCAGAAAAGGGCCCACACAGTCGTAATAATGCCTTCTGATCTTGGGAGCTTTGCTTTTTTTTTTTTCTTTTTCAGCATCAGAAGTCAATATATAAATTTTACAAGGTAAAAAGAAAAGCAAGAGGATTTCAGGATTCCAGGCTCTCGGGTTGAGGTGGCTCTAATCAAGCCGCTATACTACCAGATTACAGAAAACATCAGCTAAGAAAAGCACATGGAGCTAGATCAGCCAAATCCAGACTATAAAAACTTCTTCAGAACAAAATGACCTGGCTCTTCAACAAGTAACACATTCTAGAATTATTTTGTAAATGGCCCAATACCAGTGGAGGACAGTGCCCCTCCAGTAGGACACTGAGGCTCCATTTCTCCTTAGGTAACTCTTCTGACTGGAGAAGCTGACTGCAGGTGCGCACCTCTTTGAGAAGGGGAGAAAAATTGGGTTGTGTACTGGAGAAGCTGAGCCCAGTGAGGCTTCATCTGAGCCCTCAGTAACCACATGGGGTAAGTTCTGGAGTGGAGTCAACCCTTCTTGTTGTCCCACACTGAGGCCAAGAGGCCAGGTCTCATTTGATATGGACCACAGCTGCCTCTTGGTAGGGTACACACTTAAGCAGAGGAAGTTCCTGTTGCTTAGGGATATTTTCAGTGGAGCACACCTGCAAGTGATCCCAGTCAACCGGAGATGAAGACAGAATCACACTCATGGAGAGCATTGCTACCAACTATAATCATACAAACAGAGTCAAAGCCTGAGATTACTATCAACAGTTATCAATACTCAAACCATAATTTGTATATAATGGATACTTTATTCTAAAGCTTCTAAAACATTTCCATAGAAGTCCAGATATTTCATAACAATTCTTTCAGTTGTATATTTTGATGTAGGAAAAGAAATTACTTTGTTATATTCATTTGTTAGACATTTATATTTAAGACCATTCTTTGAGCTATGGGCAGGGGTGTGTTTTTTGCTCAGCTCTTAGACCCTCATACTTACCCTCTCACCTCTGTGGGTCTACCTTCTGATTCTTTGATACTTTCTATCATTTCTGGCCATTAAATTTAGGAATGCTTTAGGTAAGTGTGGTGGTTTGAAAGAAAAATGTTCCCAAAGGGAGTGACACTATTAGGAGGTATGGTCTTGTTGGAGGAAATGTGCCACTATGGGGGTGGACTTTGAGATCTCATTCGCTCTAGTGTCCCTCAGTGTGACAAACAGTTGACTTTCTGCTACCTTCTGGTCAAGATGTAGTCAGCGCCATGTCTGCCTGCACGCTGACATGCTCCTCATCATGATGTTAATGACTGAACCTTTAAAACTGTAAACCACCCCAATTAAATTCTTTTTTTAAATAAAAGTTTCCATGTGTCTCTTCACAGCAATAACAACCCTAAGACAGAAGTTGGTACCAGGGACTGGGGTATTGCTGTGATAGACTTGACTAGGATTTTTGTTGGGAATCCCCAACTCAGGTCCCATTCCAAACCTCACCCAGATGTTCCAGCTGGGCACTCCTGACCCCACTCCTCCCATTCCAAACCCTACCCTCAGAAAGTCCACCAAAGGGTCAGCATTTCCCCTGGCGATACTCAAGGTCATACTTACCCGATATTTAAAACCCAGTCCCTAGATCCATGCTGTAATTTCTCCCCCTCCATTTCCCTGAGATAACCTGGGAATGCTTCGCTAATTAAACCTGGACTTTTGATTCAACTTGATTTGGCTTATTGCATCAATGGGGAAACCAGTTACCAGAGATTTTAAAACACTTATCAATTTTGTTTATAGAAATATGGACTTTGGCAGTTTGGGGTAGGAAAGCAGTGGAATGGATAAGGGCTGCTTAATGGGTCATACTAGTAGGAGCATAGAAGACAGTGATTTGATAAACTCTGAACCAAGAGATTTCAGAGAAGAATTTTAGTATGTTGCCTAGAGATTGTTCTTATGATATTTTGGTGAAGAAAATTGCTGTCTTTTGCTCTTGTCTGAAGAGTCTGCCTGAGGCTAAAGTGAAAAGTTTGAATTAATTTCATTGGCAGAAGAAGTCTCAAACAGCCTAGGATAGACTCTGTCGTATGGTTTTTAGTGGTAACTCTAATGAAGATTTATAATAAAAAGGAACAAGATGAGCAGCATGAAACTTTTGAGAAGAAAAAAAGCACTAGAAGATAGAATAGAGTTAAATTCTGTGTTCAAGGAGATAAACAGATTAAGAAATAGAATAAAGGGAGTAGCAACCTCAGGGCAAGATTATACCCAGCGAAATTTCCAACTTGTGAGAAGGAACTAAATAAAGAAAAGCTTAGAGCCTTGTGATGTATTACACACTTTTTATCTCAGCACTGGGAAGATGAAGGCTGGCGGATCTCCGAGTCTGAGACCAGCCTGGTCTACAGAGCAAGTTTTAGGACAGCCAAGCTTAGGCAGAGAAGGACAAAAGGCTGGTGAAGAAATAACTGAATGAAGGGGCCATTCATGTTCCAGTCCCAGCAAGTAGCAGAACTTGGCAGCATTGCTCATGTGGTTCTGGCTTTAGATAAAGGACAGAAGAAAGGAGTTATAAAATAAAGCTGCTGAAGCCAGGCATGTGTCCGGCGTGTCCCTGAATGAAGGCTTAGGGAGGCCATTTTGTAAAGCTGTGAAGCTGAAGCCTAGATTGCCTTGGAGATCCCAAGATGTTAGCAATGCCAGTGCCATGGGATCTCTGCTGAGGAGAACTGCTAACAGGGAGTGGAACCAGCCCAGAGAAAGAAGTGTGTTGCAGTCAACAAAGCTGAACAGAGTTGGAGATCTGAAGAGTGCTTTGACATCAGACGTGGAGAAGCACAGTTTGGAGTTTGCTCCAGTGGATTTAGGTCCTGTTTGCGCCAGAATTTCTCGCTGTGCTCCCTTCCCTACATTTTGGAATGGTAATGTACATCCTGAGCCATTATATGTTGGAAGACGGTGATCTGCTTTTTGATTTTGATTTTTACAGGGGGATTACAGTTAAGAGATTGCCATGCATCCCAGAAGATACTTTGGACTTTGAAATGAGTTTGAGACTGTTATAGACTATGTGGACTTTGGAAGCTGAATGCATTTTTTTTTTTACATTATGATATGGCTACAAGCCTTTGTGGGCCAGGGAGTTGAATGTAGTGGTTTGAAAGAGAGTGGCCCCCAAAAGAGTGACAGTGTTGTGTGGCCTTGTTGGAGGAAGTATGTCACTGTGGGGGCAGGGTTTGAGGTCTCTTTGTTCAAGCTTCTCTCTGTGAGACAGTCAATTGGCTTTCTGTTGCCTTCTGGTCAAGATGTAGCCAGAATCACATATGCCTGCATGCTGCCATGCTTCCCATCATGATGACAATCAACTGAACCTCTGAACTGTAAATACCCCCTGCCTAGTTAAATAGTTTTCCTTTATAAGAGTTGCTGTGGGCATGGTGTCTCTTCGCAGCAATAGAAACACTAACTAAGACAGTAGGCTTGGCTCCTCCTTCTCTATTTTAATTTTATTGTTGTTGTTATTTATTTGTGTGAGGTGCATGGATGCCAAGTCAGAGGACAACTTTCGGGAGTTGGCTCTTTCCTTCTTCTTTGTGGGTCCTGGAATAGAACTTGCCTCATGAGTCTTGGCAGGAAGGGCCTTTACCCATGGAGCCAACTGGCTGTCCCTTCATTTTTAAAATATGTGCGTGTGTGCGTGTGCTCATATGTACATGCAGGCACACATACACATGCATGCACGTGGAGGCCAGAGGATGACGTTGAGCGTCTTCCTAAACTACTCACTACCTTATTTGGGTGTTTGCTTCTGTTTTTGGAGGCAGGGTCTCACTCTGTAGACCAGGCTGGCCTTGAATTCATGGAGATCTGCCTGCTTCTGCCTCTGGGATTAAAGGTGTGCATCACCACGCTCACTCCACCCTCTTATTTGAAACATTATCTCGTGGAGC
This sequence comes from Myodes glareolus, assembly GCF_982192425.1. Taxonomy (NCBI): domain Eukaryota; kingdom Metazoa; phylum Chordata; class Mammalia; order Rodentia; family Cricetidae; genus Myodes; species Myodes glareolus. Next base: position 98,238,142 of record NC_142033.1, on the reverse strand, counting down.
CTAGATCTTGCCTGCCTATTGGACTAAACTGGCTTGCCAGCAAGACCCAGAGGGGCGCCTGTTTCCACCTGCCCCAGGTTGGGATTACAGGCATGAACCACCTCTCGCAGTTTTTAACTTGGGGTCAAGGAATCTGAACTCAGATCTCCACACTTACACAGCAAGGCCTTTACACACTAAGCCATCTCTCTGGACATTTTTCCTTTTTCTTAAAAAAGAAGACGACTTTTATCTCCTGTATGTCCTCACCAGTCTCACCACTTTGAATATCATGTATCCATGATGACTCACAGAGTTTATCTCTCCTTGAACTTGAGACTGCTATATACAAATGCTTACTCAACGTCTCTGCTTGGGTGTCTACCCACCTCTCAAGCTTGACATGTGCAAGCCAAACCCATTATTTTACCCTGCTCTCCTCCTCTGCAAAATTGCTTCTTCTCATGTCTTAAACAGTCCTACGAGCAGCAGCTCTGCTCTCGCCGTTGTTCAAGGCGACCGTCTCGGACTCATCCTTGAAGAAAGGGAATTGTCTCGGTTTCCTATCAAACACTTCCCTTTCATCTCTAGTACACAAGGACTTGTCATTTTTTTTTCACACAAATGCCATACCGAACAAAACAGCATAACACTTTAATATTATCTGATCCTGGTCTATATTCAAATATTCCCAATTATCTCAAAAAAAACGCCATTGTAAAGTTGTTTTATTCTAATTAAGACTCAAATGAAGGGGCTGGTGCGGCAGCTCTCTTGGTAGAGGGCTTGTCTAGCAAGCAAAAAACCTGGGCTCTGTCCCTAACACTGCATAAAACCAGGTGTAGTGGCACATGCCCCTAACCTTAGCACATGTGGTATGGAGGCCGGGAGACAGGAACTCAAGGTTGTCCTCCACAACACAAAGCAAAGCAGAATGGGGGGAGGGACACAAGGGAACTAGAAGCAGGATGAGTATGATTCGAGTATACTGTATAGTGTGTAAAAATATTTTAGAGAGATCACTAAAATAAAATTAGATAAAACAGTATCGGGCGGTTAGAGTACTACAGGTAGGGAAGGAGTAGAAGGTGCCAAGTAGAAGCCAATTGGTAAGACTATTTAAGCCAGGATGCTCAAAAAATCCTCTCCGATAGAGAGCCATATGAACCGAGACTGGAATAAAAATCTGTGTTAGTCTGTATTAGTTGCTTTTGTCTGTCTTAGCTACTTTTCAGTTACCGGGGCAAAATACCTTCACAAAATCTACTTAAAAGAGAAATGGGACTCATTTTGGCTTATGGTTCCAGAGGGATAGGGTCAAACACCAAGGAAGACTTGGCAAAAGTCAGGGGAATTAGGATGGCAGAAGTGGGAAGTTGGTTGAGTCATATTTTCATGCACACATCCAGGAGAGGAGGAAGGAAGGCAAGGCTACAAACCCTCAGACACCACTTCTGGTGACATACATCCTCTAGCAAGGCTCCGACCCCCAAAGGTCGCATAATTATTGTACACAGTTTTTCTTATATTAGTTATAGCCTGGCGACCGAGGAGTCAAAAAGAGAGCTTGCAAGTGGAGTGACGGGCAGTTGTGAGTCACCATGTGGGTGCTAGGAACCTAACCCAGTTTCTCTGCCAGAACAGCAAATGCCGCTATCTGGCATCTCAGCTCGAAGCACTTCACAGCATGGGGTAGACAGCAACAACAACTCGAGGAAACAGCTCATAGCCCAGCTGTTGCTCTTGGTCTGTTTACTGTTCTCTTCCCTATTTGTCAAAGTTAAAGGACCATCTCCAGATAGGGAGTCCTAGGGGACACTTTGAGAAAGAATGCTGGGGTATGAAATGGGGGACAGGTGACCCTGCTTCCAGAGTCAGCCTGTCGGTGAACTCCAACCACAGACAGCAACTCACTAACATAACGTGCATTGCAATTATTCATTCATAGAAAGGATGTCATTTGCCACAGCACTGATAGAACTGAAGGTTGTTAAGTGAAATAGTTGAGATACAAAGACCAAGGGCATCGAAACGGCGTACAACGATGGCACTGGAGTGCTGGATGCGGTGCCTCCGAGCCCGGAACCCCAGCTTTGGGATGAAGGGGCAGGAGAATAGTAAGGTTATAGTAAGGTGAAGGCCAGCCTAGGCTCTGGAGCATCCTGTCTCAAATAGTCAAAACAAAACAACAGTGGTCACCAGAGACTAGGGAGAGGGTGACAGACAGGGAGAGGCGGGAAGATTGATGCATGGGTGCCTCTCTGCAGTTAGGTAGCATGGCTGCATTGCTGTGCAGTGGGTGACGGTGATGCACGCTGTATGCTATTTATCTCAGAGATGTAGATTAAAGGGTTCTGAATGTAAGTGTTATCATAGAGAGGTGATTAGGTATCGCAGGCAACACCCTCTCGAGGGTTAATGCGTCTCTTACAAGAGTGGGTGAGGACTTGTGAACTATAAAGACTGGTTTCCATGGGAGCAGGTTGCTATAAAAGGGATTTGGCTCCTAGACTTGCTTTGTTACTCTGTCCCATGTGTGCTCTTCTGCGTGTATTTCTGTACCATGTTGGGGTGCAGACAGAAGGCCCTTGCAGTGGTTTGAATGAGATGTCCTTCATTGTCTCTGGGACTTGTATGTTGGGGCCCCAGTTAGTGGTATCCCCAGTTAGCATGGCCTTGCAGAAGGAAACATGTCACTGGGGGTGGGCTCAGAGCTTTCAAAAGACTTACGCATTTTGAGTTGGCTCTTTCAGCTTCCTGTCTAACTTCCTGCAGTTAGAGATGCGAGCGCTCAGTTGTTGCTCCAGCGGCTGTGTCTGCTTGTTGCCACACTTTCCAGCCATGATGGCAACGGACGTTTATCCCTCTAGAGCTGTAAGCTCCAAACAAACCCTTCCTTCTAGAAGTTGCCTTAGTCACAGAAACAGAAGTGTCGCTAAGACGACCGTCATGGAAGCCAGCCAGATGAGGCCCCCAAAACTATGAAATGGAGAATTGATAGCTCGGTTAGCAAAATGCTTTCCCCATAAGCATGGCAATCTGAGTTTGATTTCCTGAACTGAAATAAAAATGCCGGGCCTGGGGATGCATGATTATAATTCTAGCATTGAGGTGGGGCCTGGTGGCTAAAGTGTCTAACCGGTGAGCTCCAGGCCAAGGGAGGCCCTGTCTCAAAGGAGTTTGATGTCATTTCTGAGGAGGCTGTCCTTTCTGAGTTTGCGCACACATACATACACACTGACACAGACACGGGGGTGGGGTGGGGGGCGACAGATACACACACAAATTTTTATTTTATTTTAATTTTTAATGAATGTATTTATTTATTTTACATTCAGGCCACAGTTTTTCCTCCTTCCTCTCCTTCCAGCCCCTCTCCCAAACTCCCCTCTGTTCCCAGCCCTCACTCCATTCCTTCTCTGTTTCTGTTTAGGAAAGGTTAGGTCTCCCATGAGTATCAACAAAGCATGCATATCAAGTTGCAGTGAGACTAAGCACCTCCATATGCACTGAGCCTGGGCAGTATGAGGAATAGGGTCCTAGAAGCCAGCAAAAGAGTCAGAGACAGCCCCTGCTTCCACTGTTAGGAGTCCCACAAGAGAGTCAAGCTACTCAACTGTACCATACATGTAGAGGGCCTAGATCAGTCCCATGCAAACTCCCTGGTTGTCGGTTCAGTCTCTGTGAGCCCCTATGAGCCCAGGTTGGTTAGTTCTGTGGGTTTCTGTTTGTCTTGCTTGTTTGTTTGTTTGTTTGTTTTGGTGTCCTTGACCACTCTGGTTCCTACAATCTTCTTTCCTCTTCTTCTGCAGATTCCCCCGAGCTCTGCCTAAGGTTTGGCTGTGTGTCTGCATCTGTTTCTGTCAGTTGCTCTGATGACAGTTGGGCTAGGCAGTAGTCTGGTCACAGGAGATGGACAGTTCAGGCTATGCACCTGCTATTTCTGGGAGTCTTAGCTGGGGTCATCCTGTAGATTCCTGGGAGATTCCCTTGTGCCAGGTTTTTACCTAACCCTGGAATGCCCCCCTTTCTGGTACTCTCTTCCTGTGCTCTCCCTCTCTGTTCTTCCAGCACCACCTCATCCCTCCTGTCCCCATCCCCCTCCCCTGTCTCCAGTCTACCTACAAACTCTATCCCAGGGAGATCCATGTGTCCCACCTTGAGCTCTCCTGCTACTCAGTCTCTCCTGGTCTGTGGATTGTAGCATGATTATCATTTACTTAACAGCCAATATCCACTTAGAAGTGAATGCATACCATGTTTGTCTTTCTGGGTTACCTCACTCAGGATGATTTTTTTTCCCTAGTTCTATTCATTTACCTTCAAATTTCATGATGTCATTTTTGTAACAGTTGAGAAATACTCCAGTGATGCATGTTGAACGGACGCTTAAAAGAAATCCCACACTAGCTCAGAATTGAGAAATAGTTATTTATTTAGGGGTACACCCACAAATCAGAATTCTCTGCTTGAACGGTGGACAGAGGTCGAATCCAGCAATCCAACAATCCGAACGAGCAGTTGGCGAAAAGGAGGAAAAAGGGACTGACGCAGGCTGTGCGTCAGCATATGCCGCCTAAGAGGCCACGCCCCAGTAGGCGGGTAACCACAAGCTTTAAGACTCCCTACAGCATTCCAGTGTGTATATGTACCACATACTGGGAGAGATGACCGAAATGGGAGGGCATTTTGGTGGCAATGTGGAAACACAGTGCAGAAGAAACTGCCCGCTGGACCATGAGCTGTTTCCAATAGTGCTGCTACTGTCGACCCCATGTTCTGAAGAGCTTAGAGCAGACGGGCTGCAAAGATGCCAGACAGTGGCGTTTGCTGTTCTGACAGAAAAACTGGGTTAGGTTCCTAGCACCCAAGTGGTGACTCACAACTGCCCGTCACTCCACCTGCACGCTCTCTTCTTGACTCCTCGGTCGCCGGGCATGCAATTGGTGAATATTTATTATGCAGCCCAAACACTCGTACGTACAAAGATAAATAAAAATTTTAAACATGCCTATAGTGGAAAAAAGAAGCCAGAACTTCGTTCATGGGAAACTCATCCTTGGTAAGAAAGCGAAGTTGGGAACTTCATCTGGCTCCCTCAACTCCCCAGTCAGTCTCTGCTGAATGTTCTAAATGCCCAATTTGATGACGTCATCTCTGTCTGTTGTTATTTGTTCTTTAACTTGAAAGCCTCACCAAAGAGCACTCTGCTCTTCTCAGGACTGCCTGTCAGGAGCTCCAGCCAACTGCCTCAACAAAGCTCCTGTTAGATGTTTTGAATACCCTGTTTGATGTTTTTCTCTATCTGTATGCCTGTCTGTCTGTCTATCTACTATTTGTATATTTTGCTATATATTATTTTACTTTAGTTTACTTCTATACTTAAGCTTGCTCATTCGAAACTGAATATGGCTATTGTAAATCACTTTCTGCACCACACAAAACAATGAATTCCCTAGCGCAAATGTGCCGTGTGTCCTTTCTCCACTCGTCATTATATGGAAACATCTTTTTAGTCTTTCAGCTAGAACACGCTCTTCCCCGTCTTAAATTACACTTCCACTCTCTCTAGAACACTTTTAGGAATAATGTTCTATTCTTACCACTGCACTAAGCAACTTGAAAAAGGAGCTATGCCCGGATCTCCCTGGAGACCAATTCAACAGGCATCTGTCTGTCTCTTTCACCCACCAATCAGCAATAAAATACCAAGAAAGTCCAAGTGTCTCTTTGCTATACTGACTTCATTTCCTTTGGATTCACCTACAAGTGCTACTTCAGGACCATAGAAACTGACCGAGATGCAAGGTCAAACTGTCTGGTGGTAGCATTCTAGAAGATTACATGGAACAGGTTAACACATCTTTGATTCCTTTGCTTGCTGTCCTCCCTAGGAAAGAATTATGTTCATCAAACCTCTCACTAAGTTTAGCATATTAAACTTAGGTCTCTACCTGGGAACCCACTGGCCATGCTGGCCTGAGAGTCAGGTAGGCAATCTTCACTCTCCTTCCTAGCCCCTGTTTCTAATCCCTAGTCTGATCCTTGGTCCTATAGCAGATCACTTGCAAGGGTCTGTTCTCCCTCGATGGCATCACTCCCTGGAGACTCTGCCAAACCTTGTGGTAAAGCCAGGTTTGCTCCTTCCCAAGGACCCTTTCAGCTCCTAACCCTTCTTGACCATCCCCATTCTTTGTGACAACTCCCAATACCTAGAAATGTGGTCTACCTGGGGACCCCTAGCGGTCACACTCAACAGGAACCCAGGAGCACTCCCTACCAGGCAACCCACAGCCCACACATTCTTAAAATATAAAGAAACCAAGACAGAAGCTTCTCAGTTTCAGGAGGTCCCATTTATTCATTGATTCTCTTATTGTCTGTGCTACTGGGGTTCTACCTAGGAAGTGGTCTCCTGTGCCTATGTCTTGTAGACGACTTCCCACTTTCTCTTCTATCAGGTTCAAAGTGGTCAAATTAATGTTGAGTTCTTTAATTCATTTGGACTTGAGTTTTGTGCATGGTGATAGATATGAATCTACTTTCATTCTTCTACAGGTTGACATCCAGTTATGCCAGCACCATTTGTTAAAGATGTTATCCTTCTTCCATTGTATACCTTTAGCTCCCTTGTCGAAAATCAAGTGTTCATAGGTTTGTGGGTTAATATCCGGGTCTTCTATTTGATTCCCTAGGTCGACTTCTCTGTTGTTATGCCAATACCAAGCTGTTTTCAATACTGTAGCTCTGTAATAGAGTTTGAAGTCAGGGATGGTAATGCCTCCAGAAGTTCTTTTATTGTATAAGATTGTTTTGGCTATCCTGAGTTTTTTGTTTTTCCATATAAAGTTGATTATTGTTCTCTCAAGGTCTGTGAAGAATTTTGATGGGATTTTGATGGGGATTGCATTGAATCTATAGATTGCTTTTGGTAGAATTGCCATTTTTACTATGTTGATTCTCCCCATCCAAGAGCAAGGGAGGTCTTTCCATTTTCTGGTATCCTCCTCAATTTCTTTCTTCAAAGACTTAAAGTTCTTGTCAAATAGGTCTTTCACTTCCTTGGTTAGAGTTATCCCAAGATATTTTGTGCTATTTGTGGCTATCATGAAAGGTGAAGTTTCTCTGATTTCCCTCCCTGCTTCTTTATCCTTTGTATATAGGAGGGCAACTGATTTTTTGGAGTTGATCTTGTACCCTGCCACATCACTAAAGGTGTTTATCAGCTGTAGGAGTTCTTTGGTAGAGTTTTTGGGGTCATTTATGTACACTATCATATCATCTACAAATAACGAGAGTTTAACTTCTTCCTTTCCAATTTGAATCCCCTTGATCCCCTTATGTTGTCTTATTGCTATTGCTAGAACTTCAAGCACTATACTGAAGAGGTATGGTGAGAGTGGACAGCCTTGTCGTGTTCCTGATTTTAGTGGAATGGCTTTGAGTTTCTCTCCATTCAATTTGATGTTAGCTGTCGGCTTGTTGTAAATAGCTTTTATTATATTTAGGTATGATCCTTGTATCCCCAATCTCTCCAACACCTTTATCATAAAGGGGTGTTGAATTTTGTCAAATGCTTTTTCAGCATCTAATGAAATGATCATATGGTTTTTTCTTTCAGTTTATTTATATGATGGATTACATTGATAGATTTGCGTATGTTGAACCAGCCCTGCATCTCTGGGATGAAGCCAACTTGATCATAATGGATAATTTTTCTAATGTGTTCTTGGATTCGGTTTGCTAGTATTTTGTTGAGAATTTTTGCATCGATGTTCATGAGTGAGATTGGCCTGTAATTCTCTTTCTTGGTTGTGTCTTTGTGTGGTTTTGGTATCAGGGTAACTGTAGCTTCATAAAAAGAATTTGGCAATGACTCTTCTGTTTCTATATTGTGAAATACATTAAGGAGTATAGGTATTAGCTCTTCTTGGAAGTTCTGGTAGAATTCTGCATTGAAACCATCTGGTCCTGGGCTTCAGTAAGACAAAAAGGCTACCTTCCAACTGGGAGAAGATCTTCACCAACCCCTCATCAGACAAAGGTCTGATCTCCAAAATATACAAAGAACTCAAGAAACTAGACACTAAAACTCTAATTAACCCAATTAAAAAATGGGGTACTGAACTAAACAGAGAATTCTCAACAGAAGAACTTCGAATGGTCAAAAGACACTTAAGGTCATGCTCAACATCCTTAGCGATCAGGGAAATGCAAATCAAAACCACTTTGAGATACCATCTTACACCTGTCAGAATAGCTAAACTCAAAAACACCAATGATAGCCTATGCTGGAGAGGATGTGGAGTTAGGGGAACACTCATCCATTGTTGGTGGGAATGCAAACTTGTGCAGCCACTGTGGAAATCAGTGTGGTGGTTTCTCAGGAAACTGGGAATCAACCTCCCTCAGGACCCAGCAATTCCACTCTTGGGAACATACCCAAGAGATGCCCTATCATACTACAAAAGCATTTGTTCAACTATGTTCATAGCAGCACTATTTGTAATAGCCAGAATCTGAAAACAACCTAGGTGCCCCTCAATAGAAGAATGGTTAAAAAAGGTGTGGAATATATACACATTAGAGTTTTACTCAGCGGTAAAAAACAATGACATCTTGAATTTTGCATGCAAATGGATGGAAATAGAAAACGCTTTACTGAGTGAGGTAAGCCAGACCCAAAAAGAGGAATATGGTATGTACTCACTCATAAGTGGATTCTAGCCATAATTAAAGGTCTTTGAGCCTATAATTCGTGATCCTAGAGAAGCTAAATAAGAAGGTGAACCTGAAGAAAATCATATAGTTATCCTCCTGGATATTGGAAGTAGACAAGATTGCCAGGTAAACTTGGATGCACGAGGGGTGGGGGGTGAAAGTAAGGGGAGATGGTTAGAGAGAAGGGAGAAGGGGAGGATGGGGGATAGCTTGGGGGAATGGGGTGGGGGGAGGGAGGAAGGATGGATATGGGAGCATGGAAGTATATATCTCAACTAAGGGAGCCATTTTAGCGTTTGCAAGAGACTTGATTCTAGAAGGGTTCCCAGGTCCAAGGAGAGGTCCCCAGATTGTTCCCTGGGCAGCAGTGGAGAGGGTGCCTGAACTGGGCTTGGCCCATAACCATACTGATGAATATTTTGCATATCACCATAGAACCTTCATCTGGCGACGGATGGAGATAGAGACAGAGACCCACATTGGAACACAGGACTTAACTCCCTAGGTCCAAATGAGAAGCAGAAGGAGGGAGAACATGAGCAAGGAAGTCAGGATCAGAGGGAACCCTCATCTGACGATGGATGGAGATTGAGACAGAGACCCACATTGGAGCACTGGACTGAGCCCCCAAGGTCCAAATAAGGAGCAGAAGGAGGGAGAACATGAACAAGGAAGTCAGGACCGCGAGGGGTGTTCACCCACTGATACAAGGGGTCTGATCTAATGAGAGCTCACCAAGGCCAGCTGGACTGGGACTGAACGAGCATGTGATCAAACCAGATTCTCTGAATGTGGCTGACATGGGGGCTGTCTGAGAAGCCATTGATAATGGCACTGGGACTTGTTTTGTCTGCATGGACTGGCTTTTTGGGATCCTAGTCTGTTTGGACGCTCACCTTCCTAGACCTGAAGGGAGGGGGGAGGAACTTGAACTTCCCACAGGGCAGGAAACCCTGACTGCTCTTAGGACTGGAGAGGGAGGAGGAGAGGGAGTGGGGGGCGTGGGAGGGTATTGGGAGGAGGGGAGGAAGTGGAAATTTTTATAAATTAATTAAAAAAATAAAATAAAATAAAAAAGAAACCAAGACAGCTGAAGGAGATCAAGGGAATACAAATAGGAAAAGAAGAAGTCAAAGTATCTTTATTTTCAGATGATATGATTGTACATATATATGACCTTAAAAAATCCACCAAAAGCTCCTACAACTGATGAACACTTTCCGTAAAGCAACAGGACTCAACATTAACAAAAAAAATCAGTACAAATGACAGACTAAGAAAGAAATCAGGAAAACAACAATGGCCTAAAAGAATATCTCAGGCAACTCTAATCAAACAAGTGAAAGACTTGCATGATAAAAACTTTAAGGCATTGAAGAAAGAAACTGAAGAACAAATCAGAATGGAAGGACCTCCCATGCTGATGGATAAATAGGATTAACATAGTAAAAATGACCATCCTACCAAAAGCAACCCACAAATTCAATGCGATCAAAATTACAACAGAAATCTTCACAGAAACTGAAAGGACAATACTCAACTTCGTATTGGAAACACAAAAAGTCCAGGATAGCTAAAGCAATTCTGAATAAATAAAAGAACTACTGGAGGTGCCGGTAGTGGTACACGCCCTTAATCCCAGCACTTGGGAGGCAGAGGGAGGCAGATCTCTCAGTTTGAACCCAGACTGATCTACAAGAATTAGTTCTAGGACAGGCTCCGAAGCTACAGCAAAACCTGTTTCAAAAAACCAGCATGGTATTGGCACAAAAACAGACACGTTGATCAATGGAACAGGACTGAAGACCCAGACATAAATCCATACATATAAGAAAACCGAACTTTTTATAAAGAAGCAAAACATACACATTTGAAAAAAGACAGACATTTAATTGAGGTTGTAGCTTATAGTTCAGAGGTTAAGTCCATCAAAAAATAGTGCTGGTCAAACTAGTTGTCTGCATGTACAAGACTCAAAATTGTTGGAGGAGGGCCTGCTTGTTCTTCCCAGCCACCAGGCTTGCTTAGCCCCAAAATAACCACACAGAAATTGTATTAATTAAATCACTACTTGGCCCATTAGCTCTATCCTCTTATTGGCTGACTCTCACATCTTGATTTAATCCATTTCTATTAGTCTGTATATTGCCACATGGCAGTGGCTTACCAGGAAAGATTCAGCATGTCTGTCTCTGGTGGCTCCATGGCATTCCTCTGACTCTGCTTTCTTCCTCCCAGAATTCAGTTCTGTCTTCCCTGCCTACCTAAGTTCTGCCCCATCAGGCCAAGGCAGTTTCTTTATTCAATAACCAATACAAGCAACACAAAGAAAGAAGGACCTCCTACACCACAAATAGATCTACAACACACTGCACAGAACTCGACTCCAAATGGGTCAAGGACTTCAACATAGGGCAGATATACTAAACCTGGTAGACGCTAAAGTGAGGAAAAGCCTTGAACTCATCGGCACCAGGGACTTTCTGAACAGAACACTGTTCATTGAAGGCACTAAGATCAACAATTAATAATGGAACCTCATGAAACTAAAAAGCTCTGTATGGCAAAGTATGCCGTCATTTGGACAAAGCAGCAGCCTGTGAAATGGAAAAACATTTTTACCAACTATACATCCATAGAGGACTAATATCTAAAATATATAAAGAACTAACAAAAAAGTGGACAGCAAAGAAGACAAATAACGAATAACAAGGAAACAAATAGTGAATAACAAGAAAACAAATAACTTCTGTGGCTGTGGAGAAACTCTATGACCACAGTGACTCTTATAAAAAAATTTGATTGAGGTGGTGGCTTAAATTCAGAGGTTCAGTCCATTACCATCATGGCAGAAAGCATGGCAGCATGCAGGTAGACATGGTGCTGCCTACATTTTGATCAGAAGGCATCAGGAAGTAGACTGAGGCACTCGGTGTTGCTTGAGCATACATGAGTCCACCCCTATGGTGACATACTTCCTCCAACAAGGCCATACCTACTTCAATAAAGCCACACCTCCTGATAGTGCCACTCCCTTTGTGGGGGTCATTTTCTTTCAGACCACCACAAGAAGCTTCTTAAAAATACACATATGAAAGAAATCTAAATGAAATCATCAAATAATAGTGGAGACAAAGCCCCACCAGACATCTCTCACCAAATGAAACCTCTAATTCCAGGTATAGGTAATTTTTAGTTGAGTCATTGGCCAAAGAAGCACCATGGAAACCCCAAATAACTCAGGCTATTGCCAAGGCTATTGATTGCTCTCAGTAAACTGGTAGTAAGGCCCTATTGCTGAAAACAACACCTATAAAGCTCACGGAACATAGAAAAATCGAGTGCCTACCCAAAACCTTCACCTTTACTGTCTAGTGTTCATGGTACTGGAAGGTACTCCAGAAAAGAAAGGCAGACACCAATTCAGCTACAAACACTTTGATCTACAACGGTGACCTGTCTGCAAGATATGCTTGTGAGATAGTAGCACCAGAGTTGTAGAAATAACCAACCACTATCTGATCATATATAAGGCCCACTCCATGAGAAGAAACCCATGCCCAACACTGCTTGGTGTTCAAGAACATGAGACTAGATAGGCCAGGGACCTTGGGGGAAAACCAAATATTACTGTTTCACAACCAGAACACAATATAAAATGACTCCTAGTGACATTCTGCTGTACTCACAGATCAGCTGAGTTGCTCAATCATTAGAGAAGCTTCCTCCCACAGTAGATGGGAACAAATACAGGCACACACAACTTGACAACGTGCAGAGAGGGAGAGACCTTGGAGCACACAGTCCCAAAAGGAATGTTGCCATCAAATCCCTCCCCTCGGGGTCCAGGGAAGTCTGCAGATGAGAAGGCAGAAAGATTGTAAGAGACAGTAGAACTGGAGACACCAAGGAAACAGTGTCTTCCAGACACAACAGGACTGATGCACGTATGAACTCACAGAGACTGTAGCACACGGCCTGCACAGGTCCAGACCATGTGTGGTCCCAGCACTGAGAGGGGAAAATGGACACAAGTGCCCACCCCTAACCCAGAAGCTGTCTCCAGTTGATAACTCTTCCCTAAGTAAAAATTAATTTTCTCTAACAGAGTTCTCTTTGGATACAAACCACACTTAAGGGCAGGTCCCATGCCCAGCAGGAGATGGCCAACAGAACATGATGATATGGGATGTTTTTGGCTTTGTCTGAGCTTTTTTTAATTTATTATTTTTATTTTTTATGACCATACATATAGTGTGAATTCTATTTAATCTTAATAACAAAAACCTGGAGTCAGATATTAGGGGGTGAAAGCTGAAAGATCAGAGAAGCAAAGCAGCCAGCCATCAGAGTTCTTGCCTCTGTGAAATTCTCAGACCAAATAAGGAAAGGCGTCTTGTCCCTCCAACCTTCAGGATAAATACGATGACTTCCCATCTCCTCTCACCTTCTATTCTTCTCCGTGCCCAGCCATATTCCTTCCTGTCTCCACCTCCCACGTGCTGGGATTAAAGGTGTGTGTCACCACTGCCTGGCCTCTCTGGGTAACTAGTAGGACTAACTTCGCACTCTGATCTTCAGGCAAGCTTTATTTGTTATAACACAAACTATCACCACATTGCAAGTCTTTTACTTACATATTATGGTTCCCAGTTTTGTGGTTTTAAGGGATTTCTGTGTGTGCAGATGTGTGTATCTCTACTTCCATGTGTGTTCCTGTGCCTTTTCTTTGGCTGTCTTCTCTTTGCTTGTTTTGTCCTATTCTAGTTTGTTTTTTTAATTTTATTTATGTTTATCTTTTTAGATGTCTGTTTGCTTTCTAATGAGAGAAAGAAAGAAAGGGTGCAGATATGGGGAAGTGGTGGGTATCTGGGAGGAGGTGAGGGAAGGGAAAATCATAATCAGAATATATTGCATGAAAAATCAATTATAATTTTTAGCATTTGACCTTCTGTGGCCTCTGAAATGTGTGCAGAGCTGATGCCCACCCCCTATGAAAAAGCAGCTGTGTAAGAGGCATCTTGTGGTTTAGCTATGACCTGGAACGTCATCGTAAGGGCTGTTCTTTCAGCCTACATGCTAAAATGCAGATTTAGGAACAGAATTTCAATCCATATGCACAACAAATGACTTTTATTGTTTTGAAGTTATTGTGATTTGGAGGGCAGGTTTGTTTTTCAGCATAACAGAGCAAAAAATAATTTTTAATCTCAAAATTCATTCATTATCAACCTCTAGAAAGTTAGTAAAATTATAATAGATATAATTTTAAACAGAAAACTTTCTTTGAAAATGTAATGAAAATCTCCTTAACCTATATACAAAAGAGATACTGAAACTAAAAATATTTTGAACTAATGTTCCAATTACAGATAGTAGTCAGAGAAGCTGTGGCAATAAATGAGCCTAAAACATAGGAGAAAAAGCAAATAATTTCTTAGACAAAAAGGGGAAATATTAAAAATAAAAAGGAGAAATGAGCAAACTGAGCAATAGAAAAGCAGAACACAGTCTGGTGACCTTGTTTCTAGAGTGTGCCCTCTCACTGTTGAGAAGCCTTTTTTGTCATTAAGCTTAACTTCCAAATTGTCTTGGGTCCAAGATTCACTTTAAACAAATAAATACATTTTGTCATATTAATAAGAATATTTAAATGAATATTTAAGAGAAAGTTTTAAATAAAATAACGTTATATGTATTATGGATAAATGATAAGGGGTCTATAAAAATAAAACGGAAAAATATTCTGTCAGACACTTTACATCTTGACCCTGGGGGATTATCAGTTGAAGTCTGTTGTTGTAAGGGGAGGATCACTTGTTTGTCCCAGTCACCTGGCTAGCTTAGCCCTGAAATAACCACACAGAAACTGCATTCATTAAATCACTGCTTGGCCCATTAGCTCTAGTATCATACCCTGATTCTGCTTTCTTCTTCCCAGAATTCAGTTCTATTTTCTCCGCCTACCTAAGTTCTGCCCTATCAGGCCAAGGCAGTTTCTTTATTCATTAATCGATACAAGCAATACACAAAGGGGACACCCACATCAATTTGTGGTCTGCTATTTTTTTTGTCTTTTTAAAAAAATTGTTCTTATTGAGCTATATATTTTAATCCACTCTCCTCCCTTCCTCGCCCCTTCCCTTCTACTCTCTCTCATGATCCTTGTGCTCCCAATTTATTCAGGAGATCTTGTTTTTTCTACTTCCCATGTAGATCAGATTCATGTATGTCTCTCTTAGTATTCTCGTTGTTGTCTAGGTTCTCTGGGACTGTGATTTGTAGGCTGGTTTGCTTTGCTTTATGTCTAAAAGCCACTTTTGAGTGAGTTACATATGATATTTGTCTTCCTGGGTCTGGGTTATCTCACTCAATATGATGTTTTCTTGATCAATCCATTTGCCCACAAAATTCAAGATGTCATTATTTTTTTCTGCTGTGTAGTACTCCATTGTATAAATGTACCACATCTTTTTATCCATTCTTTGGTTGAGGGGCTTTTAGGTTGTTTTCAGGTTCTGGCTATGACAAACAATGCTGCTATGAACATAGTTGAGCACATGTCTTTGTGTTATGATTGAGCATCCTTTGGGTATGTACCCAAAAGTGGTATTACTGGGTCTTGAAGTAGGTTGCTTCCTTGTTTTCTGAGAAATCGCCATACTGATATCCAAAGGGGCTATACCAGTTTGTACTCCCACCAGCAGTGGAGGAGTGTTCCCTTTACCCCACAACCTCTCCAGCATAGGCTGTCATCAATGTTTTTGATCTTGGCCATGCTTACAGGTGTAAAATGGAATCTCAGAGTTGTTTTGATTTACATTTCTCTGATGCCTAAGGATGTTAAGGATTTCCTTAAGTATCTTTCAGCCATTTTAGATTTCTCTGTTGAGGTCTGTACTCCATTTTTTATTGGATTATGTGTTGTTTTGATGACCAGTTTCTTGAGTTCTTTGTATATTTTGGAGATCAGACCTCTGTCCGATATGGAGTTAGTGAAGATCTTTTCCCAGTCTCTAAGCTGCCATTTCTTCTTGTTGACAGTGTCCTTTGCTTTACAGAAGCTTCTCAGTTTCAGGAGGTCCCATTTATTAATTGTTTCTCTCAGCGTCTGTGCTACTGGGGTTATATTTAGGGAGTGGTCTCCTGTGCCAATGTGTTCAAGTGTACTTTCCACTTTCTCTTCTATGAGGTTCAGTGTGCTTGGTTTTATGTTGAGGTCTTTGATTCAATTGGACTTGAATTCTGTTCATGGTGATAGATATGGATTTATTTTTATTTTTCTACGTGTTGATATCTAGTTATGATAGCAGCATTTGTTGAATATGCTTTCTTTTTTCCATTTTATATTTTTTGCTCCTTTGTCAAAAATCAGGTGTTCATAGGTGTGTGAATTATCATGAAGGGATGTAGTATTTTGTCGAAGACTTTTTTGTCATCTAATGAGATGATCATGATTTTTTTTTTCAGTTTGTTTATGTGGTGGATTACATTGACAGATTTTTGTATGTTGAACTATCACTGCATCTCTGGGATGAAGCTGACTTGATCACGGTGGATGATTTTTCTGATGTACTCTTGGATTTGGTTTGCCAGTAGTTTATTGAGTATTTTTGCATCAATGTTTATGAGTGACATTGGTCTGTAATTCTCTTTCTTAGTAATATCTTTGTGTGGTTTGGATATCAGGGTAATTGTAGCTTCGTAAGAAGAGTTTGGCAATGTTCCTTCTGTTCCTATTGTGTGGGACAATTTGAGGAGTATTGGTATTAGGTCTTCTTTGAAAATCTTGTAGAATTCTGTGCTGAAACCATCTGTCCCTGGGCTTTTTTTGGTTGGGAGACTTTTGTTGACTGCTTCTATTTCTTTAGCAGTTATAGATCTATTTAATTTGTTTATCTGGTCTTAACTTAATTTTGGTAAGTGATATTTATCCAGAAAATTGTTTACTTCCTTTAAGTTTTCCAATTTTGTGGAGTAAGTGTTTTTGAAATATGACCTAGTGATTCTCTGCATTTTCTCCATGTCTGTTGTTATGTCCCCCTTTTCATTTCTGATTTTGTAAATTTGGATATTCTCTTAATGCCTTTTGGATAGTTTGGATAAAGTTTAGTCTATTTTGTTGATTTTCTTGAAGAACCAACTGTTTGTCTCATTGATTCTTTGTATTGTTTTCTTTGCTTCTATTTTGTTGATTTCAGCTCTCAATTTGATTATTTCCTGCCATCTTGTCCTCTGGGTGAGTTTGTGTCTTTTTGTTCTAGCATTTTCAGATGTTCTATTAACTTACTAGTGTGGGATTTTTTCTGCTTCATTATATAGGCATTTAATGCTATGAACTTTCCTCTTAATACACTTTCATTGTGTCTCATAAATTTGGGTATATTGTGTGGTCATTTTCAATGAATTTTATTAAGTCTTTAATTTCTTCCTTGAACCATTGATGATTCAGGTGAGCATTGTTTAATTTCCATGTTGTTTGTGGGCTTTTTAAAATTAGTGTTACTGTTGAATTCTAATTTTAAGCCTTGTTGAGCCAATAATATACATGGGGTTATTCCTATTGTTTTGAGGTTTGCTTTGTTACCTAGTGTGTGGTTAGTTTTTGAGAAGGTTCCATGAAGTGCTGAGAAGAAGGTATATTCTTTTCTGTTTGGATGGGATATTCTATAGATATCTGTTAAGTCCATTTGATTCATAACATCTGTTAATTCTCTGTTAATTTTCTGTCTGACAGACCTGTCCAGTGGTGAGAGTGGAGTACTGTAGTCTCCCACTATTTGTGTATGGGGTTTAATGTATGATTTAAGCTTTAGAAGTGTTTTTTTGACATATGAGGGTGTCTGTGAGGGGCATAGACGTTCAGTACTGAGATTTCTTCTTGATGGATTTTTCCTGTGGCTAATATGAAATGTCCTGCTTTGTCTCTTTTGATTGATTTTAGTTCGAAGTCTATTTTGTTAGATATTAGGATAGCTACAGCAGCTTGTTTCTTAGGTCCATTTGATTGGAAATTGTGATCTATTATTAAATCATGGGATCGGTTCAGGAGGGTTTTAATTTGCATGTAATAATAAAAATAAATAAAATTGGGATATAGAATACAATGCTTAAAATGAAGGTAAGTACTGCTTCATGAAAATATTACATATGCCAACTGATATTAAGATGTGTGTCTTACAAGTGATACGTTGAAATAAAAAATTGAGGGTTGGAGAGATGGCCCAGTGGGTAACGGTGGCTCAGAGTAGATTAAGCACACCATATCTCACATAAAAGCCAGGTGTCTGTCCACACCTATAACCCTCTATGTGAGGGAGGAGTCAGGTGGATCCTTGGGACTTGCTGGCTAGCCAGTCTAACAGAAACAGCAAATTTCATGCCAGGCCGTGGTGGCGCACACCTTTAATTCCAGCATTCGGGAGGCAGAGGCAAGTGGATCTCTGTGAGCTCAAGACCAGCCTGGTCTACAGAGCGGGTTTTAGGGCAGGCTCCAAAGCAACAGAAAAACCCTGTCTCATAAAACAAAGCAAAAACAAACAAACAACAAAAACCCCAGAGAAACAGCAAATTTCAGGTTCGAAGAGAGATCCTGCCTCAAAAACTAGGGTAGAGAGTGAGAGAGGAGGACACTTGAAGTCCACCTCAGCCTCCACAGACACAGGCACAGATGAGGGCATGAGCATGTTTGTGCACACGAGCGTATACACACACACACACACACACACACACACACACATGGCGCTGATTTGGGCCCTTGTAATCATAATCTTTGTTCAAAATATTTCCCAGCTTGTAAGCATGCACAGTCAGCCCAGGCATTGCTAAAGCCAGATACAGCGTTAGAAGGCTGCTGCTGTACCAGGGTTGCTGTTTGTGCTGGCTGTGTCTGAAGCAAAAGGCCCGAGTGATGGACGAATCATGATCTTATGAGTATGTTTGTTTTCCGACTCTGTGGTGACAAATGACTGAAGGTATCAGCGTGTAAAGCAGCCCAAATTTATTATGTTCTGGCTAATGCAGAAGTCAGGCATAGGTTTAGCTGAGTTCAGGGAGCGGACACAACCACATTCTTTTGTGAAGGCTGTTAAGGGAGAATCTTCTCGTCTTCTTCAGCTTTTCAACACCATCCACATTCCTTTGGCCACCTTCCTCTGTCTTCACAGCAGCAACGGTGCACCTTATTCTGGCCATCCTCCACAGCCATAGAAGTTCTGAAAGACCCTTCACTTCCAAGGGCTTGAGTAATTTGGTTATCCCCTCCTAAGTAATCCAGAGCGCTCTCTGCATTCCAAGACCTTAACCTTAATTTCACACTAAGTCCCTTGGTCACATTTACAGGCTCCTGAGGACTTGGGACTGAAAAACTTTGGAGAACGTCTTTGGAAACTGCCGGATTTTCTGTATAGTAATCTCCTAGAAGTCTGTGTGGTACTCCATGGGTGTGTTTCCAATGTTCCTAAACCTATGAGCTGTCACTTTTGTTGCTTTCAGCCCATCAGTGTTTCCCTAGGCTTAGCTGTGAAATGGACTGACTGCCTCACACTCAGAAGTGAGAACTTTCCATAGGGAAGAAAAGCATCTATGGAAGCATTCTTCCCTTTAGCCCAAAGGGAAGCCCAAAGTGCTGTTCAATGTGCACTGTTCAGAACCATGGGAAGAGATCCTGGATGTGCCCTTTGCGTTTGGAATGGATGCATTCTTCTCCCATAATAAAGGAGACTTTACACATAATTGCTAGTTTTACATGGATTTGTCTTCTGTAAATCAAGATTCTTGCTTCCTAACACAAGGGGGCTTCTTTTAATTGTGGTACCCCTTTCTCACTCCTAACGCTGATGTTTTCTAGCTGGAAAGGAGAATTTATTTTTCAAAGTCTTTGCTGGCCTTCAAGTTGCTTGCCTTGCTTCTGCCCTGATGTGCCCTGGTCATCCTTTCTTCTTGGTCTGCTCTGACATTCTACTTAGTCTCAACAACAGGCATGCTACTAAATGTCTAGAAAGGAGTTGACTAGTTGCAGCTACCCAAACCATTCAGAAGTAAATTTCTATCAAATGTAATTTATTTAAAACAGCTTAACGTCCACCTAATTAACTGACACTATATTTGTATCAATGACTTTTTAGTATTTCAACTCTCTCTTCTTTGGTGTTGTATTTTATACTGCAAAGCAAGGGCTAAACGTCTGACTACTTCTATTCCAGAACTTCTGCCAGCTAGCTTCCATTCAAGTTTAGCCAATGGGAGTTACCAGTTGGAGAAAAAACCCTGTGGCGCACCTCAACACTGGGCTATCCAGGTTATAAAGCGTTTCTCTGAACGGGGAGCTCCTCCACGGCCACATGAAAACTCGCCTGGCGGCAGGTGGGTGTGTTCCCATCCGAGCTTCTCTTCCAGCTCTCTGTTTCCCAGAATGCAGTTCTGTGTGCCGGTCATCTCAGGCACACGGGGGATCTGGAGTTTAGTTCTCATGGGCAGCATAGAGCAGACTCCAACCCAAATCAACAAAAAACAACACAAGACAAAATGAAGATGTTCTTTCCGTTTGAATTGTGTAGAATGTTTCGTTTTGTTGCCTGAGTTGATGAGATTACTGCCCAAACTATATTCAAAATTAAGAGTTATATTCCCGCTCCACCCCCTCTCTTTTTTAAGAAATGTTGCTCCTATAAACTCTTAATGATACGGCTGTCCGCGTAAGACCTGCAAAGACCACACCAGTGGCGCTGTCAGTGCAGATGGAGGAAAACAAGGTCCGGCCCCAGATGAAAAGGCAGTGAACGGCTGCTGAGGGCCGACAGAACCAACTTGTTTGCTTTGAAGTGGGTTTGTTTCTGGGATGAGATCCCAGTCCTAAATAGTCCGTCAGCTTGAAACACATATAAATAAGGGCATCATTCATTGGATTTAGTGTGTGTGGGGGGGTAGGTGGGTGGGTGTATGCTCATGTGTGTGCGTGTACGTGTGAAACAAAATAAAAATACAAGAGGATATGAATTTCAGAGGCTAACTGGGGAGAAAGAGAGGGTTTGGAGAGGGGAAGGTGGAAATGATGCAAATATTATGTATTTGTGTATAAAATCAGTGCACCCACATACGAAATCCTCAAACTATAAGAAGAAGAAGAAGAAGGAGAAGGAGAAGGAGAAGGAGAAGAAAAAGAAGAAGAAGAAGAAAAAGAAGAAGAAGAAGAAGAAGAAGAAGAAGAAGAAGAAGAAGAAGAAGAAGAAGAAGAAGAAGAAGAAGAAGAAATAGCGAGGAACTCCCTAAACACCACACTATCACACCATTTTCAAGTTTTTTCAAGATGGGGTTCCTTTGTGTGCCTTTGAAGCCTGTCCTGGGACTCATTCTGTAGACCAGGCTGGCCTCGAACTCACAGAGATTCACCTGCCTCTTCCTCTAGAGTGCTGGGATTAAATGCGTGCACCTCCACCGCCCGGTTATTTAACAGTTTTATCACATTTATTTATTATTATTTTGTGTGTGCACACACATCACCATGCTGAGCATGTGGCCATCAGAGGACAAAGTAAGGAGATGAGGTCTCTCCTACAGTAGGGTTCCTACGATTGAGCTCCTGTGACCAGGCTTGCGGTGAACACCTTTTCCTGCCGAGCCACCTCACTGCCCCCAGGTCATATAATTTCCTGTATGTTCACATTATCATTTCTTAGAAAAATGTGTTCCTTGAGGTAAATATACAAGCTTAAATTAATATTATAAACTGTGAACCAGTGAGGAACAAGACAATAAAATTGTGTTTTAACAAGATACCAGCCTAAGCAGCTTGGTTCTGATCTAAATGACTAAAGTCTTCTGTTCCCCTTCCTGGACAGTCAGCCCTGGCTGGAGCTTCCTCTACCACCAGACTTGGCATCTCTGTTAGTAATTTTTTCCATGATAGGAAAATATATATTTCAAACTTGAAATTGAATTTTTAAGTATTCAACTAGCCCTATATTTTAAAACTTTCACTGTCTGCATTTTGGTCACAGGCAATTTCACTTGAAATTAGTTTTTGGCTTTTTGTCATTACTCAGCTACCATTATTCCCAACTACTGACAATTATGACTTAAAAGATGAATTCGTAAAGATGATTTAGCTTCAAATGAATGGCCGTTCCAATCTCTAAAAATAGTACTCTGGGATCCGTTAACCCAAGGAGAATTTACTGAAATAATTCCTAGAGCTTCTAGGTCATTTGAAACTGCCTGCTTTTAAAATATGCATCTACGCTGCATGTGTCCATGCTGCATACAGGAGCAAAGTGTGTGAGACACTGCCAACACAACTACCAAACCTTAACTCTGCAGTAACAGCGGAGATGCATGCACCACTGCATGCAGACTCTGGGTACTGGGAGGCAGTTTCAGCAAGCTTAAAGCATAATTGCAGGAATGGATTCGGGGAAACGGATTCCTTTTTGAAAAGCTGTTCAATGTACAGCTTCAAACTTCATGTCAAAGTATTGGCTCCACTTAGGGTTCCCATTCGTTTTTGCCATCTCTTCGTAATCATTTTCATCTTTGGCAATTTTATCTACAGAATTATATTTGGCAAGGTGTGTTCATGTCTAGTAGTTAAAACAAATCACCTTATTTTAAAAAAACAAACAAGAAAAAATAATCAGTAAGATTGATGGAAAATTACCAAGACAGAAAGAAGTGAGCGCCTGTGACCCACAGAAAAGCAGACATAGCAGATCTCTGTGAAAGGAGCACACGGTCAGAGCGGTGGAGAGCCAGCAAATCTCTGTCAAGGGAGAAGCTAGGTAACAAGGAGGACCCAAAGAGGGACACCGTGGGTTTCCCTGGGAAGGGGAAATAGATGAGATCTCCCAGGTAAACTGGGTGCAGAGGCTGGTCGGGTTGGGGGTGAGACAGAGGGGGAGACGGGGCGCATTTTGAGGTTAGGGAGAAGAATCCACAAGAGTGACCCCAGCGAAGCCTTCTGGCAGTAGTGCAGAGGGCGCCTTAGCTGGCCTCCTCCTGTAAGCAGATTGATGAATGCCCCAACCGTCAGCATAGACCTGAGCTCCAGGAGTCCAGTTGAAGAGATGGAGGAGGGATTGTATGAGCCAGGGGGGTCAAGATCATGACCTGGGTACTCACAGAGACAGCTAATCTGAGCTAGTGGGAACTCACAGACTCTGGACTGACAGCTACGGAGTCTGTCTGGGATCAGAGGCCCTCTGCATGTGGGTAACAGTTGTGTAGCTTGGTCTGTTTGTAGGGTCCCTAGCAGTGGGATCAGGACTTGTCCCTGGAGCATAAACTGGCTTTTGGGAACCTATTCCCTATGCTGGGACGCCTTGCCCAGCTTTGAGGCAGCGGGAGGAGTCTGTCCCGTCTCAACTTGATATGCCATGGTTCATCGGTTCCCATAGAAGGCCTGTTCTTTTCTGAATGGAAGAGGAATTGGGGGCAGTAGTAGGGGAGGGAATGGGAAGAGAGGAGGGAGGGGAATCTGTAATGGATAAGTAAAATAAATGGAAAAAATGTAATAAAAGAAAAATATCTGTGATGGAAATGCAGAGCAATGGAGAGCATTTGTTTCAAAAACCCAAACAAACCAACAGGCCAGGATCACTTCTGCAAGTCCGTCAGGAGCACTTTTAATAATATAAAGTCATTAGGCTGGAGAATAAAACACAGAAAATAACTGGGTGTTTTACAGATCTTCGATGAGCTAAACTCTGAGGGTCTAATGGAACAAAGATGTGGTACACCAAAAACTTTAAAAAGGAGGATAATTTCATAAATCTCAAAACAAAATACTAGCAAACATAGTCCAACAATGTACTGCCACTTTAATCCAGACCAAAGAAACTTATTCCAGAATGGAAAAACTGAAATCACAGAGGAACATATTAATAAGGTAGCCACATTAACTTAATAACAACTCAATAATAAAAATTATTTTCACAGGAAATTAGCCCATCCAGTGGTGGAATTTTTATTTAAGAACATAGGGCTTCTGGAAAGAGTTTTATCCACACATACAACTCATTCAAGCCCTTTTTTTAAATTTTAATTTCTTATTAACTTATTAAGAAAAATTACTTGGTCTTTTAAGTAAATGCTGAAAAGTTACCTAACAAAAATTTAATATTTATATTCTCAATAAAAATAACACTATTGTAAAACTAAAAAAAGGAGGATTAAAAATAAAAATTCAGAACCGAGTAAAAATGTATTATTTATTATTATTAAGTATTTTATATAAACTAACAAGTTTAGCCTATGTGACGACATATTAAAAAAGCAAAGCAATATAAAGGCAAAACAAAAATTTTATATTTTTTTGTATCATAGGTTTGATGAGCAAGAAAATTAGGAAGCGCTAGCTAGGAGGTTGAGGATTCAGCTCAACGGAAAAGAGGGCTTTCCTGGCATGCCCAATGCCCTGGATTCGGTCCTAGCATCATGTAAAATAGGCATGGCAGCGCAAGCCTGTTACGTCAGCACTTCGGAGATGGGGCCAGATCAACTCTTAACAGAATTCATTAAGCACAGCAATTGAATGTTGACCACAAAGTCCAATATACTTCTATAAAACCATCAGCTGAAGCCAGGTGTCGTGGTACACGCCTTTCAGCATTTGGGAAATGGAGGCAGGACAAGCAACAGTTGATGAAGACCAGCATTAGCTATATATGAGTTGGACATCAGCTGTATGAGACCCTGACTTAAAAACCAAACATAAACAAATATATTATAATAGAAGTAAGAAAAGATAGCGCTTAAAGCTCTTTCTGCAAAAATCAATGTATTTCTTTAAAATGATTGAAATCCACTGAGAATAAATATATAAAATAAAATCATTTCTATGTAAAAAATTATAATGTGAATGTTTGCCTGAATATATGTAATTGTACTTAGTTCTTGTTTGGTGCTCGTGGAGTCCAGGCATTGGATAGCCTGGAACTGGAATTAGAGACAACCAGGGCTTGTTGACTGGGTGCTGGGAATGGAACATGGGTCCTCTGCAAGAGCCTCAAGTGTTTTTAGCCTCTAAGTCACCTCTCCAGCCCTCTATGTAAATTTTTAATGAGTGATATTCATCTGTCTAATGGTAAACTGCATCGGAATTTATGAGACAAAATTGAGGGGCCGGAGAGATGGATCAGCAGTAGAGTACTTGCTACTCTCACGGAGGACAAGAACCAGCACCCACGTGGTGGGTCACAGAAATCAATAACTCCAGTTCAAAGAACACCCTCTTCTGTCCTCTGTGATGCACATATATGCATGAAGGTGAAAATAGATATTACTCACACGTAAGATAAAATAGATAGATCTAAAACGAATTCTTAAGAGAGACACAAAGGCATAAATGAGTAGAGAAAGCATTTCTTTCTTGGGACAGGATGGCCCTGAATGATCACCATGTATCCATGGCAACACTGCCTTCTGATCCTCCCCCTCTACTTCTGGTGTCAGGATTACATGCAGCACTGACACACCATCTTCTATGTAGTGCTGGGGGCAGACCTAGCCTTGTCCAACCTGAGGGTACACTCTGTCAACTGAGCTGCATCCCCAGCTCCAACATCATGTTGTTCAACTGGAAAAATGAGTATACCAAAGACCTTAATTTTCCTGCCAAAATAATTATCTTATAGATTGATGCAAAATCAAAATACATATATGTTACTTCGAAGGCCTTAAAATAAAAAAAATACATTTAAAAACAAAAAAGAAAAACATAAAAGACAGTCTGTGTGATAATAACATACTGCCAGGTGACTAAATATATGACTACGTTTTAAAACAAGGCCTCTCTCTTCTCCCCTCCAATACTAACAAGAAAGTAAGTTTTCTGGAGATGACTGGACCTGAGGTGGATCTTGGTGGCTATAGATTTGTCCTTTTTACTAAGTGGTCTGCCCTCTGGTGGCCAGAGTTAGTAATATTTCTTCCATCACAAGATGCCTGGAGTTGACTTTTAGATTCTTTAGTCTACAGTTCTTTCTGGTAGCCAATAGACACGGGAGTTTGCCTTTAACCTGGCTTAGATACCACCTCCAGCTTAAGTTATTTCCCATACACACTGGCATGCTATTTCAGTGCCAAAATAATGCTGAGACTTGCTGAAACAGTGCTTCTTCTGCATACATTTGCCGACTTGCACATTAAAAATTGAAAATACAAATGAAATACAAAATTTTGATCCCGCAAAATATAAATATCTTAGCTAGAAATATGGCTCGGTAGGTAAAGCAGTTTTCGTGTAAGTGCGAGAACCAGAATTCTGATCCATAGCGCTAATGTAAATGCTGGGCAGTCATGGTAGCCCATCTATCATCCCAGGAGACAGAGGACCAACAGAGCGAGTACGAGAAGGCATCCACCTCTAGTGTCCACACAGATGTACACCAGCATCTGCACACACGCATGCAAACAGGACTAAACACACATACACCACACATGTGTGCGCACGCACGCCCACACACGTGCACACCAACACTTCAGTCTGACTCAAAACACGTACATTCCTCTTCAGCATCCCCTCCCCCTCCTCCAGCTGAAGTACCAGAAGCTGACAAGAAGCTGAAGTTAGTTCAGCAGACAGAACACAGCATTTAGGTGAGCCTGCTTGCTGATAGTGCTGAGGAAAGTCCAGAACTATGCTGGCCAGACTGTCATCAGCTGGCTGAAAGCAAGGGCCACCTGGCCAAAGGAAACCTCAGTTAAGGAAAGCCTCCATCAGATTGGCCTGTAAACAGCCGTTAGGGCTAAGCTATTCTTTAGGTTCACAGCGTTCCTCTACAGTCTCTGGTGAAGTTCCTGCCTTCAGACTCCTGCCTTGAGTTCCAGCCTTGACTTCCCTTGTTGATGAACTATAACGTGTGAGCCAAAATGAACCCTTTCCTCCCCATGCTGCTTTGGATCATGGCGTTACCCACAGCAATAGAAAGCACACTAGGGCAAGAACTTTTACACTTTCAGCAGTATAAGAAAGAGTCTGAGAGGGGCGGTGGGGGCACATGCCTGTAATCCCAGCACTTGGGACGCGGAGGCAGGCAGAGCGCAGTGAATTTGAGGCCAGCCTGGTCTACAAAGGGAGTTTCCAGGACAGCCAGGTACAGGCACAGAGAAACCTTGTCTCGAAAAACAATAAAAAAATAAATGAAAGAAATCATCTGTCCTAACGTAAGAATGGTAGTGCCCTTGCTTAAGGCAAGAGTTTCAAACCTCCTGCTGAAGTAAGCCCACCTATGCGTGAAAAAACAATTAAATAAAATGGAAAATAATTTCTAAAAAGTACTTTTCTGTCATCACTGAAGAAGTCTCAAGAAGTGCTCTCCACCTCACCCTCTTCTATACAAGGGAATGAAGTCCTCCCACCCCATGCCCGGGCCCTCTTCCTTGTCAGGGTTGACTCCCCTCTCTGTAGGAAGAAGAGCTCCTTTGGGTGAGAATCTCGAACTCAGCGTCCTGAATTCCAAATGTGAATCTCAAAATTCTCGTCATTTTCCCTGGAATGTGGCCTCCTGCTGTCTCAGATGAATAAACTACAAATCTCAATCCCTGTGGGTACAAGATGATCTAGTGGCACTCAGGGAAAAGCATTAGAACTTTAGCCTAAATAGTTTCATCCTTTGTTAAATTTAACTGTAGCTCTGTTTTTAAATTATATATGATGATTTATATATGTAAGATTCATGTGTGTATATGTAGATGTACCTAGTTAACAGACATACACAGTCATTAATTAAAGGAAACGTGTTCAAATGTTTTTTCTACTGGAGTATCAGATCAAAAATGTTCAGGGGCAGGAGTGACAAGGAGGTTGATAGTTTGCCTAGCACACACGAAGCCCTTGGGTTCAGTCACCAACGGCGCGTAACCAGGCTTGGTGAATAGTGCCTGTAGTGCCAGCGCTCAGAAGTGGGGGCAGAAGAGTAAGAAGTTCAAGTCCATGCTCCACTATATAGAGAACTTGAATCCAGACAGGGATACAAGATACCCCACCTGTAAAGCAAAAACCAAGTTGGGCACGGTGGTGTGTAGTGGTGTTTTGTTTGTAATCTAACAAATAAAGCTTGCTGGAAGATCAGTATGCAGAACTAAGCCACTAGATAGCAGTGGTGGCACACACCTTTAATCCCAGCACTCGGGAGGTTGAGGCAGACAATCTCTGTGAGTTCCAGGCCCCCTTGGGCTACAGGAGATTGAATCTGTCTAAAAGAGAAACAGAGTTCATACAAATGTTATCCCAGCACTTGGGATCCCAGGCCTTTAATCCCAGCACTCGTGAGGTGGAGATGGGAGCGATACCGACTGGGCAGAGAGAGGTATATAAGGCAGGAGGAGACAGGAGCTCAGATTCAGTCTGAGATTTGGTAGAGACAGCATTCAGGCTGAGGATTCCCAGAGACAGGGTTGCCCCTTCGGACCGAGCATTGGTAGAGGTAAGAACTCTCTAGTGGTTGGCTGATCTGCTTCTCAGATCTTTCAGCATTAACCCCTACATCTGACTCTGGTTTTTTATTATTCAGAACAATTAGAATTCATTCTACAGTGGTGCATGACTTTAATCCCAGCACTCAGAAAGCAGAGGCAGATGGATCACAGTGAGTTTGAGGTCAGCCTGGTCTACATAGTGAGGGCTTCTGAGTGAGACCCTGTCTCAAACAAAAGAAGGCTAGGCCAACAAATAAGGGGGGGCGTTTAGCAGTCCGTGAGGTCACACGTCTTTGAATAACTACAATTAGAAGCATGGTATATAAAAAGCATCTTCTGCAGATTAGCTGTGCCATCCAAATGTGTAAATTCAGTAATTAAAGGGGAAGCGAGGATGAGGTCAGTAGGCAAGGACGTGCGAAGGAAAACAAACGGAAGAGTCGGTTTAGTAAACAGACAAGTACAGAAGGGAAGAGAAAAGAAATAAGAAAGCTGCATTACAAATAAAATAGTAAAAAGGTCCCTAATGATAAAACATGTAGGTAAAATAAAAAAGGAGAAAACAAACAAATAAAGACCTTGAACGTTTAAAGACAAAACAAGCCACGTGTAGGTTGGGTGTGCAATCTCAACAATCTCTAAATCTGGGTGGTGAAGGAGGAGTAGTTCAAGGTCCTCCTTGGCTAAAAAAAAAAAGTTTGAAGCCAGCCTGGGCTACAGGAGACTCCAAAAATATCAAGATAACAACGGCAAATGTTCCCTTCTGAAAATAAGCAAGCTGCCATGCAGAAGGCATGGGAGTCAGTGTCCCTCGAGCTTGCAATCATCGTGTCAAGTACGGTGTATGCACTCAAGAAGTAAAAAAAGGCCCCAAGTTAAACAGACATAGGTCAACCTGGAATGGAGAAGTAGACAAGATTGCCTGGCAAAATTGGGAGCACGGGGGTGGGAAGAGTATGGACAGAAGAAGGGGAAGAGGAGACGGGGAGTGGGGAAGAGAAGTTGAGGGAATGGGAGGGTCGAGATGGAGGAAGGAAGGACAGAGAAGAGAGCAAGGAAAGAGATATCCTGATTGAGGGAGCCATTATGGGGCTAGCAAGAAACCTGGCACTAGAGAAATTCCCAGGAATCCACAAGGATGATCCCAGCTAAGACCCTAAGCAATAGGGCAGAGGGTATCCGAACTGGCCATGTAGTCAGACTGATGATTATCTTAAAAATCACCATAGAACCTTCATCCAGCAGCTGTTGGAAACTAAGGCAGAGACCTTCATCAGAGCACTGGGCTGAGCTCCCAAGGTCCAGTCGAAGAGTGGGAAGAGTGAGAATATGAGCAAAGAGGTCAAGACCATGATGGGGACACCCACTGAAACAGTTTACCTGAGCAAATGGGAGCTCACCAACTCCAGCTGGATAAGGAAGGAACCAGCATAGGACCAAACTAGTCCCGTAAATGTGGTTGACAGTTGTGTGGCTGGGGCAGACTGCGGGCCACAGGCATTGGCACCAGGATTCATCCCTATTGCTTGTACTGACTTTTTTGGAACCTGTTCTCTTTGGACGGCTATCGTGCTCAGCCTAGATATAGTAGGAAGGGTCTCTGACCTTCCCTAAAGCAATGTGCCTTACCCTCTCTGAGGAGTGGATTGGGGGGGGGGCTTTGCAGGGAACGGGAGGATGGGAGTGGAAACCCGGACTGGTATGTATAATGAAAAAAGATAGCTTGTTTCCTTTTTTTAAAAAAATAAAAAATAAAAAAGGAGTAAAAAAAAGGATTGTAATAGTACTATATACCAAATGAATGTGGTTAGCTGGGATTTAGAAAGTCAAAGGATTTTTGCTATTTATTTTCCTCTATTCTAAACTGAACTGAAGAATATTTTACAGATTTTTGAGGAACATAACACAAAAGCTTACAAGAGGATGGAAAATTTGAGACACTGTATTCACAAATGCTAAAAACATAGGACTCATTGGGAGCATCTGAAGATATGGCAGGTAATTATTTATTTGCCAACCCAAAGAAACTTCCTCCAGTTCTTCGCTGTTATATAATGTAATAGCCGGGTAAGAATATTTTTTACAAAGAACCGATAATTAAAACTTGCAAAAGTATGCTTATAGCTTTAGTAAAGACACCGCTGAGCATCACAGCACCGACCTTCACCTCTATTCGCAAGCTGAATTCATACCGCTTAGAGATACAATTAAGTAGTTCATTAGTGACATTCTACATGGACCGTAAATTATATTTTAAAATGACACGTCTAGTTCATTGGTATTTTAAAACCCATGGCTAATAATAACTTCAAGGCATTTGACCTAGAATTCAAGCGTGTTTATGCTGAGTTAAAAACAAAGCCTCTTCTGTGGGGAGTCACACCTTTTCTGCCTCCTGGGGTCAGAAGGGACCAATGCTTTATTTTTAGGCTGATGTGAGACGCCTTTACTAGGTCATCATTAACTTATTCATAGAATGTTCACAGAGTCTTTCATAGTTTGAATAGGAAATGCCTGTCACAGGCTCCTGGAGACTTAGCTCCTTCCAGCTCACAGGCTCTTGGAAGGTGATTGGATTCTGGGGACCTGACCTCTCAGTGGATTAACCTCTTGATGGAGCTATAATATAATGGCGCTGTTCTGAGGTAAAATCAGGCAGCGAGGCCCAGTTGGAGGAAGTAGGTCACTGAGGGCCTGTCCTCGGAAGGTTGTACTTCCGTGACCCTCTCCTCTTTCGCCTGTCTTGAGGTGAACAGCCTATCACAGCCTCCTGCCACCAGGATGATTGGCCTCCACAGCCAAGCACTCAAACCTCAGAAACTATCCTTCTCTCTTCGAGTTGATTAGACCAAATACTTTGTTATATGATTCAAATTCTTTGTTGTTGTTGTTGCTGTTTTCAAGGTAGGGTCTCACTGTGTAGACTGTCCTGGAACTATGTAGACGAGGCTGACCCCAAACTCACAGAGATTCTCCTGCCTCTGTCTCCAGAGTGCTGGGATTTTAAGGCATGAACCACTATGCTGAACTGTGATCCTAATTCTAACACAGTCTTTTAGTGACAAACATTCAAGCTTCGTCTGTGAAAGTAAGAAGATGGACTCCTTTAAAAGTCACAAGAATTTCCCCAGACCTCGACTAAGTTAGCAAGCTCCAAGCACCTAAGCATCTGGCCATTCCTCCCAAGTATTTGTAGGCAATTCTGAGATAACTGTATGGCCTGGGGAGGGGCTAGACCTTATAGTCTGGGGAAGAGTAGGGGAAGCAGGGCATCTATAGGAAAACCATCATCCAGGCTGGGTGAAGACCTTTGGGAAGACTGCTTTGGGGCCACCCACACTCCTGACAAAAACCCCTCACCTATCAATAAGCACAATAAACATATTGGTTCCCCAAGTGTTTTAGTTAGCGTTTCTACTGCTGTGAAGAAACACCATGACCATGGAAACTCTTATAAAGGAAAACATTTAATTGAGGGGGCTTGCTTACAGTTCAGAGGTTCAGTCCATTAGGGGACATGCAGACAGACATGATCAGAAGGCAACAGAAAATGGACTGAGTATCACACTGAGGGAAGCTTGAGCAAAAGAGACCTCAAAGCCTGTCCCCACAGTGACACACTTCCTCCAACAAAGCCACACCTACTCCAACAAGCCCACACCTCCCAATAGTGCCACTCCCTTTGAGGGCCATTTTCTTCCAAACTACATCAGTAAACTGTAGTGGAATTGTACTTCAGATTTGTTATTAGGACCTGAACTTGTTCACATGCTCCTCAGAGAATCTGAAAATATGTTATGAACTTGTTTACATCAGGGATGTAGAATGCTACAATCAAAAGATGAGAGTTGGGCAAGGTTGGTTCATCCCTGTAATTTGGTGCTTTGGAGGCAGAGGCAGGTGAATCACTGTAGGCTGGAGGTTAGTCTGGGTGTACATAGTGAGTACCAGGCTATAAAGGGCTACGTGAATGATCAATAAATATAAAAGATGAAAACATCATAGAGAGGGCTCCTCTTTCAGGGGACAAGCTCAGTCCCTAGCACCTCCATGGCATCTCACATCTGGCCATAACTCAAGTTCCAGGGATCTGGTGTGGTGTGTGACGCCCTTCTGTATGGTGTAAATATGTCTTATTTACCATTGGTTAACAAAGAACCTGCTTTGGCCTATGACAGGGCAGAATATAACTAGGCAGGAAACCCAAACAGAGGCAGGGGAAAGAAGGCAGGTCAGGGAGATGCCAGTAGCTGCCAGAGAAGCAAGATGTGAGGTAACAAGCCACAAGCCTTGTGATAAAATATAAAATAATAGAAATGGATTAATTTAAGTTATAAGAGCTAGTTAACAACAAGACTGAACTAATAGTCCAAACATCTTGTATCAAATATTAAGCCTCAGAGTGGCTATTGGGGAACTGGCAGGTGGGAGAGAAACCTCCAGTTACACCAGTGATTTTTCTGGCCTCTGTGGACACCAGGCACATACCAGCAGTGCTCATACAGTGGACAAAACACTCTTATACATAAACAGAATTTTAACTACAGCTGTAGCATTGCACTGAGTTAAAAAATAAAGGAATTGTGAGCCGGGCAGTGGTGGTGCATGTCTGAAATCCCCAGCACTTGGGAAGCAGAGGCAGGTGGACCTCTGAGAGTTTTGAGGTCAGCCTGGTCTACAAGAGCTAGTTCTAGGACAGCTAGAAAAACACAAAACAAACAAACAAAAAACAAATAAAGGAATTACATAGGGATAAACTGGAATGCTTGCTTAGCAAGGACAAAGCAATGGTTTCAATCCCCACTACCACATAAACAGGGAATAGTGGCACATGACTGGAACACTGGTCCTTGGGAAGTGGAGACAAGAGGAGTCCAAGGTCACCCTTGGCTATGTAGTGAGTTCAAAAGGCCAGGTGAATCCTATGAACCCCTGCTTCCAACAAACAACAACAGAGATCTTAAAATATGGCTTCTATGTGCCCCAGCTATTGTATTCCTGGGTACAGATCTGAAGGAAATAAATCAGCAATGCCAAACACATTTCTGTGTAGCCTTCTTTATTGTGGCACTATTCACAACAGCCAAGGTTTGGAACCAGTCCAGGTGCCTGTCAATGTACATTCCTACCACAGAACACATATAAAAAATACTTGGCACCATGCTTGGTGTCTAGCAAATGCTAAATACACACTAGCATGGTGCGAAGTATTTTTTTATATGCTCTAATTAAACCTCATATCAGTTCTATGGTAGAAGTGTAGGTGTATGTGTGTGTGTGTGTTTTTATTTGTATGTATCTGTTTCAATCTTTTCTGTTATGTGTGTCTATAATGTAAACTGTATTCATGTGCAGTAGAGAAGGGTAACACGGTTGGCAGCTGAGCTGTGAGGCTTCAAGACTGCTTGGCATTACTGTTGAAACACTGAAAATATTGTAACACACATCATGCCATGTTTCTACTGTTAACCCACTTCATCCACATGTAAGAGTGTACATCTGTTCTGAGTTT
Organism: Myodes glareolus; assembly: GCF_982192425.1. Classification (NCBI taxonomy): domain Eukaryota; kingdom Metazoa; phylum Chordata; class Mammalia; order Rodentia; family Cricetidae; genus Myodes; species Myodes glareolus. The sequence goes on along the minus strand of NC_142033.1, from coordinate 98,204,517 downwards.
ATTATTATTTCATGATAAACACATTTTCATATAAGCATCCTGATTATAAGAACCTCAAATACTGGATACCATGAAAAGTCTCATATATTAGGGAGAAAGCCAAATTCAAGTATTTAAAATGAGACCATATATACGGCTGAGGAACCCTCATTGCCCACATTTAAGAAAAAAGCAAAGAGGAGCCTGTGCTTCATAATTATCTGCTCCTAGCAAAACTGAAAAGCACACGGAGGAAGCTGGAGGTAACACTCTAATGCCAAGTGCTTCAGAGTGAGCTAGATGGCACTTTGTGGCCCACAGGCTCATTAGAAATTACACCAGTGGCTTTCTATAAAAGGACCAGCTCAAGAGCACTGTGGAATTTCTATTTTGAGCTGGTTTTGAAGACAGACCAATGGAACAATAAATGACAGTAATCCACCTCAGCTGTCACAGTGTTTTAGTCTAAAACGATAACATCCTCCTCTTAGTAATTAAAACCCTGTACACATTCCCATATCCAAGTGCTGTCTTGAGCACAGGTGTCCACTGCAGGAGAAAATTAACTTATTGCCTTCTATTTTCAAGTCTCAGGGAAATACAAAACTCCAATAAGCAAAAGATATAAGGAATAAATTAAAAGGCACCTCAAGGAGGAGGGGGCAGAGTTGGGAGAGATACTGCTAGCCTCTGAACAAGCAGCGTATGTTGAAAATGAGGTAAAAAGCCTTGAGCCACGTGACAAAGAATAGACAGAAATATGACTTAATTTAAGTGCAAGAGATAGTAATAACCCTGAGCTATTGGTTGAGTATTTAAAAGTAATACTAGGTATCAATGTGTTTATTTGGTAGTTGTTGGTGGGACAGAAACTTATGCTCTGCTTACAAATGGCTCCCACTGTTGGGCATGAATCCACATAAAACCTAAAACAGCTAAAAAATGTTCTAAATGCACAGAAATAGAGCTGCACTGGACTTCCTAGTCCCTCATACTGGCAGTGGAGCAGAGACGCATCTCCAGACAGCTACCCATGAGATAGAGTTGGCTGCCAGTTGCCATGATCTAAGCAGAATGGCAGATTCCCGAAGACTCTTAAAGGGGCTGCAGTACAGAGAGGTTTGCTCAGTTGCTGCCTTTGGACTTGGCGGTAAAGAGGCCTCTCCCAGTTGCTGTCTACATGCTTGAGAGCATGGCTGCATGCTGCTTGGTGGCAGTATGGACTCCACAGCTTCCCAGAGTTGTGAAGTAAGCATGACTCTTGCTGGTACCTCCACATGTTGAAATGTTGACCTGTGACTTTGGTCCTAGCCATGCCCACTCAGCAGATTAAAGACTCTTGTGATCAAAAAAGAATTACAGATACTCAGTAAAGATAGATTCAGATAGAAAGAAACCTCTAAATGAGTCACAGTATATTTTAAAATGTACATAGGTTTGAGAAAAAAAGAAAAAGAATAGAGACAGTCATAGTTAAAAATGATTTAAAGATAATAAACTGAGGTCCTTGAAAAAGGAATAGAGTAAAAAAAAAGTAAGCCACATAAAGATGGAAAATACACAGAGTCTGGATTATGTATATTATTGTATTTTCTTTGGATATTTTGACTGTTAATGAGCTAACTGCTGAGAGACATTTGATTTTCGGACCTGATAAGCTAAACCAACCTATATGTTTTAAAGGTATCTTGAGTTAAAAATTTGGGTCAAAGGATATGTTGCTTTGGGAAAGAGGCTCTGCTTTTGTTTTCACAGAAGATGAGAAGCTGTGGATTCATTCCAGACTAATATGGTTTGATTAAGGAAGATCTCCTGAAAGGTCTCTGATAAGGAAGATGTCCCAGGTGGTCCAACATTCACAATATTTTCAAAGCTGCTGGTTGAGATGGACCAGCCACATAAAATACCCCAGTCAGGATTTGAACATAATTCCTAATTTTTCAGGGTCCCTCAAAAACCACTACCTCCAGTAATAAGCAGGAAATAATCTAGAGCACTACATACAAATTCCCAAAATATTGTTTATAAATATTTATTTTCATTTAAGAATTGGTTATACATTGTTATTGGTCATAATCAATATCTTCCTAAAAGAAGAAAGGGGAATATAATATAGAAACAATAGAGAAAAGGGTAGACTATTAAATCTATTTTAATCCAAAAAACAATTGTTAATCTCAAAATATTTCACACTGGTATAGATTTTAGTTTATTGATATAAATTTAGGGTTAATTTTGTTATGTTGTATTGTGCATTTCTATTCTTGTTTAAGATATTGTGTTTACATAGCTCAATTAAAAATATAGTATATAATTAAGAAATGCAGGTTAATAGTCATCTATCATAGTCAAATTTAAAACCATGTTAGGTAGGTTTTCATGATCACACACAAATATATTTAAATGGATGGGTAATCTTCAAACACTTCAAAGACCTACAGAACATGGCATTTTAAATGTTTTAATAGCTTAGATGTCTTATGACAGTGAGACACATCTACTGCTGACAACACCAATCTACTCCTGAGAGGATGATGGACACCAAAGACACTCCATATGGAGTTGGTTTTCATTTTGCCAAAACTGAGCAAGAAACTACCCTTGCTTTGACTGCTGGCAGTAAGTACACTGTCCACTCTTGACCAGCAGGATACATAGAAAAGAGGCTGCTAAACTTTGCCATGAAAGGGTAGAATAGTCTTTAAATTTTCCTGCTTCTGAAAATAGTCTGTCAGATATGCTAGGTCTGTGGGCCATGGATGGGTGTCCTAACATTACAGAGGAACCTTGGGTAGGTGTCTAGACCCAGCTGTTTCTACCATTTCTCACATGTATTGGAAGTTGCTTGCCTGCACTTTCTGCTTATTCAGGTAGTATTATTTCCTTCTCAGGTCTTTGAGTGAGTTTAAGACTAGATAGTTACAATTACAGTTTTTCTTATTTATGATAAAAAGGTAAATTAGATATAGAACTTTAGACTCATCAAGATGAGTCTCTAATTTTGACAAATACAAATAGACTAGATATTGTAATTGTAATTATTACTTGATAATTGTTTTGTTGTATGTAATTTTACTATGTTAAAATTAAATCTTTCCTTTTTGATTAGACAGAAAGAGAAAATGCTGTGGGATGCTCTTTCTGTATGCTATGAATATATATTTCCCTTATTGGTTAATAATAAAAGCTGTTTGACTAATATCCAGGCAGGATAAGGTTAGGTGGAACAATCAAACTGAGAACTCAGATGAGGAGGGATAGAGTCAGGAGAGATGCCAGCCAACCATTGGAACAATAAGAACATGTTGAAAATGAGGTTAAAAAGCCTTGAGCCATGTGGCAAAATATAAATAGAAATTTAGGTCAATTTAAATATAACAATTAGCTAGTAATAAGTCTGAACTATTGGTCGAGCACTTATAAGTTTAAAAAGGGCACCTCACAAGAAAAAGGGAAACAATGCATATGTTAACTAGCTTAAATGGTCAATTTGCAATTAGTCACTCATCCTGAAGTGTGTCACATATAATATATGCAAAATTTTTTGTTTTTCCATTTAAAACTTTATATATTTTTCTTGTTTGAGACAGCATTGTGCTATGTAGCTCTGGTAACTTTTTATTGGGGAAATTATTTAAAATAAATAAGTGAGTGCAAACTTTGCTTATGGATTTCTAAAAATTGAAGTAAGTATAGTATATAGTGCTGTGGAATATTATTTTAACTTGGCAAAGATGTGTTACATTGTTTATGCTGCAGAATATTACTGTAACTGTGTAAAGGCTGCTTAACGCTGTATTTGTGTGAGGATGTAAGAATTGTGTTTAATTATGTAAAGGTGTGTCGCATTTGCTTCACCTTGCTTGCCTAAGGCACCCGACTTGTCTAATAAAATAAAAAGCTGAATGGCCAATAGCTCGATGGTGGAGGTCTAAGCTGGGCTGGAGAGCAGAGAGAATAAATGGGAGGAGAAATGTAGGCTTGTGAGAGGAACAAGAGGAGAAGAGAAGAGAGAATGAGGGAGAAAGAGAGAGAGACTCCAGGTGCCAGGCAGGCAGCCACCAGCCAGTCAGATACCAGAAGCAGTAACAATAACATATACAGAAGGAAGAAAGGAAGAAGAGTTAAAAAAAAAAAAAAACAAGACAAAAGGTAGATAAAGAGAAACAGATTAATTTAAGTTAAAAGAACTAGCCAGAAGTGAGCCTAAGCCAGGCTGAAGATTCATAACTAATATTAAGCCTCCATGTTGTGATTTGGGAGTTGATTGGTGGCCCAAAAGATAAAGCCTAGTACAGAATAGTGCATATAAGGAGATGATCAAGAATGACTGCCATACGGGGAATGGTTTTTATGGTTCCAATACTTAAAGTTAGGAAGGAAAACGAAATAAGCCTCGCCAGAAACACACTCAACAGATGAAGCACACTAACCACATAATGAGGATTTTGTTACTTTTCCGGGGAGACACAAACAAATGTCTGTACACCCAAATAGAGAACAGGCAACCGACTAAAGAAATGGCTCAAGGGCTGGAGAGATGGCTCAGTGGTTAAGAGCACTGACTGCTCTTGCAGAGGACCCGGGTTCAATTCCCAGCACCCACATGGCAGCTCACAACTGTCTGAAGATCCAGTTTCAGGGGATCTGACACCTTCACACCAATGCACATAAAATAAAGTTAAATAAACCATAAAAAATATTAAAAAAAAAAAAGAAATGGCTCAAGTCTTATAGGAGTGTGGCTTGCTGAGTGTACCACGGTAGGCTATGCTCTCATGAAGGTCCCGCCCACTTTCAGGTGACCTTCCACCTCCTACATTCTTGTGCAGCTCCCAAAGAACACCCACAGCTGGATGGGAGAGGGAAGGCGTAATGGCTGGTGTTCCAGGCGAAACACCCGAAACCCTTCCTGAGTGATAACAGCCCCAAGACCACACAGCAGCTTCAACTGTCACTGCCGTATTCTTCTGCTTAATTAGTTACAATGACCAGCTGGCCAGGGTCATCTCTGTTTCATTAGGGTGATGGGATGTTCACATTATGCTCAGAGGAAAAAGTTATGCTACAGCCAGCGGTGAGGGAACTTCAAAATCATTAAAGTCTCACTACTCAGCCGGGATGGAAGCCGACATCTGCAGAAAGTCAAGTCTAAGTTTGAAGGCACCCATAGGTGCATTCCCTATGAAGACCCTAAATGGGATCAGAAAGATAGGGATGATCTTGCAGGGCAAGCCTGAATACCAGAGTTCAATGTCTGGAACCACACATAGGTAGCAGGAGCCACTCCACAAAGCTGTCCTCAGTCTTCCACATAACCTTGGCATACATGTGCTCTGCACCCTCACAATATGCACAAATGCATGTGTGTGCACACACCAGGGAACCTGGGAAAGGATAGGAGCTCTCCACTCCAGTGGGAATAGAAGTTTCCAGAAAGGTCAACGAAAGTGAGGAGGATTCTAAAAGGTTGATTGATCAGATGCCTGTGGAGAACTGGAATATTGAAGATCCACAACCCAAGGCATTGGGGGCTCTCTAGAGTCCCCCTCATAGCCATATGCTGCCCATATCTATGGTGAAACTAACATGCTTTTGACTCCCATAAAGCCTTTGGGGTGTATTGTTAGTAGACTGCTTCCAATAATGGGAAACTCAAATCATTAGACTGAATCTGTAATAACAGCCTTCTTCACTAAAGTGACTGTCCCTATGGCTGCCTCCACCACGTAGTTGGTAAATGCCTTGATTTACCTTTTTTCCTGAGACATTTCTCTGTATATCCCTGGCTGTCCTGGAACTTGTTCTGTGGACCAGACCGGCCTTGAACTTAGAGATCCCCCTGCCTCTGCCTCCTGAGTGCTGGGATTAAAGGTATGTGCCATCACCATCCACCCGACTGATTTACGAGTTTCTTTTGCTTTACTATAAAAAGTTCATGTTATTGACTACACTTTGAAACATGTCATTTGAGGTAACCCACGCTGTTTTTGTGAGACATGGTCATTCATATTTAGTTCAGAATAAAGTTTCTTTTACTCTCTTTGAGGTGAGAACCATTCTGTGTCAATACCAGAACCTGAATGAAGACTCTCAACTGGTGAGACAATATTCTTTTTTTGTTACATGTATTTATTTGTGGTGTGTGTGCATGTATGCACACGTGTGTAGGCATTCATGTGAAGGTCAGTGGACAAGCTGTGAAATCAGCTCTCTGCAATGTGAGTCCAGGGGACTAACCACAGGCCCTTAGGCTTGACACTGAAACACATCAGCCCCTGGGATGGCTATTCTTGGTTGTCAACTACACCTGGAATTAAGTAAAACCCCCCAAAAATGGAGGGCATGCCTGTGAGGGATTTCTGCTAAATTTGAAGTGGGAAGATACACTTCTAATCCCTGATCTTTTGAGGTGGGAAAATCCACCTGTAATCTGGGCCACATTCTCTGTCAGAGGCCTCTACAAGAACATGGAAGAAGGAAGCCTCTCTCCTTGCCTGTTTACTCTTGCCTCACTAGCGAGTCCATTCCTTCACTGGCATTTGAGTCTACTTCTCTAGGCAAAAGAGAGAGGGAGAAATTCATTCTATAAGTTCTGTTACTCTAGAGAATCCCAACTAAGACAACACCTATATTCTTTTTTTAATAAAATTTCCTTGTTCCGTGTGTCTTTCCCATCGTATATCTTGATCTCATTCATTCCCCATCCCTTCACATCTGCACTCTACTCCTGTACTCCCGCCCCAATAAAACAAAATTCAGGAGAAAGAAATGAAGAAAATAAAATGAGAAAAATAACAAAAAGGGAAGGAATTAAAAATCATATCATGGAAGCGGCAGTGTGACCCAACAAGTCATTGTACACCTCTTTGTCCATACATGTCTACTTGCAAGTGTTCATTGCAAAGAGTCATTGTTGGTTCAAGGTCCCTAGTTTCCACTACACATTGGATGCTGGATCCCCACTAGGACTCTTCCTGGACATTCCACTGGCACCCTATATTGTGGAGATCCTGCAGCTTTGGGTCTGTGTGTCAGGTTCCTTCATATGCTCTAGTAAACCAAATATGTGGTGGATGTTGGGGCAAATCAAGTCATAACCCTAGGTCTGGGCCTGAGCATCTGTAGGGTTGATCTGCCAAGTGGAAAGTGGGGACAGTGCTCCCATGGTCATGATTTCAGGGCTGGCTCACCTACCCTTGCACTAACCATGTTGAATCTATTGTGCTCTCCTGGCAAGGTCCAGGGCCTTCTCTTTGAGTGTTGCAGCTGGTGGGGATCGGAGACAGTCTCCCATTCTTGAGTCATCTCTCCCACCTGCGTCTGGTGCTGATGCGCAGAGGGAAAGGACATCATTCCTCTGCCCATGCCACCTCAAGACAGATGAGAAGTGGGGACATCTCTCCCATGCTCACAACGTTGGAGCTGGCTCATCCACACCTCTGCTAACAGGGTTGGTTCTATTGTGGTCCCCTGGTTAGGTACAGGACCTGATCTGCAGAGTGTTGCTTGCTTGCATCTCTTGGGGGCAGGGAAGGCCCTCCCGCTCTTTTGATCACAGGCCAGCTCTCCCACCTGCCCCAGGTGTTGTTCTGGTGGGGGCGGGCAACTCTCCCCTGCCCATGCCATCTCATAACAGACGAATAATGGGGACAGCTCTCTCTTGTTCACTACTTTGGGGCTCTCTCACCCACACCTCTGTTGGCAGGTGGTTTTTTTTCCACCCACCAGTGTGGTGATATTTTGTTTGTACTTTATCAAATAAAGCTTACCTGTAAATTATTGAACCTACTTTTTTTTATCCTATCTCTACATCATTTCCCAAATAACCTACATGGAGTCTTAATATCAGTTATAAAAGCTCATCTGATAGCTCAGACTTGTTACTAACTGGCTCTTACACTTTAAATTAGCCCATTTTTCTTATCTACCCTCTTCCACGTGGCTCATGACTTGTTACCTCAGTCCTTACACATCCTGTTTCCTCTTCTGCTGGTGGCTCCTCTGACTCCACCCTTCTCCTTCCCAACATCCTTAGTTTGGTTGTCCCACCTATACTTCCTCTCTGGCTACTGGCCTGTCAATCTTTTATTAAGCCAATTCAAGAGACAAATCTTTACAGTGTACAACATGATTATTATTGTTCCACAGCAACCTCTACCAACAGGGTTGGCTCTGTTGTGTTTCCCAGGGAAGGGGCAGGGCCTGCTCTCTCACTTGCCTCTGGAATTGATGGGCAGTGGGGGGGGGAGGAGCATCTTCCCCTTGCCTAGGCTGCCACAAAACAGATGAAAAATGAGGACAGCTCTCCCTTGGTCACATCTTCAGAGCTGGCTCACCCACACCTGCACTAACAGGGTAGGCCTCTACTGTGCTGTCCTAGTGAGGTCCAGGGCCTGCTCTCCTGAGTGCTGCAGCTGGTGGGGGTCAGGGACAGCTGTCTCACTCTTATGACCACAGGACCTGGTCTCCCACCTGCCCCCAGGCATTGATGGGTGGGTGGGGGCATCTCTTCTCAGTCCATGCTGTCATGCGGCAAATTAGGGATGGAGCTAGGTCTCCTACTCCCATCCTCAGGATTGGCTCACCTGTGCTCTCCTCATCAGGGCAATGTGCTGTGCTGCCCAAAGGGCAGGGCTTGCTCTCCCATGGTTGCCACTGATGAAGGTGTGAAGTGAACCCCCTCCCACCTCAGCCCAGAACTCCCTTCCTCTCTGGTCTCTTTAGATTTGCCCCTGTCCATAGGATCTGAGCCATTCTCTCTCTCTCTCTCTCTCTCTCTCTCTCTCTCTCTCTCTCTCTCTCTCTCTCTCTTTCATACCACACATCTGCTCACTCTAATAATGACCTCTGGCTGGTGTTGCAAGATACATAGCGGGCCCATGTTTTCTCTTCAGAGCCCAGGGTGGGCATCTTCAGGCCTGCGTGTGGGTCTCCCTGTCTCATGCCGTGTCATACAGAGCTGGGCCATGGGTCCTCATCACAAGGAGATCCTTACAGTACCCGACTGCCTGGTGCCTATGGTGGGCAGACTCCTGGTTGCTGCATCTGGCTGCTTTTGGTCAACCCCAGCTGCATAGTATGGGGTGGGGCTTAGTTGGAGTTCTACTGCTGACCAGGGTTAGACTCCCATGCCTGTTTGGCTGTGTTGCCACCCTCACTGATTCAGGCCTGGGTAGAGCTAGCAGCTCCCGCTTGAGTGTGCCCTCCCAGACCTGAGAGCCTGGGGAGAGCAGCCTCTGTGTTTGTCGCCAATTCAACCGCACCACCCATATTCCTTCTAATAGAAACATTTCAAATAAGCAAACCACAAGAGCAACAAAGCAAGCTTCAGACCCTAACTGTGAGCCCCTTTGAGCTTAGCCTTACTTCTTTCCCAGCTATAAATACAAACCTTTCTGAGAAACAAACAAGACTATGAACCTTGTTCACAGTCAAAACTATAGTCATAAAGAGGTCAAAAATAAACACAAAAAACATCCACCTACAACATTTGGACTCTGAAGCCTGAGGTGGTGTCCTGTGGTGCCTTTTGGTGCCACAAGCAGAGTCTAACCCTGGTAGGCCTCGTCCCGCTGGCCAGGCTCAAGCAGGACAGGAAGGGGAAATGTGTAACGTAGGAAGATAGAACATGTCCATTCATTTACACAGATGGTCCTACGCAAAGGCACGTGAGATCACACCAAGGACCTTACCTTGACTGTCATGAAAGTATTCCCATCCCCTTACAGGTGAGTGCCTTTCTCTCCGAGGACTCTCCTATGGCGTATGGCATGTTCTGAAGAGCAGCTGAGACATCGATAATAAAAAGAATCAAATAATCAAACATGCTTTATTGCTCTTTTCTACTCTTATTTGGAATGTCTCTGTTTAAAAGCACATGCGTCCTACAGTGTGCAGTCTTTTTACAATCCAGTTGTAATCACTGTTATTAGTGTGTGTGCACACGTGGAGGTCATTTGAACGGCAGTGTCTAGGATGAGTCTGCATGCACTAGAAGAATTCTTTCCTCTTCTGCTCACTCCTTTTCGTACCTCAGCCATTGCCACAGCTCTCCCGAGGAGGAGGAGGGAACAGAGCACGGGGAATCGACAGCTTTGTGGGGTCACCTTTCCACCTTTCCACCTTCATGGTGGTTCTGACATTAAACTCGGGTCACCAGGCTTTTGCAGGTTTTCCTGAGCCATCACATTGGCCCCTAGTGTATTCATGGTGGAAAGAAGTTTGTGTGTTTGTAAGTGTCTGCCAGCATGGAAGTATGTGTACCACGTGCCAACCTAGTGCCTATGGAGGCCAGAAGAGGTTGAGAGCCCCTGGATTATAGTTTCAAATGCTTTGAATCCCCACACGGGTGCCTAGAAACAAACCTGGCTCCTCTGAAAAGCAGCGAGTGCTCTTATCCACTGACCCTCTCCCAGTGTGTAGTCTTTATCACACTTTTTCCATCAGCCGATCTGGTAGAAAACTGTACTCCCCTGCCTGACCTGGGAGTTGGTGGTCTGGACAGGGACTCTGCCTTTGCTTTCCCTTCTCTCCTTTCTCTCTGCTGCTTATGGTAGGCTCAGAGGCTGGTGGGGGTTGCAGAGATGGCTCATTGGTTAGGAGCACCAGGAGCTCTTCAGAGGACCTGAGTTCAATTCCCGGCACCCATATGGTAGCTCACAGTTGTGTTTAACTCCAGTGCCGGGGGCCTGATATTTTCTCCTGAGGTCTCTGAGGACACCACACATGTGGCACACAGACATATATAAAGACAAAACATACATACTCATAAAATAAAATTCAAAGAGAGACTGGCAGGCAACTGAAGCCCTCGGCTATGGTGACTCTCCCCTGGTAACAGAGGCTGTGATGCTGGAACCCCGTCACCAGCTGAGCACACGCTAAGGAGCTCTTTTTCATCCCCTGCAGAAAGTATTCCGAGCCTTAGAAACGGACAGATTCTGCCCAAGGCGAAAGCAAGGTCAAGGGGAAGGTGGGCAGTTATGTGGTCTGCAAAGAAAAACGGCTACTTTCTTCCTTCTTGGAACTCTCTCCACACTCAGGGTAAGGCTGGCCGTGGCAGCATATCCGGGATGCGTCCGCACAGACGGGAAGACTCCTCTTTCCCCTCCTGCTCACTCTGTTTTCTATCCCGGCATTTCTGGGATTCTCCAAAGGAAGGGCAGGCAGAACAGTGAAATGATGTTTACACCTGCTGGTTCCCCTTCGAGCCCCACTTCCTGATCCTAGAGACCTCCACAGAGGTAGGTTTTGCTCTCCCCAGAACTATGAGGTCCCATTCTCCCTGCCTTACATCAGTTCTTACTTGAGAGGTTTCCTTGACCAATCAGCTATGTGGGCGTGGCTCTGAAATGAAGCCAGGTTTACCTCCACCAGCCGGGAGGCTCCCAGATGGGGGCACACCTAAGGCAGACAGACTACATTTCACCTCTGATAACAGAGGACGCCTTTGGGGGATACTGAACCTCAGGTAAGATCCACAGGATGGCTTCATGCTTTCTATGTCTTCTGACACCTGTGAGCCCAGGAGTCTATTCTCAGGACTGTTGGAATTTGACACTCAGAATCTCAAAAAGAAAAGGCTCATTTTTTGTTTGTAACAAGATTTGTCCTTAAACCCACTCCACACCGAGATCATTGTCTCATTCACAGCACATAAAGCTATAATTTTACCTTACAATTAGACTTCTTTATCATAATTTAGGCAGGGATTCAGGTTCCTTATATCTAGGCCTCCATGGCCTTAACACCCCGAGTTGTGAAAGGGATACTGTGGGTCCCAGTAGCATCTCCTCCCTGAACCTCAGCCTGAGAGCCATCTTGATTCCTTCCTTGGTGCACACGCATTCTGCTCAGCCTCTGGCCCCTCTGCTGGCATGTAACTCCTCTGCTCTCACCTCCCCATCCTTGGCTTTTTCTTCTCCTCTCTCCTGTGAACCTGGGGAGCTTTCTCCAGACACTCCCTCAGCACACGCGGAGAAGCATTGTCTGCACACACTCACTCATGAACTTTGTATAGGGAACAGTTACAGGCTGTTCCTTCTCCCTGGGAAGACATCCTTCCCCTTTGGAAGGTAGCGAATGAGAATAGTGACATCACCTGTACGAGCATCCCCTTCCCCATGTCTATCTTGTCCATACTATAATCCAAACTATGGTCACATAGCCAACACCCTCCCACCTTAATTAGAGAATCATTAGAGTTCCTTCTGGCATTTGACCTACCCTGACAAGACAGTGCCATCCTCACTGCCTGCTTCCTGTGTGGAGAACAGTTGTGGATCTGTCTTTAGCCTATGCCTGGGATGATAAGGTTCACACTTGGAACTCAGTGATGGCCTGGCCAAGCTCTGTGCCATGTCTGACTCAGACTCCTGGTCAGCCCACTGACAAAGGTAATGATGCTCTAGAGAAAGGCTCTCCAAGACTACTAGAGGGTATGAAAAGGGTTAGTGTCAAACCTCCAATACGTGATGGGGGAAACACGGGAGCTTCTGAAAACACTGTTCTCTCTCAGTCTGGATTGGCTGAAACCAAGGGCAAGTGTCTCCAACTGAGGGAGTTCGTGCGTCAAGCCATCCTAACCGTGCTGTATGTCTTTAAAGCTAAGCCTCTCTGCTGGTAAGCAAAAACGTCAAAGATGAAATGAAGTGCTCCCCTAACCCCAGTCCTTTCACTATTTTATTAGACACGGCCTTCAAGGCCCTTAAAAACTCGGAGGAAACCTCCAGAGCCAGCGTGGCTGAACACGCTGGCTGAACCTCTAGCAGGCAAGAGGAAAGAGCAGGCCAGTGCAGCCCGGACCCTACTAAGTTCCCGGCCACCTCAGGCAATCCCAGCACTCCACCTAGTGGAAGGCTGGTTCACTGCACCACAACCACGCCAGCCTTGAGTGATCAAGATAGTCCCAAATCCATTGGGTTATAAGCCCTATCCAGGACCCATATCCAGTCTTTCAAAGTGGGGACACTCTGGAAGAGAAGTCCTCTCTTTTGTGAGGGGTGTCAGTCTCCACCCAAGGACCTCACGCTCAGCTCAACCCTGAGAAAGAACAAATGTCCCTTTGTTCCTGGACTGTGAAAAGCACAGAAGGGAAAGCGGCCCCCCTCCCTTTGAGGACCAAGGGCTTCCTGAGGCTACACAGGGTCCTGTATTCTTTGTCTCTATGCATATGCCCCTGGGGACTCTAGATATGGCTGGAACCAAAATCATAGTCCTTAGCAACACTGGAGTGACTTTTTCTACCCTGACCACTTCTTGTTAGAACTTCTGGTCCCTGACCCTTCTCACTGATATTGATAGCAACCTAATCAGTTCAACTTTTACATCCTTATTTTTTATTTGCACACTTGTTTTTTGAATTTTTTTAAAAAAAATTTATGAGACTAGATGTGTATAAGTGCACTGTATGCATGCATGATGCCAGGAGAGGCTAGAAGAGGGCCGAGGATCCCCTAGAACTGGAGTTACAGGGTTGGGAGCCTCTGTGGGAGTGCTGAGAATTGAGCAATCACTCCACTTTATAGCCTTCTTCATATGTGCAACAGACAGACAATTTTTCACTTGTTCCTTTTCGATCCTATCTAAGTGTTGCATTCCCCCTCCTGGGTAGGGATATTACTTTTAAACTTTAAACCTGTTTGAGGCACTTTGAGACTCCAGAGGCATTTTGTTTGTTTGGTTTCCAAGATAGGGTTTCTCTACATAGCCCTGCCTGGCCTGAAACTTGCTCTGTAGGTCAGGCTGGTCTTGAACTCAGAGATCTGCCTGACTCTGCCTCACATGCCACCAGGTCCCATGCCACCAGGTCCTGCTGACTCCAGAGATTTTTTATGGCATTTCTGACATCAAGTGCTCTGACCAATGATGACTTGGCCTATCTCAGGCCTCCAATGCCCCCACTATCTCTCTACTATAGACCTTACATCACCTGACAAGCCTCCACCCTCTGCCAGAACCTGGAATACATCCAACACTAAGAATTCACTCATATTACAGCTGTCATTAAAGATCCCAAAGGTCTTGAAACACAAAATAAAAGCTTAAAGCCTATCAATGGAAAACTCATGGCTACTAACTCTCTATGCAACATCCCTATTTTGGCAGAAAAGGAATCAGACGACTCCTACTGAACCGTCTAGTGTCTGAAGGTCATGAATGAGGCCATGGTCTCAACTCACCCTGTGACTTGTACGGTCACGTTGAGTGGATGTGGGATGACCGAGGAGATAGAGCCCTGTGCATGCTTGTGGGGGAATTTGTAGGGAAGGTTAGCTGAGGTGGGAAGCCCCACCCTAAGTGTGGGTGACACTGTTCCGTGGGTTGGACAGAAAGAAGAATGCTAGCTAGGTACTGTCACTTATCTCTTTATCGACTGACTTCTGAGACAGCGTGACTGTCTCTGGTGCCCTTCTGCAGTCAGGGTGGGCAACAGAGACCATCTCTATCTCAGGTTTTTCTTATCAGACATTTAGTCACAACAATGAGAATTAGAAATATAACCACTATTGATGGAGTTGAAGGCTAGATAGTTATAATTATAATTTTTCTTAGTCATGATAAAAATGTAAATTGGATGTAAAACTTTAGATTCACTAAGATAAGACTGATAGCTGAATATTTTCTCTAATTTTGCCAAGTACAAATGGACCAGAAATTGTAATTATAATTTTTACTTGATAACTGCTTTTGTTGTATGTAACTTTACTATGTTAAATGTAGGGTAAAAATGGCAGCCAAAGAAACCCACTCTGGCTCTGAACTCAGAACCAGTGAAAGAAACACACACAGGATCTGAAACCAGAGTCTGCCCCTGACCGACTGAAACATAAAACCAACCAACCCCTGAACAGGAAACCAACCAATCCCTGAGCACCCTGACTCTGAACCCAGAGCCAGTAAAAGAAAAACACTCTGGATCTGAGACCTCACCCAGTGAAAGAAATATGTTATCCCTGAACCCAGAACCAAGGAAATATGCTCTGACCCCAAAACCAGTGCCACACTTTGTCCCTAGCATCAGAGTCAGTGAAAGAAATTTGCCCTAGCCCTGGAATTAGAGCCCAAAGACTAAAAAGTACCAGTGTGTGTGTGTGTGTGTGTGTGTGTGTGTGTGTATGTGTGTGTGTGTGTGTGTGTGGTGGGGAGAAACACAGTTTGTCTCTGAAATCAGAGTCTCTGCTCCTGACCAACTGACCAACAAAACCAACCAATTCCTGAGCAGGAAACCAACCAATCCCTGAACACCTTGACCCTGAGCCCAGAGTCAGTCAAAGAAACACACCCTGGATCAGAGACCGGAGCTAGTGAAAGAAACACTTTAGCCCTGAACCCAGAACCAAAAAAATATGCACTGAATCTGAAACCAGTGCCAAAGAAACACACTTTGTCCCTAGAATCAGAGCCAGTGAAAGAAACATTCCCTGGCTCCAAGTTTAGAGATAAAAGACTAAAAAGGACCACTGAAAGAAAAAGTTTGGCCCTGAAATTATAACCATCTTCCCCTGACCATCTAAACTAACCAATCCATGAGCAGGGAAAACTAACTAGTCCCTGTGCAAATAAAAAAAAATCCAAAAACAAAACAAACAAACAAAACAAAACAAAACAAACCCTTCTCTCTGGGAAAACTCAACCCCTAAGAAGCTCTATATAAGCCCCTCTGCTGGTCAGTTGTTAGCTATCTTTCAGCACCCTGGCAGAGGCAGCCACTCTCCAGGACTCCTCCTTCCCAAATAAATCTCTTTTGCAGAGGAGTCTTGAGTCAATATCTTCATTTACTGGCATAGAATAGAACCTTGCTGAGACATCCTTAGGGGGCCTGAGCGAGGTTGAGCAAAACAGTAGGACAGAAAAATCTTGCTGGGACGTTCCCTTAGGGGAACTGAGCAAGGCTCCCTTAGGCGGACTGAGCAAGGCTCCCTATCAAAAGAGTCTTTCTGGGATGCTCCCTTAGGGAAGCAGAAAAAGTAACTTTGCACCTGAGCAGTAAGAGACTGCTACATTTCTGCAGGGGCTCCCCGTTTAGTAGAGTGTGGCAGAAGTAACATCTTGGACACAAGAAGCTGATAGCTCTACTAGGACATTCCCTTAAGTGAACAGATCAGAGGTCAGCTGTAGCAGCTCTCTAGGAGAAGAGTGGGACTGCTATATCCTACAGGGAGTCCATCCCCCACTGCACCCCAACTTCAGGTAGCCTGGCTTCCTCACAAGTCAGGACACCTTTCCCTCCAGGTGGCTATTGTGGCTCCAGCCTTCAGAGCTGTCCTATTTTGGCTTTACCCCCTCCAGAACTATCCTGTTGCTACTCCAGCTTCTAGAGCTGTTATATTGCAGTTCTAAGTAGCTGACTTCCTGACAAGTCGGCACCTTTCCTACCAGGGCTGAGCTGTCCTATTCTGGCTCTAGCCTCCAGAGCTGCCCTATTGTGGCTCTAGATAACCTGGCTTCCCAAAAAGCCAGGATACCTTTTCCTCCAGGAATGAGCTGTCCTATTGTGGCTCCAGCCTCCAGAGCTGCCCTATTGTGACTCTACCCTTCCAGAACTGTCCTATTGCAATTACACCCCACCCCCAGAGCTGCCCTATTGTGACTCTAGATAACCTGGCTTCCCAAAAAGCCAGGGTACTTTTCCCTCCAGGGATGAGCTGTCCTACTGTGACTCCAGCCTCCAGAGCTATCCTTCTGCATTTCTACTCCTACTGAGCTGCCCTATTGCAGCTCTAAATATAGTCCGGCTTCCTGATAAGTCAGGATATCCTCGCAGCTCCAGAGTGATAACATAAATACTTGCTTACATTAAAGTTAAAACTTTCCTTTTTAATTAGACAAAAAAGGGGAAATGCTGTGGAATATTCTTTTACACTGGTTGAATATATGTCATTGTGATTGACTTAATAAACAAGATGACTGACTTATAACTGAACAGGATAAAGTTAGGTGGGAAAGCCAAACTGAGAATGAAATGATGGGAAAGAGAAGGGTAGAGTCAGGAGTTGTCAGCAGACACAGAAAGAGCAAGAGATGAATGTGTCACACTAATAAAGGTACTGCCACATAGCAGAGTGTAAATAAGGAATATGGGTTGACTTAAAACATCAGAGCTAGTTAGTAATAAGCCTGAGCTATTGGCTGAGCATTTATAAGTAACATTAAGCCTCCAAGTCAAGTATTTGGGAAGCTGCTATCGGGCATTTAGGAGCAAGTGGGTAGGAGTCCATTTACACTTCCCAAGAGAAAAAATTCTTAGAGATCCTTTGAACAGGATCCCTGAGGCAGGAGAACCACAAAAATTCAAGTCTGGCTTGATAGAGCTAGTTCAAAGCCAGCCTGAGTAAGCTATTGAGCTCCTATCTCAAACAAAATTGAGAAAAGGATTGGGGATATAACTTAGTGGTAGAGTGCTTGCCTACTGATATGAAACCTACACTTAGTGACTATATTGAAAGCATCTTTTTTTTAAAAAAATATTTATTTATTTATTATGTATACAATATTCTTTCTGTGTGTATGCCTGCAGGCCAGAAGAGGGCACCAGACCTCATTACAGATGGTTGTGAGCCACCATGTGGTTGCCGGGAATTGAACTCAGGACCTTTGGAAGAGCAGGCAATGCTCTTAACCACTGAGCCATCTCTCCAGCCCTATTGAAAGCATCTTTAATAAACTAATTTTACTTCACACTGACATGTCCTGCTGGAGGCCACGGGAGTATACAGCAGATGACAACTAGTGTTCAATGGGCCAACCTACCAGGTGGATAAATCTCTAATGGGGAGCCCCACTTGGAAAAGACTGTGGGGTCACTGACTGTAAATGACTGTTTCTCTCTGTAGCTTTTCTCATGTGCCACTATGGGTATTTTCCCCACTGCTTGTGTGTTTACCTCTGCTCTCTGAAAATCCCTAAACACATCCTTGATCTGGAAAGGAGGATAGCTTAAACTCAGAACTTCCTCTCTCCAGCCTTCGACTTTAACTTAGGATGTTTGTGGAGCCTGTTGCAAAGTCATGGCATATTAACCCTTCTTGTGAGTATACAGCTGGCCATCATGATGCATCTGTCACTGAGGGACTTCCAAAGGGTCAACAAACTACTTGTTTGAGATAAGGGGCTAACATTATTATCACCCTTTTGACATCTGTACCCCAGCTCAGTCACTGCCTGGTGACTACAGATGCAGAGGGTCTCTCGCACCACAAGCCCTGCTCCACTGCCAGTAGCCACCCTGAGCATCGTGGTGGCATCCACCTTGCTGGAAACAGAACATTTAACCGGGCAAAGCTACAAAATATTGAGGTGCTTTGTGACGCAGAGTGGGGCTGCTAGTTCTTACACGACATGGTCCTCCTGCCAGAAACCGACCACAATCTGTATGTAGGCATACCAGCTATTTT
Organism: Myodes glareolus; assembly: GCF_982192425.1. Taxonomy (NCBI): domain Eukaryota; kingdom Metazoa; phylum Chordata; class Mammalia; order Rodentia; family Cricetidae; genus Myodes; species Myodes glareolus. The sequence goes on along the minus strand of NC_142033.1, from coordinate 98,186,140 downwards.
TCTATTGCTGTGACAAAACACTAAGATCAACGCCACGTATAAAAGGGTTTGTCTTACAGCTAGTTTGGGGAGGGTAAGAATTTGCCATGCCAGGGAAGCATGACAGCAAGCAACAGATGTGACACCTGAAGCAGAAACTGAGTGCTTACATCTTGAACTGCAAGCAGAAAACAGAGAGAGCCGACTTGAAATGGCCCTTCAAACTCTCAAAGCCCACCTCTGGTGACATTCTTCCTCCAACAAAAGCCACACTTCCCAACCCTCCTAAACTGTGCCATGAATTGAGGACCAAATATTCAAACATTTGAAATTATGGAGGGCATTCTCATTCATAACACCAGAGTAGGTGGCTCCCAGGAACCCTGGCCATGCTGCTGTTGCCATGAACAAGTTAGGGTATAACCTTCATTACCTGCAGTACTGGGGTCTCAGTGCTTGCTTGAGCAGTATCTGAAGACGAATGGCTTCTCAGTGAATACTGGAACTAGAGTGGCAACCTTATTACCAACTTAGAGCCAGTTGGAATAAAGACCTCTCTCTAACCTCCACAGCTACATGAACAGAGACAGAGCAACAAGAAAAATCCCCACAGATAGGACCTCCTGGTCTACAACTGAATTCTCAGACAGAAGAAAGGGTGAACTGATTAACATACCAATTGTTAACTTGACAGCTGGGTCCTTTCTCCATCAACATCTTTGTGGTTTTTTGGGACTGATCCTCAGTGTCCTCTGGCTGTCTCTAATACCCACGTGGTTCCTCCTGGGTCTTCCTCAAGGAGCTCCTGCCCCCAGCTTGACCTGGTCCTCTGCTGCTGGTGGCCAACCGCACTCAGCTCTGGTTCCCCCACTCTCCCTCTCATGAAGCTGCAGGTTGAATTCTCTGCTCCCTCTTCTCTTCACCACTCTCCGAGGGCTGTGGGGGAACTGAACTAGTCTCACGCTATGTCGAGGGCAGAAATTTCTCATTAGTAGTCCGGAACTGGGCCTATGACCTCAAAGGGGAGAAGGATCTTTCTAAGTTTCAGTAGTCAGGACTTTTGACTGAATTTGATGTCAAGATTTATTATTTGAGACAGGTTAGTTTTAGGTGTCCTGGAACTCACAGAGATCCGCCTGCTTTCGCCTATTAAGAGTATTAAAGGTGTTGGCCGTTATAAGATTTTTTTGTGTGTGATTGGGAGTCCTCTGGCCCTTAAGTAGGAACAGAGTGGGACCTCACCGCTCTTTTTAAAAACTGGTTAAGGCGGCCTATTTAAATGAAGATTAACTTTGACTTTGTCCTTGTCATAAATTTAGCAACTGTTAACTAAGATTAAGGGTTAAAGATCCATTTTTAGAAATACACTAAGCTAGCGGACTGCAGAACCAATCAGTAAACCTCATGGAGCTTGGCTCAGCTTTTTATTTCCAAAACGTCCTCGAGACACTGGCCCATCTGAAAACTCTTAGGGATGGGAGGGAGGAGGTCGTCTGAGGGAGTCACGCCCACCGCGCCACTGGGCGGGGCCACCGTGCCGATTCCAGGCTCTGTAGCCAATGCCTTCCCTTCTGCGCTCAGCCTAGCAACTGCGGGCCAATGAGCGGAGGGCTATCGTTTGCGCCGCACCGATCGCTTCCATCCAATAGGAAACGACCCTGGACCCGCCCCCTCCAGGTTCGGAGGCGGGAACTCAGGCTTCACTTCCGGGCCGCTGCGTGTGTTGTCATAGCGACCATTTTACGTTAACTGGCTTGAGTGTCTAAGCAGGGGGCCTGGCGACTGCGGGCCGCTTCCTGCGGCCGAAAGGCTCGAGCGGGCCGGGGGAGTCTGGCCTAGGCATCCGCGTCGCCCGGTGTGGGCGGGATGGCTGCGGAAGAAGAGGACGAGGTGGAATGGGTGGTGGAGAGCATCGCGGGGTTCCTGCGGGGTCCGGATTGGTCCATCCCCATCTTGGACTTTGTGGAGCAGAAGTGCGAAGGTAAAAACCAGACCCTGAACAAGTCGAATATCACTCGCTGTCACTGCCCGCCGGAGCCTAGGGTTAGTTTTGTTGAAGGACTTGCTTTCGCCTCTTCCCGGGGTGGGATGGGGGTTCCTTTACAGACCTGAAAGAGGGCACCAAGACCTGCCACCCATTCCGGCCTGAGCGCATATCCTGAACACGTTAGACTTTAATACCATGTTCGGCCTGCCTCTTCATCCCGCACGTTCCTAAGTAGACTGTTTGGGTAACCAGCATCTTCCCCAGTTGCTTGGGAGAAGCGTCGTTTTCCCTCGAGTTCCTTTGGACTCTTGGATGTCACAGGGGCTCAGTCTACGAAATGAAAACTATTCACTCTGGCCATTTCATCTGCAAAGAAGGTCATGCGATTCCCCCAGCAGGACCAAAGCAGGTGATGGGGAGAAGACCTTTCTAACAATTGAGGCTTGCAGATGTACAATACATTCAGAGGGATCAGCATCCCCGCATTCTGGTCGCTTCATACCCGAATTCATGTCGTAAAGACAAAGTGAAGTCTGTTCATAGAGAAGGACAGCAAACGACGTGCCACCCAGCCTTTATCGTGGTTATTTACCTTGGCAGTACGCTATTAATCAGTCCGCTGAACTTGTGTGGTAGGTTAGAGGGATTAGACTTGTTTGTAAGGCTCAGTGCGGTAGAGCTGGGGTGAGTACAAGCTGCAGGGAAACGCTGTCAAGGCGATGTTTTTATGCTTTTCCAGGATGAGTTGGCCAGTCGCAATGGGTTCCCAGGCATTCGCAGTATCTGAGTACATCTGGATTCAGCTAACAGAGGGTTCTTAGCCTGAATTGTCTTGCAGGGCTTCTTTTGACCCCGAGATTCCATGGATCTAGTCAAGAAAGATTGCTGTTTGACCACTGAACCTCTTATTTTATTCTGTTAAAATTCAAGCACCAGTTAAGTGTGTTTGCAGCTAACTTTTAAGGAGGTTCAAATAGCAAAGTAATTTACCTGTATCCCTCTGAAGAATTTAAAATACTGTTAGAAGATTGATGAAGCCTGGGAGAAGCCTGACCTCCTTGAGAAGAGACTATTTCATCCATTGATTTCATTTAGCCACTGAGACTAAATGCTGACTGGAAAGAGGGCGGGGCATGACCTCTCTCCACATGTGTCAAGAGCCTGGGCATCTCTCTAGTACCAGATCATGGCACATTTTTACAGAGAAGCTTCCAACCATGCCACAGTGATGTGGTTTCAGAACTGTCTGACTGAAAGAGTTTAAATAGCATTTGTATTGAATGTACGTACAGTGACTCCCAGAACGTGTGCAGAGTGGAGAGAAGTAAGGTCAGGAACGCTAGGGAAAACTGTCAATGTGCTGTTTCCTACTTCAGATTATTTAAATATTAATTTAGATGGCTTTGTGGTATCAACATTTCAATATATATTGAGTTACCTTGGAACAGAAACTGGGGATAGAAACCCTCTATTTGAGACGTTTATAGTCCACCAAGAGAAGACACACCTGTAAGCAGTGCGGCGTAAAGTGACAAGTGCAGGCACATACATGTTAGAGGTGAAGGAGCTGGGGAGGTGGCCTGTGAGCCTGACCCCACAGCCCATGTGGTGGAAAGGAAGAACAGACTCTTGCAAGTCCATTTGTAAGGTTTTTATATTTGTACTTAATTAAATAACTTGGTTTTTTTTACACTGTTCTATTCTCTTATAAATTTAGTTTTTGATGATGAAGAAGAAAGCAAATTGACCTATACAGAAATTCATCAAGAGTACAAAGAGCTAGTGAGTATTTTTCCCACTGATTTTGTTCTGTTTTGTTTGAGACGGGGGTGGGGGGGTTTCACTATGCAGCCTTGGGTGGCCTGGAACTCACTATGTAAACCCTTCTGGCCTTGATCTCGCAGAGATTTATGTGTCTCTGCCTCCTTAGCGCTGGGACTAAGGTGTGAGCCCCAATGGCTGGCTTTTTTCGCTGATTTTTAAGAGGCATTTTATAACTCTTAATCTTTTTAAATTAAAAAAGTGCTTTTAAAATTAAAGTTAAAATTGTTTCTAAAAAGATTTATTTAGTTTATATGTATGGGTGTTTCGCCTGCATGCATGTACATCATATATGTGTCTGTACCCACAGAGGTCAAGGGGGGGCACTGGGTTCCTTGTAACTGGAGTTATGGATGACTGTGAACCCCCATGCGGGTGCTGGGAATGGAAACTGGTCTGGACAGCAGCAGCTGCTCCTAGCTGCCAACCCCCCTGCAGCCTCCCTGCAGCTCTTCAGTCTCACAGTTCTTCCTGCTCCGGCCGCGTTATCAGTGTTCTCGGGGCTCATAATTTCCAGTGATTTTGCATTTTCCTGTCTTAGACTCTAAGTGATGATTTATTGTAGCGATGGGATCTTTCATTTGTAAACTGATTCCTATTTAGTCGATGCCTCTAGGCAAGGTTTGTGCTTCCCTTAAAGTTGTCGTAGGAATTTTTTTTTTACATTTTATTTTTTTATTGTTTTTATTGAGCTATACTTTTTTTTTTTTTTTTTTTTTTTTTACTTTTCTCTCCTTTCCCCTTTCACGCTTCCCCTTACTCCGCATGCTCCAAGTATTTTAAAGAAGGCAGTGGGTAGAGGAGTTGCACTATCTTCACTGTCAGAAGCTCAGCCTACCTCCAGTAGAGGAGGTTAAACTCCATGTGATTCCTGACAAGAAAACCCCACTTTTGCTGTTAGTTTACTGATGAAAGACATTGTTACTTCCATGTCTTATATAATAGTGTTTATGTTAATTACAAAGAGCATTCTAGACAGACAGAATGCCATTTAGACTTTTCTTATGTAAATGATAAGAGTTAAACCTTTCCCTTTTAGGTTGAAAAGCTGTTAGAAAGTTACCTGAAAGAAATTGGAATCAATGAAGATCAGTTTCAAGAAGCATGCACCTCCCCTCTGGCAAAGACACGCACATCACAGGTATTAACTTTTGTCTTACCCTGGTCTTGTTTTTCCAGGGCTTTTGTAAGTTTAGTGTGTTTGATTGTGGGGTGTAAGAGTTGTGATATTAGGGCCTGGAGAGATGACTCAGGTTAAGAGCACTGGCTGCTCTTCCAGAGGTCCTGAGTTCAACTCCCAGCAACCACATGGTGGCTCACAACCACCCGTAATGAGATCTGGTGCCCTCTTCTGGCCTGCAGGCAGAACACTGTATATATAATAAATAAATCTTTTTTTAAAAAAGAGTTGTGATATTAGACACTGTGTGTGGTGAAAACATTCACCGGATGTGTTCTTTTTAAATCACCTTAAGTAATGTGCACTGATGGAACTAGAAATAAACATCCTGTTCTCAGAGTTGTTAAGATGGCAGAATTTATCTGGTTTTGGTTTCATTTCTATAGGATGCTGATAATTTTGTAGTTGCCTTTTCTTTTTTTTTTCTATTTGTAGCAAATGCAGTTTCTAGTTTTTGGGACTTCTTATGAAACTATTTTTGTTTCTGTGTTTGAGTGTTTTACCTACATGTATGTATGTATGTATACTGTGTACATGCCTGGTACCCATGAAGGTCAGAAGAGGGCTTGGATCCCCCTGGAAGTGGAGTTAGGACTAGCTGTGAGCTGCCATGTGGATGCTGAGAATGAACCTGGGTCCTCTGCAGGAGCTGCTGAACCATCTCTGTAACCTTCATGGAACTGGTTTTATTGTCTTAGTTCTGCAGCACTGGGCTGAGTGGCTAATAGGTATATATAGTAATGCTTACTGAGAGTTCTTGTGAATTAATATGCTTTTAAAAGATGTTTTTATTTTATTTATTTTGAGACAGGGACTTGCTGTGTAACCTGGCCAGCCTCAAACTCATTATGTAGCTTGGGTTGGTCTTGAACTTACAAGCTTCCTGTTTTGCCCTACCAGGCTCTGAGATTACAAGGGTGAACCACCTTGCTCAATTCCGTAATTGATGTTTTAGACATATTCTTGGTGTTACTCACTTTACCTTCTTGGCACCATTTAGCCTCCACCTATAGATGAGGAGACGAAAGCAGAGAAAGAGCACACAGCTGCTCCCAAGTCTGCAGCTCCGTCAGTAGGAGAGCAAGCTTTCCAGCGCAGGCAGTCTCCCTGGAAGCCCTTGCTCGAGGCTCAGGACGGGGCTATCCCTCTTCCTCAGATGGTGATCTTAAGAGCTCACTTTGGCCTCTTGTAAATACTCATATTTGGTTACAAACTGGCCATGAGGATGGCCTGTTATGCTGCTGTTGGTTCTGGTTTTGTGTCCTGCCACAGTTCTTCAGTACGTTGTCATACGTACTGGTCATCTGCCCAGGCCCCTCACAAGCTCGTGTGCCCCTGGCTTTCTTCCTACCATTCCTAACTCTAGAGTGTAACAGTCCTCTCATCGCCACTCCACTGCCCCTCTCTGAGCCCAAAGGAATCATCCTTCAGCCAGGATTGAAGGATTTCAGGACCCAAAATTTGCACATCTGTATAAAAGCAGTAGTATTTCCTTTGCAGGATTTTAGTGAAGTGTGTGATAATGTATAGCAAACATTTAGTATGTTGCCTGTTGTGTGTTAAGTGGTCTCGGAGTAAATTGAAGCAGTTCCTAATTAGTTGAAGCTGTTTTGGTGTTCAGACTGCAGTGTGTTGACTGGCCAGTGTCCTGGGTTTCTCAGTCACCAGCTGCTGAATGGCGCAGTGACCCGGCGCTGGGCTGTCAGTGTTCCTGGAAGCCATTATTGACTGCTTTGCTGCGATCCCATCTTCACATGTGAAAATCTGCACCCAGTAAGAAGCTTAGTGGTAGTTTTTGTTTCCACTGGTTTGGTATTGATTTTCTAGAGTAGCTGCTGCTTTCGTTGAATTGCACTGCTAAGGGAGGCTTGCAGAAGGCCTTTGCCTTGTTTTGTCGTCATTAGGCCTGGCATGCTGATGTATTAAAGAGTGGCAACAGTACATCAGGTGAGATGTGATAATAGTAAACACACGCACACGGAACAGAAAAACAGCTCCCCTATAAAAAGAGCATCTGGGTGCTAAGTGTGGTTTTTATGTATCTTTTTCCCTTGAGGTAAGGGGTCTTGAGTAACCTAGGTTGGTTTCAAACCCACCGTGTAGCCCAGGCTGGCCTTGAACTCCTTTTTGTCCTGACTGCACTTCCCAGGAGTTGAGATACAGGCATTTACCAACATTCCTCGTTTAGCTGTTCTGGGTCCTGTGGAGGTCCAGAAGAGGGCTCATATTCCCTGGAGCTGGAGTTACAGACAGCTGGGAGCCACTCACTTCATGTGAGCGATGGGAAGCAGGCCTAGTTCCTCTGTGAGAGGAACTGTTCTTAACTGCTGAGCTATCTCTCCAGGACCCAGAGATCCCTGGTCACCCAGACAGAATTAAGGGAGTACTGTACCTTTTTCTTTATAGCACACTCTTTGTAGATGTCACCCAGAACTGCTCTTGCCTTTCCTTTTAATGCTGCACCTCTAAAAGGTGAGCTAGTTGGTGGGGGAAGGGCTCATTTCTTCCTAGTGGAATTCTTGGGTGAAGGCTCTGGCCATGGTGTTCTGTGTGAGGAGATTGTCTTTGCCTTCTAGTAAACAGCACCCTCTGTGTTGTCTCTGCATGGCTTTGTGTGGCCAGCCTTTACACTGCTCTCAGGTAGAGTTGAAAAGTAAATTTTGGTAAAAATAAGACCTGAGTGTTTCCTTTGGGTTTCCATGCATTTCAAATCTTATTCTGCTTATTAATTAGAGACTGGTTTTTTTCTTGGCTAAATGTAACATTACTAGTAGTTAAGGAAATAGTTATGTGTGTGCTCTTAATGGTAGATAACTTTGTTATTATTAAAGATTTATTTTTATTTTATGCATAAGGATGTTTTGCCTGTATTTATGTCTGTGTACCACGTGTGTGCCTGGTGCCCTCAGAGGCCAGAAGAGGGTGTCAGATCCCCTAAGGCTGGAGTTTGATGGTTGTGAGCCACCTTGTGGGTGCTGGGAATTGAGCGTGGATCCTCTGCAAGGACTGCCCTTGAGCCGCTGCTCCAGCCCCACTGTAGTCTTCCTTCATTACCTGTAATACTCCATTTTCTTGTCATTTAGTTTAGCTTGGTACAATTTTTTTCTTCTAAGACAGGATTTTTCTGTGTCAGCCTGACTGTCTTAGAACTCACTCTCTGGACGTGACTGGCCTTGAACTCGGAGATCCTCCTGCCTCTGCCTCCTGAGGTGTGCGCCACTTCCGCCTGGTGTAACTTGATAGTTTCTTTAAGGGATAATTTTACAGTTCTGGAATAGCTATTAAACCCCAAATAAATTTCAGGAGATAGGATGTAAACCAAATAGATATTATGTGGGTTGAAAAACAAACCTAGATATCTAAGTGATAACTTAGAAAAATAAACCAGACTACTGTGTTGTTTCCCATTTTGATTTGGGAAAGGAGGCAGCCCGGCTGACCCCTGGAGGCCTGGGGGTTGAGTGAGTGAGTCTGAGAACCCTATTTTAAAATCTTGGCAGGTTTCCAACACCTGGGAGGCCAAGGCAGGAGAGTTAGGAGTTGGAGGCCAACTGGGGCTAAGTCATGAGAGTTCACTTGAGTCACCTAGCCATGATACTGATGCAGCGTCCCTGAATTAATGTGCTGCTTTTCAGTGCAAATGATGATAGGAGTGTGGGGCAAATAGTTTCAAACCTGAGCCTTCGTTTAACCTGCAGACTTCCTCCCACAGGCCATTTTGCAGCCCGTGTTGGCAGCAGAGGACTTCACTATCTTTAAAGCAATGATGGTCCAGAAGAACATTGAGATGCAGCTTCAAGCCATCCGGATAATCCAGGAGAGGAATGGTAAAGTGTTGAAGTTAGAATTTGAGTACTAACTGGAGGACTGGAGGCTTTTGGGGGCTTGATTGTTTTTTTTTTTTAAGTCGTCTTAAACATTATTTCCTTGTGTGCATTTATTTCACATTTGTAAGTCTTTGGCTAATGTAAAAGATTTAAGGATGTACATTTCCTAATTTGGCATGTGACATTTCAATGAAAGAAGATAGGAATTTAATGATGCTTTAGTTTTTTTGAGGCTTGCCTTTCTGTCAGGCCATTGTGTTAATTAAGTTTAGTGTTTTGAGTGACTGTGGTTGAGAACAGGGGACTCCTTTGTCCTCTGACTTTTTTTTTTTTTTCCGAGACAGGGTTTCTCTATGTAACAGTTCTGACTGTCCTGGAACTAGCTCTGTAGACCAGGCTGGCCTCAAACTCACAGAGATCTGCCTGCCTCTGTCTCCTGATTACTGGGATTAAAGGTGTTCATCACCTCTGTCTGGCCCTGCTTGTTACTCTTGCCTGGCTTGTCGCTCTTAAGACCTTAGTCGGAAATGGTTCTCAGGCTCCAGGACGCACTGGAGTCAACTGGCAGGCTCCAGTTTGTGCCCCAGTGGTTCTGGGATGGGACCTGATCCTCTCTGTTTTCAATAGGTTCCCAGCTGTTGCTGGGGCTGCTGGTCCTGGGCCACAGGGTCCGGCACTTGACTAGTTTGGTAGCAGACTTACCCTTTGGTTGTTTTGTGACTGATGGGAGCTGTTTGCCCTCAAGGGTGTAGAATGTGCAATAAATCGGGCTTGTTTTTATTTTGAGAGGAGGAGCATATATGCCAGGGTACACATTTGGTGATCAGAGGACAGCTTTCAGGAGTGGATCCTAGGAACCAAACATGGGCCATCAGAATGGGCAGCAAGCAACTTTACTAACTGAGCCCTCGCACCAGCCCAACAAGTAGCACTTCTTTTATGAGACAAATATCAGAATGTTGTAGATCTTGTACTGACTGTGAGTTGAGCCTTCCTCTTCAGACAGCCACTAGCGTAACTGTGCTCTGAAGTTAGGCTGCTTTTCCCAGTGGGTCACAGCGTTGTCGTCTGTGGGTAAGACAGAACAGCACCTCGAGCCTGAAGTGGGAGGTACAGCTGAGTTCCTGTGAAGTAGATAAAATTGAAAGAGTCTCTTTTTTGCTGTTCTGCTGTGCTTTGTTCTGGAAAGTCTTCTCCTTGATATTCCTGAAGCTAGCTTTAATGTGGCCTGGGGATAATTGCTTTATATTTGTAAAACTTGTTTTGAGAGGACAAGATTTGTTAAAATAGTGAATTTGACCAGTGGACTCTAGTTTTTCACATTGGCATTTAAGGAAACTCGATGTTTATAAAAAGGGAACAATTATTTCTGCTGCTATACATAAGCTGTCTGCTCCAGATTGCCAGTAATAGAGCCCAGTGAAAATGGCATGTACCGTTAGATGTCATAGTCTCTCTTGTCAGTCAGGGCTGCTGCTGCTGAGATGAAACACGGGAGGAGAGGGCTTCCACTTCTGTGTCATACTCCATCACTGAAGAAGTCAGGATGGGAACTCAAGCAGGCCAGAAACCTGGAGGCAGGAGCTGATGCAGAGGCCATGGAGAGTGCTGCTTACTGACTTGTTCATCATGACTTGTTCAGCCTGCTTTCTAGAACCCAGGACCACCAGCCCAGGGGTGGCACCAGCCACAATGGGCTGGGCTCTCCCCCATCAATCACTAATTAAGAAAATGTCCTACAGCCAAACCTTATGGAAGCATTGTCTCAACCAAGATTCCTTTCTTTCAGAGAATTCTAGCTTGTGTCAAGTTGATCTAAAACTATCTAGCACAATATCCCTGATCAAGATGTCCAGAGGGAGCCGGGCGGTAGTGGCGCACGCTTTAATCCCAGTACTTGGGATGCAGAGGTAGGCAGATCTCTGTGAGTTTGAGGCCAACCTGGTCTATAAAGTGAGTTCCAGGACAGGCTCCAAAGCTACACAGAGAAATCCTGCCTCAAAAAAACAAAAACAAAACAAGATAAATTTGGGGCTGGAGAGATGGCTCAGAGATTAAGAGCACTGGGTGCTCTTGCAGAGGTCCCGCGTTCAATTCCCAGCAACTACAAGGTGGCTCACGAGCCATCTATAATGAGATCTGGTGCCCTGTTCTGACCCGCAGGCATATATGCAGGCAGAACACTGTATATATAACAAATAAATCTTAAAGAAGAAAAAAAAGAAGTCCAGAGGGGGAAAAGCCCAGAATTGGTTGCTCTAGTGGTTCAGTGATGTCTTCAAGGCCTCTGACACTTGGCATTTTTCTATTCTGACATTCCCAGCCTCTTTCTTTCTGCTTCCGATGCAGACTCAGTGTTTCATGAGGAAAGGAATGTTTCATTTTGTGTGATTTTCTTTTTGTTAGCAAGATATCATTTTGTGCAAGCCCTCCAAGAGCCCACCACTCAGGCCCCATTGCACAGGATAGGGGACCCTTGTCTTTCCTAAACTGTCTGGAAGGGGACGAAACCATTTTGATAGCTGACCTTAGTGACGGCTGTCGGAGGAGGGACGAAGTGGAATAGTGACTGCGGCCAGTCACAGTAGAGGTGGTTCGCCTGTGCGTGCAGTGCAGCTTTCAGTGCTCTTTATCCCGGGGCCAGTAGTACATCTCCTCCTCCCTCTCCAGCCTAAGGGCAGTCAGGGTTTCCTGCCCAGTGGGAAGTTCAAGGTCCTCCCCCCTCCCTCCAGGTCTAGGAAGGTTAGCATCCAAACAGACCAGGATCCCAAAAAACCAGTACATGCAGAGGAAACAAGTCCCAGTGCCATTGTCAATGGCTTCTCAGTCAGCCCCCATGTCAGCCACATTCAGAGAATCCGGCCACATTCAGAGAATCCGGTTTGATCACGTGCTCGTTCAGTCCCAGGGTTTTTCTGTATAGCCCTGGCTGTGCTGGAACTTGGTCTGTAGACCAGACTGGTCTTGAACTTAGAAATCCGCCTGTTTCTGCCTCCTGAGTGCCACCACTGCCTGGTGAATTTTATTTCCTCTAAGAAAAATGCAAAGATTCTTGTTTGTGTCTGGTCAAATAATTTGGAGAATATGTATTTTGACAATTTGAAAGAATTTTCTGGTTTTGTGTTGTTCCTGCCTTCAATCCTCCTTAAAGAAGTTGCTAGGAGAATGATTTGGGAGCTCTTGACTGAGCAAAATTCCACTACAGATGCTGTGTTTACGGTGTGACTTTCCCATGGGTGAGGTGCGCGTGCATCTTCCTGCTCTTTCTTTACAAATGACTGCAATTAACTCAACAGAATGTTTAGCCCAAAATGCATGTGAACATCAAGGGAATTGGAATATTAAAACGACTTTAGAGCTAACCCAGAATCCCACTGTGCACATTTGCAGGAAGAAATGGAAGGTAAATGATGGTGCCCCCTGCCAGTGCTGTAGAACACAGACGTGAGCAGAGCACTCACTGCCAACCTCGAGGCAGAAGTAAACTAAACCAACACTTAAAATTAGTTCCTGTGAATTTGTGTTGGAGAGGGGCATGAGGGGCAGAAATTAGCACAATTGTGATTTAAAGCTATTGGCAATATCTGCACAAATGCTTCACAAGTTCAGTACGTGCTATCACTGCACATAGTGAGCAGGGCCCTCTCAGTAACGCTGCAGTTCAAATGGAGACATTTAACAAAACACTGCTCTGTTTTGTGAACGTTCCCACTTAAGGTTCACTGTTAAAAGCATTTCATTAACCTGGGTAAGTGATATCAGTAGTAAATACTGTGTGATAATGGAAGACCATAACATCTAATATTTTTATTGCCATACAGTTTTTTTCAAGTTTTGTTTTAATTTTTTACTTGTGTGAAAGACATATATATATATGAATGACACGCATGACATAATGTGCAGTGGGTGTCAAAGACAACTTGTAAAGTTCCCTTACCACTAAGTGGATCCCAGGACTCAAACTTGGGTCGTCAGGCCTGGTGCAAGGGCCTGCACAGCCATGGTTCCATTGCTCTAGCTATTATTTATTTATTTATTTATTTAAATTATTTTGTGCCGAGGCTCATGCATGCTAGTTACGGGCTCTGCCACTGGCCTGCAGATTGGCCCCAGTCACTGCTATTTCAGATAGTCAACTCAAGTTATTACTGTGAAATATTTCTGACTAAAATTGTGACTGGTGTGGGACTTAGTTCCTAAGAACTAAGAGAAAGTTAAACAGAAGATAATTAAGAAGATATGACTTGGAAAGAATTTGAAGTCATAAGTTGTAAACTGCTTTGTCCTTTATGCACCGGAATAGTGAGAAGTATTTTCAGTTGACGGTCTTCTGTGTGCTGTTTGGTTTTGAACAGGTGTGTTACCCGACTGCTTAACTGATGGTGCCGATGTAGTCAGTGATCTTGAACAGGAAGAGATGAAAATCCTGAGGGAGGTCCTCAGGTGAGCTGCTTCAACTGCTTCTGAGTGAACTGCTAATAGTGTTGTATATGATCTGAACGGATGTAAGCTTTTCCCTAGGAAATATGACCAACTAGCAAGACCAATGAAATGATTGTTTAGTTTTTAGTTATGTAAACATAGCTTGAGAGTCCCGTATTCAAATGTTTAAGACCCAAGTGTTTCAGATTTTGGAATACTTGCACAGATCACAGATAGGTTGAGCATTCCTAATCAAAAAACCTGAAATCCAAACCTTCCTAATCTAAAGCCTTTTGACTGTCCTGTCGATGTGTTAAAGCCTTTGATTTCAGAGCATTCTAGATTTTCATGTGAGATGTCTAATTTGTATTATATCTAACTGTAGAAAAATATTTTTGTATCATATATTCTGGACCAATCCAATTGAGAGGATTTCTCTACCCTCACCCGACATGTCCTTTCTCATGGGATTAAGGAACTAGCCACCAACGGAAAAAAAGCTGTAGTAGACTTGGCGGATTAATAGGGAAAGGTAGAGTGTGACCTGGGCCGAGCAGAGTTCTTCCTGTCTGCTGTGTCTCAATATTAGAGGCCATTCATGCTGGTGCTGCAAAGTTGGAGGCTGGGCATCTGTACCCACCTGCCCCAGCTACCCAGCTACCCTCTGTTAATATCAGGAGTATATTCTCAATCACTTCTTCCCATCTCAACCAGATGCTTGGCATGGAATATGTAACCCTTTAACCAAAAACGGTTAGTGAGCACTATTTTTCCTTGAAGACCTTGCTCCTGGTTACTGTGGGAGCTCTGGAGGGAGGAATCATAGTAGCACATAATTTTTGAGTCTATGAGGATGTCTGTAGTCACTTTAGAAAGATGGACATAGTGGGAAACTGACAGGAATGCCAAGGCTTAATGCTTAATTTAATTTAGGGGATGTGATTCGTTGTGGGGACGAAAGCGAAGTGTGTGGTGGACATAGTCCTTTACTGCCAGATGCTGCCCTGTGGCGGGGGCAGTTGGGAGCTTGAGTTTCCGGGTGTGCAGAGGGAAGGGTATTTGTCTCTAGGACTGGTTGCATTGACTGAGGCTGCCCTGGACCTGTCTGAGTTGTGTCCTGCAGCCTCTCTTCTTCCCTTGCTGTGGCTGCTTCCAGACTCTTACTAGGGTTGTTAGGGTTCCTCCCACTAGGGCTGATGTAGCATAAACCGTTTTGGTTGGGTTAATACTTTTAGATTTTTAGTTGGTAAAGCTTAGCTATGGACATGGGAGATAGTTGGCTTCAGCTGTTTCCTAGTCAGAGTGGCTCTGAACTGTTTAAAGAAACTGAGAGGTGGTAGGACAGGTTGATCAGGACAGCGCAGATGCCACTGGACAGGCCAGAATAAGGGGACTCAGCCCCTCAAACTCACAGAGATCCACCTGCCTCTGCCTCCTGAGTGCTGGGATTAAAGGCATGTGCTGGGCTGGATGTAGCATTTCTAAGAGAATCAAAGTTTGTATTTTTGTTTTTGAAATAATTGTCTGTAGTTCAGGCTAGCTTCAGACTCAATATATAGCTGAGGATGACCTTAAATTCCCGAACCTCTGGCCTCTTTCTTCCAAGTACTGGATTTATAGACATGTGCCTACTACTCCTGGCCAGAATGAGTCTTTCCTAATGGAGTTTGCATGAAAATATGAGTTTAGGCTAGGCAGTGGAGGTGCATGCCTATAATCCTAGCACTCGGGAGGCAGAGGCAGGTGGATCTCTGAGAGTTCAAAGCCAGCCTGGTCTACAGAGAGAGTTCAAGGATAGACAGGACTGTTGAACAGAGAAACCCTGTCTTGAAAAACAAAAACAAAACAAACAAAAGGAAAAAAAAATATGGGTTAAGGTCTCTTATCTGTGTGCTAATTAAAAAACAAAGAGGTTTAGAATTTCACATCTGTTGGTGGTCGTTCAGGTAGGTTTCATTACATAGCCAATATAGTCTCTTCCTAGCTCTGCTCTGCTGTGTCACAAGTGATTATAGAGCAGGTGTGTAGATGACTGTTCTCCATCTCTGAGAGATACCTCTTTCATCCTATAGTGATGATGTCAGGTCACGTCGTCCACACTATAGTGATGGTGCCGTCACCTCATCCACACTATAGTGATGGTGCCGGCAGGTTACCATGCTCCATATTTGTTCTTTGAAGATGGGGAAATTTACTCTTTAACTGGGTGGTCCCGCACACCTTTAATCTGAGCACTTGGGAGGCAGAGGCAGGCTGTTCTCTGTGAGTTCAAGGCCAGCCTGGTCTACAAAGTGAGTTCCAGGGCAGGCAAGGCTATATAGTGAGACCCTGTCTCAAAAAATAAAACAAAACAGATTTACTTTTAACTTTCTTATGTTTCAGAAAATCAAAAGAAGAATATGACCAGGAGGAAGAAAGGAAACGAAAAAAGCAGGTGCTTGGAGATGCAGCAGAAGTCTGTTTCACTGGCATTGCCTCTTTCTTACTAAGTTTACCCTTGGCTTTTGCTGTTAGCATTTAAGTTTCTACAGAACTCCTCAGAGTAGCCATATTTTCTTGTCAAGTCAAAATATTTATATTTTTTTAAAAGATGGAAACTACCTTTTCCTTCTGGTTGATGCAGGTACTGGTGTGTATGTGTGCTAGCATGTGTGTAAGCACATGTGCATGTATGGAGGGGCAAGATTGGTGTTAGGTGGTCCCTCAATTTCTCCACATTCTATTGAGGCAGGGTCTCTCGCTGAACTCAGATTCTGTTGCTGTGGCTAGTCTGGCTTAGGCAGCTTGCTTAGGGAATGCCATCTCCATTTTTATATGCAGGGATTAAAGGCTAGCTGCTTCCCCGGCAGAGCCCCACATTCTGTCCCTAGCACCCATATGTGGCTCTCTGCTGTCCATGGCTCCAGTTCCAGGGGGTTTGGCATCCTCTTCTGGTACCAGGCATGCACACAGTATACATAAATACGTCAGGCAAAATACTTATACACATAAAATCAAAATGAATCCTTAAAAAATGACAAAAAAAACCCCAAAAACCCAAAACCAGACACGCTTCTGTGACTAAGAACAGCACTCATCAGTGGGTGGGTTTTAACAGCCTGTCCATTTCACAGGGCAATAGGAAGTTCCCCTGCAGTAGGACCTCTCCAGCTGTGGGATTTTGAGGGTTTTTTTTTTTTTTTTTTTTTTTTTGTACCACGTATGAAATCCCAGTGCAGTGGGCCTCAGATCCAATCAAAAGCAGTTGTTTTTACTCACAGTGGCCATGCCTATTTCACCAGCATGCTTATCCTGTCTGCCAGGTCAGTACTGCAGCTTGCAGAGTTCACAGCTGGGTAAGAAGCTTGATTTTTTATTTTTACTTTTTGAGACAGGGACTTCCTGTGTAGCCCTGCTTGGCACAGAACTTGTTATGTAGACCACGCTGGCCTCAAACCCATAGAGATCTGCTGCCCCTCCTTCCCAAATGCTGGGATTAAAGGTGTGCACATACTTTCTTACTAGAGTATACTTTATAAATTCTTAGAAAGTAGTTATTGGTGCTAGGGATGTAGCTCAGTGACAGTGCCTATGCTTACTATATGTCATAGGTTAATCCCTAGCCTTTCCCCTATACCCAAATTCAGAATTCTGTCAGTTTAAATTTGCTCACTTTATATCATTAGTCCAGCAACCTATCTTTTAAATTTCATGGTCAAGGCTCAGAGCATCACATCAAAAATGATAATATCACTGATATACTGTTCTAGGGAACTCTTTATAAAGTCTTTATTATTGTTCTGTTGCTGTAAGGAGACACCATGAACAAGGCAACTTATAAAAGAGCATTTAACTGGGGCATGGTTTACAATTTCAGAGGGCGAGTCCATAACCATCATGGAGAACATGACAGCAGGCAGGCAGATTGGCACAGTACTGGAGCAGTAGCTCAGTTTATATTTTATCCACAGGCAGCAGGCAGAAGCCTCAAAGCATACCTCCAGAGACACTCCTCTTCCAACAAGGCCACGCCTAATTCTTCCCAAAGAGTCCAACTGGGAACCAAGCATTCAGACAGGAGACTCTGGGGCCATTCTCATTCAAACCACCACAAAGTTCCTCTGATTGTTCAGAGTCTTCCTCATTCATCCATGGTCATGCTACCGAATAAATAATCATTTAGTTTTCAGAATTCAAAGAAAAGAGAAAAATTTTACTTTCCTTGTTTTCTTGACCCCTCTATTGTGTTGAAACATTAACCATGGCTTTCACCACAATTCTTTCCACATCCTTAGTCCTGCTCCTTTGTTATCATTCCTACTGCAGTATTTGAAACAGAATATTAGTTGCCTCAAAAAGTAGGAGGTATAGGAGCTGGAGAGATGGTTTAGCAGTTAAGAGTATGCTGCTCTTCCAGAGGACCCGGGTTCAGTTCCCAGCACCCACACAGTGGCTCACAGCATCTTATCTCCAGTTCCAGGGAATTATGATGCCCTCTTCCAATCTGTGGGCACTAGACATGCATGCAGTATACATACATGCAGGTGAAATACACACCAAAATACGTCTAAAAAAGTTAAAAAGAAAGTAGGAGCTAGCTGGGCTTGATGGCGTACACCTTTAATCCCAGTCTTCGAGAGGCAGAGGCCAGGCCGGTCTACAGAGTGAGTTCCAGGACAGTCAGGGCTTTTTACACAGAAAAACTCTGTCCTGAAAAACAAAACAAAACAAACAAACAAACCAAAAACAAAACAAAAAAGAAGAAAAAGTAGAAGCTATAAAGTGTTACATGTTTAAAATCCTGGGGAAAGTTGTTCAGTATCTAGCTCAGTGCATAGTAATGTCTTAAATAACATCTTTGGATCACTTAACTATTGATTGGTCAACATTAATTTTTTTCCCTTTTAAAATTGTGTTATGGAATCCTGAAGTCATCAGAGGCTAAAATGGAAGACCCGCCAGTGTATACTCCTGAAGCTGCAAAAATGAGTAATTCCCAAGGGGATGGGGAACATTTTGTACAGCCACCTTCAGGTAAGCTTGAGAGAACCGCTGCTCCATAGCACGCTGCACCTGAGACCTGGGACACACAAGTGCTTTGTAAGTGGAGTTTGTTTGCAGCTAGGAAATCCCCAGCATGCCACTTTAACATTTCTCAGTGAAGCTTGGAATCCAGAGAGTGACAGTTCTCTTTGAGGGAGCCACCAGCCTTTGTACAATTTCAATAGCATATAATCACGTTTGTATTGTGACCTGGAAACTCAACTTGGAGGGTTAAAACTGAAAATTACTTTTAAAAATTACATTAAGGTAAAAGTAGAAAATAAGACAGTTTTTGTAAGTGTTTAGTTATTAATTATGTCCTTAAAGGAAATGCTAGCAGATGAACTTGTTCAGTATGTATCATATCCACTTTGAATATTTTCTTATACTGTATAAAAGTAACTGCAACAGAAATTGAATCATGATCATGATTTTAGTTTTTCACAGGTTTCTATGGTTTTAAATCTTTTCTTAATTGAAAAGATAAAAAATGTGAGATAGACATTGTATTCCTTTTTTTCCCAAATAATAAATTCAAGAAAGTGACTTCACAAGTGTTCTGAGCTCCTAAGTAGTGAAATGTGCCTTCTGACTCTTTTTAAGTAGTCTGTACTGGCTGGCCTTAAACTTAAGAGATCCACCTGCCTCAGCCTGCTGAGTGCTGGGGTTACAAGCAGAGGCCTTCAATCTGGCTTTTCGAATTATGGTTTTTCCATTTGTCAAAGTTCCCCTTTATTCTTGTTTGCTCACTGGTTTTGAAGGAACAGGCTAACACTGGTCAGGAGTGTAGGACAGAAACAGGGCTATAAAGTTCCCTTCTGCACTTCTATTATGTCTGATCTTTTTTCTTTCCTGTGAGTTCTATATATAGGCCAGACAATAGTGAGATCCTATATCTAAATAAATAAAAAGAGCAAAACCCAAAATTTCATCACAGACCACATAAAAGTTTACATGTCAATAGCAAAACAACTGGCAGATAACTTCTACATGTTCTTTAATTTTTCAGGACTTTGTAAAATTGGTATATCTGACTTTTGGGATCACTTCATATAAAGTGATGGGACCCTACCTAGTAAGAAGTCCTAATTTTAAAAGAATCAGGGTGTTTGATTTGTATTGTTTGCCCTTTTATTCCTGTCTTCTCGGTTCCTACAAAAACAATAGCATCTCTTCTGTGATGGAGTTGCCGGATATGAGTTTGTTTCATTAGGCTTTCTAATCCTTTCTTCTCCAGTTCTGTGGCTGTTTGAGTAGCCAAGACTGCTTCTAGTAAAATAATCTCCACTGTGACCTGAATATTAGCAGCTACTTGTTTAAACTCATTAGGTTCTGTGGCCTCCGTCTAGCCCGTTTGGGAAGTGCTGCTCTAACTTGTCTTTTCATGGAAGCCTGCAAAGGATTTCTTCTGGTCTCTCTGGCAGTGCGGCCAGCTTGTTCTCTCTGTACCTCAGCCGTGATCCTTGCCAAGTTTCTTTTCTGCCTATACACACCTGGCAGGATTATTAATCCTTTGAGATATGTACCATGCTCCTTTTACTTCTGTCATTTTAATGTAAGTCTTTATATGTCTGTTTTCTTTCATAGCCCACGTAATTACAAATGTTTTTATCTTTTAATTTTTGATGTGTATATGTGACATATATATATATGTGTGCACATATGTGAATACTCACACGGATGAGGCATGTAGAGGTCAGAGGTTGAGGTCAAGTGTCTTCCTCTGTTGCTCTCCACTTTATTGTTTGAGATAGGGTCTCTTCGTTGAACCTAGAACTCAATGGACTAACCAGCAAGCCTCTGAATTCCATTTGTCTCTAGGCTTGATGTCCTCTGCCAAGCTCAGCTTTTTAAATGAGTGCGGGGTATCCAAACTAAAATTCTCATTTTCTCATAGCTGGTTTCCCACCGAACCATCTCCTAAGCCCCACCCTCTCAAAGATGATTTACTTGTGTGCGTATGTACGTGTATACATGAGACTGAGAGATCCGTGTCCCACTATGTACTCTGTGCATGTGGTCAAGAACAAGTTGTATGAGTTGGTTCTGTCCTTCATGCAGGTCCGAAGATCAAACTCATATGTCATCATACTGGTAGCTAAACTTAATTTTCTAAGTCATTTTACTAGGCTTAAAAAAAAAAAGAAACCAAACCCCTGCTTTTCTTATAGAAAGTAGACTACAAAAGCAAGTAGAATATTATACCTATGGCAGTTATTGAATGCTTATATTACATGTGCTTTGAAGTTTTTCCTTGCTGTAGGAATGGTTACATTTTCTTATTAATGCATTAGTAGTTCCTTTCAGTATGTAACAGAAAACAAGTCATTGCTGTTGACAACTAATGTTGTAAGACAGAAAAATCAGTGTCATTAAGTGTACAGTCACTTAGAAGCATACTTGGAAACCAAAGATGTTATTGTGAGGTACTTGTGTGCTGTTTGAATTAGGAAGTATCAATGTTTTCCATAATTGTGTGGTCTTTTAAGTTATAATATCCCATAACTGGTCTCACTGTTTACTACCAGAAGTTAAAGTGCATTTTGCTAGTCAGTCAGTGCAACCCTTGGCAAGAAAGATGGAGCTGCTGCCTGAAACTTCTTCCCTCCCACAAAAAGGTCTGAAGATTCCTGGTTTAGAACATTCGAGCATGGAAGGACCAATAGCAGTAAGTAAAAGCTAACTTACTGTGAGCAAGACAAGAGTCATACACTTCATTAGGATCTTGCAACTTAATATTGACCCAGTAGATGTCCAAGTGTTGTGTGGACTTGAATATTGACAGTTCCTTCTCTTATCTGAACCAGAATCTGTCAGCACTTGGAACAGAAGAGTTACGGCAGCGAGAACACTATCTCAAGCAGAAAAGAGATAAGCTAATGTCCATGAGAAAGGATATGAGGGCAAAACAGATCCAGAATACTGAGCAAAAAGGAAAGCCTACCAGGGAGGTGGAGGTATGGCTAGTTTAATGTGTCAACTATGCAAAACAGGGGAAGAGATTTGGTTTGTGTAAGAAAGTCTTCAGTGAATTTTGCTGCTTGATCCACTCAAATGAACCATCTGCTAGTACAACTGCTAAGTCTTCTCTCGGGAGAGTTTAGCTGGGAATTCTGTGAGGCAGAAATAATCATTTCATTATACAGCTTTGTTGACTTCCCATGCTGAGTTCCTTAGGGTTGGTGGTCTGTTTTACCTTTGCCATTTGAGAAACTTGGTTGTTGACTTTTAAGTTTTACTAAAAATGCCCTTACTTTTTGTTCTTTGAAGCATGTTGAGAATTTTAGACATATAAAGCTAATTTTTAATTTTTGTTTTTTCTTTTTTAAAGGAAATGACAGAGAAGCCAGAAATGACAGCAGAGGAGAAACAAACATTAATAAAGAGGCGACTACTTGCAGAGAAACTTAAAGAAGAAGTTATTAATAAGTAATACGAAGAGTTAGCAAAACAGTCCAAATTTTCTTAAAAATAAATTATTTAATCCTTAAACAAGACTTAGTTTCAAGCAAATACCTGCTTTCTAAATGCAACTATAAGCTCACTATTATTATTTTAAACAGGTAAAGGGCAAGAGGGAAGGCAGTTTAACAGAAATTTCTGCATAAGGCCAGGTATGGTGTTGCGGGCCTATAATCCTAGCACCCAGGATGCGGGAGCAAGCAGGAGGATCAGGAGTTCAAGGTCATCCTCAGGCACAGACCAAACTGGAGGTCAGCCTAGGTTACCTGAACCTGTCTCAAACAACCTAAATAAATAAAGTAAGACAAAAATGTGCATGTTTTCTCTTCCAAAGGGGCTACAGAGAGAAACTGGTTGATAGCGCATGCTTTCATTCATTCTTCCTAGACAGTGTTTTAAGATGATACACAGCCTTGGTATAGCAGTCAACCAGACTGAAGGGGCACAGCATTCACGGGGCTTCGAGGGCCCAAAGTGCTGTAAACTCAGCAGGTGGTTGCAGAGAAGAAGGTATACAGCTTTCAAGCTGAACCAGAGCATGTGTGAATAGCAGGGGTAGCATGTGAAGGGTTAGGGTAATGTGGAAATTGTGGAGAATTGGAAACTTTCATTTTTGAAAGTGTGGCTGCTGTAGCAAGACAGGTAGGTGTACTAGTGAAGATCTGGGTTTACATAGTATGATGCAACCCAAAGGCAGTATCTTGGACAAAGGTCAAAGAGCTTTATATTTGAAGCAGAACAAATGAGATTTGGAAAATTAAATGGAAACATAGAAAATTAGAACATAGAAACATAGAAAATTGTCAGTTATAAAAACAGACAAAAGGATCAAGTGACTGAACCTACTGAGGAAAATGCGACTTACAAGCTGGTCTTTGTAAAGCTCTGGGAAAATACTAGTCTATCTGCTTAAAGGTAATCAGAAGGATCCTGCATTTGGAAACTTGTAGTTACACTTTATACGCACCCTTTTAAACATTTTGCGCGTCTATGGGCATGTCTACGCCACTATGCCTGCTGGTCAGGGGCCAGTTTGTACTGCTGAGTTCCAGGGATCAGACAGATTGGCAGCAGTTGGCCTCAACTGGGGTTTTTCTAAAATTTCACCAAACCTGCTTGAATCTAAAATTGTTAAAGCTCCAACCTCCAGAAAAACCAGTGATAAAAACACATTAATCTGTTTCACGTAACTTTTTTTTATTAAAAATAGCTTTTTATTAGGTACATGTTCACAGATATTTTTAGGACCTCTTGAACTGATGGAGATAATGTTATAAGCACCCCAGCCTGCATCAGGGTCCTCACAACAACAGTTAATGTGGAATTTTCCTAGTTGTGCCTTCCAAGGATCCATTCATCTTGTAAGTGAGCATATGCATTACACACCGTTGCCCTTATTTTTTAAGAAGACATTCATTTCTGCTGTAAGAAACACTTTCCCATACTAGTGACTTAAAAGTTTGAAGTTCCTCAGAAAGGAAAATCAAAGGAGTCTTTATAAGGTTCAGAGACAATACTTTGCACTTAAGTTATATAAGATTAAGAACAGAACAGTTACATACATCAGAGCTGCTTAGATTCTAAGCAGTCTTAAGTGCGAAGATGGAAGAGGCTTGACAACACTGCTTGGAAGAATGCCCACTCATTCAGTAGCTCAATGATGCTAGGTGAGGGGACTGCAGCTCGACGGTGATGTGAGTGGAGGTTTGCTGTATGTGCACCTCGGTTTAGAGGTGAGAATGGCTTCACACTGTGGTACTCTGACACTGTTAGGACTGACCAAGGCTTACCTCCTGTAAGCTGTACTTATTGTTGACTCTTGCATTTAAGACTTTCTGACCTAATGGTTTATAACAAGTCTTTATGGATTTTATAAGCTCTTAAAAAAGACAGAAATTAGACATATCTCAAAAATAGTTTACTTATTATATTTACAACGAAACAAACACAAGCCTCAATCATGGAATTACAGGGTCACATTTTAATTCCAGAATTTTACATTATATCACCACATGTATA
The DNA here is from genome assembly GCF_982192425.1 of Myodes glareolus. Lineage (NCBI taxonomy): Eukaryota > Metazoa > Chordata > Mammalia > Rodentia > Cricetidae > Myodes > Myodes glareolus. The sequence goes on along the minus strand of NC_142033.1, from coordinate 98,162,421 downwards.
CAAATGGTGTAAAACAAGTACAGTGGTATTTTTAATACAAAATAAACATCTGTTTTATGGAAAAAACTATACTTTATATCTACACAGACAGCCCATCTTTTCCAAACAATAGCCAAAATTAAAATTAACTCTAAATCTCCAGCACAGGAAGCCGCTTTTAAGCTATTCCAGGAGAATGGACCCAAACACACTACAGAGCTGTTCCAAAGACTGCAGCTGGAATTACTATGTTTTTGAATTGTTTTTTCCCAATGCATTAAATTGTAGTTTGGGGTCATTTTTCTTATCTCAGCAATGATCTCAGATCATAGATGAGCAAACTAACATTAAAATATTTACAATTAACTCGCTGTTCTAAAAATAAAAGCTCTTAATAGTTTGCCTCAGTTATTTTAAATTCATTTACGTACATGGAATGTGCTTTTTATTCTCTTAAAAATGCAATTTTTTGTGTTACACCTCATCTGGAAGTTTCCCGTGCTATGCTGCGTGACTCTAGAGAAAATGGCTTCTAGATAGTAAATGCCACTTAGTTCAGCACCGTTCTTTATTGATCTCTATAAATTTGTCAGTAGTCGCGAGGAGACCCAGAGCTAGCTGTACTGAGGAAGCGGAGTGACTGTCCCGGGGGACACCCTCTTCCAGCCACTCCTGAGTTTTGAGGAGGACCATTTCAGAATACTGCTATTGTGATTCTTGGCTGCTATTACCTCTAAAAGTGCTGACTTTAAAAGTTCTACTAAGAAAACTATCCATTAGGAACCCAGCTTGTGTTTTTATGTACTAAGTCTCTGGTGTAGAAAAACTGGTATGTGCTGTTACCTAGGGTATGTATATACGTTCTGTGAAACACCAAAGGCTGTTTCACTTCTGCGAAATATTTAAAGAAATGGTCCCAACAATGTAACTTCATTTCTAATGACAGTTCAATTTGTTTTACATAAAAATTTCTTTTAAAAAGAGGCAACTGTTTAAAACAACAACATGGCCAGCACCATTATACAAGCAATGTTATTGGGTACTGAAGTCTCACAATGTTCTCTAGGTTGGACCCCCTGAAGCAACCCTGCATTAATAACTCTTCTCCCAAACCTGAGACTTTCCTAGCTGGGAAGCTTTCACCTAGGCTCCAACAATCACTTCTTATTTTGGACAGCTCAAAAGGCAAACCCTTTAATCACTAAGAAACAATGAAGTTCTCGGGGAGCCTGGTTTCTTACGCTAGACTTTCCTACCTGATAACTGAGTCTCTGCTAGTCCGTGTGTGTCACGTTCCATGAGAAAGCTTTCCCATTCAGACTTGAGCTCAGTGAGCAGCTACAGCATTTTAGTAAGACCATGTGTTGGGAGTCCCCCAGCAAGTATTCTATGAGCCAAGGCGAGGCCTTTTCCTGGGGGATGATTCTTCTTCCTCATCTTCCTCTTCATCATCTGGATAGTCCACTAAGCCAACCAAACTCCCCTATAGAAGAATGAAAAACACGCTTTAACATATTTAACCTTAAAAAAAAAAAACCAAATTAGCATGAAAAACCAGCATGGTACCAATATAGTACAGAAGATATTAGAAGTCATTTTCTAAATAGAATATGTGATATTAAGACATTTGAATGGAAGAGGGGAATTGCTTAAATTACAACAGTTTACTGTGTACTAACTGGGGGCAGTTCCACCCTCAGCTTTTCTGCTGTTTTTTTTTTTTCATGAAACTTAAGATTCACTTTATCTAAGTATCACAAAGAAAAAGACCCCCCCCCCAACAACACTTGGACAAAGATAAAAAGCATGTTAGACATAAACTAGTTCAGTTTCCCTTACTTTATCTGAGAAGTCTCTAGTTTTTACATAAATTTATTTCATTATACATTTTTTTCATTCTACTTTTAAGGACTAATCCACCCCACCCCAGAGAGGGTTTCTCTGTGTGTTAACGGCTCTGACTGTCCTGGAACTCACTCTCTAGATCATGCTGGCCTCCAACTCAGATATCCGCCTGTCTCTGTTTCCCGAATGCAGGACTGACTTTTTAAAGAATAATTTAAATGGCTGAAGATAGATAATAAAAACAAAAAAATGGTTTTGAAAAGCTAATGGTTAAAAAGAAGAATGAGGTACATTTCAGGGTTTGGGCCTTTTATATGTAACAGACTCCCCTCAGAAATCTTATGAAAGGTTTGGGCCCTCTGCAGAAAATGGCAGGTGTTCGCAGGCTTGCATTAATTTTGAACCAATTCTGTGAAACTATGCATGTTCTACGGTTAAGGGGTTACTAACATTGTTTAGTTTAAAACCTTTTGTACCTCTTGAAGCTAAACAAATCAAAGTAACTTGTCCTTCCTAAGTGGCTCCAAATGTAAACACAAATACCTGAAAGCACCATTGAAGGAATAAGCGAAACACTAATATTAGTTAGAAGAGGACTGAGCATCTAGAAGCAGTTATCGGTTTATGAACTAAAGAAGGCATTATTTAGAAAATTCCTGCTTAGCTAAATCGTACATCTTAAGTTTGAATTAGAAAACGGCATAGGGCTTAAGTATTAGGACATAATGATTTCAGGTTTCAACGCTGCTGCATTTGCGAAGGAAGCTCACAGTGGCTAAAGCTCTGGGAAGTCTTACAATGCTGTCTACTATCTCCTTAGATTATCTAAAATGAAAGTAAATGTAAATCATGCAGATCTACAGAGAAAATGAGAAGAAAAACAAAAGAGGAAAGTTGTCAAGGATCTTTTTGTGGAAAAGAAAAATCAGAGGCAAGGTAACTTGCATGACTGGAAGAAAGAAAAAACTAAATATGTGCAAGTGGATAAAGAAATGCAAATGAAACTCAGTTATCCTAAAATCTGGAACAGAGGCAGGCACCAAGGAAGAGAAACTGTTAAGACGACTTGGTTTCTTGAAAGCCAGGAAATCCTCTTTCCTGTTGCCATGAAATTGCAAGAAATATGAATTCCCAAAAGAATGGTACTTATGGTCAAGAGTAAGAGTTGGGACTAAAAACTGGAGAAGTTTAACTCTGCATACCAGATTCCCCTAGAACCTAAGCCTTCTCTCAGAACACAGAATCTACACTTCCCAGATGTAACACACGAATTGTGCTATAAAAATGAACACCATGGTGAGGCTAACCTAGGGTGGCGGTGGGAGTAGGTGGGGCCGGGCACTGAGTGGGAAGCCATCTCCTCCAACTAAAGCCAATCACTGTTTTAAATTCACACAGTAGGGGTCACCCCTCTGCAGTATACAATTCAGTGTCCTTAGTGTCACAAAGCTATATATACAACTATCCCTCCTAATTCTCACCATCTTTGACCTTCTTTCCCAGCACTGACCCTAACCCATTAATTGCCATTCCACCTCCAACCCTGACAGGTTTATTCTCAGCAATACACTGTGCAAACTGCTAATCTATGTCAGCACTGTTCTGTTTCCTTTTTCTGGCTAATAGCATTGTTGGTTCAATTCATGAACTGTAATGAGTATAGCTTTGGGACGGACGGAGCAGGAACTGGGCCTACTAGGCTGTGTCCCAAAGCTGCTACTTCATGTTACCTCTCCTTTATCAATGAATACAGATTGCAATTTTTCTGTATCCCAGTCAACATTTGTCCATTAAAGAAAATTATACCCATTCTAGTAGGTGTGAACTGCTCTTATTGTGTTACTTAAAAAACCTTTTGTGTATGTGTATGAGTCTATGCATTTCTGCCTGTGCAGTGTGGAGGAAGAGGAGCAGAGGACAACCTTGGTGTTGATCTTCACACATTACCTTGTTTTAAGTCAGAGACTGTGGACTGCTGTTGCATATGCCATGCTAGCAGACCTGCAAGCTTCTGGGGGTTCTAATGGCTCCTTCCATTGCAGTAGGAATGCTGGGATAACAAAGGCACCTTCTATGGGTTCCTGGGATTTGAACCGTCATGTTGTGGCACCTGATCTCATTATAGATGGTTGCGAGCCACCATGTGGTTGCTGGGAATTGAACTCAGGAGCTCTGGAAGAACAATCATTGCTCTTAACCACTGAGCCATCTCTCCAGCCCTCATTTAAGCTTTATATTAAGTGAGTTAGGAGTCCAACATCTCTTGCATGAGGTTATTCAATATGTAATATTTATTGAAGAGAATTTTTTTTTCTAAAAAAATTATTTGTTTTTGGTATTTTGAGACAGAGTTTCTCTGTATAACAGCCAGCCCTAGCTGTCCTGGAACTTGCTTTGCAAACTAGCTTGGCCTCAAACTCACAGAGATCCACCTGCCTTTGCCTCTCGAGTGCTGGGATTAAAGGCATAAGCCACCATGTCTAGTGATTCATTTTTATTTTGTGTTTTACCTGCATGCCTATCTGTGTGAGGTTGTTGGGTACCCTGGAATTGGCATTACAGTCAGTTGTGAGTTGCTATACGGGTGCTAGGAATTGACTCTGAGCTATCTCTCCAGTCCTGAAAACAATTTTTCTTACTGAATTAACGCACACCTTTTTGAAACCTGCCATTCTTCCCACTTTGTAGTAGCTCCCATCCTACCCTACTTCTGCCCCAATTCCTGAGAACTTCAGGACTCATGATACTTCTGCCTGGCAATCCCCTTAACAGCTTGGACTGCAGAAACAGGGAATCCTAGTCTCTATGGTTTGTTTTCTTGTTTTGAGACAAGGGCTTGTTGTGTAGATGGGAATTCACTAGATCGCACAAACTGGCCTCAACGCTAGAACCCTGTTGCCAGACTCCCAACTGATGGGATTACAAGCATGTATTTTTATAAGAAAGAAAATCTAATAATCACCAGGCACACAAGGAGTAAAAGATCAAAATACTAACTGTAGAAGAGATGATCTTTTTTCCTCCTGCAACAGACTAACTTATAATCAAATATAGTTTGAAGCTTGCAAGGACATTTTATCATATAACAGGAAATTATACAGTGGTAGTTTTGGTTGTTTCACTAAATACGCTAATATCTGACAATCTATATAATAGCAGTGACGGCAACAACCTGTCTTGTTCCTGATTGAGTGGGAATATTCCTAATATTTCCTAAGTATAAAACTAAGTTCTGATGTTAGCATGTTAAGAAATTATCATTTGGGGGCTGGAGAGATGGCTCAGAGGTTAAGAGCACTGCTTGCTCTTTCAAAGGTCCTGAGTTCAATTCCCAGCATCCACATGGTGGCTCACAACCATCTGTAATGAGGTCTGGTGCCCTCTTCTGGCCTTCAGGTGTACACAGAGACAGACTATTGTACACATAATAAATTAATATATAAAAAAGGAAATGTTTAAAAAAATTATCATTTGTTTTTATTTTTATTCAATATTTGCATTTAAAATAAGGTAATAAATGCAAATTTTATACAGACATATCCATAGATCGGAAATGATGTATGTCAAGTTCACATTGCTGTGGCAATTCTCAGCAATAGGGTTAGTTATTCATCTTTAAATTCTACCTGTAGTCTTTAATTTAAACATTCTGATTTGGAAAGCTTACTAAAAAGCAATATGCAGGGTTTCCTTTCTTATTCTGTAACAGAAGTGGTGTTTGTTTTAGCAGTCACTAATAGTTTCTCTACCTGGTTTTGCTGTTTTGAGACAGGATTTTGCAATGGTATTCCAGGCTACACTCCCACTGAAATCTTAAGAGTGTATCTTAGAGAATCATCTGATTCTGTAAACATTCTTTCCCATATAAATTGGGTGTTTTATACTAAACAGTGAAAATATTTTGTATCTTTACAGCATTCATATTCTATCTTTTAATTTTACTAGTAGCTGATATCTTTGCAGCCTTCAACTGTAGCAGTTTACACTGAAGCTGAAACTAAAGACCATTAGTGAAGAAAAATCAACTACTATTTGGAAAATGGCCATAATTTGTTAGAAGTTTGAGAACAAATTAAATTTACTTCTGTCTATGCATCAGTTTTTGATTTGAAACTCTATACTGAGAAGAGTTTTTGCTTTCTAAGAATATCACTATTTTTATCTGTTGCTCTAGAAGATATAGAACAAATAATATTTTGGGATATGACAGCATTAATGAGGTGAAAAGTACATTTGTACTGGCCAAGAGCTCTGTTAATCAACCAGAAAGTGCTATTCAATAAAAAAAAGGAACAGAAAATGTTCTAAAACTCAAGAACAAATATTTAATTTCAGAATATAACAATAAAATCCACAATGTTTCCAGAAAAAAAAAATTAAAATCACATGAAAGAGCCGAGGAATAAGAAATGTCTTTGAACTTCTTTACTGTAGTAAGCTTCGGCCTTTGTCAATCTGCTTCTCCACTGTATTCTACTGTAATCAAGAAGGCTAGAATAACATTTCCATTCCTGTACAGTCAAGTTTTATCTCTCATGATATTCTTTGCTGAGAAAACTAGCAGAAACACTTCATAAAAAATGAAGCATTAAGTCAAGAGAGAATACAGATACCTGGGTTCTAAAAAAGACAGAGTCTAAGAGAGAAGATCCGGAGGTTTAGGAAATGGTTGAAGAAACCTCAAGAAATATCTGCAGGGAAACCAATTTAGATGAGAACACCAAGAGGAGGTTTCAATATAGGTATTTCCAAGGAGGATACTTGTGGACCTGAGAAGTCCTCAAAGAACTAGCAACAGGCACATAACCTACTGAAACAATGGAAAGACAAGGGCGGCATTTACTCTAGAAAAGCTACAAAGAATAAGAGCAAAGGAAAAGCTGGGCAAAGGTGGAGCATGTCTTTATTCCTAGTAGTTGCGGAGGGAGAGGCAGGAAGATTTTTGTGAATTTGAAGCCAGTCTGGTCTACAGAGGCAAGTGCCAGGATAGCCAGGGCTACACAGAGAAACCCTGTTTTGAAAAATGAAAAAGGAAGAAAAGAAAACGCTTGGATCTCACCACAGACATTACTATAAAGTATGAGAGCTTTAGCCCAGAGCTCACCTCACAACAGTGCAGATCTAACACTGAGAAGTTTACATGTTTCCGTTAAATACAAACTCAGACTTAAAAGAAAACCTCAGAAATGTACTATGTGCTTCTGCATTTCTCTAGAGTGCTGGGATTAAGGGAGTTTGCCACCATGCTGGCCATTTTTATTTTTTACTTATTATTTTTTGGAGACAGGGTTTCTTTGTGTATCCCTGGCTATCCTAGAACTCGCTCTGTAGACCAGGCTGGCCTTGAACTCAAAAATCCACCTGCCTTCTGAGTGCTCATTTTTAATTTTAAATGTTTGTGGTCATTTGAATGTAACTGGCCCCCATAATCTCAAAGGGAGTTGCGGCTTTGTTGGAGGAAGTGTGGCATCGTGGGAGCAGGCTTTGAGGTTTCCTATGCGGAGGATACCACCCAGTGTCTCAGGTGACTTCCTGTTGCAAGATGTAGGTAGGTATCTCAGCTAACTACTTCAGCACCACATCTGCTTGTATGCCACCATGCTCCCGTCACAATGATCTCAATCTCTGAAACTGTAAGCAAGCCACCTCAATTAAATGTCTTCCTTTGTAAGAGTTATCATGGTCATGGTGTCTAAGAGAGTGTTAGTACTCAAATTGACTCTCGTTTGTTTTTTACTGTTAACATATCCTAATACTTGTTCATCTACCCCTAGATCAGCAGCTGTCCTACATTTATACTTCTTACAGCTAACCACGCCTTTTCTGGGGGAAAAGGATGGTTCCATATAATGAAAACTGTAAAAGTTAAAAAGAAGGTATACAAATGAAGTTCCAAATATAAACTGTTTATAATATTAAACCAACGAGAAATATATGTTACAAAAATTATAGAAAGGCTAATACTCTTAACTAAAAAAAAATCATTCAAATTAAGAAAATATGAACCAATTTTAAAAGGCACTATGAACAGACAAAACACAGAAGAGCAAATTCAACCATACTACTGTTAGTAGATACATAACAGGGGAAAGAGATATTATAGACACATCCTCATCCAACTGGTGAAGATTCAAAATTTTAACCATGCTGTTAATGTTGCACTGCACCAGGTATACTTACACACTGCTCATAAGAACAAAACAGATATAGACTTTTGAAGAGGAATTTAACAACGTGTATAAAGACATTCCGTTAATAATTTATCCAACAAAATATTTTAAAGTGTAACACTAATAGACCAGTGAGGTAATGGAACCAACTTAAACGCCACAATACAGGCCTGGAAAGGGACTGAGACTATGTTCACATATATTATGATTTGCAGCTAAATAAAATGACTGAAAAGGTCCTAACAACAGAAGGAAAAAAAATGTTCACCCTAAAATTTCTGTGATATGCAAGGTGAACCTCAAGAGTTTGCAAATAATGTTGGATGTCTGGCTCTGAGGTCAATATAACTTTTTCATTCTTTGAAACTTTTATCTAAATCATCTTCAGTAAACAGAGTAGTTTACAGACGGAAAAGGCAAAGTTTGTGTGTAGTCTTTCTCTCACATACCTTAGTGGCTGTCACTGATGCAGCCAAGTTTGCAGTTTTGGAAGAGGACCCATTAGAACTTGCTGGTGTTGTCTGAGCCACCACAGACTTACTGTTTGTACTGTTTGTTCCATTAGCAGCACTGGGGGGATGGGAGAAAGTAAATTTGAAGCCACCAGAAGATGTCCTTTTGGGAAGGTTTTCCTTGTCTTCACTTTCTTTTGCTAAAGCAAAAATAAAATTGAGCCTTATTAAATACTACTAAATCACAGAACTTGTCAAAGTGGCAACATACAAATTTGCCTCTGCTTTCTAAGAGTAAAGGTATGTCCATATTCTTGTTGGCCAGGATCTTAGGAACCTCAAAGAGCAGAACCAACTTTCTTACAGCAGAAGGTGCACTGCTTTATCTCAGTGTTTACTTGGAACACTATTAACAGTCTGCTGTTACTGTCCTCCACTCACTGACTCTGCAGTTCCTGACCCCTCACAAGTCACCAGTTCAAATGCCTCGAGACAACTCTTAAGTATCATAGTCTCTTACTCCCTAAAAACTCCAAGTTCTTTTACTTATTTCTTCTATAGCATGTATCCACTTATTTCTTTTATAGTCAAAGTGTTCAAACCCCTTTCAAGTCTTTAATATTCTGTTAACATATTTCCTAACAACATGCACCCAATAATGGATGCAATACTTAAGCATGGCTTTTCTGCTTCTCTTGACAATACTGAGGCAGTATCTTTACTGACTGAAGGAAAAAGAATTTGCTAAAAACAAATAAAAATAAAAAGTATTCATTCTAGGATGGGAATATATAGCTAAGTGGTAGAGCACTAGCCAAGCACATTCAAGACCCTGGCTTCAAGTTCTAGCAATTACATAAATAAAAAACAATGTTCTTTAGAACAGCAATAAGCTCTTTGTTCCCCTTGGATACTAATGAACAGGAAATGAGTCAGACTGGAGAATAGCTGAAAGAAAATATACTAAGTAAACTGAGTAAGTTTTCTAAGAAGAAATGTCTGTAGAATAAGTCACATTCAAAATACATCCAAGAGGTAAATTTTGCCTTTCAATATTTAAATTTCTATTAAACATTCAAAGGGTATTTGCAGGTCAGTGATCTTTAGGACATAAAATTAAAGTGATTATGTCTCTTGAAAGACACAAGCAATATCTCAGTTCTCTACAAGTAAGAAAATTTACAACACCCCCCTCTCCCCACGAGGCAGTGTCTAATGTACCTTAGGCTGGTCTCAAACTTGCTTTGTAGTTGAGGATCACCTTCAACTTCTATTCCTCCTGAGTGTTGGGGTTAGGAAAGGCTACCACCATTATCTGGATTTATTTTTTTTTTTTGGGGGGGGGGAGACAGGGTCTTCCTATGCCTGGCTGAGTTCACAGTGTTTCTACAGCCTCAGTTCAAGAATGCTGGGATTAGGAGTGTGCGCCACCATGCCCAGCTTCCCCTATTACATCTTTAAGCAACTTGAATAACAGTTGAACTTTTAAAGAGCAAAGTTACCGCTTTGAGCTTACTTTGCTCAGGCTGTAAATATCAGAAGCACTCACACAATTTAATCATAATGAAAGTCCTCAATGAAATTCATTTTTGCAAAGAAAGCCAAGACTGCTCTGCTCAGAAGAGTCTGAGTAGACAACAAACTGGTAACCGAGGACAAGGTGTGGCACAGCGATCACAGCATTTGAGAAGCTAAGACTCGGCAACTCTGAGCTCTAGACCAGAACAAGGTTACATAGTGAGACCCTGGTTTAAATAATAGTATAAACTGAAAAATTTTAAACCCAAAATGAATAGCATCAAAAACAATCTTTCAAGGAAAACATTTTAAATATGAACATCTAAAATAATTTGGAAAATGTGGATAACTTTAAAAGGGTATGATTCAGCATAAAATTCTTGTGTTTGTTTTACATACCGTGGCAAGATTTTCCCAATCAATAATAGTTATTTATTATTATTATGGCTGTGTGTGTGCATGGTGCTAAGGATCAAACTCAAGCTGTCTGGCTGTTTTATTAAGAGAAATGAAAATTCAGGATTTTAGTACCTTTTTTAGTCTCCATAAATTTTTCGTAACTATCTGGAAAATCATCTTCGGTCTTAGATTTTTCAATTGGTGTCACAACTGCTTTTCCTTCTTCATCATCATCTTCATTAAACCACATTTCTTCATCATCTTCCAAGGCTTTTGCATCTCTGCGAAATCGGTTGCTACGTAATATAGATGGTACACTGTAAGAAATATATTACAGATATTGAGCAATGACTACAAGTTCATGGCCAGGTAAATTTGGGAAGAATAAATAACCAAGAACTAATGTACTTTTAAATTATGATGAATAGTACATCAAAATTATCTTAGTCATCGTGTAAGACATAGTCAGAGAACTCTTCGATTGTTTTTGCATGTTGTAAACTAAATTAAAAATCCATCTTGAGTTATTATATACAGTATCAAGTTATCATATAATGGATGGGGTAGGAAGGACAGCTGACCCTTCTATAAGAAGAGGTTATGCTAATATAGAAAATTTTACATGTTAAAATCTAAACCGTGGACAATTTCATACTTAATTTTGCTTTCTACAAATATTAATATACTTAAACAATACCTGTTCAGTTTCTGATTTTGTCTGTCTTTTTCTTGTTCATATTTTGTCTTCAATCCTTTGAATGTCTGAACATATTCAATTGACTCAAGGGCTTTATAAAAGTTTTCAACTATATGTGCAGTAAGAGACTTGATATCTTCCTGTATAGGCACAAAATTTATATTTACCAAACAATATAATACTTGTTGAGAAAAAAATTAAAATAAAAAAGTTAATATGTCCAAAGTTGATCAGAAAAGGTTTTTCAAAATCACCTTCTAAAAATAAATGTCCTAGATTCCTTATACATGAGCCAGGACAGGACTCCACAGAAAACTTGGAACAAGGAGAGGCAATTCACTGGAGCCCTTTAGGGGGCTATAAGGAACATTTGAAAAGCAATGCATTTAGTTTGTGTCTTAGTGCTTTATACAGTACTTCAAAATTTAAAGAACACTTTCACAATTTCATATGTGATTCTCATAATCCTACGAAATAAGTTATACCCATTTTACAAAGACAAAATTTAGGTCTTAGAGTTTAATTGAAAACAAACATTGAACCCACATGTTCAGTAAATGTTAATGATTTCCTACTTAACTGCTGTCAAAATATCTTATTATCTAAGTAGATAAATACTGTTATCAAAATATCTTATTATCACAATAGATAATAAGCACAGATTTCTTTGATTATATTGTATATACAAATAGGATAAACTACTTAACTGGAACTCTACCTTTTTTATTTCGGCAATAAACTTTTGTAAACGGGACAAAGACATGTTAAGGTTGAAGACTCAGTGTATTAAGCTTATCACTTCAGAAAAAATGTCAGCTCTACAATGGCTTTGGGAGAGAGGTGAGAACCCATTCATTTGATCAGTGTCTGACCAAAATGCTAAAGGGAAAAGGGCTCTAAGTCCACAGAAAGCTCACGGAAGGCAGCAGAACAGACAGCAGCCGAGGCAATCAACTGGACTGCTTGTCTCCCAACGCTACACTACACTTCTGCCCTCTTCATCTCAAAACCATCCTCCTGGCAAGTGGTCACTCTTAGAAAAACCATTTAGTGAGCCTAACAATCTTCACATAATTCTACTAAGGAAAAAAATTAATTTTGTATTCATTTTTATTATGACTCCTATAATAGAAAACTGCTGTTTCACAATAGATCAAATGTCCAACAAGCCACACATGATCCTAAAACATTTCCTCAAGAAAAATGGAACTGGGGCTGGAGAGATGGCTCAGGGGTTAAGAGTACTGACTGCTCCTCCAGAGGACCCGGGTTCAATTCCCAGCACCCACATGGCAGCTCACAACTGTCTGAAGATCCAGTTGCAGGAGATCTGACACCTTCACACCAATGCCACAAAAATAAAGTTAAATAAACCATAAATAAATATTTAAAAAAAAAAAAAAGAAAAATGGAACTGAAAAAAGAAAATGAGCAAATAGAGTTATAAGACTTGAATTTCACTTTTCAGTGTCCTAAATTTCAACAGTGGTTTGGGGAGTGACTGGGTGGTAGAGCCTACCTATCACAGAGAAGGACCCATACATGATCCTCGAGTGAACCACCTCAGAGGAAACAGGCCACTCAACTAATGCCCATGTACAGGTAAGAAGAGAAAGTGAGTGACTTTTTAAAGATTTCAGTTTATTAGAAGCAGATTCTAACACACAAGAGGTGAATTATGCTGACTATGGCAACATACCTCTAGCATGGAATAATAATTTCAGGAAAATAGGAATAAAAAAAATCAAATTGATTACATACAGTTTCATTTTTATATACAATTACTTATTTATATATGATTACTAAGAGATCTTTAATATAAACTTACCACTCTTATAAATTCAAACAATTCAATAACAGCTGAATTTAATAGATTGTACCGCGTTCCATTATCCAAAAGGGCATTTATAACTGGTTCAAAAAGATTTCCTTTGGTGATGTAACGATTATAAAATTCATCCTTAAGGCCAATTATCCGCCTCATAAAGCGAAGTGCACCTAATATTTAAAAAATATAAAAAGGGAATAATGAATTTACCAAAATTATTTTATAGCTAATTTTGACATAATGTTTAAATTTTTTTAAAAACTAAAATAGTACATGAAACAAACTGTATTTAAAGTTTTCAATGCTTACATTTTTGAATGTTTAAATCTTTCCAAAAGTAAAATAGTACATGAAAAAAAAAATGGGCTTTGAAACAAACAACAACAAAAGTAAAGTTTAGGAATGACGAGATTGGTTGGGTAGATAAGGGCTTGGTGAACAGAATTCAATACCCAGAATCCACCAGAAAGTAGAAGGAAAGAACTGACTCCATAAGTTTATTCTCTAACACCATGCACACAAACAATAGTGACAACTGAAAAAAAGAACAATTAAAAAACCCAGTATCTATAGAATACCAATGCTAGCAACACTAAAAGGAAGATAGTAGGTGCATTATATGAAGCACAGAATCAGGGAGCGAAGTGGGTAGGACTGGTACAGTCTATTACATTTCTAGGGTAGGAATGTATGGAGGCAGATGTTTGCTTTTAATTTTCTTGAAATACAATCAAAGAGACTATATGTAACATAACAGATCTAAACTTTTGAAAGGTTTTCGATGAAGAATATAGATCAACTACTCTTGCTTCTTTTGTCTTGGAACACTTACTTGTTCCTAACTAAGTTCTGTAATAGCTACAATACCAGAGGTAAAATTAGACAGACTAGTCTTTAACTATGAAAATTTCTCCTATTTTTTTATTTTTAATTATGTAAGATTCGTTATTTTTAAGTATATGTGTGTTGGCATAAGTGGCTAGCTACCTAGACTATTACCTCATACCACATTCTAAAACACATTTCAGATATACTACATAAGCAAACACAAAAATCAAATGAGAAAAATAATGAGAATATTTACATTATCTTAGGACACAGAAATCAAAAAAGGTAAACTGAATTTATAGTAATTTATGAAGCATTTAAAAATGTGTATGTGACAATATGTGTACACTATGTGTGTGAGGTGTGCATGGGGAATCTGGAGGACACCCTCAGGAGTCATCCAGCTTATCTGAGACATGATTTCTCACTGGCCTGAAGCCCACTGACTAGTTAGTACAGAATAGCCAGCCAACAAAGCCTGTCTCTGCCTCCCCAGAGGCATTACAAATGTGCGCACACTACCAGCCCTGCGCTTGGGTTCTGGGAATCAAATTCATGTCCTTATGCTTGCAAGTCTCAACTGAGCCATTTCCCAGCCCCAATAAAGATTTTTTTTTTTAAAGTTAAATGGAAAACATCAATAAAAGGCAAGTTTAAGACTGGAACTTCTACTAAAACATAAACTATAATACACAAAAGGCTCTATGAAAAAAATAACCCTCAGTTTACAACATATGAAAATGCAAATTAGGCTGAACATGATGACTCTCAGACCTATATTCCAATACTTTGCGGGTGGAAGCAGAAGTATAAGGATCATCCATAGCCATATAGCTTGAGGTCAGCTGGGCTACTATACTATTTCAAAATATATCTGCACCAGGCAGAGACAGGAGCACTGCCACGAGTTCAAGGTAAGCCAGAGCTATGCAATACATCCCAAGCTACCTCGGGAATTCAGAGTGAGGCCCTGTCCCTCCACCCATTCATCTGTCCATCCGTCCATCAGCCTGTCTGTCCATGTGACATTATAGGATGTTGGGATAATGCCAAATGCTTTAGCTTTTGGGAAAGTTTCTACCTACCTACCTACCTACCTACCATCTACCTACCTACAATAGGGTGCTAGGAAAATGCTAAAGGCTTCAGTTTTTGGGAGGGAAAGTAATCTGGTAGGTAGGTAGATGTTAAAATTGAAGAATATATGAAAAGGTACACAACATTTTGCCTGACAATCCTATTATTGTGAACCTTACAAAACTATATTAGCATATAAAAGATTATTATATTATATACAGTGTGGTTGGGAATGGGTGAGAAAGCAAAATCAATTCTACAATCTATGTTTTAGATGGTAAATCATTTGTGGAAATCACAAATAGTTACTTAGCTATCATTAGAAAAAATAAGATCACATAATTTGCAGTAGTGAAGAACAGAGAAACCTATTAGCACAATCTAATTTTCAAAAAGGTGAAAGCCCCCTGTATATGTGTATGAATACATTTACTTACACATGTACAGGGATAGAAAAAAAATAAGAGCCACAGGTTATTAACGTTAAGTTTTTGCTTGTTTGTTTTGTCCTTTTGAGTCACGGTCTCATGTACCAGGCCAACTTATGAATTGCCATGTACTGAAGAATGATCCTGAATTCCTGATCGTCCTTCCCAAGTGTTGGGATTACAGGTATGAGCCACTAAAGCTCACCAACACTGGCTATATTAAGGAGGATAGGGGTATTAAGAGCAACAAATGAGACTGGCAATATCACTCAGTTGGTATAATTTCCTGACATTCACAAGGCACTCAGTTTAATAGCTAGAGCTGCATAAACTGTATATGATAACACTTGTCTGTAATCCCAGTACTCAATAGTGAAGAAAGGAGCAGAAAAATCCAGGCCACCGTTGGCTACATAATGAATTTGCATTCGACGTATCAGAAGAGGTCTATCAAGCAATGCTGTTATTGAACATTGGATTGTATTCCAACAAAACCTAGGATAATTCAGCTCAACCTAAATGTAAGCAATATGAGTGTGTGAAACCACGATTTTCCATTCTTGCGCTTGTCCTCAGATTACAGAATACAAAGCAGAAGCAGTCGGCTCTCTCGGCCATCTCATTAACATCACACACACTACTAATAAGCAGATGACTTTGCATGGGCAACTGGCATTTTACCTCTACTAAAAAGTATTCCTTAAATTTTTTTTTTTTTACAAAATTCTCATTAAATTTTTACTTACACAAGGCCAAGAAAGTGTGCTTTGAATTCATCAACACCAAAACTCTTCTTAGCAAGTCCTTGTTCATGATATAGTTTTTTATGTGGTATGTGTGATGTTCCACACAAAATGTGAGTAACTCTAGAATTAAGGCAAGCAGCTGTGCCGTTTGATAATTATCTACGAAAGAAAGATATCTAATGAGAATAAATATAATACACCTAAAGAGAATAAATACATTCTGTATCTTAGAGCGAAAGTACATTTTATATAATTTTTAAAAGATACATATATAAATACATTATTACTTTTATATATGTAGACTATTTAAAAGCATTATCAGTTTTAAGGCTCTAGTGTAAAAAATGTAGTAACAAAAAGAAAAGCTCAATATAGATCTACAAATGTGACAATAAACCCTGTCGCACTGAGAATTTCCTAGCAATGTATTCTTAATTAATGCTATCACTGCAAATAGGAACAAATTCAGAAATGGTACAAAAGAGAATAAAGGCCTCAAAGCTCTTACCTGAAGTGGCTCAATGAAATATCTTTTAAATTTGTTTGTGTGCATGTGTATGCGAAGGCTAGTGTGGTTGCAGAAGACAGTCTTAGGAATGGGCTTTCTCCTACCACCTTGTGAGGTCTGGTCACCAGAAGACAGCCAATATGCAAGCTCCTCTACCAACTATGCTGCCCGGTGGTGCAGGAGAATTGTCTCTATTCTGTCAATCATGTTTTAAATAAACGCTGATTGGCCAGGCAGGAGGTGTAGGTGGGAAAACTAGATAGGAAGTGGAAATGATGCAAGGGGAGCAGGAGAATTCTGGGGAGGAGGAAGTTGATTCCTTGCACTCCTGCCCAGGCCACCGAAGCAGCAGGATGTGAGCTGCCCCACTGAAAAAGGTACTGAGCCACATGGCTAAAATAGATCAGAAAAATGGGTTAATCAAGATGTGAGAGTCACTGAGAGGCTAGAGCTAATGGGCCAATCAGCTTTATAAATAATAGAGATCTTTGTGTGGTTTTCTTTGGGCTTGCCGGCTGTGGGGTACTGGGAAGGACAGAACCCCCCAACAAACAAACAGCCCCTCATGTTACAGCCTGGCAGTCCCAATACCATTTAACATCTTTAAAAAGCCATCTTTAAGAAAAATGTTATTTTTTGCTATTCAAGGATCAAACAAAAATGATTTCATGGAGATTTTTAGTAGTAGCCATCTTGAATTCATCAACTCATGCCATCCAGATCCCTGAAGCTATCTTTCTGGTTACCTTTCTAGATGCTCTGCTTCACGAAATGACTATACAAGAAACTTTAACATCTACCAGGGAATTAAGATAAATAATCATTTTATAATGATTTAGAAAAGAAACACTACCCTGAAAGGAAATTACAGAATCACAGTCAAATAAAAAGTTAACACAATCAACCCCATCTAGTACAACCATTCGATTTAAACAGGAACATTACACACTTAACATACTGCCACTACCCCATGTGTTTTCATGCCACACATGTACAGGTGCCCATCAAGGCCAGATGAAGATGTGGGTCCCCTGGAGAGGGTGTTCCAGGTAACCGTGAACTGTGCAATGTGGGTACTAGAACTGAACTCTGTTTCTCTGGAAGAGAAGAGCCTCTGCAGTCCACACAACATTTTATGGATCTTGACTGCTTCCGGAAAGAATGTAGTGTTCATTTAATTAACAAAATGGCCTTCAAATACACAAAATAACACTCTGGCACTTCAAACACCGTTTTTACCTCAAGAGCAAGAAAAGTCTTACTTGTTCCAAACTAAGTTCTGTAATAGCCACAATACCAGAGGTAAAATTAGAACTAGTCTTTAACTATGAAAATTTCTCCTATTTTTTATTTTTAATTCTGTAAGATTTGTTATTTTTAAGTATATGTATATTTGTGTGTTTGTGCACGAGTGGAGGTACACATGAGTGGAGGCCACAAGAGAGAGCCTCATACTTTTCAGATTAAGTTACAGGCAGTTTGAACTATAAAATAAGTGCTGGAAAGTGAACTCAGATCTTCTGCATAAAAGTAGAATGCGTTCTTAACTGCTGAGCCATCTACCTCTCTACCTCTGGAGAAGTATTAAAGGTTATTATTGTGCTTGTTGGGATTCTGTGGGGACCAAAGGATAATGTCTCCTTTCTACTCATATATGGGTTCTGGGGATGGAACACAGGTCTTCAGGCTCACCTGTTAAGCCATCTTCCCAGCCACATACAAAAGTTACTTTAAAACAGTGATCTGTACTGTTAACTGTATTGTTTCCCCCTTTCTATTTTAAAGTCTTTAATTCAGTTTCTCAACATTCTCCTATGGAATCTCTCTTAGAGGTTTCTCTTGTTTCTCCTGGGGCTTTGATAAACTTGGGACAATGAATGCAATGCTAAATGCCCACAGCTTTAATATTATCAGCCCCATACCTTGAAAGCACATTCTAAAGAGAAGCAAATGATAAAAGATGAAGGCTCACAGACAAGTTTAGCACTGTGCTAAAGTGTGGATCCTACGAGATTGTAGTCAATTACACCGAAAATATAAGAACTAGATTATTAAATTACAGATGATTTCTCAAAAGAATATCAAACAACAACAAATTTACCAAGGAAACAATCTGTTTCTCATCTTTTATAGTTGGAAAGAAAACTTTTTTTCTTATAATAAAAGGTAAAGTCTATGCTTGGATGCTAAAAAAGAGTTCCACTATATACATGTACATACATACTAATTAAGAAAAACCTCACAATTTGTACTTATAAAATATGAATTTAAACTTACCAGGGCAAATTGTACTGGTTTTGTTAGATCCAAGCAAATGATCTTTAAAAGAAAAATTAAAATCAAATACTTCAGTAAATAATATTTTACATTTTCCTCATATTTCACAACATACAAGCATCCTTAATCATAATTTCTTTTAAATTTCATAATAACCACTGAGCTGCCTTCTTTGGTTGAATATTATATACCTTTTACAAAATTAGGCGCAGAGATTATTAAAATATAATAGTAGTGAGCTGGGCATAGTGGTGCACACTTTTAATTCCAGCACTCAGGAAGCAGAGGTAGGTGGATCTCTGTGAGTCTGAGATCAGCCTGGTCTACAGAGTAAGTTCCAGGACAGTCAGGGTTACACAGAGAAACCCTACATCACAAATACCAGAGACAAAGACGATAGTAACAGTGAAAATAAAAGTGAGGTTAAAAGCAGGTAAGAGAGACACATTTTACTTTCTTTTATTCAACATTAGCAATTAGCATATATTTCTGCATTGTGAGGAGCATGGGGCCCCTTTATTCTGTCCCGCCCGGCTGGCTCACACCCAAAATCATAGAAATTCTATTAATTAAATTACTGTTTGGCCCATAAGCTCTAGTCTCATACTGGTTAACTCTTACATCTTGATTTAACCCATTTTTAATAATGTGTATGTCACCATGAGGTCGTGGCTTACCAGGAAAGATTCAGCATGTCTGACCTGGCAGCTTCATGGCAGCTCTCTCTAACTCTGTTTTTTTTTTTTTTTTTTTTAGAATTTAAGCTTTGTCTTACCCGCCTACCTCAGTTTTGTCCTATCAAAAGGCCTAGGAAGTTTTTTTATTAAACCAATGAAAGCAACACACAGACAGAAGGACCTCCTACATCACTGCATCACATTGGCCACGAGGAGGCTAGGTGGGGAAGAGAGGGCACAGCATCGACAGACTTGTAAGTCTGGGGGTGACTAGTCGTGGGAGAGGGGCTTAGGCCATTCATAGAATAGTGGATGCAGCTTCTTAAAAAACATAAAATGAGCCAGGTGGTGATATGCCTTTAATCCCAACACTTGGGAGGCAGAAATAGATGGATCTCTGAAGACAATCTGATCTACAAAATGAGTTCTACGATAGGCTCCAAGAGCTACAGAGAAACCCCATCTCATAAGACCAAACACACATCCACAAAATGCTGGAAGTTTAAAACTTCAGAGCAACACATACATTATGTTAAATTAGTTTTGATAAAGCCAACAGGTAATACATAAATATCTATTAACAGTACTAACTATATATTTGCACATGGTGTAAGTGTTAAAATGACTGAAAATGCAAATTTAATTACAAATTTAATAATAAAAATCTTCTGGATCATCCCTTTTTAAATTTACCTTTCTTTTCCCCCCAACCCACACCCAGACACGTTTCTGGCCCTGAACTCATACAGATCTACCTGCCTCTGCCTCCTGAGTGTTGGAATTAAAAAGGCATGTGCCACCACCACCCATCAACTTTGTATTTATGATAATTAAGTTGATACATCAAAATTCAATTCAATTATTTAACTGCAATCTTCCATTATATAGATACTCTACAATTTGTTCATTTTTTAAAATCATAAGCAATAGAGTGACAGTACTGAACCTACCATATAAATGTAAAAATACTCTTTAGGGAAAATAATCAGAAAGCCATTTTAAAGCTGTTAAATGGGGTATGTCTATGTTGTAACATTTATTAATTTCATAAACATGTCTTGACCAGTTCCCCATCTCCTTTAGGACAGGAACTCATACACCAGGCTAGCTAAAACTGGCTTTGAATTCCTAATCCTCTTGCCTCCACCTCTCAGTTCAGAAATTATAGGCCCGCTGTAGTCACATCTAGCCACAGTAGCCTCTTAGTTGGTTACTCTAATAAACTAAAACTTGCTGTCAAACTGGATCTAGACTACTAATGCCTAAGCAGTTCTTTACTCACACTGCTTCAAAACAATCTTGTCTTTATTTCACTTTAATTCCAGAACTAGAACGTGCCATGAGTAAGTTATGCACATAACCCATGCAACAAATATGGAGAAGCAACAAAAAATACATACTAGTAAGAAAACCCTTTTCCCACAAACTGGGCATTGACAGTTCTTACCAAAGACACCCATAGACAAGGACAATCATGACTTCATATTGCACTTTAAATCCTTCAGTAATAACCCCTCTGCCATATAAAGCACCGCATAATACTTTATGGCCTTCATATGCAAACAGACAAGAGAACTTACCCTTCTCACACTTGTCTTCTGATGTATTGGTCAAAAGTGGAGCTGTGAGGACATGCATGCAATGGTTGTAGAAGAAATTTAAAAACTCACTCTTCTCAGTTTTCTGAAATAAAATGTTTAAAAGAATACTTTGCATTTAAGAAACATTTCAAGAATTAGCAGAGAAGGTCATATTTGAATAACAATACTTTAAGATATTGTGAAAGACTCTCAAACTATCTAGAATCAAAGAAGCAAACTTACTTACATATACTTCAATGTGAATTCCACATATAGGAAGTCTAATAATTCATAATATTAATAATTCATATAAGTCTAATAAATGTCATATTAGACATTTAACAGTGAAAAAGTAGCAATAGTATTCCCATGGAAATTCAAAACAACTTTTAAAACTGAAGTGTGATAAAGACTAGATCCATTTGCTGAACACCATGGAGATCACAACAAACAGCAAGGCACTGGGAACTTGAAAGCTATGAGCATTATGGTTTTTAAATGTATTTTCATTCATGTGCATGTATAAGTATGCATGTAAGTACACATGCATGTGGATTCCTGTAGATGCCAGAAGGGGGACTGGTTTCCTTGGTAGTTGTAAACTACCTTACATGGGCGCAGGAAACTAAACTCTGCTCTGCGAGAGACCAAATACTGTTACCTGCTGAGTCACTTTTCCAGCCCCTGGGATTATGACTGTAATGTTTTAGGTGATTAAAAATAGGAGCTTGAGGACTGGCAAATGTACTTTGGTGCGTAAGGATTTGACTAGTATGTGCAGGGTCTTGAGTCCATTCTCCAAGTGTGTGTAGGGGTGGACAGGCACTGACACCCTACATTTCACTGCCTATCCAAATCTGAAAAACTACTGAGGCAATTTATCAATCTAGAAAATATAAAATCCAAATCTGTTCCTTAAAGACTAAAATTTAATTTAGAATACAATCTCTAATTTCTATCACTGTTTCATTAAATAATTGAGCCAACTAACTTACAATATTTTAAAAATAATGTATACTTTCTCCTACTATAAGGGAATTTTATTAAGGAAAAATGGTCTTTCACATTGAAATAACCATTATTAATATTCTGGAATCTTCCTTGAACCTTTCATGATTTATGTAATTAAGAATCTGAGGACCGGGTGGTTGGTGGTGATGTCTACCTTTAATCCCAGTGCTTGGGAGGCAGAGACAGGCAGATCTCTGTAAATTAGAGTCCAGTCTGGTTTACAGCATGAGCTGTAGGACAGGTAAGGCTACACAGTGAAACCCTGCCTTGAAAAACAAAGAAAAATAAAAACTCTTCAGTTTACATCAGTTTTCTTGCTTTTTAATTGTGATAAGACCACATAAAATAAAATTTGCTATCCTGCTTTACTATCTTAAAAAACAGTCCAGTATTATTTAAAAACTATTATTAAAATTAAGTAGGAAAAAACATAGAGCTCAATAAAAGCTCAATAAAAAAAATTATTATTGTAAGATGAACATGGTGGTACATGCCTTTAATCCCAGCACTCGGGAGTCTGAGGCAGGCAGATCTCTGTAAGTTCGAGGCCAGCCTTGTTTACAGAGTGAGTTTCAGGACAGCCAGGGCTACATAGTTAAACTCTGTCTTAAAAACCCAAAAACTTATTTACCTAGCAGCACAGAGCTAATGCCTGCAAATCATCCTTGGACCTCCAAGGTATACCCTTTACCTATAACAAATAAAGGAAAAAGCTAAAAGCAAAAGAGGAACTGAACAGACAACACTGTTACATTTACTGAAAATTAATACAGATACTTATCAAAATATTTGTTGCTTCTAAAGATCGTATTACAAAACCATTTAAGACTGTAAAGTCCAACACCTTTGACCTCAGTGTGAGTTCTTACATTAGTTGTAGCCAACATGTTCTCTGGATCAATTAGAGTACGAAGAAGTCCCATCAACTGAACTGCACCTCCTAGCTCAGGGTCAGTATCACAGATCATTTGTTCAATCACCACATTTATAAGAAGTATATCCTGGAAGAAAATATGTTTCTGTGAGACCTTGACATAAGATAAACATACCAACTGAAGGAGTAAAATCAGAGCACAGAAAAAAAAAAAATCAAAGTATAGAATACTTTAAAGATTTTTTTTCTGTTTCCCAAAGTTCTGAAAATACTTAGTGTGAATAGAGATAGATAGACAGAGACAGAGAGACAGACAAAGACTGTCACCATTCTAGGTGTTAGCTCTGGGTATAAATCAATAGGCTGATCAATCATATATGAACACAGAACATGTGACCTTAAAACCGATCATTTCAATCTTTAAATAGAAAACCCTTCCTAGAAAATGCACAAGCAGTAACTTAGCACACACCTTTTACAAGACCCAAGAACAGTGTCATAAAGTGACTTAGCATTAGGTTTACTGTCACACATGTCTGTATTCTTTGTATATGTTGTTTTTGCTGTATGTGTGTATAGAAGATTAATGATAATTAATGTAATGATAATGTGCAGGATCTTCCTCTGTTTTGTTTTTTGTTTTTCTGAGACACTCTCTGGAGTCCCTGGCTCTCCTGGAATTCAGGCTGGTCTAGCAGCCTGCCTCTGCCTCCAGAGTGCTGGATTAAAGGCGTGTCCTATTATGCCATGCCCAGCTTGTACACTACTTTTTGAGACAGGGTCTCTCACTGATTCACACAGACCTCCTGTTTTCATTAACCTAGCACTGTGATTATAGGTGCTGGGTTTTCTCTCACACGGGTTCTGGGGACCCAAAATCTGGTCCTCATGCTTGTGTGACAAAGTATTTTACTGACTGAACCAACATTTTTTTAAAACCATAGAAATCTTAATCATTACAATACGACGAAAAGTGCTTGTCAAAGGAAAAACATTCTGTCATCAAAAGTATACGCTAAACAACTTGTTATCAGACTTTTTGTTGCTGCATGGACATCATACAGTTATTATAGTGGTTTGAGTAAGCTCATGAATTTGAATATTTGGTCCCTAACTGGTAGAACTGTTTATAAAGGTTTATGAAGTGTGGTCTTATGGAAGCGTTGTGTCACTGGAGATGGGTCTGGGGGCTTCAAAAGTCCATGACATTCCCAATTAGCACACTCTGCCTTTTGCTTGTGATGTTAACTTTCAGGTACTGGTTCAGTGCCATCCCTGTCTACCTGATGTCACACTCCATTGCCATGATGGTTATGGGCTTACCCTCTAGAACTGAAAGCACCAATAAACTTCCCTAAGTTGTCTTGGTCACAGTGCTTTGTCACAGAAGTAGAAAAGTAACTAAGACAGTTAGTTATATAAACCTAGATGATGTACCTATAACACACTCCAGCTACAATGGTATAAATGAATAACTCACTGCAGCTAGGCTTACAATAAACAAAACATCACAATTGAGAAGTGTATGAGACAAATACTAGGAAAACATTAAAGAGATGGAACTTGCTAAGTTGCTCAGGTTAATCTTGAACTCTGAGCTCAAACAATCTTTCAAGTAGCTAGGATTCTCCCTCTCTCTTTTAAATACATGGCAGGCTTATTATTATTATTTTTTTGAGATGGGGTCTCACTCTAATGAGAAATAATTATGGAAGAAAACAATAAAGAGACATGAATTCACAAACAGCTAGCAAAGAAGAACCAACTAAACCAGGCCATAGAAAATTAACTATTAAAAACTGGAGCACAATCCTCTACCAGGCTTGAACATTTGAAAACCAATGATTTTGATTTGTCACAGCATTAGAAACAGATTTAGGGGTCAGTAGGATAAAATAATAGGTAAAGGTGTTTGTTGCCAATTTTGACAAACTGAGCCTGACCACTGGGAGCCACAAGGTGAAAAAAGAGAACCAACTTTTGCAAGTCTCCTGGGCAAGCATGTTAGAAAAATTAGTAACTACTTCTCTGTTATCAATTAAACATAAACAAGAAAATATTGCTAATGGAAACTAATCAAATTTTTAAGAGTTAAGAATTTTAAAAGCAAATTGTTTATGATTATTATGGTATAAGTTGAGATTTATGGTCATTTAAGATGAAAACCTTTTAAGCATATAAGCTTCAAAGATAGAATGTTAATTTCAACAGAAATATTAATCCTGAAATTATCTTCTATAAAGGCTGGTATTAAGAATATCACAGTGAGATAAAAATTAACTAGGGTTTAGCATCATTTGGTGTTCAGTAGACTAGAGTGATGGCTCAGCAATTAAAAGCAGGTCCTGCTCTTCCCAAGTATCAGAGTTCAGTTCCCAGGACCCATGTCAGGCAGCTTAAAATTGCCTGTAACTCCAGCTTCAGGGTAATGGTTACCCTCTTTTGGTCTCCCCAAGTAATCTAAATAAAACCTACAACAGCTAATGTTCTCCAAACTAACAAACAAACAAACACACACACTCTAAAACCAACCAAACAAAGACAATTGCCAGAGTAACATAACTTAATATAAAATGTTTCTGAGGGATGGTGTTTCAGACAGGGTCTTGTTCTAACAGAGTATGTTAGAAGGTCTAGGCTGGCCTTGAATTTGTGGCAGCCCTTTTGTCTTGGCACCCAAACATGTTGAGATTATAGGTGTGAGACACCTTGCCCCCCACAAATTACCTCTTTAACTATAGCAGCATCCCTAACATTCTTTAAGAAATGGAAAGTGATGGCGACACATGTCTGCTTCACAGCACTTGAAAGGCTGAGGCAGGAGGCTATGAATTCACAGCTAGACTGATGCACATGCTAAGTGTCTCAAAGCAAAAGCAGAGGGGCCAAGTTTGGCTTCCAACACAAAGGTTAGGTGGAAGACAATTGTTTGTGATTATAGATTCCAGGATCTTATGACTTCTCCTGAGCCCGGGTGGCATCTGTGTGCATGTGCTTGACACACAAATCTTAAACAGAAAGCAGAACAACAACAAAACAAAACAACAAAACTAAGCCAAGAAACTTTGTAAGCAACTAAGAAATACAAAAAGTAAAAATATAAAACATACATTAAGACTAAACATAAAACTAACAAAAATAATGTAGCTACCTAGTCAATGGTGCACATGCCTTTAATGCCATGACCTCTGAAGTAGAAGCAGGCAGATCTATAACTCCAGTTCATTTTGCTCATACTGCATAAATATTTTAGTGGGAAAACAATATTTTTCATATTATTCAACTTTCATTCCAATTTAAAAACAGGAACTGAGTAAGTAAAAACAAATTCTTAGTTATACAAGGTCATTACTTGGTCTGCACATCTAGAGGGATTAAAATGTCTTCCCATTAAAGATGGTTGTCCTTTTAACAGAAGTGCTCCTACTGCTTTGGCGGGCACATCTTGACTGACAGGTTAGCAGTATAACACACAGGGTTCATGCCTGAATAAGATTGTTTGATGACTTTGCTTTCCAACTTCTGGCATGATGAAAACAGGTAGAAGGCTTATAGGTTATTTCCAGTTTGATTTCTCTATCCTGCAATCATGGAGTATGGGATTTTGGCAATATCATCATCTTGTTTTGGTGAGCAAGAGCAGTGATAGTAGCCTGTATTTGTTTGGGGAGCCTCAGGGGCCTCAATAACTCACAACTCATAGGGAGGTATCCCTTCTCTCACACAGATTTTTTATTTAATAGCCTCTGGTTTCTGAGGCACATTTAATTCTGTTCAAATGCTTTTTAAATTAAAATTTTAATTACCCTAAAATATAAAAAATGCCTTCCATTACTACTATATATTCCTAAAATTAAGATTATGGTTATGACTTCTTTGCAACAGTAAGCACTTCTCCATGGGTAACATACAAAATTCAGCATTATTACTTACATCATCACTCTGCTGGGCTTCTTGCATTACAAATTCTCGGACCATAGATGGACTAAACTCTACCAGATAAGAAAATATATCTGTAGCAGCTGATCTGACTTGCAAGTCATCCATGCCCTGATAAAAGGGAAGCTGGGTTAGAGACTGATAACAAAGGTTAGTCTTGCATTCCCTCTTCTCTCTCATATCCACGAATAAACTCTTAGAATTTCAGATTAACATTCAACTTGCAGTATCTCTTCCCTCCCATCCCCTCCTAATTTCTGGATTAAGACACCAAACTGAATTAAAATATACTCCCCCACACCTAAAACTGTTATACTTGGGAGCAACTCAGTATTTATTTCTAATGGTTTTTTTTACCATCTTAAAAGAACTATTCAGAGATTATACATAAGCATGAATAGAGAGCTGAGTGCACACTTGTAACCCACTGACACAGGCACACATGTGGCATACATTCACATAAATATACATACACACAAAGAAAACAAAAAATAATTTTTTTAAATAAAAGACACATTTTAAAATGAAGACTTAAATTATCCTCATTTAGATTTTTTTTTATCCGAATGCCTATGAATCAAATACATGTAACTGAAAGCTGAGAATTATAACTCTTGGCTCAGTATGTTCTCACTCTACCAACTGGATTAAAAGTGAAGACAACTTACCCAGTTCTATGAAACACAGTGTCACTTAAGGAAAAACAAGTCTTTGAAAAACAAACACAAACACTGATGGCACAAATCGTAACCTGGTAACAAATCATTCTTGTGCTGACTCAGCATCAGATGAATGACTAAATGATAAGTCAGTACTATGCAAATATTTTACCATCCAAAAAATAAATCTATGACAAAATCACAACTTGAAAAGCACAAGAAGAAACTATAATTACCATTACAATTTCCAGAGCAGGAAGAATTCCCAATTTTGCCAAAGTTTTGAAAAAAGCATCCCTGTTCTGAGGTTGTAATGTCTGAGAAAATGCACAAAATTCCTTGAAGAAATTAACCTGTGAGGTTAAACATTAAAGTGAGAAGTCAATAAACATGGAAGACAAAGCTGGGGATACTGTAATGGAATTCATCCTTCTGAAGGACTTCATATTTTCACATGTCCTGGTTCATTATATTAAAAGTTAGTGTGAACATACTGGCTTATACCATCTTCCTAAAACTCAGGAGGCAGGAGGATCAGGAATCTGAGGTCTACCTAGGCAACAGTTAAATAAATAAACCTTGTCTCTTTAAAAATAAAGCCTGGGGTGGACCAGATGACTCAGTGGGTAGAGTCACTTGCTGTCAAGTTTGACAACTTGAGCCTGATTCCCGGAACCCACACAATCGAAAGAAAGCCAGCTCCCACACGTTGTCCTCTGACCTCCACTCATGCATGTGTGCACCACTCCCCAATTGTAAAATATAAACAAGGGTGACATAGATATATGCAGGTGTACACACAAACAAACCAACAACAAAACTCTAGCATATTAAAAATAAAGCTAGCTTTACTTCTCAAACACTGATCTTTAAACCTAACGTAAAAAAATGTCACAAATCTGATTACATTCAAAGAAGGCAAAAATCTAGTAAATAGCAATTGTTGATTTTTCCCTCTAAAATAGTTACCTCTCAGAACAAAAGCAAAACTCCAAGGCTCCTAAAACCCCTTGATAGACACATTAACAAGTAAATATTTCTAAGGAACCAAATATTTACCATTTATTTATTTTAGAAGTGTTTTCCTTTCATCTCTGTAGTTTTGTTTCTGCATCTCCATTATATAAATACCTACTACTATAACAAATGTCTATAGTTCTGTCATGCTATAAAGGCATTTAAATTTCCTTGGGGAGGGTATCTGTGTGTGTGGGAATGACACACATAATATCTTAAGTATTTTCTGAAACATGTAAAAACAAGTTTTAGAAACTGAATAAATGACTTACCAATTCACGCCGTTTATCATCATCCGTAGCTTCATCTGTTAACTGTGCAAAGACTTCGGATAAAAACTTCTCATCTTCCTGCATGAAAAGAAATAAATGCTATGAAATATTAGCAAAAGTATAGTTACATTATATATGTCTTACACAAAGTATAGTAAAAAACAAATTGAAATTCAAAAGCATATTCATCATGAAACCTGAAGTTTGAGGATGTATTTATTTACAGTTTTCTAAAACTTAGAACTTCCGTGGAAGTTAACACAAACTAGAGTCTCACTACATAGGAAGAAGCAGCAGAACAAACAGGAGCTTCAGAGGCAGATCAGTCAATTCATTACTTTCATTCTGATAGCTTTTCTAAATCAGTTTTTATTTACTCTTAATTTAAACACAGCTCAAATAAATCTGAGGATCTCACTGTCAGTTCATATGTACCAGAAAAAAAGAACAAGACAGTCACAGGATTATGGCGGCAGGCAGAAAGTCTTCAACATGTGGCTCATACAGAGTGCTTTAATCTATAGCCAAGGATAAAATAAAATGACAAATCACTACGGCAATTGCACCTGATGACTAAGAGATATTAAAAATTTGTATGTCTAAAATGTAGAAGAGATACTTAAATTATAATTGTGCTTGTCTGAATAAAAGGAAATCATCAGATATAAAAGATGCATTTGAAACATGTCTTATATGAACCATACATTAACAAGGATCTCAAAACTGTTTCCAAAATAAGTTGGAGAACTTAACTTAAGATACAGTCCTCACCAGTTAGAAAAGTACTAAGCGTCAACGGAGAGTGCTAAAAGACAAAGTAAAGAGATAAAAAAGGGTTCTAAATGAGTGACTCAAGCGGGGTGGCGGTGGCGCATGCCTTTAATCCCAGCACTCCAGAGGCTGAGGCAGGTGGATCTCTGCGAGTTCGAAGCCAACCTGGTCTACAAAGTGAGTTCCAGGACAGGCTACAAAGCTACAGGGAAACCTGTCTTGAAAAGACAAAGAAGAGTGACTCAGAATGGTACTTCTTTATGTATTCACTGACTCCTTTTAGACACTACATCATGGCTTGATACAGTCAGAACAAACAAGGATGTTTCAAAGCCCACCTCTATGAAACTCAATTTTAAGTAACTTGCTCTAAAAATATTATAAATGTATTATCTGTAAGTATGTATTTCCCCTGTTCACATCTTTTATAAATTTTGTTTCTTTCCACAGATCTCCCACATTAAATTTTTATTCTTTCCAGCTAAAGGTTTTTAAACTCTTTCAGAGTATTTTCAAAGGAGAACATTTCCCCTTAAATTCTTTGCACGACTTGCCACTTATGAGGTGACAGCCAAACCATTGAAACTATTCATGAAAGCAATCTTAATGATGTTCATTAGGAGCCTCTTCCCCTCCCCCAATTTACAGCATCATTTCTGTGACCTCTTTAAGCTATGAAGCATTATGTTTCAGGGTATATGTTAGGAAGAAAATGACTGACAATATAAAGCCTGGAGCTGGGATACTTTTTCCTAAATCCTTGCTTCTCTAAGTCGCGAAAGTAATCACTTTTGATCATTTTTTCTTTTCTGTAAGCCTTAAAAGCTTTTGTTTTAATAAGACAACTATCATAGTACATGTGGCTACTTTTCTAAATAATGAAACCCCTGGAGAGAGGTTCTAAATCAGGGCTGGGACGTAGCTCAGTGTGAGGGTTCTTTTCTAACCCATGAGAATGATCCTTAGTGGTACAAACAGAAATAAGAACAAAACAGACAAACATCAGGTAGTTTAAATTTCATTAACAATTTCATAAATTGCATCTCATGAATCATAAATAAATGAAAATTTCTTGGTATGGTAGCACAAGCCATTAATCCCAGCACTCACGAAGGCAGAGACAAGAGGATCACTGAGTTTAAGGCCAGTCTGGCCTACATGGTGAGTTTCTAAACAGCCAAAGCTACTAGTGAGACCCAACCTTAAAAAAAAAAAGCAAAAAACAAACAAGTAAAATAAAATTCCTTTAAAGCTTTGCTTTATACCATAGATTTCACAAATAAAATTATAAATAAATGTAAAATGACAAAGAAAATTGTGCAAATAGTTATAGATTAGTTTACACAATTTATTTAACCTATTTTTGACAGTACTGGGAACTGGTAAGTAAGCATTCTCAACTACTGAACTACGTCTCCAGACATTATTTTTCAACTACAAAAAAAATGTTATGATTTACTGTTGTGGATCTGGAAACCCTTAAGTCAAGCAATCACTTGGATGCTATATTTGAGACTTTGACATCCTTTATATTAACTCCAGAGTATGGCCGTATGTAGAACAATTAATAAAAACCCAGAGACAGATATTGGGGTTCAACCTGAAGAACAGAAAAGCAAAGAAGTCAGTCACTGGCTCGCTCTTCTCCTTCTGTCTGAAAATGGAGATCCTGCCTCCAGAAATCCTCAGAATGAGACTGAGCCTGAAACCTGTCTCCTCCCATTTTATATTCCTCTGCTGGGATTAAAGGTGTGCATCCCTACAGCCCAGATTCTATGGTAAACTAGTGTAGCTACTGGGATTAAAGGTGTGTGTCACCACTGCCTGATCTGTGTAGCTGATCAGTGTGACTGTTTTACTCTCGTTCTTCAGGCAAGCTTTATTTATTAAAATAAAAATGAAATTTCACTACAGCCACATTTTCAATTTCCTGATACTGATTTTTTTCTGTGTATAAAACAGCATCCTGAAATGAACTGCAGGTCACACGATTGAAATCACAGTGCTCAGGAAAAATGAGGAAAATCCTGAGTTCAAGGTCAGCCAAATAAAATTATAAAAAAACCCAACAAAACACCACATCCCATTTGCTATAAAAGGAATCTAATATGTTATTTAACTTTCCTTATGCCATTTACTGAAGAATAATGAACAATTGGTAGGTAGGACCAGGAGTAGTGGTACATGCGTGTAATTCCAGGAACTGGGAGTCACTCTTAACTACACTGTTAAGTTGAAGGCCAGTCTGGGTTTCATCAGTGGGAAACTCCTACAAGCTGTCCTCAAATATGTCCCTCCCCACAGTATAGCACACATGCACATACACAAACACAATAAATGTAATAAAAAAGCACCTTATACAAAAACTTAAAAATCTTAAAAAATAAAAACCGTAAGACAGTCATGCTTTCTATGTTTAAATAGAACATTTAAAGTAAACAAAGTAAACTGTTATCACTGGCTTAAATTAATAACAACACAACACCTGAAAATAGAACTGTGAAAAGTAACTTACTTACCTGCAACATGCTGACTATTTCAACTTTGTTGAAGAAAATAAAAGATGTAAGAGTAGAAAGAAAATTCTCTTCAAAAACAGAAGGTGTAGGCAAAATGATGTCCTGAATGTACTGTACCCTGTAAGTCTGATGTATTTTTTGCCTTAGTTCCGAGTCTGTTATTGGTATAACTTCCTTAAACTTTGCAGTTTTGGTCAGGAATTCTCTATGTCTTTTTGGCTGGGCCAAAGCAGGGTCATATTCAAGGCATCCCACGACATCCATGATACACTCATCAGAAAACATTACCTCAAAAAGAGTTGCCTTATTTAGGAATAAGATCCCTCTAATAATCTCATACAGATGGTGCAAGCCTTCAGTGTTTTCTAGGTCCTCACAAGCCTGGAACAGCTGCAGTAGTTTTTTGATATAGCCTTCATTTTCCAAGGCCAGAGCCAGCTTTTCCCTACGGATAGGTGAGGAAAGAACTGAGGTAACTAAGTCAGCAATCTCTTCAAGTTTACTGAGTTCACATGTGGGCAGGTCAATTAGATGACTAGTTTCTGGCATTTCTTCAAATCGTTCTTCTTCTGATTCATCAATGAGGTCCTGTGTGACTTCTACTGATGGGTCCTTACCTTGAACCTAAAAACACCCAAGTACAGCTGGTTATCTTAAAATACAAAATAGTTTAACACTCTGGAAATCAAATCACTGACCATCGAATTTATGTAAAAGTACCATGAACACTGAGCACACCTGTAATCTCAGTGCTTGAGAGGTGGAGGCAAGAATCAGGAAATTCAAGGCCAGTCTAGTTAAGAAATGACATTCTCAGGAATGGGCAGTGGCTCAGTTGGTAAAGCACTTGCCATACAAGCCTGAGGACCTCAACTCCTCAACCGGAGCTCCAGAAACCAACAAATGCAGGACATGGTGGTGGGCACACTTGTTTGTAATCCCACTGTGGGGGAGAAGACAAGTGAAGAGGAGAAATAACAACAGAGGCAAAGGAATGACCAGATGACTACGGAGTAAGGGAAATCCAATGATATGTGCCTCAAAGGCTAAGAGCAAGAAATAATACTGGCTTGATTATACCAGATGCCTGAATAGATTGTGACTCTTACTTTTTAATTAAACAACATTGGTACTGTTGACTCAACTCTTACGTACTAAATTCTGCAATACTGATCACCATATGTTGGGAAATTACACTGAAGCCTCCTGAGGATGTAATGCCAAATGAAAATGACTGGCCTGGGGAAGACTTAGATCTGCTAAGCTCTGGCTAGTCTCTTTGTTTTTTTCTTTCTTGAGACAGGGTTTCTCTCTGTAGTCCTAGCTGGTCTGGAACTTCTATGTAGAGCAGGTTAGTATCGAATTCACAGAGATCCACCTGCCTCTTCTTTCTCAGTGCTGGGACTAAAGGTATGTGTTACTACTTTCAACCTAGCAATATTATTTCTTTTTCTTTCCTGTCTTTTTTTGGAGACAGGGTCTCACTGTATAGCTCTGACGGTAGAACAAGATGACCTTGAATTTAGAGATTCACCTGCCTCAGCCTTCTGGGATGAAAGGCGTGTACTACCAAAACTGTCTTGGGTAATTTCTGCATTAAATAGCTGTTTTTGCTGTTGGTTTTTGTTTTGTTTTCATACCATTCTGTGTTTGTCACAGAGCACACATGGAGGTCAGAGGACAACATGAAAAAGTGAGTTCTGCTTATCCACCATGTGGGGGTTTCAGAGACTGAAATCGGGAACAGGTCTGAACAGCTACTGTGAGGTACAAACTGCAGTAAATCCCGGAGGAAAGGCTGGAGAGACAGCTCAGAGGTTAAGAGCACTGACTGTTCTTCCAGAGGTTCTGAGTTCAATTCCCAGGAACCACATGGTGGCTCACAACTATCTGTAATAAGATCTGGTGCCCTCTTTCTGGCCTGCAGGGACACATGCAATAATACATAATTAATAAATAAATCTTTAAATAAAATAAAATGCTGCTAGTTTAAAAAAATATTTTTAAAAAAATCACGGAGGAAATAGGAATGGAATTGATATAAAACAAACAAAATCCCAAAATTTTATAGAACAGTGTAGTTGTTTCTTCATATTTATTTATGATTATAATCAGTGGGTGTGGGCAGTGCCTGGTGTGTCTGTGGAGGTCAAAGAATAGATCTGTGGAGTTGATTCCCTGCTTTCACTGTGGATTCTGGGATCGAACTTAGGTCATTACACTTACAGAGTAAATACCATTTCACTGGCTTATGTTTTAACATGTCTACCTTAGTCATTCATAGTAACTCTACTGTTTTGTCATTGCAAGTGCAGATACTGAGTCAAATATGACCATTGAAAAATTTGCTTTACAGGGCTGGAGAGATGGCTCAGTAGTTAAGGGTACTGGCTGCTCTTCCAGAGAATGCAGGTTTGATTTCCATATGATGTCTCGTAACTATCTATAATTGTATAATATATGGTCCCAGGGATCCAACAACCTCTTCTGGTCCTCCGTGGCACCATATGCCCATAATGCACTGATGCACACGTAGGCAACATCAATACACATAAAATCATCATCAGTAATAATAGTTTTACCTTTTCCTTGTGAAGACTTACTGTGTATGTCAGAGGATAACTTGTCTAAGTTAATTCTTTCCTTCTACCATGTGTGCTAGGGGAATCAAACTTAGGTTGTCAACTTTGTGGCAATCACCTTTACCCCCAGCCATCACCAGCCCTCTGGTCCTTAAATATAATCACTTCAATGAAAGAGAATTTTGACCGAGGGATTGACCTACCCAAAAAAGGTCTGGCCAATGCCCAGTTCCTGAGGAGCAACACCTATACACCTACAATCCTATATCTTAAAGAGGGGATCTAGGTTTATGCATTATCCTATGCTAACAATGTAGTTTATGGTGGTTGCTTGGATTAGGAGGCATCCTTGACCTCTGGAGGAACTGGAATCTAGGGTCAGTCAACCTCATGTGACTCATCTCTAATAAAAACCCTGGCCACAAAT
This sequence comes from Myodes glareolus, assembly GCF_982192425.1. Taxonomy (NCBI): domain Eukaryota; kingdom Metazoa; phylum Chordata; class Mammalia; order Rodentia; family Cricetidae; genus Myodes; species Myodes glareolus. The sequence continues at coordinate 98,127,341 of NC_142033.1, read as the reverse complement.
ACTTGGGTAAGCTGCTCTGGTTGACAACAGTTATATGGACCACACACTGGAGCTGAGAGAACTAAGTGCTGTCTGTATGACTATCAGAAGAGAGGCTTGGAAGCTCAAATACAGAATTCTCCTTAGTCTTTATCCCTATTTGCTTTCCCCCATTTTCTTTTAATCTGTATGTGCTACTATAGTAATAAATTGTAACTAAATGTAAAACAGCTTTGTTGAGTTCTCTTGAATCTTTTCAATCAACTACTGTACCTAAAAGTTGTCTTGTGAACCTTCAGAACTATCTGAATAAAAAACAGTAAGACAATTTTAGTAAAATTCTAGGATAGGGTCAGCAAAATAGTTCAGCAGGTAAAAAAAAGAACTTGCTGCTGAACCTGTTGACCTGAGTTTAATCTCTGGTACCTAGAGCTAGAGGATGAATAGAGGAAACAGACCCCTGCCAAGTTGTGCTCCTCCACACATGCTCTGTGCCCATACAAGACACAAAAGCACAAGTAAACACAATACTTTGAAAACAATTCTAGGACAAGTACATGAAGTTTCATACACACATGTATATTCCAAACCGTATAAAAAACAGTAAGGGCTGAGGTAAGAAACAGGTATAATCTAATCTTATTTTTAAAAAGATTTATTATATATACAACGTTCTGCCTGTATTTCTGCCTGCAGGCCAGAAGAGGGCATCAGACCTCATTATGAATGATTGTGAGCCACCATGTAGAGGCTGGGAATAGAACTCAGAACCCCTGGAAGAGCAGTCAAAGCTCTTAACCTCTGAGCCACTTCTCTAGTAGCGTAATATGTTATTTACTGAAAAATATTACTATGCACAGCTATATTGTAGAAGATAGATAAACCAAGATTATATTCTAAAAAAGGTGATACTCTTTCTGAATTTTTGAAATTTATCATTTAAGTTACTTTTATATGCCATTAAGATATTCCAAACAGCTTTATAAAATGTCTCCATATTCTCTTATCCTTATAATGTTGTGATTTTAATATTTTTATACTTAATGCGTGTTTTTACTTAGGTAAGTTTCACTTCATAGATTGAAGTGTAAATTAAGACCAGAATAGCAAATATTTACTGAAAATACATTAAAGGCAAACAATTCAGATTGGTGTAAAAGGTTCTTCTATGTGTTGCTTTCATTGGTTGAATAAAGAAACTGCCTTGGCCTTTTGATAGGGTAGCACTTAGGTAGGCAGAGTAGACAGAACTGAATGCTGGAAAGAAGGGCAGACTTGAACCGCCAAGGAGCTGCCAGAATCAGACATGCTGAATCTTTCCAGGTAATCCACGACCTCGTGGTGATACACAGATTAAGAGAAATGGGTTAAATTAAGATGTAAGAATTAGCCAATAATAAGCTAGAGATAATGGGCCAGGCAGTGTTTAAATGAATACAGTTTCTGTGTTATTATTTCGGGTGTAAGCTAGCCAGGAGGCTGGAACAAACAAGAGGCTACCACTCTCCATACAACATCAGATTATTTTTAGGCCTTCAATTCTAATTTACAGAGATTTTAGAATGTTAAAAATACAACTTGTTTTTATGGGAATGCACAAGAAACAACATAAAAAATATCTGCAGGTTTAAAGACAGAAAAACCAGAAAGACAAATAACAGCATAACAATTTCAATTTTATTCCATGTACATTTTGCATGAATACATGAAATACTTTATACTGGAATTTTTATATTTCAGAGTTATGCCATTTAAAAAGTATATTAATAATGCTCACTAAGAAAATAACATGTAAAAGAAAGTGTCCATTTCCAGCTAAAAATTTGCTGATCCAGGGCTACATAGGGAATAGGAAGATTCATTTAAATTTTTCCTTGTGTTTCTGAGATAGGGCCTCATGTGTTCTAGGCTAGTCTCAAACTCATTCACACACACACACATACATGCATACATACCTTTTATCTAGACACATATACATATGTATATGTATCTACACATAGACACATATATGTATATATATTGCCACACACACACACACACACACACACACACACACACACACACACACACATCTGGGATGACCACAAACTCTTGATCCTTTGGCTCTAAACGCTAGGAAAATGGCTTTGCATCAATATGCCTGGCTAGTTTCTTGAAGTATGTGGCACAAAATAAAAACAGTCAAACAAAAATGATTATGATCAGATCTAGAAAAGCAATTTAAAAATTTTAGGAATCACCAAAAGGACCTGGGTATAATAGTTCATGCAATAATCCCAGTGAACTGAGGCTTGGGAAACTGAGGCATGAGGATCACTGGGTTTGAGGTTAACCTGGCAACTGAGTGAGACTTTTAACAAACAGAATCATAGAGAAAAGCTCAAGTGAGAGAGAATGATAATAGTCAAACAATGAAATCAACCTATTAGATAGACATAAAGATCTGTACTAGACAGTCATTGAAACAGATCTGTCACTAAAAACAAAAAGACACAATCAATTTAAAATTCTAATTATCAAATATCACAGCGATAAAAAGTCTAAGAAGTTAACAAAAAGAGTGGTGCAATGTGGGTGGCATCATGGGAAAAGAAAATGGACATCAAAAAACTGCTGAGGTCTAAACAGAGCATGAGTTTTAGTTAATAATATTTAACACTAGTTTATTAATTGCAACTAATATTCTATATTAACATGCGATGCTAAATCTTGCTGCATTGCATGCAGTTGAGTGCAGGAGCTGTGTGGAGGGAGTTTTACAGGAACTCTGCACATTCCCCTGGTCCCAATTCTGTTCTGAGACATGTCTCATAAGGCTTAGGATGGCCTCAAGCTTACTACGAAGCTGACGATGACTTTAGTTTTCTGATCCTCTTGCTTTAATCTCCTGATTGTTGGGACTATAAGTGCTCGCCACCATGCTTGACTTAACCAAGCAGGAGCTGAAACCAGGGCCTCCTGTATGTTAGGGAAGCACTCTACCAACTGAGTCACATTCACAGTCTTGTTCATATTTAAAAAAAGAAAAATCTAAACATAGTAATATTGTAGCCCCTAATTTAAAGTGAAATAATCAGTTACAACAAATAAAAAACTGTCTAAAACTAAGGATGCAGTTCAGTAACAGAGCACCTCTTTTGTTTTTTTCCCAGACAGGGTTTTTCTGTGTAGCCCTGGCTTTCTTGGAGCTCACTTTGTAGACCAGGCTGGCTTGAAATTCAGAGACCCGCCCTGTCTCTGCCTCCCTAGTACTGAGATTAAAGGCGGCAGAGCATTTATTTAGTATGAATTAGGATCTGGGTCAGATTACCAGCACCTGAAAAATACACACACAAAAATCATGCTAGAGTATTAAAATCTTAGCTTATAACCTTCCCATAGTTTAACACACACTTCTAACGTCAAAAGAAAATAACAAGTAATGTGTACAATCATATCTATAAATATTTATATATAAAAAAACTTACTTGACAAATTTTTTCCCAGATCTCATCACAGCCAGCTTTTTCTTGAAAACTTAGAGCCAGATCATAATTTTCAGCTTCTGACCAAACAATTAATGTATCCTGTTTAAAAAAAAAGATTTCTCATTACCATACTAGAAAAGATGCATCTATGAAACAAACAAAAGTTAAGAACTGGCAGCTAAAACATATTTAAGCGACAGCATACATCAAAAAAGTATCTGTTTCGCCTTTAAAGTTTTGTACTCTCAATGGAAGAGAAACTTTGGTATCAAAACTGACACTGAGCAATTTAAATTAGTGTTAGCTAGTAGGCTCTAGCTAACACTTCTTAAGCTTCTTGAATTAGACTGTAGATATTCCAACTATCTACTTTCTACAGTCCAGAAAGTCAGCCATTCTATTCATCAACAATTTACATGCCGACCCTTTCTTACGTGGTTGTCAAATGATTAAAAGCATGCAAATACCTTCAAACAAATTTAGGTTTAACCCTATTTTGGCACATATAGACTTACTTTCGTTTTGTGTGTGAATGTTTGCATGTATGGTGCTTTGAATGGTAAATGTGCCCCACAGCCTCTGCATTAGAATACTTGGTGCCCAGTTGGTGGTGTCTGGGAAAGCTTAGGGAGTATGGCCTATCTCTCTATGGAATTGGAGGTGGGCTTTGAGAGTTCCAACATTTGCACCATTTCTAGTTTGTTCCTCTGTTCCCTGTTTGTGGTTCAAGATGTAGACCCTGAGCTGTCAGCTGTTCCTGCTATCACGCCTGCCTCCTGCCATGTTTCCCAACGGTAACAGTAATAACTCTTATAAACTTTGAAACTGTAAGCCCAAATAAACCCTTCTATTATTACTTTAGGCATAGTGCTTTGTCATAATATAAAACAGAATAATTACAAATAAAGACTCTGCTACCAGGAAATGGACGGACTACTGTGATGAAGAACATGATCATATGACTATATTTTTTCGAAGAATAGTAAGGTTGGAAAATATATAGAGAGAGAGTAGGCAGAGTCAGGGAAAGCTATGAATCTGCCAGGAGGAGAAAGACACCCAGGCCCCACCCAGTCATGGTAAACCAATGAGCCTCAAGGTAAAATAGAAAATAAAACGAATGGGTTACTTCACAATAGTCACAAATAGCATAAATATCTCAGAGTAACTCTAACCAAACAAATGGAAGACTTGTATGACAAGAACTTTAAATCATTGAAGAAAGAAATTGAAGAAGACACCAGAAAGTGGAAAGATCTTCCATGCTCCTGGGTAGGTAGAATTAACATAGTAAAAAATGTCAATCTTATCAAAAGAAATCTACAGATTCAATGCAATGCCCATCAAAATCCTAGCAAAATTCTTCACAGGTCTTGAAAGAACGGTACTCAACTTCATAGGGAAAAGCAAAAAACCCAGGATAGCCAAAACAATCCTGTCCAATAAAAGAACTTCTGGAGGCATCACAATCCCTGACCTCAAACTCTAATACAGAGCTACAGTACTGAAAACATCCTGATATTGGCATAAGAACAGACAGGAGGACCAATGGAACAGAATCCAAGACCCGGATATTAATTCAAACATCTTAGAACACCTGATTTTTGACAAGGAAGCAAAAAATACCAAAAAGATTTTTCTTTTTTTAACAAGTGGTGTTGGCATAACTGGATATCAACATGTAGAAGAATGAAAATAGACCCATATCTATCATCATGCACAAAACTCAAGTCCAAGTGGATGAAGACCTCATCATAAAGTCAGCCACACTGAACCATAATTACAGAAGAGAAAGTAGAAAGTACACTCGAATGCATTGGCACGGGAGACCACTTCCCAAACATAACCCCAGCAGCACAAACACTAAGAGAAACAATGGGACCTCCTGAAACTGAAAAGCTTCTGTAAAGCAAAGGACACAGTCAACAAAACAAAATGGCAGCCTACAGAATGGGAAAAGATCTTCACTAACCCCACATCAGACAGAGGTCTGATCTCCAAAATATACAAAGAACTCAAGAAATTGGTCATTAAAGAACAAATAATCCAAATAAAAAAAAAATGGAGTACAGACCTAAACAGAGAACTCTCAAAAGGGGACTCTAAAATGGCTAAAAGACACTTAAGAATGTTCAACATCCTTAGTCATCAGAGAAATGCAAATCAAAACAACTCTGAGATTCTATCTTATACCTGTAAGAATAGCCAAGATCAAAAACACTGATGACAACTTATATTGGAGAGGTTGTGGGGTAAAGGGATCACTCCTGCATTGCTGGTGGGAGTGCAAGCTGGCACAGCTCCTTTGGATTTCAGTGTGGTGATTTCTCAAAAAATTAGGAAACAACCTTACTCAAGACCCAGTAGTACCACTTTTGGGTATACATCCAAAGGATGCTCAATTGTGCCACAAGGACATGTGCTCAACTATGTTCATAGCAGCATTTTTTTTGTCATAGCCAGGATATGGAAACAACCTAAATGCCCCTCAACCAAAGAATGGATAAGGAAAATGTGGTACATTTACACAGTGGAGTACTACACAGCTGAAAAAAAAAAGACACCTTGAATTTTGAAGGCAAATGGATAGAGGTAAAAAACATCGTTTTGAGTGAAGTAACCCAGACACAGAAAGACAGTTTTCACATGTACTCACCCATTAAGTGGTTTTAAAACATAAAGCAAAGAAAACCAGCCCACAAGTTACAATCCCAGAGAACCTAGACAACAATGAAGACCCTAAGAGATACATATACAGATCTAATCTACATGGGAAGTAGAAAAAGACAAGATCTGAGTAAATTGGGAGCATGGGGACCATGGGAGAGGGCTGAAGAGAAGGGGAATGTAGGAAGGGGAGCAGAGAAAAATGTAGAGCTCAATAAAAAAATCGATAATAAAAAAAAGAAGGATTGGGTTAAATTAAGATGTTAAGAGCTAGCTAGAAATACGTTTAAGCTATTGGCCAAACAATATTGCAAATATAGCTTGAGTGTGATCATTTCAAGTCTGGGCGGCTGAGAACTGACAAGTAGCTTCCACCTACATAGCATGAATTCTAATTATTCTTAATAATAAAACTCAAAGTCAGTTGTTAGGGAGTGAAAGTCGAAGGAAGAAGAGTGGCCAGTCACTAGAGTTCTTACCAATGCTCAGACCAAAGGGTTGATCCTGTTCTCAGAATGCGTTCTCAGACTGCTTCTTCACACTGCACTGAGCTCCTGTCTACACCTGCTTAATGCTGGGATTAAAGACTCCTGATCCCAAGTGCTGGGATCACCTTTGTGTGAGCAGTTTCTCTTTTAGACTGGATTAATTTCATGTAGGCAGGGTGGCTTTGAAAAAAAAAAAACAGAAATCCGCCTGCCTCTGTCTCCTGAGTTCTGGGATTAAAGGTGTGCCCCACCATTGCCTGGCCTCTAGTGGCTTAGCTTTGTTCTTATCTTCAGACAAGCTTTATTTGTTAAAGCAAACAAAATATAAGTTTGAAAATATAAAGAACACTAAAGCAAGCATTTAATTTGGCACTCACAGTCCCATAGGACAGTAGAATTTACGGTCACCATTGGGGGAGGGGGAGGGGAGCATGGCAGCAGGCAGGTATGCAAAGTGTTGGAGGAGTAGCTGAAAGCTTACATCTGATCCATAAGCATGACACAGAAAGAAAGAAAAAACTACGAGGCAGTTTGAAATCAAACATTCAGCTGGGTGGTGGTGGCACACGCCTTTAATCCCAGTACTTGAAAGGCAGAGGAAGGTGGATTTCTTTGAGTTCTAGAGCAGCCTGGTCTACAGAGTGAGTTCCAGGACAGTCGGGACTGCTTCACAGTCCTATCTGGAAAAGCAAAACAAAACACTCCAAATCACAAAACACACCGAACATTCCAATTTATGCACCTATGGGGGTCATTCTCATTCAAACCACTATAGGTGTCTGATGTAGGAGGGTCATCTGTCTATGTGTTACTTTCATTAGTTAATAAAGAGACTGCCTTGGCCTTTGATAGGACAGCAGTTTATATAGGCGGAATAGACAGAACAAAATGCTGGGAGAAAGAAGCAGAGGCAGAGAGCTGCCCACCATGAAGCTGCCAGGTCAGACATGCTAAATCTTTCCCGGTAAGCTACAACCTCGTGGTGAGACACAGATTATTAGAAATGGGTTAAATAAATATGTAAGAGTTAGCCAATGAGAGGCTAGATATAATGGGCCAGGCATTGTTTTAAAGAATACAGTTTCCATGTAATTATTTCGGGTGTAAACGAGCCGGAGATCCGGGAGCTGGGCAGTGGGAACGTGGCCCACCTCTCTTATTACAAATGGCGCCCAACGTGGGGCCCGAACCCACGACCCTGAGATTAAGAGTCTCATGCTCTACTGGGTAAAGAAATGCCCATACCTCAACTACTGACAGAGATACAGAGTATCCGGAAATGGATAAAACAGGACTGTCATATCCTGCCAAGACAGGGTAAGATAGTTTTGAAAAGTTTCTTGCCTTTGAAAATGGTATGTCAGTTACGTTAGGCCTTAGCCAAAGTTGGTTGCTTCAACGCTGCAAACGTGACTTTGGGTGTTTGCCCAGGTAGCCAGTTGTCTCTGTGATTTGTTGCATGTTCTGGAAGTTATTTGATTGCACTTCCTAATTACTCAGGTAACATTATTTCCCTTCTCAGATCTTCCGATGGGGTTGAAGATTATATAAATGTAGTTGCTTTCCTCTCATGACTTGGCCAAGTTATTATACAAGACTTAAGCTAGTTAGAATAGGATATCTGTTCTTATTGTATATAATTTCGTAGTAGGCTTAGAACTTTTTTACTTAAGCAAAAGGGGGAGGTGCTGCAGGAGCTCCTTCTGCTCCTTTAGCCAATAGCCGCTGAGATACCAGCCCACTGGGGCGTGGTCTCTCTCTCTTTAAAAAAGCAGCAGCTGTCCTCCATTCTCTCTCCGGCATCTGGCTTCGCTTCCAGCTCCTAGACTCCCTTCCTGATTGCGCAGAGGGGCTGTTGTCCGGGACGGTAATCTGTAAGCTTTTCCCTTTGAATAAATAACCATTCTATTAATCATAATTCCAAACTGGTATGGGATTGTTTGTGACTTATGCCTTCAGGTGCCCCTGGCAAGATCTTAACAGTTAAATATCTAACTTGTAAAAGATTACAAGCCAGTTTTCTGTTGTTTAGTCCTATGAACAACAACAAACAAAAGCTTCTACAAATATGATTCTAGGAGGTCAAAGTTCATCTCAAGTTGATGGCTGAACTTGGCAGTACCATGTACATGATGCTGGCTTTAGAGTCATGAAAGACGTAAGACTAAATGGAGCCACAGAACCTTCTGAAGCTTCAGAGAACTACTGAGTGTGGTAGGGGATTTCATCATGGAACCTGAGAGGGCATTGCATGAAACTGTGGAAGTGAAGGCCTAGTTGTGTTAGAGATCTTCAAATGCTGAAGGTGTCAGAAATATGGAATACCTGCCAAGTAAAGCTAAACAGAGAGCAAAGCCAGTCCAAGGGAGAGGCAGGGAGGAAAGCTGAAGACTGGAGTCACTCTCAGACAGTTTGGAATTTGCCTTGCTGGGTTTCTTTGCTTTGGTCCAGTATTTTCTCAGCATGTTCTCCCCCTGCCCCCTATAAATTCTATGTCATTACATTTGAAAATAAGTAACTTGCTTTTTGCTTTTAACACGCAATTGCAGTTAAGATATTGCTTTGAGTCTCAGAAGAGACTTTGAACTTTTAAAGAGTGTTAAGATTGTAAAAACAACAACAAAAAACTAGGGATTTATTTTAATAATTTATCCCATTTTATTTTATATGCATTGGCTAGGAACTTTTAAGTTGGACTAAATGCATTTTGCATTATGGTATGGCCAAGAGACTGGGCACCAGGGAGCAGAATGTGGTGGGAAGTCCCTCATACTCTCTGACATTTGGTTATTTGGTCCTGTTGGTGCTGTATGGAGAAGTTTGGGAAGTGTGGTCCATCAGCAGTTTTCAGAAAAAATAACCTAAGATTTATTCTTCATAGAGTATTCTCAATTGTGCCCCTAATTTTAAATGGTTAGGTTTTCAAACTATGCAATTAAAAATTAAGGTTTAGATTTTAATCAACACACACACACACACACAAACATTAAACCCACTATGCAATAATCTAACAAAATGAACAGGGCTGTTTTGGATATGAAGTAAATTTTCATTTTAAAAACACAGTTTTTGTTGACTGAGGTTTCTGTCCTACCAGTCCCAAAGAAATACAAAGGTCTACATTAATCATAAACTGGCTGGCCTATTAGCTCAGGCTTCTTACTAATTCTTGTATCTTAACCCATAATTTTTGTCTGTGTTATCCACGTGGTGGTGACAAGTGCAGACTGGGCTTTCCGCTCCCAAAAATTCTCCTGTTCTCATCATCCTGCCTCTACTTCTTGCCTGGCTACTGGCCAATCAGCATTTTATTAAAAGTAATACAAGTGACAGGATATAAGATCACTGTTCCATAGCACTTCCCCCCAACTTTTTTTTTTAAAATAAGAACTCTGAATCTAATATCCTTTGCTTAGCTTTTTATCTAGACCATTATCTATAACATCTTGTAACCAACACATTCAACAAAGATAAACATCCATAATCCACTTTTTTGGGAATGCAGGTGTAGTTTTCCAGGCTACTTCCTACTGACTGGGGACGCTGATAATCTTACAGGGACCTAAAGAAAATTTAGAGTTATGGTCAAGTCCTGACTGGAAAATTCTATAAGGCTTGATCATCTCAGCTAGCAGTACTTAAACTGTTCTGGATGTAGAATTCAGAGGAATCTCCAACAGAGGTTCTCTGAAACCCTGGATCATCTGGGCCATTGACTCCTATTGAAGAGTTCTCAGGGGATCTTCCTTGATCTACCCGGATTTTTCTTAACCCAGCATGAATCCACAGACTCTCATTTCCTGTGGAAACAAAAGCAAAATCTTCTCTCCAAAATAACACACCTTTTGGCTTAAATTTTGAAGTCAAAGCATTTTCAAAATATATATGTTGTATTAATCCAGCAGTATTCATAATCAAATTCTCCTTCCTCAGCCATCAAAAAATTCTAGGACAACATAATAACATACAGTATCCAGACTCTGTGTATTTTCCATCTTTACGTGGCTTTATCTTAAACTCTATTTTCTTTTATTTTTAATTTTTGGCTTTTTGAGACAGGGTTTCTCTATGTATCTTTGGCTGTCCTGGAACTCACTCTGTAGACCAGGTTGTCCTTGAACTCACAGAGATCTGCCTGCCTCTGCCCACCAAGTGCTGGGATTAAAGGCGTGTGCCACCATACCCTGAGTTTACAGAGATCCATAGCCTTTGCCTTCCAAGTGTTGGGATTAAAGGTATGTGACACCTCACCTTTTTTTTTTTATGGACTTTATCCCTTTTCTTTTCTCTCCCACGCCTACACATTTTTTTTTTTAAATACACTGTAAACCATTTGGAGGTTTTCTTTGTCTTTGAATCTATCTTTAATGTATTTTTACATTGTATTTAATGTATTTACATTGGGTCCTCAGGGAGAGAGCATCAAGTGTTCTTAACTGTTAAATCCCAGTCCCAACAAAATGTATTTAATAACCATTCTTTGATTAGTACTTACAAATATTATGACTTGATATTAAGTATAAAACTCAGTAGCTGAACACTTGTTAGCACTGAAAAGTAAAAACTTATCGATATGCATGCTCTAACGTAAATGAAAAATGCCCTCTGATATATCTAGTCCTCAATTTCAACTTTGTGTGAGATGCCAAAAGTTGGGGTCATGTCTTCCTTCATTGCCCTCCACCTTTTTAGAAGGGTGTCTTGTGAATCTGCCTAGCTGATTTAAAGAGTGGCTGGCCAGCAAGCTCCCGGGACTCCTCTACCTCCCTAGCACTGGGATTAGAGGTGTGCACCGCCATGGCTGGCTTTTTCATCTTAACCCATTAGAAGATCGCCTCATTAAGAGCAGTCTCCAAAACATGAATTATATGCCTTAATTCACTAATATCTTATATGCAAGAAGCTATTGTAAGCAGAGAGTTGTGGTATACACCTTTAATCTCAGCACTTTGGGAAGGCAGGGGCAGAGGCAGGCAGATTTCTGTGACTTTGAGGACAGCAAAGCCTATATAATGAGTTCTAGGCCAACTAGAGCTGCATAGTGAAACCCTGTTTCAAAGCAACAATTACTTCATACAACACACAAAAAGGAAGCAAAAGGATTAAATAAAGATGTAATAAGCAAAATGTTTAATGTTTGAATGGTTAACCATTTAATATTAACAGTATTTTTAGAACTACTTAGAGCATAGTAAACCGGAAAAAGGTAGCAGAAAATTATTATTTTCAAGACAGGGTTTCTCTGTGTAGTCCTGGAACGAACTCTGTAGACCAGACTGGCCTTGAACTCACAGAGATTTGCTTGTCTCTGCACCATCATTGCCGCGCTAAAATATTTTTGAATACCTAAAAATTTTGTGGAGTCTTCACTTCTCGTCAGAGCAGCATAGTTTCCATTTTGTCACAGTGCTGACTGCTAACAAGAGGGGTCTAAATAAATGTCAGTTTGACCATTATCTATTTCTCTTGGTTTCAACTGTTTCACATGATCTATTTTGTTAGGGTTAGGTAGCTAGGAAACAGTAACTAAAGGTCTGAGCAAAACACTTCTCACAGAAATGTTACTGTTTACTCAGAAGACCACATAGATTTTAGGACTCAACAATTTGACTTACTAGATATCAACTAAAACTATTATATCCTTTTGAGAAAATCAATATAAAGGTGGGTTTCTTTTAAAATCCTCCTGTAGGCAAGAGAGGTGGCTCAGTGATTAAGAGCACAGACCTCAGCTTGGCGCCCAGCAACTCCAACTCCAGAGAGATCCAATACTTCTGGCCTCTGACCACCTGCACACGCCCCTGCCCACCCCCAACTAAAAATAAATAAATCTTTAACTCCTCATGCTTTTTACAACAGATTCTATTTTGGATTACCACTACAACTGCAGAATAAAATCCAAATTGGTTATGTAAGTTATCGAAGGCTCAAATCATTTTGACTCTGGCTTCTAAAAATATGTGCAGGTAAAACAACAAAATCTGAATTAATGTAATTGAGTGCCTTACACCATTAATTTCTTTCCTTTCCTTCCTTCTTTCTTTTTCTTTTTCTTTTTTTTTTTGAGAGACAGGGATCTCACTGTGTGGCTCTGGATGGCCTGAAACTCAGTATGTAGACCAGGTTGACCCCAAGACAAGACACCTCTGTATTTTACTTGCCTTTGCATTCCAAGTGCTGAAAGTAAAGTTGTGGGCTGCCATATCCACACAGTTTTTTTTTTATATATATATACTCAGTACTCTATTCCCCACATAACTAACTTTAAAGCCCAACATTTTAAATTGGATTGAACAATCATGTTTTTTTTCAACTAAGGCAACTACAACTGGGCCTGCCGGCAAATCCCTGCAGTCACAGTTACTGAGGAGTATGAGGCAAGCTGAAGGTTGGCCAGTGCAGGTAACTTAGCCTCTGTCCCAAAGCTAAAAGCTGAAAATGGGTTTGAGATGTCATTCAAAGGTAAAGATTCTGCCTAGCATGTGTGAGGCTTAATCACCTCAAAGAGACAACAAAAACACCTGACTCAGGGTACAACTCGGTAGCACAGCACTCGCTCAGCCTGTGTGAGACCCCGACTTGGTTCCTCAGCACTGCAAAAATTATTACAGCCTTTTTCTTATTTATTATCAGGGCCTAACCCTTCATCAGCTCTTTCAACTCTATCCTCAAAACCCACTTAGGGAAACTCTCCTTTCAGGCATTATGTCTAGTTTGTCCTGAGCCACTTCTCTTGACTTCTTTAAATGGATTAATCAAGGTCTTCTACTCAGTGGAACAGATGGTACTCATCTTTGTACATAAAAGTCAAAACCTTTAAGACCTTAAAAGAAAAAAAACTTTTAGGAGTTAGAGAGATGTTACACTGGTTGCTCTTCCAGACAACCAGGGTTCAATTTCAAGCACCTACATGGCAGCTTACAACCATGGTTAAGTACAGACCCAGGGGATCTGACGCCCTCTTTTGGCCTCCAAGGATGTTGTGCATACACATACATACATACATGCAGGCAAAATACTCATGCTCATTAAATAAATAAATAAATAAATAAATAACTTAAGATCTTCTATCTTTCAATATCTCCACAACCCTTTAATTCAACTGCCTGCTTGGACTAAAGCGTCACCCCATAACCAAATATTCTTCCATTTATTGCTTTTCACCAACACCCACAGACTGATATTCTGTATTTTGAATGGTGCCATTCTTTTGTTAGTTTGTTTCAGGAAGGGTACAAGAGACATCCTCACTATCACATTTGGGGGAGCTGCAGGGGCCACTACATCTGGAGTGCAACGGTAAGCCTCCCCCTGGGCAAACCACCTTTGTGATCATGGTATCGTCCCTGCCAGGTAATTTAAAAACTCTACCAAGGACTGGGAAGTAGGCCAGTGGCAAAGTGCTTCCTTAGCATGTGCAAGGTGTGGGATTTGACATCCCACTCAACACACACCACAAACAGAACCAAAACCAAGACATTTCTTCAAAAATTTTCAAACTTAATTTAAAAGACAAAGCCCTCAAGAAAATTAGGACCAGCCTATAAACAACAGTCTAAAAAGTACCGCGTCCATAAATAAGTGTGGACAGTCAACAAAGCTGACTTAGGTTTTGTTCTTAATTTCTATCTACTAAGGGAGTGGTCCCTTGCTGAAGCTAAAAGTTCACTTTATAATTCTTAGATGAGAATCTGCATTACTAACTCAAACCCAACCACTAGTTCCAGATGTTTAATATTTAGACTTCATTTATTTCACTTCATTTATTTAAAGTCTAAGTTAAATAAAACCAAACAAAATCCAGAATATCATACAGAATGTTGTTGGGCTTATGAAAGGGCGAGCATACCGCCACACATCTGTTTACACATGCATCACTAGAAGAGACGGTCACTGGCATGGCGGTTATAATCCCAGCACGTGGGTTAACTGTCCACCGTGTCCTCTAGCAGCTCCTTGAAAACATACCAGAGTTCTTCAAGTCTATTTACCAGACTTTAATTTCCTGTATCACAATTACTACAAAAAGTTTTCCCACCCAAGCGTTTCTGTTCCACCACGCTTTCCTCATCTATTATTCATGTTTCTGTCATACAGGTTTTCTTAAACACAGTACCACTTTCATCATTTTAGGTCTCACTTTTGTTTGGTACACCAAACTCTCAAGCGAAAAAAACTGTGAATAGACTTCCTGCGATTCAAGCAGGTGTATATTGATTTCAGCAACTACCACCATTACCAAGAATGAATTCTTCTTACAGATGCCTGCCTCTTATACTTTCTCCTGTCTCTAACTTCTAGCGCCCACACCTGTGGAATACAAGTTTGCTGTTTACAATATTTCGTGTTGTAATATACCTGCTTTACATTCTCATCCATAACCTTTCTGTACCTCAGCTGCCTCCACAGGAAATGCTTTCATGCATTTTCAGTGAGGTCTAGGCAGAAAAAAAAAATTCATTAGTTATTTTATTATTCTATTGTTTCACTGAGGTAAGGACTGATCTTTTGGACTCATGAGCACACAACTATGTAAAATATGCTAAGTATATCCCAATGATTTTGATTTTTGATTTAGCCAAGATCAGTAGAATTGATTTTAAGTAACTTAAAAACCTGAAACACATATCAGACACTTTGATTCATGTTGTACTGCATAATCACTTTTTCTTTCTAATGTGTCAGCTTACATATTCAAGTGTATTAAGTAAATACATCTTCCCATTTCTCCCTTTTCAGTACGGAGACATGGTAGGAAAGTACTGTGAATCACTGACAGATACTCAGCAGTACTTTAACACATTTTAAGTAAGCCCATCAATCTAATACTTTGCTGGGCAAACAATTAAGCAGTTGGATAATTCTAGGACTGTGAATATTAAATAATTATCTCTTAATTTACTCAACATATTTTAATACAGCAAAATTTTCTATAAACAAACAATTTGCTTACGTTTTTAATTAAAAGCCCATTGATGAATAATATTAACTTTAATTGTGGAAAAACCTAGTTAAATAGTAATTAGAATAATCTATTTAAAAATCTCATGTTGACAAATCTTGATAATGATAATTCTAGTAAACATAAAAATGATGTATTCACAATTTCAATTTGTGCAACTTGGTAAAAAGTACAAACTGAGCAAGACTTTGGTTAAAATAGGAAGAAACTGCATAGATTACATAGAAACTAAATTTACCATAACTTCAAATGGCTCTATGACTTCCACTAGAAGGTCCTCCCAATTTAAAAAAGATTAAAGAAAATAAAACAGGTGACTCCATTTACAGGTTTTCATTCCTGTATTCATACAATGCTTTCCCATATTTCTCTCATTACCAAAGAATTCTCTTGTAAACCTTAGAGAGAGAGAGAGAGTGTGTGTGTGTGTGTGTATGTATGTATGTGTGTGCTTGGATGAGAAAGTCGTAAATATGCATCCCGGAACTATTTTACTTAAATGTGACTGGTTACAGAAAACATTTTCAGATGCTATAAAATCTTTCAAATTTATTTTTTTGTGATGCTTTTCATACTTAACTGTATAAAAAAATCCAATTTGTCTGGAACTAGTTTCCTAGATAGTAGCATTTACATGAAAGTATGCTTTAAAATTCTTACGTACTTAAAGAACCAGTGTATATTTTCTTATGTGCTGGAGGACTTTTTTACTAATAAGCCTCTGCACACACAATAGGATCTTTTCAATAGTAAGAGCAGGTAAAAGATCACTTACACAAGTCAAGAATTGTTATTACAACTAAATGTGTAGGGACCTGCCTATGCCTTGCGAGCCACAGTTATGAGCAAATGTCCTTATCATTTTATATTCATGTAGGTAGGAGAAAGATGACAAAATATTAGTATCTCCCCACAAACAAGCAAAAACCCAGAACTAGCTATCTTACAAAACTCAAACACAGAGTAACTAATTGTCTGCCTACTGGAGTTTGAAATAAATTCAAATGTCCTCAGACATATCTAAGATACAGAGAAACATTCAAATGTTTAAGACAAATGTTTTAATTGAATTCTTCACCAAAAGATACGTATAAAAATTATCTAAGAGAAAAAAGCTACCAGTTGAATGCTAAAATATTTCAAGGAACTAAGAATGTACTGCATGCACAAAGCAATTACATACATTAAAAATTTTCCTATTAACAACCTTTATAATAGGTGTAATTTTATTTTTTACGTGAAATGTTTATAGCATCCAAATTTTCATAGACCTTAAAGATAGACTTGATGCTATAATTATAAACCTAAAATAATTT
Organism: Myodes glareolus; assembly: GCF_982192425.1. Lineage (NCBI taxonomy): Eukaryota > Metazoa > Chordata > Mammalia > Rodentia > Cricetidae > Myodes > Myodes glareolus. The sequence goes on along the minus strand of NC_142033.1, from coordinate 98,110,462 downwards.
CTCTCTTCCCTACAAAGTCTGTCATCGTGATTTTACATACCTCTTCCACAAGCATGCACACACACGGACACGTGCGCGTGCGCGCGCACGCGCGCACACACACACACACACACACACACGAGGAAATAATCCAAATGTCTATAGGTATATAGCATACATCAGCATAATACAGCATTTTAAAAAGTTACCTACAATAACACAAATTAATCTTCAAAAAAGTGTAAAAATACAATTTTAAGAATATGTAAAAGTATGGTATCAATAGCATAAAAGTTTAAAAACACACAAGAGACGGGCTGGAGAGATGGCTTAGTGGTTAAGAGCACCACCTGCTCTTCCAAAGGTCCTGAGTTCAATCCCCAGCAACCACATGGTGGCTCACAACCATCTGTAATGAGATCTGGTGCCCTCTTCTGGCCCGAGAGTACTGAGTATACTGAATATATAATAAATAAATCTAAAAACAAACAAACAAAACAAAACAAAAAAACTCGTCTGGGGGGGAAGCAATTATATATAAATAAATAAAAAAACCCCAAAACACACAAGAGACATGCAGGAAAGGTATTAAAAGCATCTACAGAAAGAATACACGTAATTTTAGTGGAGTTACCATAGGGGAATAAAGAATGGATAAAAGGGATAGACACAAAAGAGATTTTAACCTGGGTAGCCATGCTAAACATTACAAAAAAATTGAAAAGGATATAGTATGTTAATATTAGTAAATTGATGGTGTTATAACAGAGCCCACTATATTATTCTCTACACTATTCAATTTTGATAGCATTTCACAATAAAAATGAAAATATTCACAGATAAAGTATGACTCAAATCTATCATCTTCATGTTAAATTAGAAATACTAAAACAGATTTCCTTTTCCAAAGAGACAATAATATTGAGAAAATGTTACATAATTAACAATATGTATATTTATAGAGTATCAATTATCAATTGATTACATAAAAATATGCATACAATTTAAAGCAGAACTTAAATGCCACCTAAAAATCCCTCAATAAGCCCCTTTCCTTGGTCAAAGGATCCAATTTCACACCAAACAGTCTTTCATTGCTTTAAAAGTATCCTTCTGATTTTGTTGTTGTTTTTCTATGTTGCCCTGGCTGTCCTGAACTTGCTTTGTAGACCACGCCATACTTGAATTCACAGAGATGCACCTGCCTGTGCCTCCCAAGTGGTGGGATTAAACATATGCACCACCATTGCTGAATTTCTTTCTTAATGGTAGTAACTGAACAGTTTGAATATTCTTTTAAGTCATTTCTTTCAAATGTGACTCTGAATAAATGGTTTTATGTAGAGCATATAGGAGAGACCTGGCTTACTGTAAACAAGAACAAAAAAACCCCATTGTTTTCTAAAACAAACAGTGATTCGATTAAAAAAAAAACAATATAAACTGCCAATATAAAAATCACTTTTCAGTTTGAAACTCTACCAACCTCAAAGGTAAATACATATGGCCTCTTACTTTAGTTACCAAACTGTTTTTCTGGTCTGGAAAGTATGCCCATCTCTGTCAGATTAATACTTCTGGATGACACACACAGTTTTTCAAATTAAAGATTAGTAGCTACTTACCTGTTGTTTCTGATATGCAGTGTTTGGATTTATCTTTGACTCCAAGAGTAGAGATCCTGAAAGAGTTAAAAAAAAAAACAAACATGTAAGTCTCAAGCTATAAAGCCTTCTTCAACAACACACATTTTACAAATGTTTTATGTTTCTAAACAAGCTGAAGATCTGAGGCTACGAAATGTATTTTAATACATATTTTCTCTCCAGATTTAGGCTACATATTTAGCTTACAATCTTTCATCCTATCTCCAAATGTCTTTCGAGGGAAAAATTTATGTGAAACCAATATTCAGACTATGAGAAAACTAAAATAAAACTTTTGGGGTCTAACTGTCCATTTGAAGATTAACTTTAACAAAAGCTGTTTCACTGTATTTCCTGTCTATCAAAACAAATTTCGAGGGCTTTGGAGAGACTTACCATACAAATTACACTTATCCTGTTCCTAAGACAATGAGTAACAACAAAACACCCCACATAAAATTACCTTGATTAGTTAATAAATAAAAGGGACTCTACATTAGTACAACATTGCCAAAAATAAATCTGTTAGTTCTCTATTACCTACATATATCAGTTACTCCAATTGGGTAGTTCTTGAGTACAGGCTGTAATTATAATTATGGCTGTCAGCTTTTAATATTAAAATGCTTTCTATGAATTCTGTAATCAACAAATACAATCTCCGAGTCTGCTTTAGTTTTCTAACTCACTAAGACTGTGGAACCCATTTTTTTCCCCCACTCTCTATAATGGCAACCTAGAGGGATCAAAAAGTAAAACCGTATGTGCTCGTGTTTACGTCGTCGCAACGGTCTATACTAACTCCAAGAAAGAGTCCGTTTTTTCCCTAAGGCACTCAGAAGAGTTTTACTAACCCCTTTATATTGGACACATATAAAGGACAAGACTGTACCCAAAGCGGGTACGGGGTGACATTATCTCACGGGTTAGGTTCCTATCTGGTCTCCTACCGACTTCCCACTCTTCACATTCTAAACCTCAACAACCAGGCAGGGATTGGAGCGGAAGGAGTCAAATCCTTAATAGGGATGGAGGCGGAGGAACTGGGAGTCCACGTCTGACGGCGAGTAAAGCTAGGCCCAGTAGTTTGTTTTTATCGTTGAGAAGGGCAGGCTCAAGCCCCATGCCATGCGCTGTCCCCCCCGCGCCCGGAGCTCACACCCCAGCTGGTGCTGCAACCGAAGGCACGCTCCTCTCTTCCCGCGTTCCAATCCCCTTACCGTCGGACTCGGCACGGACCAGCAGCGACATCCCCTTGAGCTCCTCGACGTAAGTGGAGGAGACGTGCCCGGTGCCCCGGTCGTCCCATTGCCGGTCTTCGTTCAGGGTGTAGACCTTCACCCGCCGCCGTGTATCCGACATGGTGGCTGCTGGGCCCCCGCTCCAGCCGCCGCCTCCTCGCTCACCTCGCCGGTGGCCCTCACTCCTGGGAGCCGGCAGCGGCAGCGGCGGCGGCGGCGGCTCTGGATAGGCCCGAGTTTACCATGGCTCCAAAGGTCTAGCCGCGAGAAGGGGTGACAAGAGCCATCGGGAGCCCGCCGCCCGTGCTCTCCGGTCCCCTCCCTCCACCCCTGCGCACTACCACCGTCTCTTCCCTTTGCTCCCCGGAACACACTCGCTCTCCGGCTGCCGCCGCCCGCCGCGGGAACTACTACAGATCCGCCATCTTGTAACCCGACTCTCTCAGCCTTTCTCTTCCTCTTCCAGCAGGGTTGCACGGGCTGCCCTAGCAGGGGCTACGGCGGCCGACGAGCCCAGCACACAGCACCTCTACGCGGAACACACTTCCGGAAAGCCAAACCTGGTGCTCTCGCGAGGAGGACACACTGGGGGGCGCAGGCCCGGGAGGGACTTCCTGCTCTTTCTGCCCGCCTCTTTGGCGGGGAGATCTCGCGAGGTTTTCTGCCTTCTCCAGTGGAAGGTGGCTGGAGCCGTGGCGTTGCTGAGTTCTTCTTAGAGATTTGCTGGGTGCATGGCGGGTACGTTCTGCCCGGGAGATGCTCCCTGGCCACCATGAGCAGCAGGCAATTGTAAGGTTCCACGGGAGCGTTGACGGTTTCCTGTGGCTCGCCCAGGCGTTCTGCCTGCCGGTAGCCTCGTAGTGCCGGCCATCGGTCTATGCCTGAGAAAGGCGGCGGACGCCGCCCCCCACCCCCCTCCCCCGGAGAGCTCGGCCCGGCGGGCTGAAGACTGGTTAGCGCGGGACGCTTGCGGCTCGTCCTGTCCGTCTAGCGGTCAGTCGTTCACGATACGGTCCTTCAGCTCGGCCAGCTCTTGGCTCTAACCTGAAAAGCATGGGATAAGTGCACATGGTGACACCGCGTTGTCTTTCGGGAGTTGTAGTTATGACTACACTTGCCCGAGTGTGCTTATGTTTGATGAGATTGGTTAGGTGTGAACACTTCACCAGAACGCTGAAAGGTGGAGCTTGTGTACAGTAGGCGCTTGATTAAAAATAATTTCAAAATCTGATGCATAATTGCTTTTCTCTGAATCTGTAGTCTGGCGTGCTGCTACCTGCCTGTGATGAGTGAACTTGGCTTGGAAACGCTGAGACAGGAGGATCTGAGAGGTGCAGGCCAGCCTATGATTTATAGCGGGGTACTCCCTATGCCAAAAGGACTTGAATTTTTATCCATATGTGCTGGACCTTGCTGTGATTGATATGTACAAAATGTACTCTGAGCCAGGGAAAATATAATTGGTTTTGGAAAGGGCACAGAAAGAACATTTTTTTTTTTTTTTTTACAAGCCAGCCCTTCATGTTACACCCAGTGTTAGAGGACACTCCTGGGTTATTTCTAAGCACCTGCCCATTGTCCACTCCTCAGGAGAAAAGGCCTTTGCAAGAGCACTGGACAGATCCTGGAAGCCCATTTAGCTTTGTGACGGGGAATTTCAGGGTTTACAGAGAATTTTCTGTAGAGAGAGTGTTTTTGGCTCCATTAATACTTTGAACTTAACAGATGTAGGGGCAGAAGGCTAGAGCAGGAATCTACAGTGCAGGGCCCCATAGGTGCTTGTCTGAAAGCACCTCACCATAACCACATCTTCCCTCAGATCCTCTCCAAAAAGTTCTAGCCCAACCGAGCCCCTAATGGACTGTTTTTATAAGTAATAACCTTTATACATTAAAAAAAAAAAAAGGACAGAGAAACTTTTGCAGTGCAAGGCCTCTTTAGCTCCTGCTTCCTGCTATTCACTTTTTCTTCGGGAAACACTGACTATATCATTCTGCGTTAAAACCTCCTACCGCTTTTTTGTGTGATGCTAGAATGGGGCCCATTTCTTGTGTGTGGCCTGTATAGTTACACATTTGCTTTAATGCTACTATCACCATCTTGAATTACTAAATTTTTGAACATTTTTCTTTTCTATTAGGTTGCATGGTGTATTTTAGAGACATTTTATCATATACAAGTGTGTATGTGTGTTGGTCTCTTAGTGACTTGAATGATTGATTCCAGAACTCATATCAATACCAGATTTGGTGTATCCTAAGTCCCTTATATAAAATGGCATATGTTTTGCTTATTACCTGTCATCTCTTGCAGAGTAATTTACATTACCTCTGGATAATAATACCTATTATAATACCAATGTTACTTAAATACTTGTTATATTGGATTTAAAGAATGAATAATAGACAAAAACATGTTTAGTACAAAGACTTTTTAAGATTTATCACAGTGTTAGACATGCAGGAATGCCTGCATGCCAGAGGATGGCACCAGATCTCATTATAGTTGGTTGTGAGCCACCATGTGGTGGTTGGGAATTGAACTCAGGACCTCAGCCGGTGCTCTTAACTTTGAGCCATCTCTCCCTCCCCCACAAGGACCTTTTTAAAAGATTTATTTTTCATTCTGTGCATGAATGGGTGTGTGCATGTGAGTGTAGGTGTTCTCAGAGCCAGAAGGTGTTGCATGCCCTGGAACTGGAGTTAGTTAGTTAGGAGCAGCCTGATGTGGGTTCTGGTCCTCTGCAGGAGTCTTAAATGCTAAAACATCGGTGTCATAGAAGCTTTAATAAAGTGACATTTATTTGCTGAGGGGAGGAGCTTTGCTACAACATGGTGTAGAAGTCAGGACAACTTGCCAAGAATCCCTTAACTTTTTTTACTCTGTGGGTCCTAAAAATGAAACTCAGGTTGTCAGTCTTGGTGGCAAGTACATTTACCAATAGAGATATCTCCCCTGCCTGACATAGTTATTATTGGATTAAAAAAAGTCATATGAGGTTGGTGTAATGCTGTCTCTTAAAGACAAGCCATGCCCACTTCCTCCCGTCTGTTGAGACAGGCTGATCTTCAACTTCCAGCCCGAGTTCTCTCTCTTTTCTGTCTCCTTCTCGAAGAGGCAGCTTCTGTTTCTCTCTTCTCTCTCTCCTCCCCTCTCCCCACCCCGCCCTTCTACTTCTCCCCCTTTCCTTTCATAACTCACTGAATAAATATCTAACCTCACTCTGCATGGTGTGCCTATCCAGGTCTCTGTCTGTTGCCTGATGCAGCGTATCTCCCTGCCCTGGACCAGCACCTGCATCCATCCCTGCCTGGGACTGGCTGCTCTCAGGGCCCACTGCCTGCCACCACATGGCCTGCTGGCACTGCTGGGGGACTTACAGCGTTTTTGCTGCCTGCTGCTGCCGGGGATCCTGCAGCATTTTTAGTAATCCATTTTATTGGTGCCTTGACTCGGATTGGCTCTCACACCCTGAGTCCTTTTTCCGGGGTCGGGATCCTGAACCAGGTATTTTTTTTCCACAACAACCATGTGTTCCCTATCCCTCAGCGTGATTTCTACAACCTCAAACAAAGGTCCCACCTAGGCTAGGAGTGAAGAGTTCTGCTTTCTCAAGATAAATGTTAACAAGTGTGACTAATAGCCAGACCTTGGGCTCCAGGAATATTGAATTAGATCTGTTCTACCTCAAACAAAAGTCTAAGGATCCAACTAATTTCCAGTTCCCTTAAGGTATTCCCAGGGAGTGGTTTGCCTACAGAATGTTTTGGTCTAGGGTATGAGCTTGACTTGTTTTATTCTAGCAACAGAATGTTTAACTAGGAATATAGTCTGTGACCTTCAATTGGTGTGTTCTTTTCCTTGTATCATATTAATGCAGTCTTTAGTCTTACTCCTACCTTTTTGGGGTCAGGGTATTTTAAGCAGTTGGAAATTAAACACAGGCGAATCTTCAGTACTCACTGGAATTCCCTCCCAATACTATCCTATATGTTTCTCTGTTTTATTATTTTCATTCACGTCTTCATGTTCTTTACTATATTTCTAAATCCCCATGCTTCTACCCTGGCAAGAGGTATTTTTGTTGAGGATGGTTCCCAACATGCTTACCAACGGAAGATCTAAGAATCCAGTAGCTTGGTCCCCAAGGCTGGATGTCTCAGCTGGTCTTCTGTCTGCACCAGAATTCCAAGGAAGTAGGGTCCAGAACAGGAGCATGTAGGCAAAAAGAGCAGCCTGCCTCTTCCATGTCCTTACACAGGCTGACAGCCTAAGGTGTGGCCCAGAGTAAAGGTGGCTCTTCCCACTTCAAATGATTTAATTTAAAAAAATTCCTGGATATACCTAGGTATACTATCTTAGAGTCTTATTGCTGTGAAGAGACACCATGACCATGACAGCTCTTATAGGGGAAAACATTTAATTTAGGCTAGTTTATAGTTCAGAGATTCACTTCATTGTCATCATGGCAGGAGGCAAGGTAGTGCACAGGCAGACATGGTGACTTCCTCTAACATGGCCACACCGAATCCTTTCAGATAGTGCCACTCCTTATGAGACTGTGGGGTTTCCATTTTCATTCAAACCTATCCAGCTGCTTGGGTTTTAGTTAACAACCAGGGATAACCATCACAGATGATACATAACTAAGAAAACAAGTAGTAAGATTGGATTTGGGAAAACCTGAAGCCTTAAAATGTGAATGAGAGCCCCTTAGGGATTTTGGTAGTACAGATAGATACCTCTGGACCCTTAGACCTTGTAGAAACAGCTCATAAGTCCTTGTGAAAGCACTTCCCTCCCTCTTCAAAGTCCTTTACTATATTTGCCCTGATTTTCTCTTTGAGCTGTCTTCACAGCTAGGTTTAAATCTTAGCACAATCTGGGGGGTTTGCTGGGCCTGTTAAAGAGGGTAGATTACACATTAAAGGAACTAAAATCAGCTAGCATGTGGTATTTAGAAGTCAAGAGTACACTTGGGATTAGGTTTTCAAAGTGGTCAGTTAAGGGTCTTTATAACTTCATTGACTCGTAGTCTTTGGGAGCAGATAATTTAACCTTAGTGTCGACTACAGGGATGGGCCAAACTTGTTGCTGTCTTAGCTCTTCAAAGCTTGACTTTGATGGCTTTTGTTCTTCACATAGCAGCTTCTGACTCCCTGAGAAGACAGCTATTTTGATGTGCTCACTTGTAAATCCTAATTGTTTTGTAATAAGTGGCTTAGGTGGTCATCTGCAAATGTTTTTGTTTTTCTCTGACACTCCCTTTTAATGTCATAACATTGATCTCAATAAGACCACCAGAGAGTTGAATAATAGTGGTGCTTGTTACGTTCCTGACTTTGAGGGCTGTGGCTCCAGATTTATGTGTGGAGCTTGAGAGATGGCTTAGTGGTTAAGAGCAATGGCTGTTCTTCCAGAGGACCTGGGTTCAATTCCCAGCACCCACAAGTGCCAGTTCACAACTGTTACTTCAGTTCTAGGGATGATACCTTTACACCAATGCACATAAAATAAAATTAAATTTTAAAAAAGATTTATGTATATACCATATGCATTTAGAATCCTGCTTAGGCCAGAAGAGGGTATCAGATCCCTTGGTACTATAGTTTACAGGTGGTTATAAGCCACCAGGTGGGTGCTGGAAAACCAACTCAGGTCCTCTGCAAGAGCACCAACTGCTCCTAACTGCGGAGCCATCTCTCTAGCCTGTTTCTAATTTTTGATAGATATTTGCAAAACTAAAGACATTATTTATTGAGTTTTGTAAGTCACTTCTTTGGCATCTGGTTATGTTTGCCCCCTCAATATTTTATTATAATTTTTATACTTTATGATAATTATCTACATATTTTGTGCTTTATTTCATTTAGCATCGTCTTTTAGTTTATGAATTATTGGAAATTATGGAAATTTTATAGCCACAATTTAAAAATATTAACAGGTAACTGTAGTTTTCATGAAACATGGTATTTTTCAGTGCTCCTAGAACATACAGAACAAAGTTACCTCAATTCTAACCCTTTTCACTGTTGAAACTGCTTCAACTCAACGGTTTGCCCCCTGTAATGGTCTGTCCTGTCCTTTTAAGAGACCAGCTCCGCCTTCCCCCCTCCCCCACCAAGGCAAGCTGATTTTAAGCTTACAGCCAGAGTCCTTCCCTTTTCTGTCTCTCTCCCAAAGAGGTAGCTGCTGCCATGACTCTTCCTGCCCTCTAGGACCCGCTGGCCCTCATGACCAGTGGGCCATTCGGGGGCTTCCTAACTGGGACTGGGTACCTTCATGGCTGGCTGCCTGCTACAGCCACTTGGGGACCTGCAGCATTTTTATTAGACCCATAACACCCTCCCCTTGTCATCCCTTAAAGCCAGGCTCACATGACTTCTCTGTATTAAGAAGCAATTAAAATTACAGTTCTTAGAAAGCCTATTTATTTATTTATTTTAATGGCACATTTCCTCTACCCGACTCATTTTAAGTATGAGGTCTATGATACCCAAACTGGGGTCAAATATCTGGACTTAAGAGAGTCTCCTGCTTTAGCCTGAGGGGTTTGAGGATTACAGGTGCCGGCCACTATGACCAACTCATCACTGTATGAAATGACCATGTGTGTGTATGTATGTGTGTAGAGGCCACAGATAAATCTCGTGCCATTCATTTTGAAACAGTTTCTTGGAATTTCCAAGTTAAGACTATGCTGGCTGCCCAGTGAACACCACGGAACCATCTCCATCTCCCCGGTGTTGGAGTTACACGTGCAAACCACCACGTTTGGGTTTTTATGTGTGTTCTCGGGATTGAACTCTGTTACACCTATAACATAATTTAAAAATACATGTTTATTCATTTAGTATGTGTATGTGCATATACATGGGCCATTACACACATGTGGAGGTCAGGACTTACTCTCTTTATACTATGTGGATCTCTGGGATGGTAAATGCCTTTACCTACAAAAAGTATCTTGCTGGCCCAACATTTTTTTAAAAAGCCTCCTTTTTACATTTCTTATGCATGTGTGCACTCACTTGCCAGTATGCGTGAGGTCAGAGGACAACCTGGAGTCAGTTCTTTCCTTCCATCACATGGTACTAGGGATTAAATTTAGGTTGTCAGACTTGGTTGCAAGAGCCTATATTGGCTGGCCCATCTCACTGGCCCATAACATGACTTTAAAAATAACAAAGACAAAAAACAAAAACCGGATGCATGTATGCAACTCCAACACTAGAGAGGCAGAGATGTTTGGGCTACATTGCAAGAAACCTTTGCTAGAGTGTCTACCAACTTTTTATTAATTAGTAACTATATTGTTTCCAAAGGAACCAGTACATCATACTATAGCGCAATAGTCATAAAATGTAGGTTTTTCTTTTTGTTTGGTATATGTTGGCAGGGACTGAATTCAGGGTCTATTAACATTCTCCAGTTGAGAAGGGCAGGGATAGAAGATTCACCACTAGGGTGGGGATGTCTTTAGAAGTAGCTTCATGTCTATTGCCCATTGCTCTTGTATACAACCCCAATGAATTCACTTGCTTGGCTTGGTTGGACTACTTGGTTAGGTGCCCCTTCTCTCTGTGTTAGATTCCCCAGAAGGGATACAACAGTCTCCAACTGCTTCCTACAACAGCCACCTCTGTTAGTTGATGGCTTCACTCACAAGTTTTCCACCGATATCAGAACCTATTACCTGTACAACTCTCAAGCTAAAGTTGGCAGTGGAACTGCTTCTTCCTCTTCAACCATGAGACTGCTTTTTCTTTTTTTAATCCCTGACACTCAATGTCTTTATATTCTCTTTCCCATTTCTACTGTCTGCCTTTCCTATTATCAAGTTTCATGAGAAAGCATTTGTCAAAGCCTGTTAAACTTTGTGATTCCGTTTATTCCTCAGAAATAACTAAGCATGTTTGCCTGATTAAATGTTTTGAAAATATCTCCTCTCTCCACTTGTTATATATATATAAAACAAATTTTATTACATTTATTTACTTGGCATTGGTGCTTAAGTACCATCGTGCATGTTTGGAGGTCAGAGAACAACTTGAGGGAATTGCTTCTCTATTCACCATGTGGGTCCTCAGATATCATAGATGGTTGTGAGGCACCATGTGGTTTCTGAGAACTGAACTTCTGGAAGAGCAGTCAGTGCTCTTAACCTCTGAGTCATCTCTCCAGCCCTTGACTATATTCTTAATACAAAGCAAAAGACGAAATTATGTGAAACTGACTTATAAAATGAAAGTGTTGCTGGGCGGTGGTGGCGCACGCCTTAAGTCCCAGCACTCGGGAGGCAGAGGCAGGCGGATCTCTGTGAGTTCGAGACCAGCCTGGTCTACAAGAGCTAGTTCCAGGACAGGCTCCAAAGCATACAGAGAAACCCTGTCTCGAAAAACCAAAAAATAAAAAGAAAATGAAAGTGTTATTTTGTCTTCACATCTCCTATTTCATTCAGGTCTCTTTAAATATCTATTCAGAGAAGTGGTTCTGGATTATTTCATTTCAAACAATAACTTCTTATCACTTGTCCTGGCTGTGTGATTTTTATTTATTTATTTTTTTGGTCAACTTTATACAAGCCAGGATTATCTGGGAAAAGGGAGCCTCAAGCAAGAAAATGCTTCCATCTGATTGGCCAATTGTCAAGGCTATGGGGGCATTTTATTGATTAATCCTTGATGTGGCGGGGCCCAGTTCACTGGAGTAGTTGGTCCTAGATGGCATAAGGGAGCAGGGTGGGCTGTTGGGCGGTGGTGGTATACACCTTTACAGCCTGGTCTACAGAGAAACCCTGCCTTGATACCCCCCGAACAAAAAAAAAATATATAATTCTATTTATATATAAAAGTATTTATTTAAAAAGGCAGGCTGAATAAGCCATTGAGGGCAAGCCAGTAAAAAGTATTCCTCATGACCTGTTTTAGTTTCTTCCCTTGGCTTTCTTCAACAGATTGTGATCTGGGGAGTGTAAGCCAAATAAATCTTTCTCTCCCCAAGCTGATCTTACTCATAGTCTACACTGCAGCAGTAGAACAGATCACTTCACTCCTTTCTATTACAGTATCTGCTTCTTTGTCCGTGTTACATTCTTGCTTACTGCCAGTTTTCTTCAAGCAGAAGTGAACATGAACTTCGGCTCTGTTTGCTGACATCCCCTGTACATGCCATAGTGCTTAGTCCATAGTGGTGTTGAATGAATGTGATGCTTGGCTGAGCTGAACAGAGACAGCAGCTCATGTTCATGCTTCTATCTAAGATCCAGAAATTTAAAATGTTTTGGAAGGGAAAGAAAACAGTCACATAAAAACCATAATTTGAGCAAGTCGGATGGCTCAGCAAGGAAAGGTACAAGGATTATTGTGAAGTCTGATGCCCTGAGTTTGTCTCCTGGAACCCACACAGTGTGAGTGAACCAACTCCAACAAGTTGTCCTGATCCCCGCACACATACAATGGCTTGTAAGCGCACAAAATAAATATATATTTATATATAAATTACACTTATATATAAAAATTTAAACACTAATTCATGGTATGTTAAAAAAAAGGGTCATAAAAGATCATTTTGCAAGTAGCAGTATTCAGGTACTATAAATTAGTTTTTGGCATATGACAGGCTCAGATTAGAAACTTCATTAGAGGGTCTGGTGGTGGTGGTGGTGGTGGTGCACACATTTAATCCCAGCACTCAGGAAGCAGGCACAGGTGGATCTGAGTTCAAGGCCAGCCTGGTCTACAGAGCAAATTCCAGTACACCCTTGGCTACACAGAGAAATGCTGCCTCCAAAAAAAGCAAAAACAAAAACTTCATTAGAAATTATGAAAAACGACCATGAATTGAATAAAGATGAAGGGAAGACTGGCTTGAATGGTAGGCTGCTGGTTTATGCAGAACCGAGGGTGCTGCTGCTGTTGGCATTAGTGAGCTGTCCATTTAAATTCTGGCTTCATTTTTTCCCAAATTATTAGCAGTTTAGAGTCCCTTTGAAAAAGAAAAAAAGAGCAAATTTAAGAAAACCAAATTATAATTCTGAAATCCAAACAATAAGGGTTACTGTCCCTTAAACTAAGGGTTATAGCACTCGGTCACTTTGACAAATACAGAAAAACAGTATATCAAAAAAAAATCAAATTTCATTTTTAATTTTCAGTTCCTTTCACTAATTCAGAAAGGGTATCAGTGCTGTTTAATATGCTATTTTACACAGAATAGTGTTTGTTGACTTACATATAAATGTACCTTTAAAGTATTTGGCTTGGACAGACACATATTTAATAGCTTATGACAGCCCTGAGTAAGAATTCACATATATTTTTATAAGAATTATAAAAGGATTAGACAGTCTAAATTATGTAGTAGCAGCTTTTTTTTTGTGGACTAGTAGCATGTTTTAAATTATAGCAATGAGCTAGGTATGGTGACACATGCCTTTGATTGTAGGACTCTAGGGTCTGACAGGTAGATGTCAGTTCTAGACCAGCCTGGTACCAGGCTATCTAAAGCTACATAATGAGACCTTGTCTAAAGAAAAAAAATTAGGACAATTAACATGACAGTTATTTCTAGAAATTACATTAATAATTTGATTGGTTCCTTCAGCTCTTATACCAAAAATATATATCCACACAGTGGTAATTATATACACACAAAGAATGACTCTAGTGTTATCTTTTATATTTAGATAATTAAACCAGTTGGACATGGTGGTGCACGCCTTCAATCCTAGCACTCAGAAAGGCAGAGGAAGGTGGATCTCTGTGAGTTTGAGGACAGCCTGGTCAAAGTGAGTTCCAGGACAGCTAGGGCGGTTACACAGAGAAACCCTGTCTGGAAAAACCCAAGAAAAAAAAATTCACTCTAGTGAGAATCTCATTTATAAGATTCATCTCACTATATTTATGGTTTTGTGAAAAGAATACCATTAAAAATGAAACCAAATTAGCTCCCTCAATGACAATTAAATGTGTAATTACGGTGAAGAAAAGGTTCTGGCTTTCAAAATGGCAAGTTCTAGTATGCAAAACAGCAGTAGCTAGGCACAGTTGTTGGGTAGAGGTGAGCCATAAGATGCCTAAGGCAGAATGGTCATTAACAAATATGAGAAGGAAGGCAGTGGAAAAGAGCCTTAGGAGAGCATACATTTTTCAGTAGTTTACAATTAGAGAAACAAAAAGGTAATCTGTCCTAAGATATAAAAATAGCTTTACTTTTTTATTTACTTATATATACACTGTTTTGCCTGCATGTATGCCTGCAGGCCAGAAGAGGACACCAGATCTCATTACAGATGGTTGTGAGCCACCATGTGGTTGCTGGGAATTGAACTCAGGACCTTTGGAAGAGCAGGCGGTGCTCTTAATCCCTGAGCCCTCTCTCCAGGCCCCCTAAAAATAGATTACTTTAAATGATAAATACTTATTGGTTTTATATATAAATAAGGCAAATATAGGCTGATCCTGAAATTTAAAAGGCACATCAAATGTACTGTAGAATAATCTTTTCGTACATTGTGAAGATATACCACTTGGATTGATTTACTAAAGAGTTGGACAGCCAATAGATAGGCAGGATTTCCAGGCACAAGCAGGATGGATATTATATAGAAGAGGTAAACAAGCCGTTGGACAGCACATAGATTAGAAACGGGTTGTTATAAGAGCTAGCTAAAAACAAGCCAAGCTATTGGCTGAGTTTTCACAATTAATAGTAAGTCTCTATGTTGTCATTTGGGAACTGGCTGGCAATACAGAAAACTCCACCTACAGAAAAGAGCATTTTAATACAAATATATTTAAATTATATAGAAATCTACACATTAAACGGGACTATTAAAGTTTGCTTTGCAGAAATCACTGTGGAATACCATTTCCAAAAGGAGTCAAGGGGAAGAGTTGGATGACGACTGTGAAACAGACTCTCCCATTACAATGCTGCTTCTATCATTTAGAGTTTTGACAGCAGTTATAGCCGGAGACTGGAGGACTTTGCGGGAAAGCCTCATTCTTCCATCAGCTGGATCACGACCAAAGTATTTGACCTATGTAAAAGAAGCATATTTAAAGTTGAAAAAGACATTTAAATTTATGTTGTGCAGATAAGGCAATAATTAATATTTGTGTCTAATAAAAGCACTGCTCAGTAATAGAGACAGAGTAAATATATTCTGATTAAATAGCTGTTACAAAAAGACAAAAGGAATCAAAGTATAGTGCCCTATTGGAATCCCAGCACTCGGCAGGAGGTTTGAGTTTGATGCTAGCCTGAGACACTGACTAAAATAAACCAATCAATAAACCAATCAACCAAAAAGGGCAAAAGACATTTAGTTTTGTTTCTGATAAACTAACTGTGCCTTTTATGGTTTCTAAGTCCCTATACTGTACGTCCAAAGTCACAATTCAGTTAAGGGCTTTTTCTCTATGACTTGGGGACCATTGCATTAGCATATACTGTTCCATGAAGAAATAAAACAGGGGAACAATGCAACAGGCTTAAAGTCCCCTTTGATGTACAGCACAAACATTTGGAGAGATGCTCTTTGGCCCTCATCTTTCCCCAGAGCTGTTTAAACACCAGAAGCTCAGATGGGGAATACACTTGTGGCCATATTTACTCTGGTATAACCAACAGAACACACTCAGATCAGCAACAATCTGTTCACTGATAGAGGACTACAAGACAGGGCCAGTTTAACTATCAGAATTCTAGATCCCAGCAACAGTACTCTTAGTTCACAAACATTTAATGTCAAGTACAGAGTCTCACTTGCTCCAAGATGACACAGCTTTCCACCATGTTATCAAGTCTGTCTCCAAATGACAAGACTGCACAACTCTAAAGGTGGAGTTCTTCCTTCCTTCCTTCCTTCCTTCCTTCCTTCCTTCCTTTCTTTCTTTCTTTCTCTCTCTATCCTCCATCCCTCCCCCCCCGCCCCCCCTTTCTTTCTTAAAGCTAAATTGAAAGCTACTTGAGGGAAAAGATCTTACTCTTAATCCTTAGCAAGTCTGGTTAAGCTACCCTGACTTCTTAAAGAAGCAGTGTACAGAAATATAAGCCAGAGGTGATAGTCTATTCCTTCATAGATACTAATTGGAATCTTAAGTTCAATTCACAACTTTAAAGATAATACATTGAACACAAGTACCTGAATTTCTTGACCAACTTCTAATCCTAGGGCAGTGGGATGTTTAATCTAAAAAAAAATTAATTAGTTATATATAATTATCCAGTAACCACAGAAGTCAGCACATTTCCCTAAGTGAATAGCTATATTTGTTTTTCTAATGACATCTATTAATTACAAACATTGCAAACAACATAAAAGTAATCAGAAGAAAATGAAAACTACTGTTACCACTTCAGTGTCTAGCCCTTCAAATGTCTATTTCGTGTACAGTATAAATGTGGGCTGAGGCCGGGCGGTGGTGGCACACCTTTAATCCCAGCATTTTGAAGGCAGAGGCAGGCAGATCTATGAGTTCGAGGCCTGCCTGGTCTACAAGAACTAGTTCCAGGACAGGCTCCAAAGCTACAGAGAAACCCTGTCTCAAAAAACCATGGGTTGGGGATGTGGCTTACTCAATATGTTAAGACTGCCGTTTCATAGGCGGAGGTGGCACATGCCACTAATCCCAGCACTTAAGAGGCAGAAGCGGGCAGATCTCTGCAAGATGGAAGCCACCCTGGCCTACAAAAGTGAGTTCCAGGACAGCTAAGATTGTTACAAAGAGAAACCCTGTCTTGAAAAATCATGAAAAAAACAAACAAAAACCCAAAAATGTCCTTTCATATGAATAACTGAAGCATTATAGGTGAATATTCCAATTATAGTCCTTTAGAGAGGGCTGTTCAGTTTCTTTACATTTCATCACTGTGAACATTAGTGCCTGGTGTACTTAGACTGTTACTAGGCAAAATATACAATTCTCAACAGTTCAGGTAATTTTAATATTAGTTATTTCTAACAATTACAGAAAGTCAAGTCTGAGATGCGGAGATGGTTCAGAAAATAAGGATACTTGCTGCACAAAAACGAGGACCTAAGTTCAAATCCTCAGCGTCTGTCTAAATCCCCAGGAATAGTTATGCATGGACTATGACCCCAGTGTTGGGGAATAGAAAAGGGAAGATCTTTGGAAGTGCTGGCCACCAGCCTGGATGAGGAATGGTAAACTGCAGCTGTAGAGAGCACGGCTCAAGGGACACCCTGTGCTCCTCTGTTCTCCATGCATACACGTGTGTGATCACACCGTGCACTCACCACACACACAAATCTGGCCTTCTCACCTTTCGCTGGTCAAGTTGTGTATTATGAAGTAGCACAGCAGTCATGTTTGGATACAGTTTTACCATTACGCCAGTGTCTCTACAAAAAGACATCAGCTTGGTTAAAACAGTAAGTACATGGACGGACAAACAGAGCTGATGCTTTCACAGAAGCAGGTGTCAAACCAATCTCCAGACTACATTCAAGGATATATTATTCTTGCTTTCTTTTCTTTTTTAGACAGGGTCTCAGTGTAGTCTTGAAACTCACTCTGTAGACCAGGCTGGTCTTGAACTCAGAGATCCACCTGACTCTGCCCCAAATACTGGGACCAAAGGTATGTACATGTACCAGCATGCCTGGCTTCTAGGATACATTCTTATTCTTCTTTTTCTTCTTATTCTTCTTTTTTTAAAGATTTATTTACTTATTATATATACAACATTCCTTCCATGTATGCTTGCATGCCAGAAGAAGGCATCAGATCTCATTATAGATGGCTGTGAGCCACCTTGTGGTTGCTAGGAATTGAAGTCAAGAGCTCTGGAAGAGCAGTCAGTGCTCTTAACCACTGAGCCATCTATCTTTCCAGTCTGTCCCTCTCTTTCCTGTCTGTTAGTACTTGGAATTGAACCTAGGACCTCATACATAATTAATAAGATCATTAATAATATACCACATATCCTGAGCCCAAATAATTGTTTCTCAATAGAAAATTATGCCCTATATTTAAACATTTGTGACTAAAAAATGGACAAGATAAAGGAAAAGTTTTTATAATATGTATTCACCTGTGTTTCTCTTCAGAACTTATAACGTTTTATATTTATTTAATATGTACATTTTTGCCTGTAAGTATACATGTATGTCTGTGCACCATGTGGAGGTCAGAAGAGGGCATCATATATCCTGGAATTATGAATGGATGGCTGTAAAAAGTTCTCCTTTTTTCTCTAGTCTGAAAACAATCAATTGCATTGCTTGTTTTTCATCTGTAATGTTAAAAAGATTATCCCATTCTCTTTCATTAGTTTTAAAAAACTTTCAAGAAATATTCAAAATAAAGTCTTCCTTTTTTTTTTCTCCCTCCGAAGCAGGGTTTCTCTGTAGCTTTGGATCCTGTCCTGAAGCTAGCTCTTGTAGACCAGGCTGGCCTCGAACTCACAGAGATCCACCTGCCTCTGCCTCCCGAGTGCTGGGACTAAAGGCATGCACCACCACTGTGGGACCCTGTCCTCCCTGATCCTTGAGACCAAAATACTGGATGCAAATAATGTTTACGCTAACCAGCTAAGCTTCCTGCTAGTTCCGTCCTTGGTTCTGCTACAGCCTGGTACATTAGCCTGAGGGATCTATTTTACTTTAAAATGGTAATTTCTCAACCTGCCTCAAAGAAGCTCAGGCACCAAGGCCCATCTAACCTGTCTGACATTGTCTTGAACCCTCGACCACCTGCCTGGGGAAAAACTCCCACAGAGGCCAGTTTCCCCAGCCCCCTCTGGGTGGGAGGAGTTTTCCTTTACTGGGGCCTTTATTCTCCTTCCTGCTCCTGGATGGGAGGAGGCCTTGCCCTTTTGATCCCGGTTGCCCACTGGTATAAATACTCGACTTGAGTTTAATAAAGTTGCCATTTACTCTTGGTAAATGAGCAAAGGTCTCTTTTTTTGTGTGTGTGTCTGCTTTAAACCCTCAGGACAGTCGTCCATTCTCGTGGGCCCGAGTTCGGGAAGGCACGCGCCTGAATCGGGTGTGGGTATCCACTGGAAGGCGGGGTCTAACACACCAACGCCTGGCAGAAGTGGCATCTTGAGATAATTTCAGCTGGTAAAAATACTTTTGAGGTTAAAAGTGATTTAAAAATGTGTTAATTAAATATCAAATAATGACGTAGAAACAAAAACAATAACAATAAAAAGGAAATACTCATTTGTATGTTTTAGGTTTATGGTTTGGGGGAAAATAAAATTGGTATAAAATATAGTTTGAAAATAAAATATGGTAAAAAATTTGGTTTAAGAAAAAAATTCTCATGTCAGAATCTATTATAATTATAAAACATGTTACTGAAAACTACAGTGGCACAGAAAATAAAATTAGCTAAAAAAACAAAAAATAGATGGGGCTAGAGGTGTAGCTCAGCTGTAGAGGGCTCACATGCTCACAGCCTATGGGTTGGCCCCAACACTACCAAAGCAAGTCACCGTTGTGCACACCTCCCAGTATTCCAGAGGTGAAAGCAGGGGAATCAGAAGTTCACAGTCAAAGATGGATCAGCAATTAAGAGTACTGGCTGCCTTTCCAGAGGACCTGGGTTTGAGTGTCAGCATCACAACTGATCACATCTATCTGTAACTCTATTTCAAGGGAATCTGATGTCCTCTTCTGACCTCTGTAGGCACCAGACACACATATGGTGTAATATATATGTATGCAAAATAGGTGTATACATAAAACAGATAACAAACATAATAAAACACAAAAGGGGGTGGGCCTGGAGGGAAGTTCAGTGGTTAAATGCACTTCCTGGTCTTCCAGAGAACTCAGGTTCGATTCCCAACACCTGCCTAGTGGCACATAACTGTCTAACTCTAGTGCCTAGGAATTCAACATCCTCTTCTTGTCTCTTCAGGCATGGTGGGTAGACATACATGCAGGCAAAACATCAACAGTCAACACATACAGTGAAAAGTCACTCCCAGCTACACACAAATGTGTTCTCTCTCTCTCTCTCTCTCTCTCTCACACACACACACACACACACACACACACACACACACACACACGGTTATTGGCATATATCTAAATACAAAGTGAATCTGGGCTTGCAGTAAAAATTAAACCCATGCTGGGCGGTGGTGGCACGCGCCTTTAATCCCAGCACTCGGGAGGCAGAGGTAGGCAGATCTCTGTGAGTTCGAGGCCAACTTGGTCTACAAGAGTTAGTTTCAGGATAGGCTCCAAAGCTTCAACGAAACCCTGTCTCAAAACACTCCCCCCTCACAAATCGAACCCATTGTTTATTTGTAATTACCTGATTTCAGTTATTGTAGCGGTATAAACTGCTCCAAATTCTAACTGTTGCTCTTGCTGTAAAGTAAAAAATCATTAGGTAAATAAAGATAACAGGAAAAAAAATAGGAAAAAAACACTCCTAAGATCTGTACTTACATCATCTCTGCAAATTTCGGTAATGAAGTCTCTTGCCTCATGCATTGCACTAGGTGTTGGTGCAAATATGGAGAAGGTTTCTTCATCAATCTGACTAATTGTTACACCTTTAGAATAAACCCAGCATCATGGTGAGGGATGGGAGTCAAAATAGAGATACATTAAAATTAACAAACTCATGCCAGAGGAGACTAATCCAAAAAGGAATGTGAGAACAGGGAGAGATCTGGAAGCACCTGGGTTGGGTTTCTCCTGTCTAATGACTGTTCTTAGTGATGGAGTCACTCATCATGAAGCTCACCCTGCTCTCCCACCAAGTGCCCAGCACTGTGTGAGGTCCCATGAATGTAACAGTGAACCATGCCGTAACCCATCAGGGCTCATTTGTTTTTACTCCCACAAGACAGGGTTTCTCTGTAGCTTTGGAGCCAGTCTTGGAACTAGCTCTTGTAGACCAGGCTGGCCTCGAACTCACAGAAATTCGCCTGCCTCTGCCTTCTCAGTGCTGGGATTTAAGGTGTGCACCACCACTGCCTGGCCAACAGGGCTAATTTTACTAGGTCCTGTGGATATAACAGTGAGCCATGTCCTATCCCAGCAGGGCTAATTTTTAAGGCTTTTGTTTTACTCTTCCATTGTGACTGGGGATTGTAGAACATTTTCACCGTCCTCTTTTACTTTCCACTTTTAGAATGAATCATGTCAGTTTCTTACTCTTAACACTGGTTAAGGCACCTCTGCTTCTTGTCTTTTAGCAAACTCAAAATACAACTATTAAGTCATCTCAACATTGTTTCTAGATGAAACAAGTTAAAATGTGACCATTTCTGCATATATTCTTGTTGTTTTTGTTTTGAAACAAAGTCTCAAATAAATGTAGCCTTTGCTGGCTGGCTTGGAACTCAGTATGTAGACCAGGCTACCCCGGAACTGCCTGCCAGCTGCCTGCCTGAATGTACCTGTCTCTGCATATACTCTTTAGACAAGAGCTTAAATGAAACTCAGTCAAAACTGCACAAGTAGGAGGAGTTAATAACCCGTAAGTTATTTAGTTATAAAAAGCTAGAAATTATTTGGGAATGTTCAGTTTTAAATGTGGAAGGAGTATGATGGATTTTGTCTTTCTCTTCTGTGAGACAGGCTCTTGCTACGTCTGTCTCCAGGCTGTCATCAAATAGTGGGATCACAGGTATGACCCGCCATGCTGCTTTATCCTTCCTGAATATAGTTCAGCGTTAAGATTTGTTGACTTGCTAAAAATTCCAAAAGAATACTCACAGGCAAGACATCTTATACTTTCCTTCTTATCTTTTATCTCTCAAATACTATTTCTGGAGTAACACACTAGAGAAAAATAGCAAACTTATATGATTTGGCATTTAATGATACGCTCAAACTTAAGACAACTCTTACCTGTGTCAGCCTGAAGTTTTTTTATGTGATATCCACCCGGTCCAACAAATTTTGCTCGTTTTGATAATGGAACTTTAATTGTTTCTGAAATGCAATACAGACAATCATATAAAGAAGCCAAAGACATAGGAACCTAAACGTATGTAGAGATCTTTCATTATGAAATAAAAGAAATTTGCTGTGATTAAAATTATTGAAAAATGTAGAAGAGTACGTTCTCAAATTTAAAGTTTGGTTTTCCTTCAACATAAACAAATTTATCTTTTAAATGATTTATATGAACACAAATTTTATGTATTTATTGTGATGTTTTAATACATGTATACATAGTGTAATGTTTAAATCTGAATAAACATGTATGTTCTCACTTTTCTATTTCTTTATGGGAAGAACATTTTAAATATTTTCTAGGGCTGGTAAGATGGTTGAGTGGGTAGAGATGTGCTGCCAAGCCTAATAACCTGAGTTCAATTCCCAGCACTCACATGGTAGGAGAGCTTCAATCCCCAGAAGCTGGTCTCGACTGCCAGACAGAGTGTAGCATGTGCATGCCTACCCACCCACACACACACACACACCACACACACACACACAAATAAACGAATGATTGTAAAAGAATTTTCTTTCAAAGTAGTTAGAAAAATGTACTTATTTTTATTTTGATAAGAGAAAAGCACTTTAAAATAGTGACAAATGTTTAAACATTAATGTTTATCAAGCTATCAGTAATAAGTTTAATGTCTTACCTACAACTGGTCCATTTTCTTTTCTAGATGATCGAGGTTTTGAAATTACTCTGTTCATTATCTGTAATATCTCCTTCTTTGCCACTAGAAGAAATACCACCAGAATAAAAATTCTAAGTGTGTGATCTGAAATAGTTTCACTCTCATTTTCTCTGGTGTATAATCAAAACTCTAGCTCACTAATGGAAACTCTTTATATTCTAATTACCTTAATTATCTTATCTATTCCAAACTCCTCCAAACTCCTAGCTCAGAAAGTTGCTTACCTTGTAAAAATTAAAATTTCACTATTCTTTCATTTGGGTAGTCAGTCCTGTAATCAATAATTAATACTTGATCATGCTAAGTTACAGGGCCCCACTCGTCTGTTTTGATGGTACTGAGGATCTGACCCAATACATCATGGGTAAACATTCTTCCAGTCAGCCACACATTTTATAGTAAACTTAGTGGGAATTAAAGGTCCCATTAACAAGTTAGACAGAAATGAGAGCAGTGTGAGGCGTAGTGACTTACCTGATGCTTGCTGAATGGCTTCCATTACAATTTTAATTGGTATTCCAGGTAATTTAATATCAGCCTGATAGAGAACAGCCAAAATAAATAAATAAATAAATAAATAAATAAATAAATAAACAGTGGTCCATGTCATTATTTAACCTTTAAAAAATGAAACAAGGTGGTACCTGTAATGCGGTTATTCCCTTATTTGTACCGGCTATTTTGAAATCCATGTCACCATTGTAATCTTCAATTCCCTTCAACAATTTAAGAAATTATGGTAAAGTTTTAAACAAAGTTCACCTATAGTCACAGTAGGGGAATTTCAAGTCCTAGCTCTGGAAGTAAGGTGTGTCCTCTAACGTTAAAGGCAAGAGCCACCTCTGCCGCTCAGCTGCTGCTCCAGGGCACAAAGCTTGTCACTGGAAATATCATCTTATGTTTAGCTCATGCCTGTTCCTAATAAATACATAAAAATTAATTTAGAATTACCCCAGAGGAAGCCATTCAGGATAAGTATACATATCCTTTAGAATCCAAGGCAAACAGGAAATAAACACTGTATCTATACTCCAGAAGTACAAGCATTCTTCTAGTGATTCTCACCCTTCTTAACGCTTTGACCCTCTAGTTCAGTTCCTCATGATGTGCTGATCCCCCAACCATAATATTATTTTTGTTGCTACTTCAAAACAGTAATTTCGTTACTGTTATGAATCACAATGTATGTATCTATGTTCTACAATGGTCTTAGGTAACTCCTGTGAAAAGGTCATTCGACCTCTCCCAAATGGGTCAGGACCCACACGTTTAGAACCACTGTTCTAGGCTGAGGCTTTTATATGTCTTTGATTTGTTTTGCATTTTTTGTTTTGTCTCACCACATGGCCCATGGTGTCCTAGAACTTGCTACGTAATCTTAGGTTAGACTATGACTAGTGACTTTCTGCCCTAAGCCTATTCAGGCATATGCCATCATGACTGGTCTAGGCATGTACTTTTAAATATACTTGTAAATATTCCAAACTGGGAATATACTTGCCAGAATATCTGTCAGCAAACGATAATCTTCTATTTCACCTTTCTCTGGATTGGTTTTGGTAACCAATCCCACTGCTACACCTGCAACAGCAGATGAAATTGGGACCCCTATAATGAAAAACAGGGTTTGTGTATAATACATGTAGTAGCATGAAACATGCTCAAATTCTGCTGACATTATTTCAATGTAAGGAGATGGTATTCTCTAAGTCATCAAATCGAGCTGAAAAGGTCCCATCTCATTTCTTTTTGATCCTTTAATAATGACCTGTAAAGTAACAGATAAAAAGAACTATACTTGGCAAAAACCTAAGAGAGCAAATTCTTAAGTTATCTATGCTCTGCTATTTTGCTTTTGGTTTCTTCTTCAAACCCTTTATTTGATAAATTGTCTAAGCCTGAACCTTTCAGTTCATCTCCCCATGGCAGTACTATTGGAATAGCCTTTAGAAAATTTGTGTATATAGCTACAATTATAAACATAATCTTTAAAATTCTTATTTGTGAGAAACATGATATAAGTATTATCTGTTACCTTGTTCTTTTTATTTAGTAAAAACCTACTACATAGTAACCCCCATATACATGTAATAAAAAAATAAAATATCCGTGATTTTCTCATTATTCTGAGATAAGACCTTCCTGCCTTAGTCTCCCAAGTGCTACAGTTACAAGGATGAAGTATGTACTACTATGCATGGCTCCCACATATAAAACTATTTTTAAATTAAGATAGCACCTCACTGTGTAGTCCTGGCTGGTCTTAAACTCAGAAATCTCTCTGCTTCTGCCTCAGAAGTATTGGGATTACAGATATGCTATACCACTTCCAGATGAAACAAAACTCTGAAGTTTTAAATTTTAATGTTATTTTGTGCATTTAAGTCTAAGTGTAGACACGTGTTCTACTGTGTGCATGTAGAGCTGAGGACAGTTCCGGAGTCTGTTTTCTTGCTACTCTGTGGGATCCTGGGATCAAACTTAGGTCATCAGGCCTCTGTGCAGGCACGGAACCATCTCTCTGATAAGCCATAGAGGAGGTGCTTAGTTAAAGGGCATGGACATTGATGCTTCTTCAAACCATCAAACTACCTTCCAAAGATATACACTTAATGTACCTTACTCTCGTGTCGTCCAGGATGGCCTAGAATTTGTTATATAGTCAAGGCTGACTTTGAATTCCTGTTCTTCCTGCTCTGACCCTCAAGTCTTTCTTGATAATTATTGTTAATCCCCCAACTTTATTTTTGTTAATTGAGAAAGTAAAACTGGTTATTTTTTGATTTTGATTTGTTGGTTTCTTTTTTTGTTTATGTTAATATGGTACAATTTTATTTTACTTTGTTATTTGTCTTTTCATACTGACTTGTGTATACCCTTGAAAATCTTTTCTTCTCTTAATGCTGCAGGAGCTCTTCCATTACAAGCAATAGACTGTTATTAAATTAAAACTTGTTATTGCTTAGCTTATTCACTTTAATAATAGTGAGGTGCTTTTCAAGGTAGAATTTTTATAGTTTATGAAGTCATGGTTTCTAGATTTTGCTTAGAAAGGAATTTCTTCTCCATGTTTTAATAAAATGTTTTGTTTTTCCTCTTTTATCCTTAAAGCTTACGTTTTGACCACTTGGAATTTATTTCAGAATACAGTAATATGTTGGATAGCTCCTTTCATTCCTTCTAAGCTATCATATCTATACTACAGCTTTTAACTACTACTGAAGTGTGTTTTTTTTTAAAGATTTATTTTACTTCATATATGAGTGTTTTGCCTGAATGTATGTCAGCGCACCAGGTATGTGCCTGCTGCCTGTGGATGCCAAAAGAATGCAATGAATTCCCTGGAACTTGAGTTATAGATGGCTGTGAGCTACTATATGGGTGCTAGGACCAAATCCAGGTCCTCTGAATGAGCATCAAATGCTCTTAACCAATGAGGTACCTCACCAGTTCCTACAGTGGTATCATATCTGCCTATTCCTTCCTCCTGGATCTCTTTGCCATGCCTGGTTCTGCTTAGACAAACCTGTAGTGATATTTTATTTGTATTTTAATAGAAATCTTGCCTGAAGATTAGAGTGCAAAGTTAAACCACTAGAGGCCAGGCAGGTACACAGCTTTAATCCCAGGAATTTGTAGACTGAGGCAGACAGATCTCAGTGAGTTCAAACTACCCTGGGCTACACAGGATCGATCCAGAAACAGATCCGGGTGGTGGTGGTTCACACCTTTCATCCCAGCACTAGGGAGGTGGAGACAGGAACAATATGGCTGGGCAGAGGGAGGAATACAAAGGGGGAAGAGATAGGAACTCACTGAAGTGTAGAGTCTGAGGTTTGGTAGACACAGTGCAGTCTGAGCATTGCCCCTTCATTCTGAGAACTGGGAGAGGTAAAAGTTCTCTCTAGTGGCTGACTGCTCTGCTTCTCTGATCTTCAGCTTTAACCCCTTTATCTGTCTTTGGGTTTTTATTATTTGTGATACACAAACTGTTTCCTGAAGTTCTTTACTGAAATAGAATCTAGTTAAATAAAACTAAAACATAGAATCCTTTAAGCTCTCCATAACCCGCTCTTAGGTTTGTTTGTATGTTGTGGTGATAGGGAGGGATAACTTAGCTCCTGCAGGCTAAGCAAGCACTGTATCACTCAGTTATATCCGTAAGCCGGAGGTTTGTTATGTTAAAGATTTATTTTCTAACCATGTGAATGAGTGCGCTATACTTGGGGGTCAGACCCTTCAGAGCTGATGTCATAAGCAGAAGTGGGTGCTGGAACTGAACTCGGGTCCTCTATAAGAACAGTATATGCTCCTATCTTCTGAGCTATTACTCTTGCTCTAACCTGGGGGTACAAAAATGTTTAGGACATTGAGTTGGTTTGGATGAGAATGTCCCTCAAAGATTCTGGTATTTGAACACCTGGTTCCCAGTTGTGGTGCCGTTTGGGTGGTTAGGCCTCAATGGTGGAAGTCTATCAATGGAGGCAGGCTTTGAGAGTTCATAGACTGGCCTCATTTCTACTATACTCTCTCTGCATTGTGTTTGCAGGTTAAGATCTTATCCCTCTGAAATGGGCAGCAAAGCAAAACCTTTATTTTTCATAAGTTGCTTTGGTCATGACATTTTATCACAGCAACAGAAAAATAACTAATGTAGACATAGTTTTCCATATTCCTGCTTACTAGTATCCTGAGTATGCTGCATGTCGTGTCAGTTTTACTATGGAAAGGGAATGGGCTGATGTGAAGCATCCTTAAATATTTTACCTGGGACCTCTCTTTCACAACACACTGATTAACCTAACCAGTCCTCTCTGCTTATCCTTCAACCAGTCATGAATGATGCACCTATATTTAGTCTAAATTTCTACACTATTTACATAAAGGTATCATACACTGTCAAGACAGATAAGACAGATTCTAGGTCTACTGTGTCAAAAGTATCCCTCCACCTCACTTGGAATCTAGTCATTTTTATTTTCCAAAAATAACAAAATGAGTTATGGGTATGGCTTATTTTCCTTAGTATCTTTTGGTTCTTTTCTCTCTCTTTCTTTCTTTCTTCCTTCCTTCCTTCCTTCCTTCCTTCCTTCCTTCCTTCCTTTCTTTCTTTCGTTCTCTTTCTTTCTTTTTTTTCGGTATAACAGCCCTAGTTGTCCTGGAATTAGCTCTTATAGACCAGGCTGGCCTGGAACTCACAGAGATCGCCCGCCTATCCCTCCCAAGTGCTGGGGCTAAAGCCATGCGCCACCACTGCTCTCTTTATAGCCACTTTCCATTCTAAAATACATTCCCTCCTTTAAAAACAGATTTTTATTTATTTATTTTATGTGTATGAGTGCTTTGCTTGCATGTATGTTTGAGCACCACATACATGCTCAGTGCCCATAAGGCCAGAGGGCATAAGGTATTCTGAGACTGGAGTTACAGAAGGTTGTGAGCCATTATGTAAGTGCTGGGAGCTGAATCAAGACAGTGCTCTTAACATGTGTCCAGCCTCTATACTGTTTTGTTTGTTTTTATGAGTTAAGAGTCTTTTTTTTTTTTTTGAGACAGTTTCTCTGTAGTTTTGGAGCCTGTTCTGGAACTCGCTCTGTAGACCAGGCTGGCCTCGAACTCACAGAGATCTGTCTGTCTCTTCCTCTCGAGTGGTGTGAATAGAGGCATGCGCCACCACTGCACAGTGAGGTAAGAGTCTTAAGACATTCTATAATCATGTTTTATAGAAGGTGCTAGTCTTGCAAAATCAAAACTGCTTATTCCTTGTATGCTAGTGCATCAGCAATGGCAATATAATGCATTATTCTAACTTCAAAGTCCTTTTTCATTGTCTTGGACAGATCTTTGTCCACAGTTTAAGATGTCTTTTGGAATGCTATGATGGCATATTCTGTAAGATGGTCAGCCTTGTCTACATAGCAAGTTCAAGATTAGCCTGAACTACATAAGATCCTCTCTGAGGAGAAAAGAAAAAGTCTTTCGTCTTTCAATTAATCTTTTCCAGAGTTCTTTTGAAACAGAAGCAGTTCTTTTTGAAACTATGCCAGTTTGGCTTGCCTTGAACTCATATAGATCTGCTCATATATACTCATATATACTCTGCTTAAAGTGCTGGGATTAAAATATGAAGTCTGGACTTCGTTTTGTTTTGTTTTAAATATGAGACTTGGCTGAGAAATTGCACCTCTATGAATAGAAATGACTATTTTGCTCACCACAGACAGGGGTTGCATCAAACTACTTTCAGTATACTTTCCTAAAATCCTGAGCATATTTATGGAATGCTACTTTCTCCATGGCTACTACAAACTGGCTCAAAGGTTACAGGGTGACTTTGTCTTATGGACTGCAATGCTTTTGTTTACTAACTGAAACTGCTTCATTGACTGGAGTCAATTCTGGAAGGGGAAAGTTCATTGGCTCACCAAGGCTAGTATATAATTTTCAGTGTATTACAAATATTCAGTGTTTTTAGTTGAAAATAAGAATGTCAGCCAATAGCTTTCTGATGTTCTACTTTGTAATTATCTTGTGTCTGGCCTAGGTTGGTAATCTATAATCTTATTTTGACTTATTAAATTCAATTTAAACAAATCTTATATTCTGTGCTAATGAAATATATATGTAAAATACTAACAGTTTTATCATCCAGGCAAACATAAACCTGTCCCTGTCCCTTTGGGATCTGGCAGAGGCAGAGCTGCCACCCCAGCACGCACGGCAGGCAGTACCCTGACTCTATGTAGGTGTAGTAAAGGTTCCTTTAAGGAACAAGCTCCACCCACACCCATTCTCTTTCTTCTATGTCTCTGAGCAAGCAGATCATTGTCTGTCTCTTTCTCTCTACCTTCTTTTCTTTCCCAATAAACTTCCTTTCCATGTAAGCTCTGTGTAATGGTGTTTTTGTCCCTCGCCATGGGATCAGCAGTCCCACCTCGTGCCGTGTATCATTACAAACACAATTTTTTTTACCTGCATCCATTAATGCCAAACTTCCCCCACATGCAGATGCCATAGAAGATGACCCTATTGAAATAAAAAAGAACCACTTGTCATATATTAATTTCTTAAAATACAGAAAAAAGACTAGTCTCATTTCCTTATAATATACTACACTTGAATATAAATAGTCAATAGTCTTTTCTTCTTTTTTTCGAGACAAGGTTTCTCTGTAGCTTTGGAGCCTGTTCTGGAACTAGCTCTTGTAGACCAGGCTGGCCTCGAACTCACAGAGATTCGCCTACCTCTGCCTCCTGAGTGCTGGGATTAAAGGTGTGTGCCACCACCGCCCAGCAGTCTTTTCTTCTTTCTGTGTAAACTCACTGAAGGGGCTGGGAGATGACTCTGGGCAGGAGTGTTTACTGTATAAGTTTCAGGACCTGAGTTTGAATCCCTACTATGCATAACAGAAATGCGGGATGTAAGGTCAGGTGTGCATGAGGTGCAGAGACAGGAGGATCACTGTGGCTTGCTGGCTGCCAGCCTAGCTCCAGGGTAGATCCAGTGAGGACTAAGGTGGCTAACTTTGGTGTTGCCTTAAAAATCTGTGACCACCTGCTAGACCTTGAAGAACTCTGCCCATTCTGCCTTTGTTGACAATACCCAGTCTTAACTCGTGGACTAATGTATTCTATTTAACTTTGACCTGCAAGCTTTGCTTCTCTCTTGATGCCCACTTATTAGTCATCTGATATGTGGGAGCTATCCTTTGTCAGAAGGATCCCCCTCCAAGATTAACTTGCTCTGTTGTTTGTTTGCAAAAAAAAATTAAATAAATAAAGTTCCCCAAATCAGGTGTATTGTAATACATGCAAAAAGTGGAATATTTATTTTTAAAGAGCTTTCAAAATAACTTAGTAGCTAAAAACAGATTCAGGACAAAGGTATGATCAACTTAACATAATTTCTCCTACAGCAGGCTTGAGGCTCTAGTCTTTTTAAGGAAAGAAATACTGGAATATCGTACCGTTTGACTCAAGGACTTCAGATGTGACTCTTATGGTAAAAGGAAAATCTTTGGGAATAACGGGAAACAAAGCTTTCTCAGCAAGAGCACCTAAATCAGAATACAAAACAATGAGCAAAATGCACTAAGGCTCTCTAAGACTACAAGACAAGCTTAGAAATGTACTCACCATGCCCAAGTTCTCTTCTATTTACACCAGTAACTTTGCCAATTTCATTGGTTGCATAAGGAGGAAACTTCAAAACAAAACACACACACACACACGTAAGTGACATGGAAAGATACCTAAGATACATCACCAAAACCATAAAACAAATTACAGAACAATAGAACCCCACTTTTGTTCTACAAAGTACATTATCTATCTGTCTGTCTATCTTCTATGTATCTATCTATCATCTATCCATGTGTCTGTCTGAAAAATCCAAAAACAGTACTAAAATTAGCAATCTGTAAGTACTTCCTGTGTTCGCAAATTAGGAAATGTCATGGAAATTTATTTCACTTAAAGATCTATTTTTATTTTATGTGTATAAGGTTTTTTGCCTACATGTCTGTGTACACGTGTGCCTAGTGTCTATGGAGGCCTGAAGGTATTAGATTTGGAGTTAGGGGTGGTTATAAACCACCATGTAGGGGCTGGGAACAGGGAATTACTGACTAGAAAGCTATTCATCTAGGTCTCTTTCTAAGCAATAAAATAATTACCAAATCAGCTTTCACATATAAATGATAAAATGTTAATGGGAAGACTGAGGGAGTGTGCACACTATCAAGTTCTTTTAGTTTTGCTGTATATAGAAATCTTTCACAATAACAATGTTGAAGAAAAATGATCTTACCTCATAGTGCAGCATGAAATTTTTATCTTTTACCCCACTACAAGAAAAAGGAATGGTATTAAAAACATTATAAGGACATAAGCAAATTTACTTCCATAAACCACTAAAATTATTTATTATGCTTTCAGAAAAACAGTCGAGTATTAATGAGTGCTGGTCTGAAACTCAAAACTTCAACAGAGAATGGATGGGAATTTGTTTTGGTTTTGCATAGTCTCTTGCTATGCTGTTCAGGTTGGTCTTAAACCCCTTAGTAGCCAATGCTCCTGCTTTGGCCCCTTGAGTAGCTGAGAGCAAGGTGTCTGACAATAGCTGGGACTTAAAATTGAATTCTAGATTGATTGTAGAATGGAATTTTCTTTCAAAAAAAAAGAAAGTCTTTTGTTACTGCTTTTTAGAGGCAGGGTTTCATGTATCTAGGCTGTAGTCAAGAATAAGCCGTGGGCTGCTGCTCTTCCTGCCTCCACTCCACAGCGCTCTGACTACAGGTGTGCACCACTATGCCTGACACAGGTGGTAATGGAGACTGAATCCAGGACTTTGTATACAATAGGAAAACACTCTACCAACTGAGCTACATACATCTCCAGTTTCCAACCTATTAATTTATTATGTACATGAAAACAGGGATGGAGGTAGCAATCCTGAAAACATGATAGGTTACTACCACCAGACCATGATGCAGTGGGGCTGATGGAGATATTACCTTGAGCAGATGAACGATTTTACTGCTGAGTTTGAAGGAACAGGAGGGGAGCACAAAATTACTTATCAGTTGAGACCAGACGGTTTTCATTAATAGTCTCTGGCTTATTTTTAGCATCCGGGATTTCACTCATGTGTTTGTTCTCGATTTTGTAATACAAACTTTATTCAAGATTACCTAAGAACTTGGTCATGGGGAATGTTGCTAGGGACATAAACTAAATGTAATCACATCACAGAATAAATGCTTTGTAAATGTGTTCCAAACCAACGATTTAGAAGAAAATATGGTCCACCAACAGGGAAGTATTCTTGGCAGTTCTGACCATGTAGACAGAAAATGAAGCGTACAGAGAAACAGGCTATAAAAGTAATAACCAAGTCTGCTATGGGGGCTCCTAGCTATGATTCCAGCACTCAGCAGGTTGAAGCAGGATGATTGCTATGAACCTCAAGCAAGCCTGTGCTATAGACTGAGGCCTTATCTCAAAAAAACACAATCAGAACAGCAATGCAATGCCCTTTAAGGGTTTGCTAGTGGTGAGAGTAGAATAAAATACTAGCGCGTGCGTGCGTGCGTGCGAGTGCGCGCGCACACACACACACACACACACACACACACACACACACACAAGATTTTTTGGTGAAAGAACACAAAATAAAACATAAAAATATAACTTACTTTATAGCTGTTATAATTTGATCCGACTTAATACTGGATTCCAATGAATCAAATGTAACAGTACAGAGTACCTAAGAAAAGAACAAAATTATTCTTTAAGTTTTAAAATATTAACAACAAAGATTAAAACCAAAAGGAAGTATTCATGAATATTTAGCACAATATATGTTGTGCTATGGTGCAATCAGCCTGTTTAAGTAACCTTTAAGAAAGCAATGTAACCAACCTTACTATGCCTTGTTTTTTCTTTGTAAGTTTTCCAGAACTTTGTATGTGTGTGAGCTATGATGATCATTTGCTGACAGCAGCCAATAGATTGAAAGCAGCCTTAAAGAAGGCAAGTATCCACCATAACTGTTTGTGGCAACAGTGGATATAGTTTCTTCCCTTGTGAACTCTGGTAAAGACATATCATGTTTTCTGTGCTGTTCAATAAGCACAGAGCAAAGTCCACTGCTGGAATGAGACAAGAGTGGCAGATGGAAGACACAGGAAGTGGACAACTCAAATTTGGGCTCACTCTTGGTATAAACTACTCCAGGAGAAAGACTCTTCTTTGATGTAGCACTGACACATTTTTGAAGGTATGAAAAAATACCAGGTATGGCAAATATTACAATGGGGTCAGAATAAAAATAAGACTTTCTTTTTCCTATTTTAAATGCACATCACCGTTCAAAGTAACAGTTACAGTACTGCCCTGTGGGCATACGGTGCATGTAGATGTAACTTGACACACTAGAGTATAAAGGATGGAAGGGATGGAAACCCATGGGAATGGCTGCAAAGCTTCCTTATTTTACTCTAGACTCAGAAATCAAAGATGTCTACCATCCTTGTAATCTCCACAGAGAAATGCATAGGTGCAGCGATGAAGCAAATGTAACTAAAGCGGAATTCTAGTAAACATGCAAAGTGGCAGGAGGAGGGAAACAAAAGGTCGATCAGAGAAACAAATAACGAAGTAACAGGCCTAAGTGTGATCACACCAGTCATTAATTAAGCATAAATTGACCATGCACTCTAGTTAAAAGGCAGAGATGGTGAGAAGAGGTAACAAAAGTATCCAGAGCATCTAATTGGACATATCTTTAATGTTTCATTGAAAGGCACAAGAGGAAATGAATCAAAAGTGAGACAATATATTCACTGAAAGCACTGATTCAAATGGTAAGACTACCATTTCTTTCTCAAACATATTTAGTTCAGTGCAATTTGAATTCACTTGAATTCAGTGCAATTCAAAGGGCTGTTTGAAACTGACATAGTTCTAACATTCAAATGAAGGAAACAATATACCATGAAAAGCTAAAACAGTTTTGTAGGGAAAGATATGTAAACAGGGAAGATGTACTTCATAGGCATTAAGGTGTACCCAAAGGCTTGATAATGAAAATGAAATTGGCCAGAAAACCCACAGAACAATGAAGAGTATAGTTTTAAAATGTATTTATAAACTTTGTAAAAAAATATTTATAAACTTTGAATATAAGTTGTTATAGAAAATCAGTGAAAAAAATAAATGATTAGTGAATTGGTTTCATTATTGACCATATGCAGCAATATATTCCAAAATAAATTAACTGTCTAAATTTAATAGCTAATGCCTGAAAGTTAAAAGAAAGAAAATCAAATGTGCATAATTTTGTCATTCTGGGAATAAGGAGTGATGCTCAAAAAAAAAAAAAAAAAAGGAGATGGATTAACTACATCAGAACTCAAGATACACCAGGCTACTATAAGAAAGTTGAAATGTGTTGGGTGGTGGCGGCACATGCCTTTAATCCCAGCACTTGGGGGGCAGAGGCAGGTGGATCTATCTTTGTGAGTTAGAGGCCAGCCTAGTCTACACAGGGAGTTCCAGGACAGCCAGGGCTAAAGAGACTTTGTCTTGAAAAACAAAACAAAACAAAATCTCTAAAATCAACCAAAGGATCCAAGAAAGGGTTGGGCAATAGCAGTATGCATCTATAATTCCGGTGCACCTATGAGGAGATGGGGAGTGGAGACAACAGCTCAGTCCTGCTTTCCATGCAAATGTAGATGTAAACAACAAAAGAGACTCCCTAGTTCAAACACATACACAAAAACAAAAACACGAAACAAACTTATAGCATCTACACTGCAAATATATTTAAAGAAATAACTTTCAAACATATTTTACCTGTGTCTGTCCCCTTTGAAATAATGCTGATCCATGAAGTGTTTTAAACATATCTACCTCACAACTTATATTCCTAAGTGAAGTCAAATCCCGTCCATCACACCTGTAATAAAGTAGTAAAGTCATACAGGAAGTCAGAAAAATCTTTATCTCTGCCATTAAGTTCTCAACACCAGTGGCCTACAGTAACTTGTTAGAATTGTAAACACTGATGTAAATACTTGGGCCCCACTGAATCAGTGTCTGGAGGTGTGTTTGTACATCAAGAGAGCCACAGCCACACAGTCCATACACTTGCCAGGTGCTCACGTCTAAAACGAACACCCAGTTCCCTCCTACTGTCAAGGCAACCTGCAGGTACAGCACCTGCCTCAATTCTACTACAGGAGAATATGGTTACCTTTTGTATTCATTCAAAATAATACTTCTGAAAACCTCCTTTGCAACAACATTGAAGGATTCTATTATTTCATACTGGTCGACCTCTGGAAATTTTTCTATAGAAAAGAAACAAATCAAAACAAAATCAAAAATTTATCTTTTGGGAAGATAAGTTCTCCAAAGTTCACAGCATCAAATCAAGTAAGATGTCTGAAGACTTCTCAGGCAAACAAAGCACATATATCAAGTGTTCTTAAGCCAGTCGTAGGGATTTAGCTTGTGCTATGATCCATCCCTGTTCTGTCCTATTACCTGACCAATACAGACACCTAGAAGAGGGTTAACTAACAGTTGATCTTCAGTTATCTTTTAGTTTGTGTGACCTGAGAAACAATTTTCTTCATTACGAATCCGCACTAACATCTTTCAGCTACCATCTACCAACTATTTCCATAGCCAGGCTCTCACACTTTGCTTTGCGTGCCTCTAGCTTTCACAACAGTGTGTAAGGAAAAGGCACTACCACAAGCAGACGAGAGAAAAGGCTTAAAGAAGTAAAGTAGGGCTGGGGCTGAAGGTCAGTAGCAGGCCGCTCGCCTGGCAATCACATAGCACATTTCTAGGGATCCGTCCAGCTGTGGCACTGACACTCATCGGCCCAACACAGGCTTGTGCTTTCCAATGTTAACTAATGCCATCGACCAGTCTTTTGCTTTATTAAGTGTAACTTTAAAGTAATTTGAAAATAAAATATGGCCACAGAATGACATATTACTGTATCTTCAACATATAACAAGCTTTTCTTTTGGTAGTTGCAGGATTCACACAGGAGAGGCAGGTTTCTATAAAGCTATACTTCCAGTTCGGAATACTTCTGCTAGTTATGCTTTCCCAAGAAAGTCTTGCTGTATAGCCCAGGGTGGCCTTGAATTCACAATGCTACTGCCTTAGCTTCCTGGGTGCTGGTTTTATAGGCCTGAACCATCACCACTGATTATCTTTTCATTCTCTTAAAAACCTAGTGATCACTGCATAAGTATGCATGACATACGTGTACGGGCAGGCACGCTATGGTGGACTTGTGGAGGTCAGAGGAGAACTGTGGAGTCAATTCTTCTGTTCCACCTTTATGTGAATTCCAGGCATCAAACTCAGGTTTCCAGGCTTACTCAGCAAGCACTGTTACCTGCTGAGCCACCTTGTTGATCATAATTTATTATTCTTGATTTTCAAAAGAGTCTAAATTATTTTGAAGATAATTACAAGTAATGGCATTAACATAAATGTAGGAAAATCTTTATTTTAATATCTGATAAATGCTCCCACAAGAGGACATGTTTCTCTTGGTGGAAAAATTATCAAGAACTGCACATCAACCTTTACCCATATTTAAGTTGTTACAAGAATGTCACACAGTAAGATATCCAGCTTAGTGATTTGTGGACAGTTAGCCACCCCTTGTGATTCTGGACAACGTTAGGAATGACAATAGCATCACGCTGAGTGATGATGATGTGCCAGGCACAGATGCAAATTACTTACTCATTTAATCAAATATCTATAAACTAGGTATTATTGGTGTTACAATGTCACGGATGATAAACTGAAGAATTTATTGTTAAATTTTTGTTTTTAGTATTGGGGCCTCATGTGTTCTGGGCAAACACTATCACTAAGCTATCTCCCCAAACTGGGGTATTTTTTTTTTTCTTCCTTCTCTTTTCTTTTTCTTGATTTTTGAGACAGGGTCTCTCTACATAACCCTGGCTGTTCTGGAACTATGCAGATCAGACTGGCTTGGAACTAACAGAGATTCTCCTGCCTCCTGAATTCTGAGATTAAAGGTGTACGCCACCATGACCAGCTGACTTTTCATTTTGGGCTCAAGAATTTTAAGTATTTTTTTAGATTTTCAAATGACAGCTTACAGGACATTAAGACACTGAAGCAGATAAGAAAGGAACATTTTACATTCATTATTTACTAGGTGCCAACTCAAGGCCAGTGTTAGCCACACTTCTAGAAGTTAACATGACAGCCAACTCATGGTCTATCATCATTACAGATTTAAGATAAAACTGGGCAACTATGAGAATAACTCAGTTTTTCATGATCTTACCACTGAAATCTGAAAACAAATCTATGTATTTTTTTGGAAAAAAAATCAATGTTTGTCTTTCAAGTTCTTTAAAAATGAAAACAGAATTACCCTTTAGTTGCTCCTCTGTGTCTAGTCTTATCTTGTTAACAGCTTCATCTCTAGAAATCTAAAACAGAATTGATGTCAGTGTATAAATATGAAATTCTCATGTTTTCAATGTTACACAAAAAACACACTGTAAGAACAGAAACATTAAAGATTAAAACCTGATTTAATTAGTTCAAATTATATTTGCGCATTTCCTTAAAGAGTGTATTTAATAAAAGAATAGAAAAACAAGCAGGTAGGCTTTGTCTTGCTTTATAAGGAAAGTCCAGTTGGAGGTGAGAGTGCAGGCAATAGGGGGCTAAGAGGCAGAAAGGAAGCATGACACACATGGGGTGTGGGTGAGTTCTCAAAGAAGAACTGCTTTATTTACATTTGTTGGAGGTTTATTTATTCTCTGCAGTGCTGCCAATCAACCACAGAACCTCAGGAATACAGGACAACTGTTCTACTACTGAGCCCACACCCAGTCCTACTGAAGACAAATAGGACTAACATGTACAAACAGAACTGAATGAGTTACAACAAAGCAATCTCCAAACAAAACTGAAGGTATACCTACTTTATCATGTTCATAATCCGTAAAAACTGCATAGAGTTTCTCCATGGCGAGTCTATTAAGTATAAAATAAATGTTAGCAAACAACAATTGAACTATGAAGTTCCTATAACTGAGACAAATATTAAGCAGCAATGAACTACAAACTAAATAACTGGCACTCCATAAAGGTGAGATGTTGCTGCACCTCACTATGTGCTTATTATAATCCAGAACAGAGTTCCCTCCACCTTTCAGGCAAATCACTCACTATGCCCCTCCCTCTTCATTGCTCATCTAATTCCAATTCAGAGTCACTCATATTTGCTGAGTGCCTCCCTGTTCTAAGTATTGCCAGGCACCGTCTAAGCCCTGGGCATAGTACTGGTTCAAGCCCACTTCTTTTTGAGAAATCCAAGTTTCCTAGATATACAAATATCATATGTTTTATTCTCTTTACCCTGAACGTGGAGAGATAAAGGATCTGATTTTTACTTGAGATTTAAACTTATGCCTTGAATTAAGTTTATGCCGTTTGCTGGTTGGTTTATCTTCCTGCAGGTATCAGATAGGTAGTTATATTATGGCAATGACGTAAAGAAGGAACATGCCACACAAAGTGCATCTCCTGAGAGGAACCTGAACCTGGTGACAACGGCCCATCTGCGCAGGCATTCTTACTTGTGAGCATACTTCACAATCTCTGGTGAAGGGGTGAATATCTTCTGGGGGGTCCTCTTGGCAACACCAATTTCTTTTACCAACTGCTGGATGCCCTGAATTATCTGCTGGGTATACTTCACTCCAACTTTGATAGCATGACAGAAGTCCTGCTGTAGAATGTTTTCTGCAGAGGCTTCCAACATAACTAGTCAGAGGGTAAAGAGACAATTACCGTCTGAGAATCTTTCACAACAGGGTACTTTTAAATGAAAAACAAAGACACAAGTAACAGAAGAAATACAACTTGCAAGTAAAATGCAGAATGAACATAGGTAACTTATTTACCAATCTGGCTTTTAGGTGCTCCAGCAACCACTAAATTTAAAGTGCTAGAAGACATCTCTTTCCTTGTCGGGTTAACAACACATTCTCCATTGATCATTCCTATTCGTACTGCCCCTAAAACATATTAAAATGTTAGCAATGTATAATTAAAACATGCGATTTTCACAGTATTATTCTAGTAGCCGCTGCATCACACTGTCTTTCTGACAACAGAATGAACTTTCTATTTCTCCCAAGTTAAGGAAGTTCAGAGAGCACCTATCCCATCCTCCTTTATAGGCTCAGTGGGATGCTCTGAATTCCTCAAGCCAAATGATTTTTGCGCACACTTTGATCATGTTCTTGCTCTTTATATCCAGACTACTCTGTCCACAGCAGATGCTTCTACCCCTCTCCCACTGATGTTTCACTTACACACTACTTTGAGAAGCTCTACTTGACAACCTGCGCTTCTATATAATTTTTCTAGCACCTTGTCTGTGCCATTTATAATAGTAAACTTAGCAGGGCAGTGGTGGCACACGCCTTTAACCCAGCACTCGGGAGGCAGAGGCTGTCAGATCTCTGTTGAGTTTGAGGCCAGCCTGCTCTACAAGAGCTAGGCTAGAGCTTTTACACAGAGAAACCCTGTCTCAGAAACCAAAAAAGAAAAAAAGAAAAAGAAATAGAAAATAGTACTCTTTGTAAAGAAATCGGCAGACTGTATGGTTACAACTTCCAGAAGTTATAAGTTACAAACATGTTTGTTTTATCTCGAAAGACTATGCACTATGGTAATCCTCACTATAAAGAAAAGAAGAATGAATGGGAATTAAGAAGCCTAGGGCCATAAAATCAATAGCACTATAACAGTCTTTGAGTAACAAAACCCAAAGCAAGGATGAAATTCCTGAAAGACCTGCAAGAAATATTAGCTTGCTATCTAGCTCAGCTTGCCATGAAGTAATAAATCAGCACCAATAACGTGCACATTGTTATTCAAAGAACAGAAACAGCAGCTCATACTTCCAAATTCTAACTTACCGATAGGTCCATTCCAAGGAATGTCTGACAAGGAGAGGGCTACAGAAGCTTTAAAAAGGAGACAGATAAAAAACTGAAATTACAGTATTTCATTGCTTAAAAAAAAATCAACAGTGATCATTTTAGCTGGTGTTCTTATACTTACCACCATTAATTGCTAGGACATCAGGTTCATTGATGCCATCTACTGCTAGTAGATTACATATTACCTGGCAACAAGGGAAACAAATTAGACAAACAGATAGCAACAACAATAGCCCCTTGATGTTGGCAGATTATGATTTAAATTAGCAACTTGGCCTAAAATATAAGAACTATATGATCAATATCCAAA
This sequence comes from Myodes glareolus, assembly GCF_982192425.1. Lineage (NCBI taxonomy): Eukaryota > Metazoa > Chordata > Mammalia > Rodentia > Cricetidae > Myodes > Myodes glareolus. Next base: position 98,070,106 of record NC_142033.1, on the reverse strand, counting down.
TCATGATCAATATCCAAATACCTTAAAGTTACCAATCATTTAACTAAATCCTTGACACTAGGTATTTAAACTTGGATTTCCTCATTTGTATTCCCCAAGGGTATGCGATGTATGTGGCTACCAGCATTGCTGGACCAGGGCTTCATTTTTACTACCAAGTTACACTCCTAGTTCTGTTGTTTTGGGACAGAATATGTCATCTTCCTAAGGAGTTCCTTTGAGAACTACATGGAAAGAACCTGGACAGTACCAGGTATGCTACAGCACTCTGTAAATGTTGGCTATGTACTTGTATTAGTATCAGTTTCTATTGCAATGATGTACCTCTGTTAGATTTTTAAAGGAATCATTTCCTTGAGGCTCTGAAGTCCTCTCAAAGATATATTTACTTACTGCAGTTAAATAAATGGCTACCTAAGTATATCTAACTAAAGTATACGATCAATTTGAGGAAAGAAAAGAATATTCAGAAAGTATTAAAATATAATAGTTAAGAAGATCTAGAATAAAGATATTAAAATTAGTTGTGATAAGATGGTCGTGATGGTCACTGCTGTAATCTCAACACTTGGAAGGCCAAGGCTGACAGACTGCCATGTGTTTGAGGCTAGCCTAGGCTATGCACAGAGTTAAAGCCAGCCTGAGCTACAGAAATTTAGATCTTGTTTACCAAATCAAAACAAACAGTTATGCTGATTGTCCTAATGAGTTATTATAAATTTGACCTACAAAATCCAGCCCCCGAGTCTGGCTACCACCCCTAACTATCACAGTGTCTTTTATATACATCCACCTATTTCCTAACACAGGGTGGTTTAGATTCTCATCAACCTTCCCAGAGCGTTCCCAACAGTCTTTCACTCCTCCTCATAATTCAGGCATCAGCTCAAAATGACACCAGTCACATACGGTTTTCCAAAGTACTGCCTTTTAAAGTGACTCAAAGTGTAATGCATGAACACCATAAAAATTCTTTATAAAGCTTTCTTTAGAAAGAGTTACAGGGATTAAATAATTTAACCAAACCAAAGCAGAATTTACCTGAGTATCATAAAAATAGCCAGCTGGAAAGAGAGGTCGAATTGAACGATCTGTCAAAACAAAGAAAAAGATTTTAAATGGCCCTGGCAGAATCGTTCTAGAATTAAAACTACTGAACTAAGAGACGGCTGGTGATTGTGTCACAGACACAAACAAAAAGACCGCGTGCTAAGAACACCGATAAGCACCAACACTTTCATTAATACAGACCATTCCCTAACAACAAAGCAAAGGAAGAGGCTGAAGACCAAGAGCAGACAAAAAGAAAATGTTCATTTGGTTTACTGTCTGAGGAACACATATAAATTTGTACAAGCTAGCAATTATTGGGTGGAAAGCTGTAGACCACAAATGATCCCACAATATCTGTAGATGTCGAAGAGCTGGGACATTATTAGGCTGGCGATATTATTTAGTAGCACAGTGCTGCTCACATAGTATGTGAATAACCTAGAACTTCACCACCACCCACACCCTCCCACCCACACACTCATGCTTCTTCCTTCTCAAAAAAGATCTGGAAGATGACAGACATACTTCAATAGCTGATAAACACAATGCTTTTAGGAGTTACTAAGTTGAACATAAAAATGAAAAACCGTGGTGATAACTGACATGGGCATGGGATTCACATGCTCAACAGATTCATTCAGTCAATATTTACTGGTGAATTCAGTAATTACTGAATGCCTCTACACGAGGTATAAGGCTTTGATAGAGAAGGAACAAGTTTTTCCTCTCAGGAGGCACACATCTGATAGTAAATAATAGCCAGCGGCAGTCATGCAGTGAAGGAAGCTTAGGAGACCCTGCAGAGCAGAGATGGGAAGAAGCGATGTAAAATGGCACACTGGAGATCTTACCTATTACTCGACTTGTGAGAATCTCTTTGTCAGAAGAGCCAATCTCCCGCCTAAGGTAGTTTGTGGGGATTCTACCTGCTGCAGCAGCTTTCTGTCTGTAGTCAACCTGAAGCAGCAATGAAGAATCAAGGTTCACATCCCAAGAACCCCTACAGAAGCACCAACTTTCCTAAAGTTGCTCACAACATATTCTAGACAACAAGTAGATAATATTTAATTTGCTTTTAGCATTCTTTTAAACCACTTGGGAAGAAGAATGTATAGTGTGTTTCAATTGATGAAAAAGGAAAGTCCTTCACTTAGCAGTCAGGTGACTGCCGAGTCTCGCTGCTTTCTACCGCAGCTTACCTTGACCCAGTCAAATGGTGTCCCTTCCTCCCAACTTTGTGCACTAACCCTGTGAGACATAATTGCTTTCTGCTAATCATTAGAAAAACACAAGTTAGGCAGTGGTGGTGCATGCCTTTAATCCCAGCACTCAGGAGGCAGAAACAGGCAAATCTAAGGCCAGTCTTGTCTACAGAGCAAGTTCCAGGACAGGACAGCCAGGGCTCTTAACAACAATGTATGTGCACACTTCCACTGAGCTCACCACGCTTGACAAGGGAAGTTCATACTTAGCCATCAGTTCACATCCTCAGTCTCAGACATCTAAGGGCAACCTTTGCTGGACAGTCTAACTTCAGACACTTGACAGGGTATTACAATCCGACATTTACACTATTCTGGAGACTCAGATAAGTGAATACTTACCAGCAGGGGCATGAACTGGGAGGGTGAAGGCTTTGTTTTACTGACTGCTGTGACCATCACTGCTGTGTCGCCTGACTTGAACAGATACAAAAATATCAGTAATCTTTTTTGAAATCAGACATTAATGTGTAAACAGCAATTGAATGAATCCCCACTCTAAATAAATTCTATAAAAGCTCGTTTTCTCTCTCTTGAAATCATGCCTCATTATGAAGTCCTGTAGGAGATCCACCGACTTCTGCTTACAGAAGTCCAGAGCACTGGACTTGTGAGTGCTTGCACCATTCTTGGCTCGATGGAAGATCTCTATTTCGTATGATTACTATCAGTGCAGCAATCTCCATCCTTTCTAGCTGACCACGACCAGTATTAGAGTATTCATGGAAGTTTTCACATGGAGAAATGGCAATAGCTCGGTCGCATCAATGAATTGAGTCGTATTTTACTCTTTATGAGGAAATTCAGACAATAAAGAAAAATTTTCAAGAATTACTATGAAAGGCATAATAAAAACACTTTTTTTAAATAGAAAAAAGCATAATAGATTTTATTAACAGAATACAGAAAAGCCCAAAGTTTGGAAGAGATCTTAAAGGTCATTTCCTATGTTCAACTGACTTTGCTGGGCTAGCATGGTTCTGACACAGAAACACGCAGTGGTGTCTTAACTAGTTCCCAATATCATATGATGACATATGATGGTACTAAGACATCAGCCACTAGGACTTTAGAGCAGACTAGTTCCTTACCTGTACCACAGCACAGCCATCTGCAAATCTTGCCAGTTTTCCAGAGGATATTTCTAATTTTCTGTTTAAAAATAAAAATTTAGTACAGTACAAGCCTTCGCTTAGTAAAAAATAATTGAGAAAAGCTAAAAAAGACAACAACAACAAAACCCAAAAGGCTCCCAATCTAAGTCCCCATCCCCACTTCAGGGAAAAAGAAGAGCCAAACTATGCAGGATTTGTGATCATCAAAAGCACAAAGGAGACCCAAGTGCAGCTTAAAGATGATGGAAAGCAAGGCAAAGGACTCCCCAGGAGGATGGGAAAGCACGGCCAGGAGAAAAAGACTCCTAACTATGGTTGCCTATCTCATGAAGCACTGCTGTATAAACTATCACACGGACTCTTCTCTTCCCTAATTAAAATACTTTAAAATCCCCCCATTACTTTCTGGGAAAAAAATATACACTTTGAATATTGACTACAAAGACTTTCATGTTCTGATATATAACAGTATTTTGTATGCTATGTTAAAAATAATAAAGGACTTTTATCTTCTGATAAATAACAGGTTTTTGAATGCTAACTTAAAAACTTAGTAAATAATAATAATACTAATAGTGACTTTTATGTTCAACAGCGGTGTCAAGACAGTTTAGTGGTAGAAAAATAATCTTTTTCAGTAAAAGGTATGGAGATGGATGGATAGCCACATACTCCATACAAAAAATAAAAACTCAAAACAAACATGGTTCCTTTTAGGGATAGCTCTTTTAGAGCAAAAAAGTACAGCTCCTTGGAAAAAACAGCAGGAATAAATGTCCATAAACTTGGGATTTGACACTGTCTTTTTTGATATAACATCATAAGTCCAAATACATAGGCATGATCTATCTTTTTCAAGTAGACACCAGCTCATGTCTAGAACTGTCCATTAGGCACAGGCGGGTAAATAACTTATTTCTAAAAGTAAAAAGGTATGACCTATAAACTTATCAAATATATTGAGAACATATATATATATATATATATATATGTACACACACACATATGAACACATGGGTATATTAAAAGTGTGTAAGAAAAAAACAGGGCCAGGAACTCATCAAACTCAGCCAACCAACAAAGGGTGCAACACTCTCACCCGGACCCCAGAGAAGGACATCTAACGCCACTAGTGAACACTGATCTGCTGTCTCATCAGTAGAGAAGGGGCTGTTCCTAAGGCTTCAGCTGAGCTGGCTGGCATACCCTGCTCAAAGTGTTGTAGGCCTACACATCTATGTCCACCCATCTGGACTCAGTTGTGAATGTCACTCTTCAGCTGAACTCCCCCCTGTGGGTTGGCCCTACGGACCTCCGGCAAGTGTCCAGCTGAGACTACCAGCAGTAGTCTGTCTTAGCTCTTTGCCTTTGGTCTAGTAAGTCTTTTTCAGCGCCCTGAACTATGCAGCATCAGTTTCTGCAGTCACCCTGTAACCGACATAGCTACAAACACACAGTTCTTATTCCTGTGTAGGGTGTCATGTGTAATCTGAGAGTTGATATTGGTGACTGCCAGTGGAATAAAAGAAACCATGTTTGCAACAGCCAGCATAGATCAAGGCAAACTTGAACTGCTTGGCAAATTTCGGCTAAGAGAACTGGGATATTGTGTGAATTTATTGTTACTCAATGAATTCTGATAATGTAGAAAGACAAGATGATTATGTTTCAGGAACATGGACTTTCGGTTGTTTCCAAGAAACTATTAAACTTACGTTGTTTTGTTGTTCACTTTGCCTCTTACCCATTTACTTTTCAATATTATAGGTATAAAAGATCTCCAAACACATAGAGGACCCACACATACTACATACATGGCCTCTGGGATTTGAAACTGGGGATTATGTCTGTCTGTCTGTCTGTCTCTCTCTCTCTCTGGTGCGCGCGCGCTTGTGTGAGATGTCTTAGTTTTGTTAACTCTGAGAAATTTACCTTTTTTGACCTTCTGTTGTCTCAACTACAAAATGAAGGCAACAGTACTTTCACTGAGGTTTAACAGGGCTGTATGCATCATATAACCGGTATTCAACAAAACGACGGTCCCTTCCCCACTCTGGCTCACTCTGGCCTCGTTTTTGGGAGAAGTGAGCTGGGCACACACTCACAACGGGTTTCCCACTTCAATGCCCGAGATCTCGGGAAACACAGAGGAAGGTTGTCATGGGCACTGAGAAGGAAGTCTACCACAGTTAGGGGCTGGATCAAGACGCAGCGGACAGCGGGCAGCGTGGAAGGGGGAAGCACCGGGAAGACAGACTTCAAATCCGGAAAGGGAAATCTCGAGCTTAGGTTGGAGTAGAGAGGCTGACTGAGACTCAGCCTGCTGGAGTCCCACCCCGGGTGTTTGCTATCAAGGCTGTCTGGACCAGATACCGCGTGAAAAGTCCGCGAACTCACGCCGTTCCTTACCTGTGGCCCAAGTCCACGGCCACCGTTCGGGACCCGGTGCTGCTCCACAGCGCTCGCGCCTGCAAATAGGTGAGTGGCCGACTCCGCCCGGGCTGGCCGGGGGGACGGAGGGGACCGCAGCCCGGCGGCCGGAGCCTCAGGTACGAGCAGCACTGCCTGCAGGCCGCCATGACACCCCGCGCGCGCGGTCCGGACGGCCCCTCATTGGCCAGCCTGCGGGTGGGCGGGGCCTGACGCGGTTCCGTTTCGGGGGAGGCTGAACTCCGCCCAGGAAGTGAGCCTTGGCTCCTGCGGAGATCCTAGAGGGTCCACCCAGCCGAATGCGTTTTGTTCAGCTTTTTTTTCTTTTTTCTGCCCTTACCAGTGAAAATTACACAGAATTGAAGAAATCCCTTAATTCTCTCTCTTTCTCTCTCTGTCTCATTGTTTAAAAGAAAGTCTTAGAATAACGTTTAATAAATATATGTAATAATACATAAGTACTGAGCGACCCATGATATTTGGTTCGGTTAAGTAAGGACTAGGTTCGTATCTATAGAAGGGCATTGGAAGAGATCTCCCTCTTACCTAGTGGCAGCCGCTTATAATTCCGCCTCTTCGAGGATCATACTGAATCCATGAGACAAACTGGCTTGCCCGAGAGCTTCGGGTTCAGCAAGAAACCCTGAATCAAAAAATAGTGGAGTGTTATTAGGCAAGCACCTCATGTAAATCTCCAGCCTTCACATGCAGGTACACAAGTGCACACCGCATGCCTGTGCACACACAGGCATGTGCATATCTGTACCCACCCAATGCCAACTCTCATACACATACAAATACCATGCATACACTCATGAGCAAACAAAAGAGCTTTTTAAAAGAACCACTTGAATAATTTGGCTTTCTGACCGTTGTAAATGTTGGAAAGGTGATAAAAATAGCCAAGGAGTCTGTCTGTGCTTCCTTATGTCAGTCTAAACTCATTAGAATAGTAGCAACTGAGTCATAAACTCAAAAGCTGATACTAGCAATGAAATCTGGGACAGAGCTCTTTTCACAGTGTGTTTATGCTAGGCAGTTTTAGGTTACCATAGAGACAGAAATATATAAAGTTTACATTCTTGGGGTTGTAGTAACCGAAACTGATTTCTGAGGTTTTTCACATTCTAGAAGTATAGTTCTGCTAAATATGTTCCAGAGCTACAGTGTAATTTAAAAGGCATTTCTTTATGACACTTGGAGAGTAGGAAAGGTGATTCCATCTAAATCCACCAGCAATGTTTCTCATATCCCCCTTTCTCTTTTTTCTTTCATAGTCAAATTAAACTACATAAAACCAACACCGTCATGTGCTCTGTGTGGTAATTTGACTAAAGTCAAACATTGCATTAAGATATGCTCTGTTAAAGTGTAATTTGGTTTGTGCTTTTGTTTGAGATTCTATACATTTATTTTAATTTTTGCTTTTCCCCTTTTTCTTGTGATAGGTAGCTGTCCAAAAACTGCAAGAATCTTATACATTTGTAGATATTTCACTAACATTGTAACTAAATGTATCAGCACACACTGAGGCGTGCAAGAGAGTTCTCTTAAGAAAGAACACAGCCTCCTCAACTTTAAAACGCTGCTTTGGGACCTGAAAGATGGTTCATCCCTTTGTCACCAAGCCTGACAATGATCTGAGCTTGAACCTTAGGATTCACAAGATAAAATGAGAGAACAGACTCCAGCAGGTTGAACTCTGACCTCCACAGAAGCACGAAGGTACCCAAAATCTTAAAAAATTTTACATCACAGCCAGGTGGTGCTTTCTGAATCACAAACACAATGTGTCTTCATTCTACTTAAATTTCAGTATGTTTTAAATTTCTGTGTTTCTCATGGTGTACAAACATTTTGTTTTCTACTTGTTTTTTTTTTAATGAACTTTAATTTACCAATCTACTTATCTCTGTCAGGAGCCACCTTTTTGGGTGTCACAATCCTAGCTGCTGCGGGTTCGTATGTTCCAGGGTAGGGGCACGAGGATTAGAAAAGTTAGGCAGAAGGAACAAAGATAGAAAGAATCACAGAGACATAGGATAGTATTGGGAAGGCAACTCAGCAAATACTGGAAGCAGAATTCTTCTACTGACTTTTGAGTTCTGAGTTCACCTGTGGTTATGTTTCCACACACTTTTATAGTCCAATACAAAGGTGGGGAGAAGAAGTCAAAAGACTGCTTTAACACGATACAAGGATGACTAGAACAGGTATTTGTCCCAATACTTAAGACATCAAGCCATTATTTCTTGAGTAGTGAACCTACCCTAGACCAAGTATCCTGAAGGCAGCCACACTCAAAGTCAAACATCCTATTTCAAAGGAAGGAGTAGATTATGCTTGATTTCTCTGACCTTTGTTCAGGGTGGAGTGGATCTATGTCTATAGGCCATCTTAATGTCTAAAACACTAAGTAACCACACCCTAGGTCAGGGTGTATAGCTACAGTTGTCAGCAACTTTGAACAAACTCAAGCTCTCTGACCTTCAGACAAGGTGGAATAGGCTCACATTTTGGGGCCTCTACAATCTCTACTTCTTTTTTATACTCCAAACAAACAGAACATACTCCCTTGCAATATACCACTTTTTCTCACGCCCTTGTGTCTTTGTATGCACATCTGTGTGCATAGTACATGCACCCTCCCTCCCATGTTTCAGTCTGGTGAACTCAGTACTTAATAAGATGCCCTGTCCTTTCCCCAGGCAGACATATAGGTGGTATGGTAACCTGTCCAATCTATATTTGGTTCTCTGGACAGAGGTAAAAAAATGTTCATACTTTTTAACCCCAAGCTATAGCTTTTGCTAGGCATCAAAAGCACAAATCTACTCCAGCTGTTTTACAGACACCAGCGAATTGACTTTTCTACAATGTGAATGTCAATACAGAAGACAAACAATGGTGATGCAAACATACCTGAAACTTTTTGTGAACTTAAAAAATGTTCTTGTAAGTTTCAGGGAATTGGCTTGGATCCACCTCTCAAATGGACTGTCAATCAATTGCCTGTTTCCCCACCTGCATGTTCCTGATGGAATGGGTATTCTTCTCTTTCCTGATCTTGAGACTCCTCTCCCTCAGCTACCAGAACCATGAATCTGGAAGTTCCAAATGTACCCCTCGAAGAAAAAGAAATTTTAACTATATTTTCTTCCCCTAATATGTATCTGTCCCAGCAGATTTCCAATCAATTAAAGACTGCATAGTTCTCCACCTGCTACCTACACTGCCCTAGCTCTGGATGTTCCCAAAGAGCCTGGATGACAAGTGAAATAGCTACTCTTCCTGGATTTGGTCAACACTCCAGCTTTTTGGGTCCCCAACTATCACACCCTGTTGGACTCTAGTGTCCAAACCGAGAAGGAGTCGCCCCCAGAGACCACCTCATACACCACAGCCGATGCAAAAGCATGAGGATTTTATTAATTCTGTCATGACAGGGTCCCCCAGCATTCGGGAAGCTGAGAGACCCCGACTAGCTGGTACAGTCTACTTTTAAAGGAGAAGGCCCCATAGAAACAAGAGGGGTTGTTCCTTGACCATTATGATTGGCTTGTTCGAAAAGGGCTAATACCAATAATTGACTGGAGAACTATTGTCAGATCAGATGAGGTAAGAGGTCATTTTGACCCCGTTTCCCAGGGGACTGAGTCAAAACATACATATGTGGGTAATTGTTCAGGAACTGAGTACGTGCATGTGTAGCTGTTAGGTCCTTGGTTCCCAGGGGAGGAGGGGAAGCACTGAGGCACAGCGGCTGAGAGTGTTTGGAATTGTCAGAAATGGCTTCAGAATTCTCTAAAATCTTACAACCCCAATGTCAGCACGAAGTAGTCACAGATGGATCTCATTGTCCCTGATCATTGCATTTATTATCAGCAAAAAGAGAAATACTAGGCTTCAAACCCAGGACGACAGACTAAGGTGCCTCTTTAACATAGCAAAGCTGGATCTGGCTGCCAGGTTCTCCTAGAATCTCTCATTCCTCATCTGTTACAGAGGATGGCTTACATACCCTGCCCTGGACCCTGGATGCTCCAGTTCAAGGCCTGGGCTGCCCTTCCCTCACAGGCTCTTCCCTATATAATCCAGACATTTTGGCTATGTAAGCATGGCCACATCACTACAATTAGTCATGCTACAATCTCACTCAGATTCCGTGGTGGTGGAAAGATTCTTTAAATTCCTTTGTGATAGAAAAAAACCTTTCGGTCATTTCTTACCAGTTTGGACACTCTAGTTGTTGTTCTTGCTCTCCTCCTTCTCCTAGGCATCCTCTAGCAACTGAGAAGCCCTATTACAGCTTCTCAACATGATTTCCAGACATCTAAATTAAAAAATAAAGAAGGGGGAAGGTGGCGTGGACTACATGGTGACCATTGGTGCTTGACAAAGTTCCAGCATTTCAACACTGCAGGCAGACCAGACTTCTGCAGCACCTTTTTACTTTCATTTTCAATGATTCTCAATATTAATGACTTTCCCTTTGGGAAATTTTGTGTGGGCTTTGGTCAAGGATAAAAATGTGTACAATGATAGCCTCTCTAAAGAAAATAATTCTTTGGGGGATAAAAACCCTGCCACTGTGGAACCAGGAATTCCATTTGTGCCCTCCTAATTACACCAAGAACAGAAAGTTAGAGATTTTTCAGACACACCTGATCCCTTGGAGAACATGCCTACAATTCAGACCCAAAGTCTGAAATCATCAAGGGCAAGAGTTCAGTTAATAAACATAGAGAAATCAGAATGGTACTGTATAATAGAAAAAGAATAAGACTTTCCCTTTTAGGAGCATTATGAGAGGAACAGGCCCATGCAGTAACACTAAGAAATTGTAGTATAGTATCTGCTCCCTAGAAGAAATCCTTTTACCAGGGTCAGGCATTTGGTCTCCATTCCCTCTGGGGCTTGAGGAAAGTTCCTGTTGTCATTCTTATCTCTAGCAAGAGGAACCTGTGGCCCTTGTGACAGGTGCCGATTGCCAAGGTCAACACTATCTTCCTCAGCTTCTGATCTCTAGCCACACCCTAGCTCACGTGACCTTTGTCTCCCATTTAATCCTACAGTATAAAAGGTGTTGTCTTTTTTTCAATTAAATGCTGCTGCCAGCCATCCCAATTCATGCTCAGATGGTGTCCATCTCCCCCTTCTCTTCTTGCACCAAAGAGCATCCCTTCTACAGTATAATGGTAAAAAATAAAAATGCTGTGGATCCTGAGTGGCTGCAGTGGGCAGTGGACCGTGAGAACATGCCACAGGTCCCTGGCGGAGGGCAGGCAGAAGGCAGGGGGTGCTGAGAGCAGCCAGTTCTAGGAAGGGACGGCTGCAGGTTCCCGAGCAGTGGCTTCTCCTGGGCAGGGAGACACGCAGTGGTGGGCAAGAGACAGAGACATGGATAGGCAGGCCATGCAGAGTGAGGTTGGATATTTATTAAAGTGGGTTATGGAAGGGAAGGGGGAGAAGAGCAGAGGGAGAAAGAGAGACAGAAGCTGCCTCTTTGAGAAAGGCAAGAGACTCAGGCTGCAAGCAGGAAGATCTGCCTGCCTCAGCAGTGGTTGGGGAGTGGGCATGGCTTGTCTATTAAAGGGACAGAGCAGATCATTACAGTAACAGGGAGAATCTAAGGGGCAGAGATTTAAGCTCAGCAGAGGGATGAGGAAGAAGGCAGCAGCTTTCCCAGCAGAGGGATGAGTGTCCTGTGATGAGTGCCTGAGAGATGAGTGGCTGTCCCTGAGTCAGGGAAGAATGTGGTTTTTCTGGGGGCAGTAGTTAAGTGTGGGAGAGATAAGGCTGGGAATGGGGAGCTGCTATAAGGCTTGGGAAAGATGTGAAGTATGAGCTGATCTACAGTCTGCAATGGTCTCTTTGGCCATTTAGAATAGAACAGAGGAGGAAAGAAAGAGAAGTGTAACGGTCAGTAGCAATGTGGTGGCACGGACCGGTATGGTGACAGATGTGACATGAGAAAGAACCAGTAGCTTTGGAATATACTTGATTGGAAGGACTTGATGGATCGGATACAGGGAAGGAGGGTTTAGGGCTATCAGTAGTCTTAGATGGGTCAGGAAGACAGTGTCTAAGACAGGGTAGCTATCAAGAGACAGAGCTAAACACAGGACTCAGAGAAAAACTAAGATAATGTGAATGTGGGAGTATTGTCCTGTCAGTGACATCACAATCCAGGGATCTGTATGACATCACCTAGAGAGACGGCAGAAAGACAGGCCCTGGACCTGAACCCCAAAGAGGCAGAGTCTGCCAAGGATATAGAGACATCTAGGATGGATGCAGGCATCTGGGATACATTTGCTGAGTATTTCTAACCTGCCTGCTCCTGTGCAGTCACTACCTTTCCTTGTTTATGAGGTCTAACACTCCAGCTCCCTGGACTTTTGGATTTTGGTTGTGTCTGATAGTTAGAGAGGCACAAATGAGAGCTCAAAGAACAAAATAAAAAAGAAATAAAAAAACCCTGAGGGCCACAGATCTCTCTTTTAATTTAAAATTTTAATTTTTTTGTGAATTTCATGAGTACTATATCCACATATTTTCTACTCCTTCTAAATCCTCCTATGTACCCCCACTCACACTCAAGTTATTGATCTTCAATTTTTATTATGTATCTGTAAGTGTATGTGTATATACACATACATGTGACTATACATATACATTCATTGTGTGTGTGTGTGTGTGTGTGTGTGTGTGTGTGTGTGTGTGTGTGTGTAACCTGCAGAGTCCACTACTGTTGTAGTGTTCTTGTGTATGCTTTTAGAACTGACCACTTGGGATTGGATAACCCACCAAGAGTCTTGTCTCTGGGGAAGACAGATTCCCCCCTTTGACAGTCACTGAGTGTCTACAGGAGCCGTAACTTCATAATGTGACAATGCATACATTCCTCTGTCCCTGTAGCTCTTGCTAGGTGGCCTTATTTTCTTGACTCAGAACTCTAATGGTTCTACTGCTTCTCACTGCTTCAGTTCCACGGGGAGGGGCTTGAGTGCTTCTCTTGTGTCTGTGGCCTCTGAGGTCCCATTCTTTAAGTAGCTGACTTTGACGGCTCTGATAGAACAACATAAACCAGCTGTTGTAAGCAATGTTTACCTTCTGTAGGCCAGGAATTCTAAGATCTTGACAATCTCTTTCTGTGGGATGGAGATGAAGGGAGATGCTGATGGGGGTCAAGGGTTGTTCAGATTGCCCTGTTTTATCAACGTTGCTGTTGTAACACTGTCAGGGTTGCTCTAAGACTTGAATGTTCTTTCCAGATCTAATATAGCTCAAGCAGAAGTCAGGGTTCTCACAGAGTTCAAGACCTCTTCCTGACTGGTTCAGAGATGCAATGTTAAATTTTTCTTTCAAGAGGTGCATTCCTACTACTGTGGAATGTTAAAGATGTATTGAATTTGTTTATTCTGTAGAATATTTGTTTAATGATGCAAGGATGTGTTGCATTTTTTTTTTTTGTTTTTTCAAGACAGGGTTTCTCCTGGAACTTCCTTTGTAGACCAGGCTGGCCTCAAACTCACTGAGATCCACCTGCCTCTGCCTCCCAAGTGCTGGGATTTAAGGTGTGTGCCACCACTGCCTGGCATTCTTTTATGTTGCATTTAACTCTATAAAGCTGTGTTACTTTGCCTGTGTAAAGCATCTGATGGTCTAATAAAGAGCCGAACTTCAAGTAGCTCAGAAGGAGAGAGAAATAGGTGGGTCTGGTGGGCAGAGAGAATAAAAAGGAGAAATTCAAGGAAGAGAGCAAAGATCAAGAAGTGAGAAAAGGAGGAGAAGAGGATGCCAGGGAGCAGCCACCCAGCCAGCCACGTAGTAAGAAGGAAAGAAAGGTATAGAGAAGAAAGGTAAAAACCTCAGAGGCAAAACACAGTAAAAGAGAAATGGGATAATTTAAGTTAGAAAAACTGAATGGAAACAAGCCACTCTAAGGTTCAGTATTATAAGTAAGAATAAGACTCCATGTATTTATTTGGGATATGGGTGGTGTGTCCTCAAAGAGGGGGAAAAAACCCAACCACATCCTGCTTTGTAAATTCTGGAGTTGTTTTAGAATGGAATTCAGGAAAAGGGAGCAGATGGGAGAGGAAAGAAGTGTGTGTGTGTGTGTGTGTGTGTGTGTATGTGTGTGTGTGTGTGTGTGTGTGCATGCACATGAACGTATGTGTGCAGGGGCATGAGCATGCAGAAGCTCAAGGAGAGTGTTGGATGTTCTTCTGTATCACTGCTCACCTTATTTCCTGCACAAAGGCCTCTCACTGAACCTCACTGTTTTGGCTAGGCTGGCTGGCCCTTGAGTTTCCAGTTTCCGCTTGTGTCTGCCCCACACCGGGGTTAGAGGCACAAACTGCCATGGTCACTTTTTCATTCAAGTCTTCAGCACTTACCCACCGAGCCATCTCCCCAGCTCTTACAAGTGTTTTTATTGAACTAACACTGGCTAGGTTTCATGTCTGCTATTAAGGCAGATGTGCAAAAGCTGGAGGTGCTAATGGGGAGTTGTCTGTCACGATTACAAGCACAATATCCTAATGTGAGCACTTTCTAGACATTCTTCTGTGAGCTCCTCAGCCTCTGGTCCTCATGGTTGTTGCGCTGCTTCATATCGCTGAGACCATCTCGCTTAAGCTCTCAGCTATCTTGGATGAGATTCCTTCAAAATGGAATTCTCAGGTGTTTTTAGACAGTGAACTCATGCATTCCTGTGCCACAGACAGGTGGGGTTGTAGCTTGCTTTAACTATTACCTTCTGCCTCTCTATCTCTGTCTCCCTCTTCCTCCCTCCCTCCTTCTCTTCCCTTCCCTTCCCTTCCTTTCCCTTTCCTCTCTCCCTTTCTTCCCCCCTCCCTCCCTCCCTCCTCTTCTTTCCTGTTTTCTACTTCTTGAGACAGGATCCAATTATGCAGCCCAGGCTGGCCTCTCTCAGCGTCATCTTGCCTCTGCCTCTCAAATGCTGGTATTATAGGCATAAGGCTACTAAGCTGCCGGAGTCCAGCTCCAGCAGGGTTCTTGTGCCTCAGGAAGAATGTGTGAAGTTGGCGAAGAATGAAGAGTTTGACCACCTTTCAAGCTGATGGCTCCGACTACCTCAGGCTGTCTTTATTTATACAAGTTCTAATGCATCCAAGCACGAGCAGTTTCAAATCATTGCTCTTTAATCATTTTCTAAGAATCATTGACATTTTACTTTCTCTTTTTATTTCCCACTCCCTTAATGTCATTGACCTTTACCCCATGTCATTAGAATGCAATCCAAATGTTTACATCTAGCTAGGTACATCTTAGTCATACTAAGATGACCCAGCCAACAGCAAACATACGATTAGAAAGGAAGAGATTTAAGCCTTGTAATTAACAACAAAAAATCACCTGAGCGCATTGTCGTGCCTTAGAAATGGGTATACCCATTCTAAGTAATCTGTATGTCACCTTTATTATGTGGATTAGAATTATAATCTTATTCTTATTTTTTTTCCGTTAGACTTGTTTATTCAAGTATCCGAAAACACTCTTTCCACTTCCTTTCCTCCTCCCAATATCCTCCCGTTCCCCCCACTCCCTCTCCTCCTCCCTCACCATTCCCAAGAGCAGTCAGGGTTTCCTGCCCTGTGGGAAATCCAAGTTCCTCCCTCCTCCCTCCAGGTCCAGGAAGGTGAGCATCCAAACAGGCCAGGATCCCAAAAAGCCAGTCCATGCAGACGAAACAAGACCCAGTGCCATTGTCAATGGCTTCTCAGTCTTCATTTGGACCTTGGGGTCTCAGTCAGCCCCCATGTCAGCCACATTCAGAGAATCCGGTTTGATCATGCTCGTTCAGTCCCAGTCCAGCTGGCCTTGGTGAGCTCTCATTCGATCAGTCCCCTTGTATCAGTGGGTGAACGCACCCTTCGCGGTCCTGACTTCCAGTGCTCCAATGTGAGTCTCCGTCTCTATCTCCATCCATCTTCGGATGAAGGCCCCCTCTGATTTTGCTTTCCTTGCTCACGATCTCCCTCCCTCTGTTTCTCATCTGGACCTAGGGAGTTAAGTCCAGTGTTCCAATATGTGTCTCTGTCTCTATCTCCATCCATCGCCATATGAAGGTTCTGTGGTGACATGCAAAATATTCATCAGTATGGTTATGGGCCAAGGCCAGTTCAGGCACCTTCTCCTCTGCTGCCCAGAGTACAATCTGGGGACCTCTTCTTGGGCCTGGGAACCCCTCCAGAATCAAGTCTCTTGCAAACCCTAAAATGGCTCCCTTAGTTGAGATATATACTTCCCTGCTCCCATAACCATCCTTCCTCCCTCCCTCTTCCCATTCCCCCAAGCCATCCCCAATCCTCCCCCTCTCCCCTCTCCCTAACCATCTCCCCTTACTTCCACCCCCCCCCCGTGCCCCCAAGTTTGCCTGGCAATCTTGCCTACTTCTAATATCCAGGACGATAACTATATGATTTTCTTCAGGTTCACCTTCTTATTTAGCTTCTCTAGGATCACAAATTATAGACTCAAAGAACTTTAACTATGGCTAGAATCCAATTATGAGTGAGTACATACCATATTCCTCTTTTTGGGTCTGGGTTACCTCACTCAGTAAAGCGTTTTCTATTTCCATCCATTTGCATGCAAAATTCAAGATGTCATTGTTTTTTACCGCTGAGTAAAACTCTAATGTGTATATGTTCCACACCTTTTTAACCATTCTTCTATTGAGGGGCACCTAGGTTGTTTCCATGTTCTGGCTATTACAAATAGTGCAGCTATGAACATAGTTGAACAAATACTTTTGTAGTATGATAGGGCATCTCTTGGGTATATTCCCAAGAGTGGAATTGCTGGGTCCTGAGGGAGGTTGTCTCCCAGTTTCCTGAGAAACCGCCACACTGATTTCCACAGTGGCTGCACAAGTTTGCATTCCCACCAACAATGGATGAGTGTTCCCCTCACTCCACATCCTCTCCAGCATAGGCAATCATTGGTGTTTTTGAGTTTAGCTATTCTGACAGGTGTAAGATGATATCTCAAAGTGGTTTTGATTTGCATTTCCCTGATCGCTAAGGAGGTTGAGCATTTCCTTAAGTGTCTTCTGGCCATTCGAAGTTCATCTGTTGTGAATTCTCTGTTCAGTTCAGTTCCCCATTTTTTAATTGGGTTAATTAGAGTTTTAGTGTCTAGTTTCTTGAGTTCTTTGTATATTTTGGAGATCAGACCTTTGTCTGATGAGGGGTTGGTGAAGATCTTCTCCCAGTCAGAAGGTAGCCTTTTTGTCTTACTGACAGTGTCCTTTGCTTTACAGAAGCTTCTCAGTTTCAGTAGGTCCCATTTATTCATTGTTTCTCTTATTGTCTGTGCTACTGGGGTTCTACTTAGGAAGTGGGCTCCTGTGCCTATATCTTGTAGACTACTTCCCACTTTCTCTTCTATCAGGTTCAAAGTGGACAGATTAATGTTGAGTTCTTTAATTCATTTGGACTTGAGTTTTGTGCATGGTGATAAATATGGATCTACTTTCATTCTCCTACAGGTTGACATCCAGTTATGCCAGCACCATTTGTTAAAGATGCTTTCCTTCTTCCATTGTATACCTTTAGCTCCCTTGTCGAAAATTAGGTGTTCATAGGTTTGTGGGTTAATATCCGGGTCTTCTATTCGATTCCATAGGTCTACTTCTCTGTTCTTATGCCAATACCAAGATATTTTCAATACTGTAGCTCTGTAATAGAGTTTGAAGTCAGGGATGGTAATGCCTCCAGAAGTTCCTTTATTGTATAAGATTGTTTGGCAATCTTATTCTTTATAAGTCCTTAAAATAGTAATGATTAATACCTAGCTCTTTTAACTGTTTGAAGTACATTTCTATTCTTTCTGGCAGTTTCTGCATATACTTTTCTTTTAAGGGAACTGGGAGTTTTAGATTCCTTTATTGATATATTGGAAAAATATCTAAGTGTTCATGTCCTGGCACCAGAGAAATGTCTGACCTTTCATGCCCTATATCTTTTCCTTATATGTTACTATTAAGTTTTTAATGTCATCTTTTAAGAAACCATTTTCCAAGTTCTTAAGTTCTTTGGCGTATATTTATCTCTTTTTGGAACTGAATAAGCAATAATAATTAACCTCAGTGAGTTTCTTCTGCTTACTCAGGATGGCTGCAAAGCCAGCCGGTGCGACCAGAGAAATCAGTTTCTGTAACAGATCAGAAAAATGTATTTTTTCTATAAGGACTTTTGTTTTCAGTAAACTCAGGTGTAATCACAGCTAACAGAGCAAAACTAAGAGTTACCATAAGAATAAGCATAGCGAAAGCTACAGAGGCCTGAAGCCCATGAGTTCCCTAGGATTAACTCAGGACTTGGCAGTACTTTTTTTTTTATAGGTATAGTGATATTTTATTTATGTTTTATAAATAAAGCTTGCCCGAAGACCAGAAGATAAAACTAGGCCTAGTTTTAAACCCTAACCCTATAATCCCAGGATTTGGGGGACAGAGGCAGGTGGATCTCTGAGTTCAAAGCCACCCTAGGTTACACAGATCAACACAGCAAGATCCAGGTGTTGGCGGCTCCCACCTTTAATTCAGGACTAGGGACTCACACATCTTAAATCCCAGCACTAGAGAGGAATATAAGGCAGGATGAGATAAGAATTCACTCTCTTTCAGTCTGAGGATTTCTTAGAGATAAGAGCTGTCTAGTGGCTTGGCTGCTTTGCTTTTTTGATCTTCAGGTTGATCCCCAGTATCTTGTCTCTGGGTTTTTATTGTGTGTGCTATGCATAGGTCCTTGCCAAATGGATGGGTTTCTCCAGAGGGCCTTGTCGTCTAATGAGCTCCATTTGCACAACATTTATGCGCCATTCCCAGGGGTGACAGTATGGCTTCTGCACAAAACCTGGTGTTTCACTTCTCTCTTTGCTCTGCCAGTGCAAGTGTGTCTAGTCTTTGCTAGTCACATTTTATGCAAGAAGCAATCACTAGTTTATATTTTTATGTTTAAATTAAATTAAATTTTTGTGTATATGGGTGTGTAGACATGGACATGCACACACCATGGCACATGTACGATGGTGGAAGACAACTGGCAGGAGTCAGCCATCTCCTTCTATAACGTGGGTTCCAAGAGTTTAACTCAGGGAGTCAGCCTTAGTGGCAAGCAGCCTTACCCTGATGAGCCATGTTGCTGGCCTAGTTTTAATCTAGTTTGTAATGTACCTGCTATGTCAACTTTGGAGTAGTAAGATAGACTACTACTATCTAGTAAGTTTAGTTTACTTGTCTAAGAGAGTATGAAAATGTTTAGTATTTACACAGTAGGGCTTTGGGGGAACAATAGGACAGTGTTTCAAAACCTGATAAAAATATGCTCTAAGAGGAGAGACAAGAGACTGGTCTGGGATTTCTATTACGATTTGAAGGAAGGGCTTGTGTGAAGGCCCTATGCATGTATGGGCAGGTCCTGTGGTTTATTTCACCCATTGGTGCCAAAGGAGGGAGCATGTGAGCTTTTATATCAGCTTGCTCAAATGCAGGAGAAGTAGAAGGGGGAGTAATGAAATGTCTATATGACAGCAATCCCAACTGGACATGGTGGTGCACAGTTGTGCGCACATGGAGACTTATTTTTACTTGTGAATGCCTGGCAATAACATGGCTTCTTATCAGCCTTTCTTAAGTTATCCCGACTACCTTTGGCCTCTGGAATTTTTCCTTCTCTTACTTCTGTATATCTCACATTCCTTCTTACTCTGTGGCTGCCTGGGTGGCCCCTGATGTCCTCCTCCGCTTGTTCTCTCATTGTTCCCCTTCTTCCTTGTTTCTCCTTCTATTTATTCTCTCTGTCTGCCAACCCTGCCTATCCTTGCTCCTGCCTCGCTATTGGCCATTCATTTCTTTATTAGACCATCAGGTGTACGAGACAGGCAAAGGATCACAGCTTCACAGAGTTAAACAAATGCAGCATAAACAAAAGTCACACTCCTTAAAATAATATTCCTTACAGATTTAATGCAAGGTCCATCAAAATCCCAGCAAAATTCTTCAAAGACCTCGAAAGAACAATACTCAACTTCATATGGAAAAGCAAAAAAGCCAGCATAGCCAAAACAATCCTGTACAATAAAAGAACTTCTGGAGGCATCACAATCGTGGACTTCAAACTCTACTACAGAGCTACAATACTGAAACCAGCCTGGGATTGGTATAAGAACAGACAGGAGGACCAATGGGACCAAATAGAAGACCCGGATATCAATCCACACTTCTTCGAACACCTGATTTTTGACAAGGAAGCGAAACATATCAAATGGAAAAAAGAAAGCATATTTAACAACTAGTGCTGGCATAACTGTATATCAACATGTAGAAGAATGAAATAGACCCATATCTATCACCATACACAAAACTCAAGTCCAAATGGATCAAAGACCTCAACATAAAGCCAGCCACACTGAACCTTATAGAAGAGAAAGTGGGAAGTACACTTGAATGCATTGGCACAGGGAACCACTTCCTAAATATTACCCTAGCAGCATAAACACTGAGAGAAACAATTAATAAATGGGACCTCCTGAAACTGAAAAGCTTCCGTAAAGCAAAGGACATGGTCAACAAGACAAAACAACAGCCTACAGAACGGGAAAAGATCTTCACTAACCCCATATCAGACAGAGGTCTGATCTCCAAAATATACAAAGAACTCAAGAAATCGGACACCAAAAGAACACATAATTCAATAAAAATTGGAGTACAGACCTAAACAGAGAATTCTTAACAGAGGAATCTAAAATGGCTGAAAGACACTTAAGAAAATGGTTAACATCCTTAGTCATCAGAGAAATGCAAATCAAAACAACTCTGAGATTCCTTCTTATACCTGTAAGAATGGCCACGATCAAAAATATTAATGACAACTTAAGCTGGAGAGGTTGTGGGGCAAAGGGAACACTTCTGCATTGCTGGAAGGAAACAAGCTGGTACAGCCCCTTTGGATGTCAGTGTGGTGATTTCTCAGAAAATTAGGAAGCAACCTTTCTCAAGTCTTAGGAATACCACTTTGGGGTATATATCCAAAGGATGCCCAATCATGCCACAAGGACATGTGCTCACTATGTTCATAGCAGCATTGTCATAGCCAGAACCTGGAAACAACCTAAATGCCCCTCAACCAAAGAATGGATAAGGAAAATGTGGTACATTTACACAATGGAGTACTACACAGCAGAAAAAAACCCGACATCTTGAATTTTGCAGGAAAATGGATGGAGCTAGAAAACATTATTTTGAGAGAGGTAACCCAGACACAGAAAGACAATTATCACATGTACTCACTCATAGGTGGTTTTTAAACATAAAGCAAGGAAAACCAGCGTACAAACCACAATCCCAGAGAACTTAGACAACAGTGTGGACACTAAGAGAGACTTACATAGATCTAACCTACATGGGAAGTAGAAAAAGACAAGATTTCCTGAGTAAATTGGGAGCATGGGGACCTTGAGGGAGGGTTTAAGGGGGGAGGGGAGAAACAGGGAAGGGAACAGAGAAAAACGTAGAGCTCAATAAATGTCAATTAAAAAATAATATTCCCCAGCGGTCCTGTCTCATGACAACAGAGGACTATTCCTTGATAAATTAACAAGTGAAATTGGGGGAGATGCCTGTCTTTTCCTTTCTCTGCCATTGGTTCTCTTGGGTCCCTTGCTTGGTCTGAGTGAGTGTGAGGGTGGTTTGGTATGCTCTGTCTCTCTCTCATGGGGTGGGTAGAATGGCACATTATTTCCAGGTGTGTGTGTGTGTGTGTGTGTGTGTGTGTGTGAGCTCTTCTTTAACAGTTCTCCTTAATCCTACTTTCAAACATTAATGTTCTCGTTCGTTTGGCATGAGTGCTGAGAATTTACTATGGAGTTGGTCTACTACTTTTTATTTTGTAGAATGTTGGGAGTGGTGTTTTAATTTACTTCCTGTTACTGTGATAAAACACCATGACCAAAAGCAACTTGGAAAGGAACAGATTTATTTCACCTATGGCTCCAGATCACAATCCTTCATTAAGAAAAATCAGGACAGGAACTCAAGATACAATCTTCTTCCCCCCCCCCCCATGATTGATAGCGATCTAATAGAGATCGCTTATCATCGGAGCAAACGGGACTCGAACCCGGGTCCTCTGGCACCAGAGCAGAGTGTTAGGTGTTCTTAGCCGCTGAGTCACAGCTCAAGCTCCTTCAAGATGGACTCTTGAAGCAGAAGTCGCAGAGAAACACTGCGCTCTCTTTCTCTCTCTCTCTCTCTCCTCTCATGCATGCACACACATGTATGTGCACACTAGCTTTCTTATACCACCAACACATGCATGAACAACCTGTAGTGGACTGGGTTTTCCTCTATCAATTAACCATCAAAAGAGTTCCCTACAGACAAGTCTGATAGATGTAACTCCTCAATGCTTCAGATTCTGGATTATGTCAAGTCGACAGCTGGAAGTTGACGAGAAATCGTGGTCAGTTTCAGAGGCTTAACAAAGACTTTGATATTTTAGCAAAAACCCTCAATAAACATGCTGTTTTGCATGTAAAAGGTAAAAGAGAATGTGAGATTGGGCATAGATGCGGATGAATTAGAAGGTTTCCCTCTTTGGTAAAGTTTGAGGCAAGGACAGTAGCTGAGAGTGAGGGAGAAAGGTATAGGCAGGGTTTTTCATCTGGACTGCAGGCTCCCCAACAAATGCACCGAGACATATTATTAATTATAAAAGCTCAGCCGATGTCTTGGGCTTATTACTAACTAGCTCTTACAACTAAAATTAACCCATTTCTATTAATTTACATCCTGCCACGTGGTGTTACCTCTCTTTCATCTTGCACCTCCTGTTTCCTCTCAGTGTCTCATTTTCAACTCCTCAGATTCTGCCCATCTTCCCAGCATTCTCTCTGCCCCCCAAATTCTGCCTAGCTATTGACCAATCAGCTTTTTATTAACAATGAGAGCAACAGATTTTTACAGTGTACAGAAGGGTCATTCCACAGCATAGGAGAGAAGGTGTGTGTGTGTGTGTGTGTGTGTGTGTGTGTGTGTGTGTGTGTGATGTTTAGAAGGAACTTACTTTAGAGGCTGGAAGTATGAATCTTCTTGAGAAACAGCACCATCACCAGACATCATCATTGTTGTGTGCCTTTAGGGGTTCATGATACAAGCTTTTGAAGGAAGCAGGCATATTCAATTGGAAGAAGTTTACTAGCTAGTTCACCTCTTTCGTGAAACAAAGGTGGTTGTGTGGATGAATGGGAGAGGATCCATGTAGGTTGAGAATTACAGGGGACAGTGGGCTGAAGTGCCTCTTGTCGCTGTGAATTCATGTTGGAGCTTTAGCCTTCAGTGTGACTGAATTAGCAATAGGGTTAAATGAGATCCTAATAGTAGGCCCTGGTGGAGTTAGTGTCCTTATAAAGGAGATGTGGCTTCAAATACAAAGCAACCAAATGTTTCAGATGTGACTTTGTAGCTGTGTTTTTCGGAGGAGCCAGCCTGACTGTCTTAGAGATTTGAGGCAGCATGAGGTCTTTGGTGCTAGTGGGCCTTTCTGGTGCTGGGGTGGGGAACCTTAGAGCCCTGTGCCTGAGTTGAGTGTTTTGTACACAGCTAATCCCAGAGTGCAGCCTATCACAATGCATGTTCTCCGTCTTCAGGAACAGCTGACAGAGTGCAGCCTTGCCATCAGTGGCAGGCAAACGCCTGACCTCAGAAGCACTTGAGGTCCAGTGGTTGAGGTCAGTAACTCACATATGGAGCATCGGATAAAATTTGACATAATATTCCCAAGAGAGAGTGAGTTCATCGTAGGCTCTCACATATGGGATCGGATAAGATGCTGTATTCTCAAAGGGAGGAGAGACTGCACTCCAAAACAAAAACATCATCTCCGAAACTATGCGAGTTTTTGGAATTCTTTCAAAAGTGTATAACAACCACAAATAACACATGGCAAGTGCGTGTAAATGCAGCAATGCCAATCGCGTTGCATTTCACGAAGATTATGTGCATTATGGGCACTTTGTTGTACTTTCCAGAATATAGATTGCATTCCTGGAACAGATAAGACAGGGAACTTCTTTGATTTAGATCTTGCTTGCCCCCTAAAGTCTCATGTATTGAAAGCTTGGCCCTCAGCTTGCCAGTATTGGGAGATGGTATGGAACCTTCAAAGATGGGATCTAGTGACAAGTTTCAGGTCAACTGGGGATGTGCCTTTGGGACTCTAGCTTCTCTCTGATTTTCTGTTTTGAGTTTTCCCCCTCATGTGTACTCTTATAGTGACATAATGCAGATAAGGTTTTTTTTTTTTTATTTTGAACCAAGCCATTACCAGTGTGATGCCCCCGAATTTGCAAAACTGCCTTTTGATAAGTCACTTTTCTCTATAGGGCTACCCTGCCTCAGGTATATCATTATCGTAATGAAGATGTGTGTTCACCTTCACATCAGTGGAAAGCAAGCACGTATGTGCAATTGTGCTTCCTTGTTTTATTTTTTTCATTGTCTACTTTTTAAAAACAGAAAGCAGGAACAGCTCTTCCTTGTCATGTGGGCTCGTTAAGAAGGCCGTGACCAGATACTTCTGCTGGCCTGCAATTTCCACTTGGAAGGAAACCCTGATGGTAGCTAGGACTATTTCCTTATTTTAATTGTCACCCAGCATTGCTGGTATAGTTGGAAGGCACAGTTTATTGTTTCTTCCCCAAGAACCAAGTAAACAGCAGTTCTGGGGCTCTGACTTTTAGGTTAACTGAAAGCCTCTACTTCAAGGCAGAGGGGCAGCAGGTATTGCCTGGATTATTCTAGCTCTATTCTTTTTGAAAGATAAAGGGTAATAAAATCCCCTTTGGCCTGGTTTTTTTTTTTTGGTGTGTGTGTGTGTGTGTGTGTGTGTGTGTTGATATGACATGTTTCCCTCCCCCCCCCCCCCAGCTCAATAAACGAGTCAGAAAGGCATTTGTCCCAAAGTGGGGATTGGCCCCTTTCCCGGGTCTCATAACAGCAGGGTGCAATAACCTAGACCCTCCTGGAACTCTTGGTGCCATGGTGCTGCCAATCACCGCTTTGGTGGTTGCCTTGTTACTTTTTCAACTGGCTTGCTGGCACCAGTAGTTGTCATTCTTTCCTACACATGTGTTTTGTTGCTGATCACAGTCCTCAGGCTTTCACGCCTTGTCACACGCTGTTTCTGAGAAAGCCTTACAGCTTCGCCATAACCAGTGTTCTCTGCAAATGTGCTTTAATTAGGGTTTGTGCTTGTGTTGGTTTCTAATGAAATGAGCAACACTGGACTGCTGCTTCAACACTCACCTTTGGTCAACTGTTTTTTAGGATAGTGGGATGTTGCTCTCTTTGACAAAACAAAACAGCTCTTTCAAGTCAGCATGAATGAACAGCAATTGAGCACAAACTCCCTTTGCCAACCCTGCGTTGCACGCTCAGTCAAAAGCGCTTAGGCGATTACAGTTCAGAGTAACGATGTTTGACAGTTGTAATTAATGTGCCTTGAAATCTAGAGGAGATTTTGGGAGTTGTTCCGAGTTGATGATGCTGGAGGGAATTTCGGATGACTTTAACATGTTCTCTTCTGCCTTAAACTTGCTCTGTTTTCTTAACAGAATAATGATGTCTTTTAACTGGTTTTTGGGGGTAGGCTCACTTCAAAGTTTGCCAAGGGAGAATGTGAAAATCATTCTCCACCCATTTTTCTCTGGTTCCTTTTGACATTTGACCCAAGGGGTTGTCAGGAGAGAAGGAAACCATGCGTTTGGATTTTGGCTAGCTGTGAAAAATGATAACATTGATCTGGATTTAAGTAGTCTTGGAGTAGCCTAAGGTTTTCTGTTAAAATGTATTCACTGTGTCTGGGACATAAACTGAACAGGCTGCTCAGCAGACAGACAGAGCTGCTGGTAGCAGAGGAACTACTGTACACAAAGGTTCCTAGTTTTTCTCACCCTTAGCCCTCATCACAATCCCATGTCTCCTGTGACTTATCTTTTAAAGAGATGGCATCCAAGGCTATGCGGTATTTTCTGAAATGCTTGAATTTAAAGTAAAACTCTTTGTGAATTATTTATACATATCACTTATAAAATCAAGGATTGTTACAGGCTGTGCTATGGCTCAGCAGGTAAGGGTGTTTGCTGCCAAGACTGACACCCAGAATTCTAGCCTCAGGTCCTCAAATGTTGGTCAGGGCACATATGCAAACTACATCATACCCTATAGGGTGACAAGACTCTTATTGGGGAGACACACCACACATGCCTACTCACGCCATATAGGGAACCCATGATAGATCAAATCTCAGGTACCACCGAAGTACAACTTGGTGAACAGATTAGTTATCGGGGTTACTTAAAGGAATATAGTTACCTACAGGAGCGGAAATGACTGGAGGACAGTTTGTGTCAGCGTGGTCGGCCAGGCATGAATGACAGCTCATTGAAAGCTAGGAATCTGGTGCACACTGCACAGCCTGCAGGCAGCTCAATATGTTGGGGAATATTCTTTCCAAGAACTAAGTTGATCTAAATCTCTTCCAAGCAGCTGTGTGATCTGGTCTCAGAATCTTTGCAGCTTACCTTGTCTGAGAGTGACTCTCAGCAGTCTTTGTT
This sequence comes from Myodes glareolus, assembly GCF_982192425.1. Classification (NCBI taxonomy): domain Eukaryota; kingdom Metazoa; phylum Chordata; class Mammalia; order Rodentia; family Cricetidae; genus Myodes; species Myodes glareolus. Next base: position 98,043,594 of record NC_142033.1, on the reverse strand, counting down.
GTTTATTCTTGGGAGGAAGGGGCAAGATTAGTTTCAGGGACTTCCTGAAGCTATTTTGAGTTGTTTACCTTCTGGATTAGGAGCTTCCTGGCAGGACAGAATATTTCAGTCTTGCACAAAACTGCTACACAGCCTCACCCCCAACCCTAGTTCACAAATAACACATAAATACAATAAAAAGATTTTAAAATTGAGAAATAATGTTAACTTTAGTATTTTACTGCATTTTCAGTCTTTCATATATATATGAAATATATATATTAACTTTTTATTGATCTTTGTAGATTTCACATCCTACAAAATTCTACAAAAATGTAGAATTATGCATCCTAATTCCATTTATCTCCCTGTCCCTTCTTATCTGCTCTCTGCCATTGCAACCTCCCCTCCAAAGTAAAATAAAATAAAATTTAAAAGAAAAAAAAATCTCGTTGAAGCTGTAGTGTGACACAGTGAGACACACAGTATACCCTTTACCCTATATGTCTTCATTGGTCTGTTTTGACGTCTCTGGGTTATACTACACTGTTGCTAATGGGCCCTCACTGGGACTCCTCTTCGATATCCTGTTGTGTCATGGAGATCTTGCTGTTTTAGTTCTGTAGGTTCTTTCCCTTCACATGCTCCAGCTGTAAATAGATGGGGTGGACGCTGGGGTGGGTCAACTCATAGCCCTGGTTGTGGGCCTGGGTGGTAACTGGGTTGGTCCCCTCTCCGGCTCTCGCCCTCATCCTCACCACCAGGGGGAGCTCTCCAAACACTGCCCAGCTAGCACACCCACTACAGCAGGCAGCAAGGGATGGGGCCAGTTCGCCTGCTCTTCCTTGGGAACCCAGATCACTGGCACACACACACCACCAGGTCCAGTTCTGATGTGCAGCCCAGGGAAGGTGCAGGGCCAGCTTTCCCTCATACTGCAGCCAGTAAGAGGCAGGACCAATTCTGGGCAGCCCTATCCTTAAGGCTTTCGGTGATAGGAGTCACAGATATCAACAGAGTGCCGCTGCGGTAGGACCAGGCAGAGACATCACCATGAGCCTGGTAATCAGCCCGCTCCTAACTACCGTTGCCTCTTCAGATCTGACTCTCTTCATAAGACAAGAAGCATTCTGCCTCTCTTCATCTCCTATACAGCACCATATATTTGCTCACCACAATGGTACCTGACTGTCTGACTCTACAAGGTGTCAAACAGGCCTGTAGTTTCTTCTGCCCTCCTGGGAAAGCAGCCTTAAGCAGGCACGTGGGTCTCCTTCACCTGCACGGACCTAATGGTCTTGAGCAAGTCCATGACTTCTTTTACCTTCCCTTTCATATATTTTTAAAAAAACTTGTTAAATTCAAAATAATTTTGTTTGAACATCTACGTTTTCGTGGCTCTCCTTTTCCTTCCTCCCTGCTTATCCATCGTTGCCATTATCACGAAACATGTTTGGAGTCAATATCACCACATGAGGAAACACAGCTATTTCTTAAGCAAATTTATTTACCATTTTAATCCCTTAAAATAGGGACTTCCATGGACTAACACCTAGAGATACTAGGTATTGTCTAGTATCTATATACAGGGATTGTGAGAGAGTCTCCTACCCTGTTGTCAATGTTCCTTTAATTTGACTTGACTGTTGTGCCCAGTTTATGACTCCCAGAGAGACCACCAGGAACCAGAGAAGACCAGACTGCAAAAAGCAAGGTTTCTTTGTTGCAATTGCAAGCGAACTCGGTATGATCTTATGGAAAATTTTGGTTTTAGCTTTTATCATTTGTAAAGCTTGCTTGCTGTGTTTAAGGATATATTCAGATGCCTTCAAACTGGGAAGGATTTATTTGAGGAAAGGTTTGTGAGCGGCAGAGATCATAGGTCACAATTCACTTGGGGTTCCATTGAGGGGGTGCCAGGGAAAACCTATGTAAGGTGTTTATGGAAAAAAGACAAAGAAAGGGTCTGGTACGGTGATGCACACCTTTAATCCCAGCACTCTGGAGGCAGAGGCAGGAGGATCTCTATGAGGTCAAGGCCAGCCTGGCCTATATGTTGAGTTCTAGGCCAATTGGAGCTACATAGTGAGACTTTGTCTCAACTCTCCCCTCCCCCCAAAAGAAGACAAAGTAACCTTTTATTATTTAAAATGAAAGTCCCTTGATAGAAGATGGTTGGTGTCTAATGCTTTTATGCTTGAGTTGATATGGAGTTTTGGTTTGCTAGTAGAAACCCAAGACTTTGGAGCCATCATCCTTGAAAGTCTTCCTGGCTGTCAATGGGATTACTTTCCTGTTTCTCCCCCATGCAAGTTTGTTACTTTGTGTAGAAAAGTTGCTGATTTTCGAACTCTGTCTTCTGTGAATTTGATGGCAGTGTAATGATTCTGGGTGGGAGGAACCTTGAAGGTGTGCAAGAGCCCACTCCGATTCTGTGCTTAAGAGACCTTGGCGGGTGAGAGCCAGAGGCCTGGTGGGTGAGAGACAAATACAACCTGCAGGCAAAGCTTAAGTTAAGAGTTTTACTGAGATAAAGGGGATGGGGGAGGGAAGAGAAAAAGAGAGAAAGGGGAGAGAGAGAGACAGAGAGATGGGGGAGAGAGAGACAGAGATGGGGAGAGAGAGACAGAGAGATGGGGGAGAGAGAGACAGAGACAGAGAGAGACAGAGAAATGGGGAGAGAGAGAGAGAGAGAGAGAGAGAAAGAGAGAGAGAGAGGAAGAAGAGAGTGAAGTAGGTGGAGTTTCACTTTTTAAAGAGACAGGATACAGCCCTGAATGTAGGCATGATGCAGGGCATCTGTCGGGTTCTTGAGGGGTGGGACCAGGTTTGTCTGGATGTTAACAGATAGTATTTATCAGACCTAATAATTTTCTGGAAGAGTCTTGAGAGTCTTTATATATAAGCTCGTGCCATCAGGAAGTAGGGTGTCTTAGTTAAAATTTCTATTGCTGTGAAAAGACACCATGACCATGTCAACTCTTCAAAGAAAGCGTTTAATTGAAGGGGCTTGCTTACAGTTTCAGAGGTTGAGTCTATTATTATAATGGCAGGCAGCATGAGGCATGAAGACAGACATGGTACTAGAGAAATAGCCTAATATTTAGCACGTCTATTAACTACTTTGGATTTGGCTTATTTCTTTTATTTATTTATTTATTTAGAGACAGGTTTCTCTGTATAACATCCCTGGCTGTTCTGGAACTAGCTCTTGTAGACCAGGCTGGCCTCGAACTCACAGAGATCTGCCTGCCTCTGCCTCCTGAGTGCTGGGGTTAAAGTCGTGCGCTACCATCACCCAGCTTTATTTTTGTTTTTATAAGAACATGAGCTGCGAAGCCTGTCCTATTGTCTGTAAAGTCCTCGGCCCGGGAACAGTTCCTGCTCCTGCACTAAGGCGACCCACACAGAGGGGTGAGTGTCTGCCGGCCAGGCAGGCCAGAAGGTTCCCTCAAGGGAGTGCAGGGCACCTTCAACTTCTGCTGTAGGTCTTCTGTGTTTCACTCGACCCTGCCCACCCCCCACGGCCTGCCCTTTTATCTACGGGGTCCTTGGACTACCAGGCGTCCGTTTCTGTGCTGAGGAGTTCCATCCGGATGGAACCTTCATCTGGCGATGGATGACGATAGAGACAGAGACCCACATTGGAACACTGGACTGAGCTCCCAAGGTCCAAATGAGGAGCAGATGGACGGAGAACATGAGTAAGGAAGTCAGGACCGCAAGGGGTGTGCCTACCCACTGATTTGGTGGGGCTGATCTAATGGGAGCTCACCAAGGCCAGGTGGACTGGGAGTGATGGAGCATGTGATCAAACCAGACTCTCTGAACGTGGCAGACAATGAGGGCTGACTGAGAAGCCAAGGACAATGGCACTGGGTTTTGATTCTACTGCATGGACTGACTTTGTGGGAGCCTAGTCTGTTTGGATGCTCACCTTCACCTTCCTAGACCTGGATGGAGGGGGGAGGACCTTGGACTTCCCACGGGGCAGGGAACCCTGACTGCTCTTAGGACTGGAGAGGGAGGGGGAGGAGGAGTGGGGAAAGTGGGAGGGAAATGGGAGCTGGGGAGGAGGTGGAAATTTTTAATAAAAAAAAGAACATGAGCTGCATCATCAGATTATTTGTTTGAGTTATATCTGAATTTTTCAAATGGAAGCACTCACAGAAAAAATCTTCTCTCAGAATTGTCTTAGTTGTAAGACACTAAACATTGTGCTCTTATTTGCATTTTATTCTAGACTTTTTTTGCATTTGCCGCATGATATTTTGAATTGCTTACTAAAAATACAAAAATGTCTTGTTTAGACTCTTAAATATTGGTGTAGTTTCTGTAGTTTTGATTTTGCCATTGGTTTCTAGTTTTACTCTGCTTTGGTTTTCTAAGACACAGTAAGATACTTAGACCTTTTGTACTTGTTATGGGTTGTTTTATGATCTATAATCTAATAAATTTTTGAGGAGGTTCTATGGGACACTGAAAATAATGTATGTTCGATGTGTATTGGATAGAATATTCTGTTGTAAGTCTACTTGCTCTATAGTGTAACTTGGTTCTAAAGTTTCTTTGAAGTATTATTTAGTTGAGAAGATCTGTCTAGAGATGAGAATGGGATATTGAAATCAGCTATTATTGTATGAAATCCCATCTGACTCATCTTACCTCTTTTCCCACTGGAGTTTCCTGTGGGAGCTCCTGTGTCCTGTGCATATATATTTATAGCTGTTAAACTTTCCCAATCCGATTATTTTCTTTATTAAGATGCAGTGGCATTCTTTATCACTCTTAAGTAGTTTTGGTTTGAAATCCTCTTTTTCAGATATCAGAAATCAGAATAGCTATGCCATCTTGGTTTTGGTTTCTATTTGCTTGACAAGTTGGCTTGTGTCCTTTGACTCTGGATCTGTAAGTGTCTTGTCATTGAGGTGTGTTTCTTCAAGATAAGTAACAATTTGATGCAATTTTTAAAATCCTGTCAGTTGGTATGTATTTTATTCTTGGTAAATAGAGGCCATTTGCTTTTAAGATCATTGAAAGGGACCTGATAATTCTTGTAATTTTTATTTATGTAATGTGTGTCTGTGAATGACAGCTGCAGTGCATCCACGGAGGTCTCAGGACTACTTCCAGCTGTTGACCTTCACCTAACACCACGCTGGGACAGCGTCTCCCTTGCTATTTCTGCCCGGGCAGTGCACTCTAGGCTGGCTAACCTGTATTCTTCTGAGCTTCTACTAATTCTCCTATTTCTCTGCCTTGCATATCTTTGTAGAGATGTTGGGATTACAGATGCACACCACCGGACTCATTTTTTTTTGTGGGATTCTGGGAGTTGAACTCAAGTTGTGGTGCTTGCATGATGGACCTTTTACCTGGTGAGACATCTCCCAAGTCCATGTAATTCCCCCCCCCCTATTTTTTCATGACAGGGTCTGATGTAGCCCAACCTCAAACTGGCTATGTAGCCAGAGATGATTTTGAACTCCTAAGTCTTCCACCTCAGCCTCCCATGTGCTAGAATTACAAGCATTACACCACAACCAGACTTTAATTCCGGTAATTTTATCGGTTGTTTTTCTGGTTAGTTGGATTACGGCTTGTTCTTTCCTTTATTTCCATGAGTATTAGGGACTTGTTGGTAGGCTGTGTTGGATGCGATGTGGCCCCGCTTTGCTTATTTCTTCCTCTTGTGTACCTTTGTGACTAAAATGTTAATTCTCCTCTGTGTCTCATAGTCGTTGTGTATCTTCTGTAGTTCAGTTTGGTCATGAGCTGCCCTAGTTTTTGTTAGCTTTACTAGATTCAGCAAGCTTGCTTGGCAGTTTACTTCTTTCCAGAGGCTGGGATACTGCACTGAATGTTCTTGTGGCTCTTCAGGTTTGTGCTATGGCCATGTGTTTGCCTTTGCAGGTGAGTTGGCATTTTCCTTTACAGCTTTAGTGTTCTTTGTGCTTGGTTTTTCACATCTTGAACATAATGTGTTGGGGAGAGATTATTTCCTTCTAAAGTCAATGTGCTCTTCTAAATGCCACGTGTGTTTGGATGTTCAATCTTTTCTCTAGGTTGGGAATTGCTGTGGTATAATTTCCTCAAGTAGGATCTCTATACCATCATTATTAATGTTTTTAAAGCCTCAGCTCCTTCTAACTCATAGATTCTTAGGTTTCATCATGTGTGTATATGTGTGCAATTGTATGAGTGTGTATGTAGAGGAGTCTAGAGAACAGCACAGGGATTTGTTTCTTTGTGTGTTGAAATATGGCCTTTCACTAGCTGGAGATCCTCGAATAGGCTAGGCTGGCTGGCCAGTGAGCCTGAGACCCACCTGTCTCCATATCCTCACCTTTAGGGTTATAAACACATGCCACCTCAGCCATCTTTTTATGGGGAGATCAAACTGGAGCCATTTGCTCTAGAAGAATTTTTTTTTTTTTGAGACAGGGTTTCTCTGTGTAAAAAACAGTCCTGGCTGTCCTGGAATTTGCTTTGTTACCAGGCTGACCTCGAACTCATGGAGATCCTCCTGCTTCTGCTTCCTGGATTAAAGGCGTGCACCACCACTGCCCAGATCCTTACTAGAATTTTTAACACAGGTTTTTTTCCCCCTCCCTTTCTGGGAACTTCAGTTCACATAGAGTAACTTTGTGATTTGTTCAACTTCACGAAACTGTATCAAAATAAAAAGTGCAAATCTCAACAGGAGATTCTAAAATTCACTTAACCTTGTGTATACATGGTCCTTACAGATAATGTAAAGAGACACACTGTATGCCAGAATTTCTCACCTCCAGCAACTCAGCCTTGGAAGTCAGACAGCATGAAGTTATGGTTTTTGCATAAGCAACTAGATCTCTCAGCTTTGTGCCACTTTGACAAAATGCCTTGAGTAAGCAACCCAAGCAAGGAAGGGTTGTTTTGTTTCCGTTTCAGAGATTTCAGTTCACAGTTGATGTCCAGTGCTCAGGCCGGAAGGGAAGCAGAACAGCGTGGCAGAAGCGTTTGTGAGAGCAAAGTCACTCTTAGAGCGTCCAGGAGGCAAAGAGAAAGCAAAAGGAAGGGTCTGGGGGCAAAAGTCTCTTCCAAGTCAAGTATTAGTGACCTTTCTCCATGCAGGACCCCCTCCAGACAGCCCTTTACTTGGAAGTCATTGAGGGGGCTAGCCCCTCGTGATCCCATCGCCTCCCAGCTCTTTTGGTTTGTGATTCAGTGATGGGTAATAGGAGGAAGGGGCAGACCAGGAGGTCTCAGCTCTGAGACCTTTGCAGAGAAGATTATGTCCCTTTTGGTCTCTCAAAATGAGGTACTTGTTAGTAATACTGCCGTATAACACGAGGTTAAAATAATGGATACTTTCTCCTGTTGGGGACTAAGCTATCCCCATATGTCTTTCTGGGGACACACTGTAGCTACATTATAGTACTGGTGCTCACTTGGCATATGAGACATTGGGAGAGGAGTTGAGGCTACCAAGAGAAGTCATAGTCCCCCCCCCAATCTGATAACAAAACAGAAAATTTAAAAACAAAAAGGTATTAGGGACATGTGGTAGAAGCCATGTCCACAGGCTACTGAAAGATTCTCTGGAAGTTTCCAGAGAAAGAAGAATATTGAAAGGAGCCTGAAGAACAGGTGTCACTTCATCATACATGAACGTGGAGTTGAAGGTGCCTGGGTAACTTTGTCCTGTATAAATGATGCCCCGGGGGTAGGTAATGCAACACAGAGGCCCTGGGAGAGGAGGGGAAATTGAAGGGAAATTCAGTCTGTGAAAAGAAAAACAGAAAAGTGCAAAATAGCAATATGTTCTGAACTGGATTTAGTTTGGCTTGGTAGTTAAGAACGGAAAGACACGGATTTGTGAGTTGGGATGTTCAGTGGTGAAGCCCTTGCTTCTGTGCCTGATTTGACTTTGATCCCTGGACCTGACGTGGAGGGAGGGTACTGACCTGTTGTCCTTTTATTTCCACGCACATGCCATCTTACACACATAATAATAACAATGATAATGATAAAAATAATGATAACAATAATTTAAAAAGGGCTGGGGAGATGAAGCAGCTGTTTAGTGGTACTCTGCTTTTCCAGAGGATCTAGGTTTGGCTTTCAACATTGGCATGTCTAACTCCATCACAACTGTAACTCCAGCTCCAGATGACCCAGTACCTTCTTCTAGCCTCTGAGGGCACGATACATGTGCAGTGCACAGACAGACATGCTAACAAAACACCCACACACATAAAATAAAATAAAATCTTAAAGCAAAAAGGTATTGTTAACTGAATGTTTTAGGTCTGGCTCTGAACACAAGGCGATGCTAACTTGAACCTGGAGAGACTGAGGTACCATGTCAGGAAACGTTACAGGACTAAGAACTACTTCTACGGAGTCCTAAGCAAACGGGAACAAGGCTATGACAATAACATCAGGGATTTTCAAGTGAGATCAACAGAATATTAAAAATGGGGTAATCACCAGAGTTTACTAGAATTCTATGACTGTATGCTAGCATATGTTAAATCGCTTTCTGCTCCTATACATTAAATATTTTCTGCCAGCACAATAATAATTGGTTTAGGCAAGAACTGTCAACAGATGATAACATCAGGAGTAACCAAAAGCTATATGCTCTAAAATTTAGCTTCTTTTTATTTTTATGAGTGAACTTTCCAAATATATCTTATCAATTTACCTTTTTATTTAACAAGCATAATACCCATAAACTTTAAAGTGTTAAAAAAAATATAGCGATCTCATTTATTGTTTAGGTGAAATTGAGAAGTTTTGCATTTTCCAGCTTTTGAACAATGAAGAACTCATTCCCCGCTAGAGGGCGCATGAGTGCTGTTTAATCCACTCCTGCAGGATTTTTTTTTTTTTTTTTTTGGACTTTTGTAACGCAAATGAAATATTTATTCTTTACACTGATAGGTGGGTTTAATTAGATATTTTGGCACTAATGCAACACCAACACTTTCAAGCAAATATATTCTGATATCCTTTCAGGCTGGAAGTAATTAGGGACTGGTGAGGCATCTCATAAGGGTGCCAACTGCTAAGCCTGAGAGCCGGAGTTCATTTCTGGCATTCACAGGGTTGAAGGAGAGAGCCTTCTTCCATAAGGGGGTCTCTAACATTTACATACGCACTGCGACACATGCACTAAGCAAATAAATGTAAAAATTTTAAAAAGTAATCACCGATTTCAAAAAGAGAGACATTCAAATTTCTACCATTCTAAAATCGATTAGTTTTTTTCAGTAAACAAGTCCCGTTGTTTATTGCAAATTGAGGTGTATGGTTTTCCTCTGCCGTTTACCTATTCTGGCTGAGGTTATGGGTGGGGCAAGGGTCTGGGATGAGAGGAACTCTAAGTTTGAGAGCAGTGGCATTAGCTAAGTCATGACTTGTGTCAGACCGTGTTGAAAAATTCCCAAAGCCTGGTTCTGCTTTGGCTGGCACAAGACATTCAGGACCCAGGTGTTGCAAGATATTTGATCACACTGTGAACCCCGAGATTGTGTTATTTATTGGAAAAAACCTGTTTCTAGTTGTGGTGTTGCTAGCACACACCTTTAATTCAAGAGCTTTCGATTTGAATATTATAAATAGGATTAAATAAAGTCAACCATAGTTTAAGAGGTGGAACAAGCAATCAATTGACAGGGGGAAAAATAGAAAGTAAGAGGGAATCAGGAGGATGGATAGAGAGATGCACAGGAAGTAGAAGGGAGGGACATTGAGTTTGAGGAGTTTTGTTTCAGATGGCATAGGAGAAAGCGCTCTTTCTGGGATGTTGGCAGACGAAGAAGATCAGCTGGGTGCTTTCTTGGCCTCTCTGAGCTAGCAGGTTTTCAATCCAGCATCTGGCTCCTGAGTCTTCATTCGTAAAATAGAACATAAGACACTTAGTTAAAAACAACATCTGGTCTTTATTTATTATGAAGGGCTATGGGGGTGGTCTTTCTATATGCTATGAATATGTGTGGCTCTCATTGATTGATAAATAAAGCTGCTTTGGTCTATGGCAAGGAAAGATAGAGCCATGTGGGAAATCCAAGCAGAGATACAGGAGGAGGGTAGAGTCTGGGAGACACCAGCCATCCACCGAGAAAGCAAGGCATGTTCAAAATGAGGTAATAAGTCACAAACCACGTCGCAAAGCATAGATAAGAAATACAGGTTAATTTAAATGTATGAGCTATCTAATAATAAGCCTGAGCCATCGGTCAAGCATTTAAAAGTAATAATTAACCTCTGAGTGGTTATTTGAGAACTGGTGAACAAAAGAGAAACCTCCAATTACAATTAAAGATTAAAAAACAAAATTATGTGTCTGCATGTGGGAACACAAGTATGAGTACAGGAGCCTGAGGAGCACAAAAGAGGACATCTCTTCCTTCGGGGCAGAGACACAGGCTGTTGTGAGCTGCATGTGGACGCTGGGAACTGAACTCAGGTACTCCCCAAGGGCAGTACATGCTCTCAACTCCTGAGAGCCCCCCGTTTATTCATCATTAAAATTGTTGAAGGTTTATTTATTTCATTTTATATGTATGAATATTTTGCCTGTATATGTGTATGTGTGCCACATACATGCCTGCTGCCTGAGGAGGCCAGAAGAGGGTAATGGATTCCCAGGAACTGGAGTCATAGTTGGTTGTGAGCCAACATGACTGGGAATTGAACTCAGGTCATCTGCAAGAACAACAAGTGCTCTAAACCACTAAGTCATCTCTCCAGTCCTCATTCCTTATCATTTAATAACTAATTTATTATTGGTCAAGAGCAGACTTTTCTCTAGGCTAAGTTTCATATATTTATGCAAATGCTAGTCAGGAATAGGGTACTTCTTTCTTTTCTGGGGAAAACAACATTTATTTAATAAAAATCTTTAAATGTTTGTATATTTTTGGTTAACATGGACTATTTATACTTATTAATGGGGCACAGTAAGGTATGTCTGTATGTATGCAGCATATACTGGTTAAATCCGGGCTAGCATTTTGTTCTTTTCATTTCTTTATGTTTGGAGGCTTGAGTACCCCTCTTCTAGCGTTCCATAAAGTATGTAATAATTCATTATGACTATGGCAACAACAGAAGTTGTTCTGTCTGCCTGTGTTTTGGTATTCCCATCTCCAAACTCTTCTACTTGCCTCAAGTTTCCAAAAGAAACTTATCTGTCGTCAGTCACAGCAGAGATATCAACCCAAAGGAAAATTTGGAAATAGATTGTTTACAGGTGGTAGATACCAGGGCAAAGAATGTAAGGATAAACTAGATCTGGTGGACACAAGGAGGACATCGAGCTGGTGTGGGCACAGGATAAAGTAGAGCTGGTGGGCACAGGATGAAGTAGAACTGGTGTGGGCACAGGATGAAGTAGAGCCGATGGATGGGAGTGCAGAGTCTGATGCTAGCCAGCTCACCTGCTTCAAGTAACAGACTTGTGTGGTGTTGGCTAGCTACTCTAACTCACTATAGCCCAATTTTCTTCTAAATAAATAAAGAAAAAGCATTTTATTTATTTTGTGCGAGTGTGGCTGTAGCCACAGTGTGGGTGGGTATTAGAAGATTTGTTGTGGGAGCTGGTTCTTTCCCTTCACCATAAGGACCGAACTTAGGTTAGGTTGACAGCAGGCACCTTTATCTTCTGAACAAACTTCCTCTCCTTCTGTAGCTCAGCTTTCTTGTCTGCAAATGAGATAAATAATAATAATAATCACAATAATAGAATACCTTTCTCATAAAGTTCATAAAGAGTGAAGCATGGTGATAGATGTCTGTAGTCTTGGTGCTTGGGAGACAGACAAAAGGACTGGGAGTTCAAGGTCATCAAGGTCATCCTCTGCGAAGATTGAGGCCAGCCTTCCCCAACCTTGCCAAAAACAATCACACAAGACTGCTAACAGACATAGCCCAGGTCCTACACTGTATGTGAGTTTAAAAATATTGTACTTTGCACAATATTAGTGCACTTGCAGCACCAATCATTCCTTTTTCCAATTCTTTGTTTCTTTGAAGTGAAGTTGGAGTTTTCTTAAAAATAGTCTTAATAAAGATTTAATAATAGGCATTGATAGAGGTGCTTAGAAAAAAAAGACAGTGCATAAAACGACTTGAATACCGGTTCCTCCCTTTTGTCAACCCTCGCTGGAAATTTTTAACATAAACAACTGTATTTTCCTAGGGTGACAGTGTCCGGTGTCCTGCTCTGGAATCAGAGACCTTTAGCTTTTGCCCCAGCTCTCTCACCAAATGGCCTCTCTTTAGGTTTCATTTGTAAACCAGGGGTTGTAACACCCATCTCATAGACCCGATGTGAGGGAAAAGAACAGTTAGAGAATAAATTGTGAAAATGAGGCACCATTTGTGTTATGGTTACAGGCAAATGGGAGGAAAGCACTTGCCAGATAACAGGCTCCGGTGCCCCCCCCCCCCTTCTTTCACGGCTTTTTGCACTGAGAATTAAGGACCCTCTCAAACCAGCAAGCAGAACTATGTTCTTCTGTTTGGTTCAGCTCCGGTCTGCTCCTGGACCTCTGCAGTGATTGGGGGAAGGCTCTAATTTCCTTTCTTTTCACATACAGGGCATTTTGACCATTTTCTTTTATTTTTAAATATATTTTCAATAATTCTCTGAGAATTTCATACATGCATACAGTATATTTTGATCACTTTTATTTTGCACTCCTTCCCTTAACTCCTTTGGGACCCAGTTCCCATTTTTTACTCCTTCACAAGTTTGTCCCCTCTTATTTTTTTAACTCATTGAGTCTAATTTGAGTTGCCCATATGGGCATAGGGCTTTCCTTGGATCATGGTGGACCTACCAGGGGCCACACCCTTAAAGAAAACTGATCCAGCCTCCCTATCTCATCAATAGGTCTTCAGCTAGGGATGGAGGCTTGTGAGCCCCTCATGCATCTGGGGTGTAATGTAATATCTTGTGCAGGTGACTATAGCTGCTGGGAGTTCATGGGTGCGGCAGTCCTATCGTGGCCAGAAGTATCTGTTTTGCCCCAGTGCCCCCATATCCCAACCTCTGGCTCTGACGGTCTTTCTGCGCCCATGTCTTGGACCATATTGTTTATCCTTACACTTCTTATCACAAAGCGTTTGCGTTTCACTGTAGAAAGTCTAGGACTTTCAGGAAGCATGGCAAATTGTCAGTCCCTCTCAGGATGAAAGCAACATCAGCGGTTCGGTGCATTTCCTGCTGGACTCTCCCTGAGTTGCTTAAATCAAAACCACTATCATAAAGCATGCTCAGTTTTCCTTTCTGCTTCAGGGCCTCTACAGATACAACACTTTTAGTCTTGCAGGTTCTCGCTTTGTATGGTGGTGTTTTATGTTTACTCCCTGATGTTTCTGTTAAGTTCTATCTACTAGCAATTGTAACCAACCTAGCCAGCTTTATTTATTCATCTATCTATCTATCTATCTATCTATCTATCTATCTATCTATCTATCTATCTATTCCATCCAGCCATCCTTCATCCATCCATCATCCATCCATCTATCTATCTATCTATCTATCTATCTATCTATCTATCTATCTATCTATCTATCTATCTATCTTTATAAGGCAGGGTCTTGCTTGTATCTAACTATGTATCCCTGGCTTGCTTGGAACTAACTATGTATACTAGACTGACCTTAGACTCAGAAATTTGCTTGCTTCTGCCTCCTGAGTGCTGGAATTAAAGGCATGCATTGCCACACCCAGGCCCTAGACAACATTCTTCACTGATGGTAGTTATGTGTTTATTTGTGCAGTTATGTGCAAATGTCTGTCCCCATGATGTTTTAAACTCCAGGAAAATAGAAACCCTGTCTACTTGCAATTGTGTGCTATGTATGTACTAACACAAAGCTGATCGCATAAAAATGCGCTTAAAATATAATCTCTGAACGGGTGAATAAATAAATAAAATTATTGAAACATAATTAAAAATGCCCGATTTTCACTGGTTGATGGCAGGGAGATGAGGCCTTTTTTTTTTTTTCCTCCCAGGATTTCAGAAAACTCCATGAACCTCTGAAGCTGCCTGTTAAGATAGGAGTGTAACTGGGCAGGAAATCAGGAGAGCCATCGTATCCTTTTGCCCTGTTGTTTAGTCCCTGTGATCATCAGCAAGTCACTAACCTTCACCAAACCCTCATCTCCTTACCTGTTGTGCTTTTCTCCTAGGGGATTACACAGTCAGATAAAATAATGCATGGGGAAATTCTCGCATGGTGAGAGGCCGTCTAGACATGCAGAGAATAGCTTTCCAAGCATTTTCTGTTTGACTCGTGAGTCCCTTGCAATTTCTGTTCCTAAGAACATTTCCCACTTCTAAGAGTAATAATCACAAATATTTGTGAGTGTAAAGGTTTTAAGCAGGCAAATTTTACTTCACACACACACACACACACACAGACACACACACACGATTTTTATTGATTCTTTGGGATTTTCAGATCATGCACCCCAATCCCACTCACCTTCTAGTCTTTCCATATCCATCCCTCACTCCTGCAGCATCTGCCCAAAAGAAACTGCCCAAAATTGATTGAAAACAAAACAAAACAATCTAAGAAACTACTTGGCTCCTGTCTTTCCTATCTCTCCAACACCTCTTCATTTTTCCTAGTGGCATTGGGAGCTGCCGTGGGTCAAAAAATACCTTTCTGTCCAATCAGCCCCACCCTCAAATGCTCATGGCAATGAGTTATTGGTCTGGTTCAAGATCCCTGGCCTCCTGCATGCTGGACCCTCACTGAAACTCCTCTCTTACCTCCTGCTGTTACCCCAAACCAGGGAGATCCTGCAGCTATTGCTCCACAGGACCAGTACCTTCACACACTCCAGCAGGTCATAGATGGGGTAGAAGTTAGAGTGGTCGTAGCTGGGACACTGGGATGCTCCCCACTTGATCGAGGGGCTGAGCCAGCTCTCCTAGGCCCATAACATCAGGGTCAGCTCTTCCATGCCCACGGTGAGGGGTAGGGAAATTTCTTCTGAGTGAATGACCTAGGTCTTCTGTTGCAGTGTCCAGCGAGGGGCAGGGCCAGATATCACAGGCCCAGTGAAGGATGGGGCATGCTCAGCATAGCCTTTATATTTCAACATGTGTGGTTCTTATGGACCCTTGTGATAACATGAGCTATGAATTTCAACACAGACCCCAGCTGAGGTAGGACCATGGACCCAGGCATGGTCCTTAGCAGCAGCTCTGGCCCGAATATCACCATGGTCCTATTAGCATTGCAGGCCACCTAGATCAGTATGGTGCTGACTGTAGCATGTCCCTTTGTAGATGAAGTATTCTTCGGGTTGCCAGCTCACAAAAAGCAACATGGAGACTTATTATTAATTATGAAATCTCACCCTATAGCTCAGGCTTGTTCCACTAGCTCTTATAACTTAATCCATTCACTTAATCTACATTTTGTCTCCTAGCTTTTTAATCTCTCTTCCATTTTACACCTTCTGTTTCCTTTCTGTGTCCTCTGGACAGTCCTTGGTGATAATAGGAGCTATGGACATCAACTCAGACCCTGGATGATGCAGGGCCACGAACCTAGACATGGCTGTAGGTAGCACCCCAGGCCCAGGTGTCATGATGGTCCCAGGTGGCAAAGCAAGCCACTCAGGTACGCATGGTTCCAGCAGTAACATGGCCCTAGGTGGTGGCCCAGACCCTAGGCATCCTCATAGCCTTTGCTGGTATCAAGAGACATAGACATCAATCAACACAACCTACTGCTGTGGAATAATCCTTTTGTACACTGTGAAGATTTGCCACTTGAATTGGTTTAATACAATGCTGCTTGACCAGTAGCCAGGCAGAAAGGAAGGGGGGTGTCAGAGGAGTTAACATCCAGACACAGAGGGGATAGGAGATGAATATACCATACTAATAAAAGTACCACCACATGGCAGAGTGTGAATAAGGAACATGTGTCAACTTAAATGTAAGAGCTGGTTAGTAATAAGCCTGAACTATTGGCTAAGCATATATAAATAGTATTAAGCCTCTATGTTGGTTATTTGGGGAAGTGGTAAGTGGGAGAGAAATGTCCATTTACACATGACACATATAATCTGGCATGTATTCACATAAGACCTAAAAAAAAAAGCTTAAAAAGGCACTTTAAACTCACATAAATGGAGTCAAGAACAGCTTCTTGGTAACCATCTTTTCTCAGGTAGGCTCTGTTTGCTGGTGGTGAACAGAGGCATGGCTCCATTAAAAAGTGACTTCTTGGTTTGTGCTGGCACCAAAGATGGCTCTTTTGGGAGGTCCTGCTCATTTAGTCCCAGTCCAGCTGGCTTTGGTGAGCTCCCATTAGATCAGGCACAGTGTCTCAGTGGGTAGACCAACCCCTTATGATCCTGACTTCCTTGTTCATCTTCTCCCTCCTTATGCTCTTCAAATGGACCTTGGGAGCTCATTCAGTGCTCCAATGTGGGCCTCTGTCTTTATCTTCATCCTTCACCAGGCGAAGGTTCTATGGTAATATTCAAGATATTCATCAGTGAGACTATGGGACAAGGCTAGTTCAGGTACCCTCTTCTTTACTGGCCAAGGCCTAGCTGGGGACATCCCCTTGGATACCTGGGAACCCCTCTAGAGCCAAGTCTCTTGCCAACCCTAAATGGCTCCCTTAATTAAGATATCTTCTTCCCTGCTCCCATATCCTATCCGCCCTTCCTTCATCTCAACCATCCTACTCCCCCAGGCTCTTCCCAATCCCCCCCACTTCCATGTTCTCAACTTTGCCTGGCGATCTTGTCTGCTTCTAATTTCCAGGAGGATCTATATATGTTTTTCTTTGGGCTAACCTTATTATTTAGCTTATCTAGGATCATGAACTATAGGCTCAATGTCTTTTGTTTATGGCTAGAATCCACTAATGAGTGAGTCCATACCATATTCATCTTTTTGGGTCTGGTTTATCTCACTCAGGATAATATTTTCTATTTCCAT
Organism: Myodes glareolus; assembly: GCF_982192425.1. NCBI lineage: Eukaryota > Metazoa > Chordata > Mammalia > Rodentia > Cricetidae > Myodes > Myodes glareolus. Next base: position 98,026,633 of record NC_142033.1, on the reverse strand, counting down.
CCATTTCATGCATTTACATGCATTTGCATGCATTTACCACTGAGTAGTACTCTAACATGTATATATTCCACACTTTCTTTATCCATTCTTCCATTGAGGGGCACCTAGGTTGTTTCCAGGTTCTGGCTATTACAAATAATGCTGCTATGAACATAGTTGAATAAATGCTTTTGTAGTATGATAGGGCATCTCTTGGGTATATTCCCAAGAGTGATATTGCTGGATCTTGAGATAGTCAACCTATATATTTTAAAAATGTTAAAGAGGTTTTACTTTTGTTTCTGCAGGAAATGAAAGGCTATGGATTCCTTCCAGGATAATATGGTTTGATGAAGGAGGACCCCTGAGAGGTCTCCAGTGAAAGTAATGGCCCAGGTGATCCAACATGCACAACAGCTTCAAGACAACTGACTGAGATGATGAAACCTCACAGACTATTAAACCAAGATTTAACCATAATTTTAAATTTTCTCAGAGTTCTCCGAAGGTTACCAGTGTCCCCAATCAACAGGAAGTAGTCTAGAGAACTATGCCCACATTCCCCAAAATGGGTTATGGACATTTATTATTGTCTATGGGAAGGTGGTTATAAGTTGTTATTTGTCACAAAAAATTCAAAGATCTTTTTCTAAATAATAAAAGGTAAACCAGGCAGTGGTGGTGCATGCCTTTAGTCCCAGCACTCAGGAGGCAGAGGCAGGCAGATCTCTGTGAGTTCAAGGCCAGCCTGGTCTACATGAGCTAGTTCCAAGACAGGCTCCAAAGCTACAGAGAAACCCTGTCTTGAAAAACAAACAAAAAATGAATAGAAAGATTGATATTATATAGAAATGAAATGATAAAAGGATAGATTATTTAGATTATTGAATCTACTTTAATCAAAAAATGACTATTAATCTCAGGATCTTTTACATTGGCATGGATTTTAGTTTACTGATACAAATTTAAAGTTAATTTTTATACTGTATGTATATTTCTACTCTTGTTTAAAGTATTGTATTCATGCAGCTCATTTAAAATGTAAAGTATGAGAAATACAGATTAATAGTCATCTATAATAGTCAAACTTATAGTAATGTTAGGTATGATTTCAAGGTCACAAACAGATATATTTAGTAGATGTCTTCAAACACTTCAAAAACCAATAGAATATGGCATCTAGTATGTTTAATAACCAAAGGATATTCATGACAGAGGGACACATCTGCTCCTGGCAGCACCAACCTACTTCAGAGAAGATGGTGGGCACTTAAGAAACTCCATGTGGAATTTTCTTTCTTTATGGAAAAAGTGAGTCATATGGGCAAAGAAACTGCTCTTGCCTCAATTGATGACAGTTACTCTTCAAACTGGAACAGCAAGATACAAAAAATATAGCTTCCAAACTTTGCCAAGACAAGATGGCAGTCTTTCAAAATTTCCTGCTTCACAGGAAAGTCTGTCAGATATTCTAGTTAGATGTCCCAATGTTGCAGAGCGACCTAGGGTAACTGTTCAGGTGGCCTGATATCCCTGTCATTAGGTAACATTCCACCCTTCTGGGGTCTTTGATGGAGTTGAAGACTAGATAATTATAATTATGGTTTCCCTTAATTATGATAAAAGGGTAAATTAGATGTAAAACTTTAGAATCACAAAGATAAAGTAGATAATAGAATATTTTCTATAATTTTGCCAAATACAAATAGAATAGGTATTTTAACTGTAATTATTTTATTTTTCCATTCAAAAATTTCTACTTCCTCCACTTCTCCCATTCCCCTCCTACTCCCCACTCACCCTCCTCCCTCCCTCTCCAGTCTTAAGAGAGGGCAGGATACCCTGCCCTGTGGGAAGTCCAAGGCCCTCTCTCCTCCATCCAGATCTAGGAAGGTGAGCATCCGAATAGACTAGGATACCAAAAAGCCAGTACATGCAATAGAAACAAGTTCCAGTGCCATTTCAATGGCTTCTCAGTCAGCCCCCATTGTCAGCCACATTCAGAGAGTCCAGTTTGATCACATGCTAGTTCAGACCCAGTCCAGCTGGATTTGGTGAGCTCCCATTAGATCAGGCACACTGTCTCAGTGGGTGGAGCAACCCCTCGTAGTTCTGACTTCCTTGCTCTTCTTCTCCTTCTGCTCTTCACCTGGACCTTGGGAGCTCAGTTCAGTGCTCTGATGTGGGCCTCTGTCTCTACCTCCATCCATTGCTGGATGAAGGTTCCCTCCAGATGGATTTTTTGGTACAAGAGCCGGGCCTCTTGCTGGCCAAGGACCTCACAGACAAAAGGGCCAACTGTAATTCTTAATTGACAAACTGTTTTTGTTGTATATAATCTTACTATGTTAAAGTTAAAACCCTCCTTTTTTAATTACACACAAAGGGGAAGTACTATGGAATAATACTGTTGTACACTGTAAATATTTGTCACTCGAATTGGTTTAATAAAACACTGATTGACCAATAGTCAGGCAGGAAGTATAGACAGGGTGAACAAACTAAGGATAATGGGAAGGAGAAGGGCTAAGTCAGGAGTCACCAGTCAGATAAGAAGGAAGAAGGGAATGAATATGCCATGATAAATAAGAGAGATAACATGAAGAGAGTAAATAAGGAATATAGGTTAAAATATAAGAGCTAGCTAGTAATACGCCTGAGCTCTTGGCGGAGCTTTTATAAATAATATTAAGCTCCTGTGTTGGTCATTTGAGAACTGGTGGGTGGGAGAGAAATGTCTGCCTACAACCTACATTGGCTGCAGTAGGATCACAGATCCAGACATGTCCCTAGGTAGCAGCCTGGGCCCAGATGGCAGGCAGGTCACTCTCCATCAGCCCATTCCTCACTACCTTTTATTTCCTGTTCTGCCTCTTTCCATAGTACATGATCCATTCTGCTTCTTTTTCTCTCCCATTTCTCCACCATATGCTCATCATAATGACACCTTCCCACCTGGTACTGTGGGGTGCTGGGTAGACCTGTGGATTCCTTTAGCCAGCATGAACTGTGAGGACTCAGGTTGGCCCATGGGGGTTTCTACATTTCCTTCCTTCCTTCCTTCCTTCCTTCCTTCCTTCCTTCCTTCCTTCCTTCCTTCCTTCCTCTCTCTCTCTCTCTCTCTCTCTCTCTCTCTCTCTCTCTCTCTCTTTCTTATGTATACAATATTCTGTGTGTATGTCTGCAGGCCAGAAGAGGGCACCAGACCTCATAACAGATGGTTGTGAGCCACCATGTGGTTGCCGGGAATTGAACTCAGGACCTTTGGTAGAGCAGGCAATGCTCTTAACCACTGAGCTATCCCTCCGGCCCCTACATTTTATTTCTTAATGCAGACATTGTAGAGTTGTAGGGTTTTTTTCTTTTTTTGAGACAGGGTTTCTCTGTGGCTTTGGAGCGGGAGTGTGTCCTGGAACTAGCTCTTGTAGACCAGGCTGGCCTCGAACTCACAAATCTGCCTGCTGCTGCCTTGAATGCTGGGATTAAAGGCGTGGGCCACCAGCACCAAGCTTGTTTCAGATTTTAAAAAATGTCTGTGTGTGTGTGTGTGTGTGTGTGTGTGTGTGTGTGTGAGAGAGAGAGAGAGAGAGAGAGAGAGAGAGAGAGAGAGAGAGAGATCCATGTGAGTACTTTATTTATTACAGTCAGACATCATAGGGTTTGTTTCAGGTTTTTAAAAACTTGTGCAAGTGTTTCATCTGTTGTCTAGTGAGTTCGTGTGTATGTTCAATTACACACATGGAGGTCAATGTTTAACTTGCAGGGGTCAGTTCTCTCCTTCTGTCATACAGGTCCTGGTGATTGAACTTGAGCTATCAGTCTCAGTGGTCAAAACCTTTACTGGTGGAGCCACCTTGTTGGCCTAATTTTATTTTAGGTTTATACGTAGATTGTAATAAAAACTGTAATATATTTCCATAACAGAAACTTCCATTTATATTTCTTTTAACTTTCCACTGGCTGTTGCAGTCAAGATATTTTCAACAAACTAACAAATATGAATTAAATAGGTTATTTAAAGATATTCAGTTTTAACTGGTCATTAATATCATTTAATATCAAGGAGCTTAATTTACCCATAAAAAGACACAGGCTAAAAGAATGGATATGAAAACAGGATCCGGCCTTCTGCTGTTTACAAGAAACACACCTCAATCTCAAAGACAGACACTACCTCAGAGTAAAGGGATGGGAAAAGTTTTTCCAATCAAATGGACCCAAGAAACAAGCAGGTGTAGCTATCCTAATATCTAAAAAAGTTGATTTCAAACTAAAATCACTCAGAGGAGATGGAGGACACTTTTTACTCATAACAGGAACAATCCATCAAGATGTAGTCTCAATTCTTAAAATTTATGCCCCAATACAAGAGCACCCACATATGTAAAAGAAACATTATTAAAAACTTAAATCGCACATCAAACCCCACACACTAATACTAGGAGACTTCAACACTCCGCTATCACCAGTGGACAGTTCAACCAGACGGAAACTTAACAGAGAAATAAGAGAACTAACAGATGTCATGAATCAAATGGACTTAACAGACGTGTATAGGACATTCCACCCAAACACAAAAGAATATACCTTCTTCTCAGCACCTCATGGAACCTTCTCTAAATTTGATCACATATTCAGTAACAAAGCAAATCTCCACAGATATAAAAAAAAATTGGAGTAACCCTCTGTGTCTTATCGGATCACCATGGATTAAAGTTAGAATTTAACAACAATACTACTCTCAGAAAGACTACAAACTCATGGAACAGTGAACTACTGAACCACCCCTGGGTAGAGGAAGAAATAAAGAAAGAAAATAAAGTTGTCCTATAAATCAATGAAAATGAAGGTGCAATGTACCCAAACCTATGGGACACTATGAACAAAAGGCTAAGAGGAAAATTCATAGCACTAAGTGCCCACATAAAGAAAACAGAGAAAGCTCACATTAGGGACTTAACAGCACACCTGAAAACTCTAGAGCAAAAAGAAACAGACCCACCCAGGAAAAGTAGAAGGCAGGAAATAATCAAATTGAGGACTGAAATTAACAAAATAGAGATAAAGAAAACAATACAAAGAATCAATGAAACAAAGAGCTGGTTCTTTGAGAAAATCAACAAGATAAATTCTTATCCAAACTAATCAAAAGGAGATATAGAACATCGATTAACAAAATCAGAAATGAAAAGGGGGACATAACAACATACACTGAGGAAAACTCAGAGAATCATTAGGTATTTCATAAAATTTGAAAATGTAAAAAAATGGACAATTTTCTAGACAGATAGCATATACCAAGTAAATCAAGACGAGGTGAACAATTTAAATAGACCTATACTGCAAGGAAATATAAGCTGTCATCCATCCACTCCCTCTCACCCTGCAACATAAAATAGCCCAGGGTCAGAAGGTTTTAGTGCAGAATTCTACCAGAACTTCCAAGAAGAGCTAATACTTATACTCCTCAAAGTGTTCCACATAATAGAAACAGAAAAAAACCTTGCCAAACTCATTTTATGAAGTTACAGTTACATTGATACCAAAACCACACAAAGACTCACTCAACCAAGAGAGAGAATTATAGACAATCTCACTCATGACCATGAATACAAAAATACTCAATAAAATACTGACAAACCAAATATAAGAACACATCAAAAAATCATCCACCATGATCAAGTTGGCATCATCCCAGAGATGCAGGACTGGTTAACTATATGAGAATCTATCAATGTAATTTATCATATAAATAAACTGAAAGAAAAGAGCCATATGACCATTTCATTAGATGCTGAAAAAGCATTTGACAAAATCCAATACCCCTTCATGATAAAGGTCTTGGAGAGATCAGGGATACAAGGAACATATCTAAACATAATAAAAGCAATATACAACAAGTCGACAGCCAACATCAAATGAAATGGAGAGAAACTCGAAGCAATTCCACTAAAATTAGGAACAAGACAAGGCTGTCCATTCTTTCCATATCTCCTCAACATTGTTCTTGAAGTAATGGCTAGAGCAATAAGACAACAAAAGGAGATCAAGGGGATACAAATTGGAGAGGAAGAAGTTAAACTTTCATTATTTGCAGATGATCTGATAGTATATATAAATGACCCCAAAAACTCTACAGAGAACTTCTACAGCTGATAAATACCTTCAATGATGTGACAGGATACAAGATCAACTCCAAAAAATTAGTAGCCCTCTGATACACAAAGGATAAAGAACTGAGAGGGAAATCGGAGAAACATCACCTTTCACAATAGCTACAAATAATATAAAATATCTTGGGGGTAACACTAACCAAAGATGTGAAAGACCTATTTAACAAGAACTTTAAGTCTTTGAAGAAAGAATTGAAGAAGACACCAGAAAATAGAAAGATCTCCCATGCTCTTGAATAGGTAGGATCAACACAGTAAAAATGGCAATTCTACCAAAACAATCTATAGATTCAATGCAATTCCCATCAAAATCCCAACATAATTTTTCACAGACCTTGAAAGAACAATATTCAACTTTGTATAGAAAAACAAAAAACCCAGGATAGCCAAAACAATCCTGTACAATAAAGGAAAATCCGGAGGCATCACCATCCCTAACATCAAAGCTCTATTACAGAGCTACAGTAATGAAAACAGCTTGGTATTGGCATAACAGAGATGTTAACCAATGGGGTCAAATTGAAGACCTGGATCTTAATCCACACACCTATGAACACTTGATTTTTGATAAAGAAGCTAAAATTATAAAATGGAAAAAAGGAACGTATCTTTAACACTGAACCTGATAGAATGGAAATTGGGAAGAAATCTTCAATGCATGGGCATAGGAGACCACCTCCTAAATATAACCCCAGTAGCACAGACACTGAGAGCAACAATAAATAAATGGGACCTCCTGAAACTAAGAAGCTTCTGTATAGCAAAAATATGGTCAATAAGACAAAATGACATCCTACTGAATTGAAAAAGATCTTCACCAACCCCACATCAGACAAAGGACTGATTTCCAAAATATATAAAGAACTCAAGACATTAGACATTAAAATTTTAAATAACCCAATTAAAAATGGGGTACAGAACTAAACAGAAGAATTTCAAATGGCCAAAAGATACTTAAGGTCATGTTCAACATCCTTAGCCACCAAGGAAATGCAAATGAAAACAACTATGAGATACCATCTTACACTTGTCAGAATGGCTAAGAACAAAAACATTAATGATAGCTTATGCTGGAGAGGATGTGGAGTAATGGGGAACACATTGATTGCTGGTGGGAATGGAAACTTGTACAACCACTTTGGAAATCAGTATGGTTGTTTCTCAGAAAATTGGGAATCAAGTTACCTCAGGATCAGCAATACCACTCTTGGGCATATACCCAAAAGATGTTTAATCATACTACAAAGGCATTTGTTTAACTATGTTCATAGCAGCATTATTGGTAAAGGCCAGAACCTGGAAACAACCTAGATGCCCCTTAAGTGTAGAATGGATAAAGAAAATGTGGAAAATTTACACACTAGAGTACTACTCAGCGGTAAAAAAACAATGAAAACTTGAATTTTTCATGCAAATGGATAGAAGTAGAAAACACTATCCTGAGTGAGGTAACCCAGACCCAAAAAGATGAATGTGGTATGTACTCACTCATAAGTGGATACTAGCTATAAACAAAGGACATTGAACCTATAGTTCATGATAGTAGAAAAACTAAGTAAAAAGGTAAACCCTCCCAAAAACATATATAGATCCACCTAGAAACTGGAAACAGACAAGATCGCCTGATAAAATTTGGAGCATGGGGGAGGTAGGGGGAGAAGAGAGGGTGGAAGGGAAAGAGGAGTGGAGAGGGGCAGGGTTGAGGAGAACTTGAGGGACTGTGAGAGTTGAGAAGGAGGAAGGACAGAGATGAGAGCAAGGAAAGAGATATCTTGATTGAGGGAGCCATTATGGGGTTAGAAGGAACCTGGCTCTAGAGAAATTCCCTGGAATCCACAAGGCTGACTCCAGGTAAGACCCTAAGCAATAGAGGAGAGAGAGCCAGATTTTGATTTGCCCTGTTGTCAGACTGATGAATATCTTAAACACCACCATAGAACCTTCTTCCAGTAGTTGATGGAAACAGAGGCAGAGACCTGCATTGGAGCACTGGACTGAGCTCTCAAAGTTCAGTTGAAGAGTGGGAATAATGAGAATATGAGCAAAGAGGTCAAGATCATGATGGATTCACCCACTGAAACAGCCTACTTGAGCTAATGGGAGCTCACCAACTCCAGATGCACTGGGAAGGAACAAGCATAGAACAAACTAGTCCCTCTGAATGGGGCTGACAATTGCACGGCTGGGGCAGACTGAGGGGTCACTGGCAGTGGCACAAGGATTTATCCCTATTGCTTATACTAGCTTTTTAGGAACCTATTCTCTTTGGATGGATACCTTGCTCAGCCTAGATATAGTAGGGAGGGACTTGGACCTTCCCTAAAGCAATGTACCTTACCCTCTCTGAGGATTGGATGGGGTGGGGTGTGTTTTGTGTGTGTGTGTGTGTGTGTGTGTGTGTGTGTAGGGAATGGGAGGATGGGAGGTAGCGGGAACTTAGATTAGTATTTTTTTTAAAATCTAATAAATTAAAAATAAAAAAGATGTTCAGTTTAAAAATGTATCTTATACTTTATTCAATAGGAAAGGAGTACAATATTTGGAATTTCAGAGTGAGTTAATTTCTCTGTGGTATGATTAGTGTTCATATTTAATGATGGTGTGGAAGAAAGAAGACTTCTCTACATTTTAGATGCCAAGAAGTAACTCCTGTGTTTACATTTTATTGTGATTTGTCAATGGTTTTCCATTGAGTCTTGCCATTTACTTTCTGTTTTAAGTGATATGAAGGTGATTGAATTGTATTTGCTAAGAAGACAACACACTCTGGGGAATAGATAAGAATCAGAATGACTACAGCAGAAAAGTCTTTTTTTCTGTGGAAATTGTGATCTCATGGAGAAAATGAGGCTGATTGTTGACTTTATTTATTAAAGACTTCAACATTCCTTTTTGAAAAGGAACAATTTTTATTTTTTTCTTACAATACTGCAAATGCATTTTGGAAGAAAAATATTTGAAAGTTTTATTGCGTTTGTTTCACAGGTACTATTTAATATTTTCAAAGAAAATTTAAATTACATCCAGATAACATTATTTCATAGATCCTTCGGAACTTTATTAGTATTATCAATTAAAAGAGAGAAGTTGGAGACTCTGAGTAACATATCTTGTCTGAGGCAGCAGAGATAATAATAACAATCATAGCTAGTGTCAGTTGCATGCTTATTCTATGCCAAGGCTTCCTCAATGTATATTTACATTAAATCTTCACTGTAGCTCTGTTATCTACACATGATATATGACAAGTGAGGATTATTAAGAAGAGTTAAGAAAGTTGCACAACTGGTTCTTTACTTAATGATCTTCCATAGATGCAAGCTGAATGTTGAATAAAAATAATGCAATTTCATGTTCTTAGCATACATTTGTATTAAATTCAATTGTAAATTATCTAGTGTTCCTTATTTATTTTTAGCAGTGAGAAAACTTGAACATGGACCAGCTGACAGTGATTAGTGGAGACAGTAATTCAGCTCTTCCTGCCACACCAGGCTCTTTCTTTGATATATACCTAAGGTTTTAGCACAGACTCTTTGATATATACCTAAGATTGTAGCACAGTTGACAACTTTCTGCTCCAAAGCTAAGAGGATGAGTCTCCAAGAACCTCATCTTTCAAATATTGAATGCCAGGTGCTAATTCCAGGATCTAATGATTCCCCCAATCATCTAAGACCCAACCACTCCTTATGCCCAAGACCACTAAACTTTGACAAGCCAAAGGGAGACAGACCTGTAGTCAGAGGCTCATGTCTTTGGCCCACATTGATTATGCTTTTGAAGTCATAAATGGGGTTCTCTGGGGTCACCCCCAGAGCTGGACTGAAAGAAGAGAATATCTTAATTTTTTAAAATTGATTTTTATTGACCTCTACTCTGCTCCCCTCCCTGCCTCTCCCCACCTCGATCCTCCCCCAAGGTCCCCACGGTCCCAATTTACTCAGGAGATCTTGTCTTTTTCTACTTCCCATGTAGAATATTAGATCCACTCCATTGTTGTCTAGTTCTCTGGGATTGTGGTTTGTAGGCTGGTTTTCTTTGCTTTATGTTTAAAAACCACCTATTAGTGAGTACATGTGATAATTGTCTTACTGTGTCTAGGTTACCTCACTCAAAATAATGTTTTCTAGCTCCATCCATTTTCCTGTAAAATTCAAGATGTCATTATTTTTTTTTCTGCTGTGTAGTACTCCATTGTGTAAATGTACCACATTTTCCTTATCCATTCTTCGGTCGAGGGGCATTTAGGTGGTTTCCAGGTTCTGGCTATGACAAACAATGCTATGAACATAGTTGAGCACATGTCCTTCTGGCATGATTGGGCATCCATTGGATATATACCCAAAAGTGGTATTATTGGGTCTTGAGGAATGTTGTTTCCTAATTTTCTGAGAAATTGCCACATTGACATCCAAAGGGGTTGTACCACCTTGCATTCCCATCAGTAATGCAGACATGTTCCCTTTTCCCCACAACCTCTCCAGCATAAATTGTCATCAGTGTTTTTGATGTTGGCCATTCTTACAGGTGTAAGATGGAGTCTCAGAGTTGTTTTGATTTGCATTTATCTGATAACTAAGGATGTTGAACATTCCTTAAGTATCTTTCAGGCATTTTAGATTCCTCTGTTTAGGTCTGTACTACATTTTTAAAAATTGGATTATGTGTTATTTTGGTGTCCAATTTCTTGAGTTCTTTGTATATTTTGGAGATCAGACCTCTGTCTGATGTGGGGTTAGTAAAGATCTTTTCCCATTCTGTAGGCTGTTGTTTTGTCTTGTTGACTATATCCTTTGCTTTATAGAAGCTTTTCAGTTTCAGGAGGTTCCATTTATTAATTGTTTCTCTCAGTGTCTGTGCTGCTGGGGTTCTATTTAGGAAGTGGTTCCCTGTGCCAGTGCAGTCAAGTGTACTTCCTACTTTCTCTTCTATGAGGTTCAGTGTGGCTGGCTTTATGTTGAGGTCTTTGATCCATTTGGACTTGAGTTTTGTGTATGGTGATAGATATGGGTCTATTTCATTCTTCTACATGTTGATATCCAGTTATGCCAGAACCAGTTGTTAAATATGCTTTCTTTTTTTCCATTTGATATGTTTTGCTTACTTGTCAAAAATCAGGTGTTCGAAGAAGTGTGGATTAATATCCAGGTCTTCTATTTAGTTCCATTGGTCTGTTCTTATGACAATTCCAGGCTGTTTTCAGTACTGTAGCTCTGTAGTAGAGTTTGAAGTCAGGGATTTTAATGCCTCCAGAAGTTCTTTTATTGTACAGGATTGTTTTGGCTATCCTGGTTTTTTTTTTTCCGTATGAAGTTGAGTATTGTTCTTTCGAGGTCTTTGAAGAATTTTGCTGGGATTTTGTTGGGCATTGCATTGAATCTGTAGATTGCTTTTGGTAAGATTGCCATTTTTACTATGTTAATTCTACCTACCCAAGAGTATGTGAGATCTTTCCACTTTCTGGTGTCTTCTTCAATTTCTTTCTTCAAAGATTTAAAGTTCTTGTCATACGAGTCTTCCATTTGTTTGGTTAGAGTTACTCCGAGATATTTTATGCTATTTGTGGCTATTGTGAAGGGGGTCTGATTTCTTTTTCAGCCCTTTTATCATCTGTGTACAGGAGGGCTACTGATATTTTTTGAGTTAATCTTGTATCCTGCTACATTGCTGAAAGTGTTTATGAGTTGTAGAAGTTCCTTGGTAGAATTTTTGGGATTCCTTATGTAAACTATCATGTCATCACCAAACAGTGAGAGTTTAACTACTTCTTTTCCAATTTGTATTCCCTTGATCTCCTTTTGGTGTCTTATTGCTCTACCTAGGACCTTAAGAACTATATTGAAAAGATATGGAGAGAATGGACAACCTTGTCTTGTTCCTGATTTCAGTGGAATTGCTGGGAGTTTCTCTCCATTTAGTTTGATGTTGGCTGTTGGCTTGCTGTATATTGCCTTAATTATGTTCCTTGTATCCCTGCTTTCTCCAAGACCTTTATCATGAAGGGATATTGAATTTTGTCAAATGCTTTTTTGGCATCTAATGAGATGATCATGTGATTTTTATTTTTCAGTTTGTTTATATGGTGGATTACATTGACAGATTTTCATATATTGAACCATCCCTGCATCTCTGGGAGGAAGCCGACTTGATCCTGGTGGATGATGGTTCTGAGGTGTTCTTAGATTAGATTTGCTAGTATTTTATTTAGTATTGTTCACGAGTGAGATTGGTCTGTAATTCTCTTTCTTAGTAATGTCTTTCTGTGGTTTGGGTATCAGGGTAATTGTAGCCTCATAAAAAGAGTTTGGCAATGTTCCTTCCCTTTCTATCATGTGGAATAATTTGAGGAGTATTGGTATTAGTTCTCCATTGAAAATCTTGTAGAATTCTGAACTGAAACCCTCATGTCCTGGGTTTTTTTTGGTTGGGAGACTTTTGATGACTGTTTCTTTTTCTTCAGCAGGTATATGTCTGTTTAATTTTTTATCTGGTCTTGATTTAATTTTGGTAAGTGATATTTATCCAAAAAGTTGTCCATTTCCTTTAAGTTTTCCAACTTTGTGAAGTATAGGATTTCGAAATATGACTTGATGATTCTCTGTATTTCTTCCGTGTCTGTTGTTATGTCCTTCTTTTCATTTCTGATTTTGTTAATTTGGATATTCTTTCTCTGCCTTTTGGTTAGTTTGGATAAAGGTTTGTCTCTTTTGTTGATTTTCTTGATGAACCAGTTCTTTGTCTCATTGAGTCTTTGTATTGTTTTCTCTGTTTATATTTTGTTGATTTCAGCTCTCAATTTTTTTATTTCCTGCCATCTAGTTCTCTTAGGTGAGTTTGCTTCTTTTTGTTCTAAAGTTTTCAAATGCTCTGTTAATTCACCAGTGTGGGATTTTTCCAGCTTCTTTAGTGCTATGAACTTTCCTCTTAACACTGTTTTCATTGTGTCCCTTGAATTTGGGTATGTAGTATGGTCATTTTCATTGAATTTTAGGAAGACTTTAATTTCTCCCTTTATTTCTTCTTGACTTATTGATGATTAAGGTGAATATTGTTTAATTTCCATGTGTTTGTGGGCTTTCTGGAAATAGTATTGCTGTTGACTTCTAGTTTTATACCATGGTGATCTGATAAGGTACCTTGGGTTATTCTAATTTTTTTGTAGTTGTTGAGGTTTGTTTTGTTACCAAGTATGTGATCAATTTTTGAGAAGGTTCCATGAGGTGCTGAGAAGAAGGTACATCCTTTTATGTTTGGACAGAATATTCTATAGATGTCTGTTAACTCCATTTGAGTCATAACATCTGTTATTTCTCTTATTTCTCTGTTCATTTTTTGTCTGATTGACCTGTCCAGTGGTGAGAGGGAAGTGCTGAAGTCTCCCACTATTAGTGTGTGTGTTTTAATGTATGATTTAAGCTTTACCAGTGTTTCTTTGACATATGAGGGTGCCCTTGTATTTGGGGCATAGATGTTCAGTATTGAAATTTTCTCTTGATGGATTTTTCCTGTGATTAATATGAAATGACCTTCTTTGTCTCTTTTGACTGATTTTAGCTTTAAGCTATTTTGTTAGATATTAGGATAGCTATACCTGCTTGTTTCTTAGGTTCATTTGATTGGTATATATTTTTTCCAACCCTTTACTCTGAGACTATGTCTGTCTTTGAGGTTGAAATGTGCTTCTCATATACAGAAGGATGGATTCCGTTTCCGTATCCAACCTGTTAGCCTGTGCCTTTTTATAGGTGAGTTGAGTCCATTTACATTAAGGAATGTTAATGACCAGCGATTGCAATCTCCTGTTAATTATTTTTCATTGTTGCCAATGTTAATTTGTATGTTTTTTCCTTCTTTGGGATTTGCTGTTATGAGATCATCAATTGTCTGTGTTTTTGTTGGTGCAGCCATCTTCCTTGGGTTGAAGTTTTCCTTCTAGTATTTTCTGCAGGGCTGGGTTTATGGCTTGTATTGGTGAAATTTAGATTTGTCATGAAATATCTTGTTTTTTCTTTCTACAGTGATTGACAATTTTGCTGGGTATAGTAGTCTGGGCTGGCATCAGTGGTCTTTTAATGTCTGCATAATGCTTGACCATGACCTTCTGGCTTTCATTGTTTCCAATGAGAAATTACGTGTAATTCTGATAGGTCTACCTTTATATGTTACTTGGCCCTTTTCCTTTGCAGCTCTTCATATTCTTTCTTTACTCCGTATGTTTAGTGTTTAGGTTATTATGTGGTGAGAGAACTTTTTTATTTGGATCCAGTCTATTTGGTGTTGTGTAAGCTTATAGTATCTTCATAGGCATATCTTTCTTTAGGTAGGGAAAGTTTTCTTCTATGATTTTGTTAAATAAATTTTCTGTGCCTTTGAGTTGAACTTCTTCTTCTATACCTATTATTCTAAGATTTGACCTTTTCAAGGTGTCATATATATCCTGGATATTTTGTGTTAAGCTTTTGTTAGATTTAATGTTTTCTTTAACTGATGAGTTTATGTCCTCTATTGTATCTTCAGCGCTTGAGATTCTCTCTCCAATCTCCTGTATTCTGCTGTTCATGCTTGCATTTGTGGTTCCTGATCTTTTTCTCATGATTTCTGTTTCTGTAATTTCTTTGGCTTGTGTTTTCTTTATTGTTTCTATTTCAGTTTTCAAGTCCTCAATAGTTTCTTTTATATGTTTGGTTTCTTTTTCTTGCTTTTCTTTAAGTGATTTGCTGATATCTTCCTATTTTTTGTTTGTCTTTTCCTCAATTTCTTTAAGGGAATTTCTCATTTCATCTTTAAGAATGTCAACCATTCTCTTGAAGTTATTTTTTAGGTCATTTTCTTTTGGTTCATCCATATTTCGTTGTTCAGATTTTGCTGTTGTAAGGTCTTTAGGTTATATTGGTACTGTGCTGCTCTTTGTGGTGTAGCATTTGATCTTACGTTTTCTACTCATCTTTTCCTCTCATAGGTGTGGTTGGAGCTGTCTGAGATTCTGTTGAATAGTCTTCTAGGTGCCAGTGAATCCAAAGCTCAGATGGTTATTCCTCGTGGTACAGCCAGTGTCACAGTTCTCGTTTCCCAGTTGGTTACTCGGTGTTCCTGGAGATAGCTCAGTGCTCCTGTGCTTTGCTCTGCTTCCTTGCAGTGTGCTGTCTCAGGCTTACTTTGGTGTAGGTTGCCATCTTTGCCCTGTTTCTGTAAATCCTCATTTGGATCTCCTCCTGCAGAAGTCCCTGGCTTGGAGTTGGACCTGTTATGGTGGAGATCACTGACTATGAATCTGGTCACTGGCTCAGTCCTGATCTGCCAGTGTCCTGGGACTGGATTGGCTTCTAGGACTGGATTTGCTCCTGGCTTCTGCTCTCAGTGGAGCTTGTTTACTCAGGACATCTCTGTCCTAGGTCGATGTGTGTTTCTTGTAAACATAGAAGGCTTGATCCTGTTTTCGTATCTATTCTCTTAGCCTGTGTCTTTTTATAGGTGAAATGAGTCCATTGATAATAAGCAATATTAATTACCAGTGGTTGTTAACTTTGGTTATTTTTTGGTAGTAGTGTTTGTATGTTTTCCTTCTTTGGGTTATGCTGGGGGGGTTATCAGATGTTTGTGTTATTGTGGGTATAGTTAGCTTCCTTGCATTGAGTTTTTCCTTCTAGTACTTTCTGTAAGGCTGAGTTTGTGGATACATATTGTTCAAATCTGTTTTTGTCATGGAATATCTTGTTTTCTCCATCGATGGTAAATGAAATCTTTGCTGGGGATAATAGTCTGGACTTGTATCTGTGGTTCTTAGTATCTGCAGCACATCTATCCAGTACCTGCTGGCTTTCATGGTTTCCACTGAGAAGTTAGGTGTAATTCTGATAGGTTTAGCTTTATATGTTACTTGACCTTTTTTCTTTGCAGCTCTTAATAGTCTTTCTTTATTCTGTATGTTTTGTGTTTTGATTATTATATGGCAAGGGGATTTTTTTTAATCCAGTCTATCTGGTGTTCTGTAAGCTTCTTGTACCTTCATAGGGATATTCTTCTGTAGGTTGGGAAATTTTTCTTCTATAATTTTGTTGAATATATTTTCGGTGCCTTTGAGCTGGAGTTCTTCTTCTTCTATTCATATTATTCTTAGGTTTGGTCTTTTCACAGTGTCCCAGATTTCCTGAATGCTTGTGTTAAGAATTTGTTGGATTTAATACTTTCTTTAACCAAAGAGTCTATTTCCTCTATAGTATCCTCAGTGCCTGAGATTCTTTCTTCTATCTCTTGTATTCTCTTAGTTATAATTGTCTCTGTAGTTCCTGTTCATTTACTCAGATTTTTCAAAACTAAAATTCCCTTGGTTTGAGTTTTCTTTATTACCTATATTTCAGTCTTCAAGTCTTGAACTGTTTCCTTCGCCTGTTTGATTGCTTTTTCTTGGTTTTCTTTGAGGGATTTATTAATTTCTTCCAACTTTTTGTTTGTTTTCTCTTCCAATTCTTTAAGTGAGTTTTTTACTTTCTCTTTAAAGGTCTCCATCATTTTCATAAAGTTACATTTAAAATCATTTTCTTCTACTTCTTCTGGGTTAGGATGATCAAGTCTTCCTTTTGTGTGTCTGCTGGGTTCTGGTGTTACCATGCCGCTTTTTAGGATGTTGGAGGAATTCTTGCATTGACACCTATCCATCTCTTCCTTCAAATGAGGCTGGCGGTGTCTTGGTGCCTTGGTCCAATCCTTGCTGTGGCTGTCTCTTAGGTCCCCTCAGTATTAGAGAAAGCTCACAGGTCTCCTCAGTATTGGAGCAATATCTTAGATCTCCTCAGTATTGGAGCAATCTGTGTTCCAGGGTTCCGCTGAGCTAGGAGGTGAACAGGCAGGTGTGGCGACAGAGTGGGTTTGGATATTGCCCAGCCACAGGAATACTCCACGCTGGCTGGCTAGAAAAGCTGAGGGAGTTGAGGAGGGTCCCCTAGGTTTTGTTCCACTGGGGAGGTCCCAGAGAGTGGGGCACCTGGCTGTCTGGCACTGTGGCTGTTGACTTAATGCCCCCTGTTAGTTCCTTTATATCCTGGAAAGTTTCTGTCTGGAAGACATGTACAGTGATGGGAGTGGAGTGTTGAAGTCTCCCACTATTAGTGTGTGGGGCTTGATGTCTTATTTAAGCTTTATGAGCGTTTCTTGTACAAATGAGCGTGCCCTTGTACTTGAATCAAAAATGTTCAGAATTGACACAAAAAATCTTAATGGATTTTTTCTTGTGATGAATATGAAATGATCTTTTTCATCTCTTTGATTACTTATAGTTTAAAGACTATTTTGTTTGATGTGAGGATAGCTATACCAGCTTATTTCTTAGGTCCATTTGATTGGAAAATCTTTTCCCAACCTCTGAGGCAATGTCTTTCTTTAAAGTTGAGGCATGTTTCTTGTATGCAACAGAAGGGTGGATTCTATTTTCATATCCAATCTGTTAGCCTGTTTCTTTTTACAGGCAAATTGAGTCCACTGATATTAAGGAATATTAATGACCAGTGATTGCTAGTTCCTGTTATTTTTGTTTTTGTGTTGTTGTAGTATTGTGTGTGTTTCTCTTCTTTGGGATTTCTTGGTGTTGGTTATCTATTGCCTGAGTTTTTGTGGATGTAGCTAACTTCCTTGGTTCAAGTTTTCCTTCAAATATTACCTGTAGGGCTGGATTTGTGATAGATATTGTTTAAATCTGGTTTTGTCTTGGAATATCTTGTTATCTTTGCCTATGTTTTTTGAAAGCTATTCTGGGTATAGTAGTCTGGGCTGACACCCGTGGTCTCTTAGTGATGGCATTATGCCTGTCCAGGACCTTCTGGCTTTCATTGTTTCTGTTGAGAGGTTGGGTGTGATTCTGATGGGTCTGTCTTTATATGTTGCTTGGCCTTTTCTCTTTGCAGTTCTTAATATTGTTTATTTAGTTTGTATGTTTAGTGTTTTGATTATTATGTGGTGAGGGGACTTTTTCTTTTTGGTTTAGTCTATTGGTGTTCTGTAAGTTTCTTCTATTTTCATAGTCATGCCTTTTTCTCGGTTGGGAAAGTTTTCTTCTATAATTTTATTAGATATATTTTCTGTGCCTTTGAGTTGGACCTATCCTTCTTTTATCTCTATTATTCCTATGTTTGGTCTTCTTTATGGTGTTTCAGTTTTCCTGGATGTTTTGTGTTAAGATTTTTTTGGATTTAACATTTTCTTTGACTAATGATTCTGTTTTCTCCATTGTATCTTCAATGCCTGAGATTCTGTTTTGTATTCTTTTTTTTTGAGGGGGGGGAGGACAGAGTTTATTTCATCTTACACTTGTATGTCATACTCCGTCATGGAGAGAAGTCAGAGGAAGTACTTAAGTCAAGGAACCTGGAGTTAGGAACTGAGTCAAAGCCCATGGAGAAATGCTGCTTGCTGGTTTGCTCCTCATGGCTTCCCCTTACAGTACAGGACCACCTGTCCAGAGGTGACACTGCCCACAGTGAGCTGGGTCCTTCCATACTAGACATTATTGTATTCTGTTGTTTATGCTTATATCTATAATTCCTGATTAATTACCAAGATTTTCTGTTTCCAGATTTCCCTATTTTTTTATGTTTTTTCATTTCTTCTATTTCAGTTTTTAAGTTTTTTTCACTTCTTTATTTGCTTTTTCTTGGTTTTCTTTAAGGGATTTATTGATTTCTTTCATGTTTTTATTTGTTTGTTCCTCCATTTCTTTAAGGGATTTTTCATTTCCTCTTTAAAAGCTTCAATTATCTTCATAAAGTTATTTTTAATGTTGTTTTCTTCTGCTTCATCTGGGTTAAGATGTTCAGAACTTGCTGTTGTAGAAACGCTAGTTTCTGGTGGTGCCATATTGCCCTTTATGTTGTTGAGTGTATTCTTGCACTGTTGTGTACCCATCTCTTCCTCTAATTGGTACAGATGGAGTCTGTGCCTCAGGGGTTCCATCTTCCTCCAATTGATACAGCTGGCAGCTATGGTTCCATTGATCACTCTTCCAGAGCAGCCAGGGCTAAGCCTCAGGTGATGGCTCCTCCAGGTGCATGTGGGCCTGAGGCTGAGATGGTCGATCCTCTCCTTGTAGATACAGCTATTCCTGTGGTGATTGTTCCTCTATGTATAGGCAAGTCTGTGGCTCTGGTGGTCACTGTTGCAGTGGGGTATCTCATATAGAGGATGGCACTGGATGTTGGCTGGACACAGGTGCTCCTTCTCAGAAGGACATCTTAATATAGTTTCTAGAAACTGCTACTATTGATACTTCTGGGCCCCATGGCCATGGCCATGCTTCTTCTCTGACTCTTCCGGGCTGGGGTGGGGCTGCCACCATGCTCTCTCTCTCTCTCTCTCTCTCTCTCTCTCTCTCTCTCTCTCTCAGGCTTCTGGGTCAAGGACAATGCCACTGTGCTCCCTCTCTCTGACTCTTCTGGACTAGGCAGTGGTTCTCAACATGTGGGTTGTGACCCCTATGGCAAACCTCTATATCTAAAAAATTATATCTAAAAAAATTACTGTTATGGACTATCAACTAAAATAATTTTATGGGTGGGGGTCACTACAACGTGAGGGACTGTGTTAAAGGGTCACAGCATTAGGATCTAGGGAGCAAGGGAATGCAGAACTGAAGAGAGATAATGAGGCCAACAGAAGTGAGAGAGAACAGCTTGTACCAACTTGTGGCAAGGTAATGTTGTGTGGGTATCCCAGGAGTCAAGAGATAACCATGGAAAATGAATAGATTTGAAATGAGTTTTTAAGTACTAGGTAATTCTATAGAAAAACCAATCTGTTTATTTCTCACAGAAGTTGCTAGTCAGTAGGCTATGGGGTAATGCCAAGGGTAGCAACTGTGGCTTAGTAGAGGACAAAGGCATATTGCCTCTCTGTGTTCTAAGGAGTACATGTCCTAAGGAGGACACGGTTAATGCTTACAGAGGTACCAGATGGAAAAATCAGTTTTGAATGCTCACCACACAGAGGCTGACCAACAAAAGTCAGGGAGAATACAACATCAATGCTGAAAGGATTCCCTTTCTTCCTTCTCTCTCTCTCTCTCTCTCTCTCTCTCTCTCTCTCTCTCTCTCTCTCTCTCTCTCTTATAAGTTCCACCAGAAGCCTACTACTTAGTCAAAAAGACAGGAGGGTCCTACTTCTCTTCTGTTTCTGGCCACAATTCCTGAGCTATAAGTAGCAGGCATTGTATTAGAGGCTCTAAATGAGTTTAGATGTTTTCCTAATTGAGTCCTTTCAAAGGTGTTTGCAAAGGATGAATTTATTATACGTCCCACCAGAAGCCTACTACTTAGTCAAAAAGACAGGAGGGTCCTACTTCTCTTCTGTTTCTGGCCACAATTCCTGAGCTATAAGTAGCAGGCATTGTATTAGAGGCTCTAAATGAGTTTAGATGTCTTCCTAATCGAGTCCTTTCAAAGGTGTTTGCAAAGGGGAATTTAGTGAGCAGGATTAAGATGTAGGGAGAGATGGGTCAGTAGTGGTGCATACCTTTAATCCCAGCACTTGGGAGGCAGAGGCAGGGGAATCTCTATGAGTTCAAGGTCAGTCTGGTCTACAAGAGTTAGTTCCAGAACTGCTAGGGCTGTTACACAGAGAAACCCTGTATTGCAATCCCCCCAAAAATGTAGGGAGAAAAAAATGTATTTTATATCTTTCATGAAGTTAAGCTATTTAGACTGCCTATTACATATGCATTATCTCATGTAGAGAGCACACACACATCGTATAAAATAATGTACCTATAGCTCACTGAATAGTTTTAATCCTTTTCAAATACACAGAAGGATTAAGAGGTGATAAGTTTTTAGGAATCAAGTAGCATTTTAAAAAGCCCTCCATTATTGTGCATCCAGTAATCAATGGAAAAACTCACAACAACTGTCAACAGGGTCATCTTCCTCTTCTGCTGTTTCTTCCATCACAGTTTATCTTCTGGAATGAAGCCCCACACTCATTCATAGGGACTTCTGACTGGCACACTTATGGAGTCAACCAAATGGTAATACTTAATAAATTGCTTTTTAAATGGTAGATACGTAGAAATTGAAGAATCTATAAAAGACCCATGTGATCAAGAAGGCAGACAGGCTAGTGTCATCAGAGACTTTATTAGATTTGGAGGACCCACGTCTAAACTAACTCGGTGTTTTTGGTGAAGTCTTCGGCTCTTTGTCACATGTGCCTTCTTACACTGCCTCTCACAGCAAGGCCTCTGACTTCTCCCAAAGGATGAGAAATAAATAGAGAAAATAGCTATACATTATAGGGTGATCTCAGTGGTGACAAGGTACCATTTATTTCCAATTCTTTTTAAAACTGTATTTCCTATTCCATTGACCAAACAAATCAATCTTGGCAATGTCTATCATCTATCTATCTATCTATCTATCTATCTATCTATCTATCTATCTATCTATCTATCTATCTATCTATCTTCTATCTATGTTCTATCTATCTATCATTTATCTATCTATCTATCTATCTATCTATCTATCTATCTATCTATCTATCTATCATCTATCTCGTTTATCTGTCTATGATTTAGGCTGAAATATTTGACAACCATTATGGAGGCCAGATACCAAATCTGACTCATGTAATTCCTTGCTTTTGTCTAGGAGAATAGTTGCTTCAATTACCCAATAAGTAAAGTAGCTCAAACTGTCTCTGAGCATGCCACATCTAAGTCATAGAGACTGGAAAAATGGCAGCTACTAAAGACTGAATAGGAGTTACTGAGCCAGTGAAGGGCAGAGGAGAACAAGGACCAATGTAGACAACTCACGATATTCCTAAAGGTAGGACATGAGTCACTGCCACTCAAACAGCCTGGTGACCCCAGAGTGGGTGGGTCCCATGTTGGGCCCGCTGCAGTGGGCTACTCAGCATTCATCAAATGTATCCCCCTCCCCACCCAAACTTTTCACATGCATTTACAGCATCCTTTATAAAGAAAGGGAGATGATCCAAAATTGGATGCAAGTTCAGGTCCAGTGTCTCTAGGTATCATCCTATCCCCTCATCTGGTCTGGATACGAGTAGTTTTCAGTCTAATGATTTAAGGAACGCACTACAAACACAACTAGCAAAGAATTGTGAAGGAAAAAAAGAACCCATTGGAAAAGGGCCTGGAATACAATACACATTTTTCGTGGTCCGCAGTTTATATCCTATGCCCCTGGGCAGGAGTTTCAAGTTCTCCCTGCCACATCTGGAAGAGAGAATCTGGGTAGAAGGGAACAGAAAGTGAGGTTGCAGCTATTAACTGACACCAGGTTGTGGAGAGCCTTCTGGAACATTAGCCGGCAGGGGAAGGAGAAAGAAAGACGATCATTGAAGATTTTTGAATAGGGTAGTGACGTGATCAAACTCCTTTGGAAAACTCAATTTGGAGGTGGTGCAAGTACATAATTCCCTTTAAAAGAGTGCCCCGGCAGGATACAAGATCAACTCCCAAAAATCAGTGGCCCTCCTATACACAAAGGATAAAGAAGCAGAGAGGGAAATCAGAGAAGCATCACCTTTCATGATAGCCACAAATAGCATAAAATATCTTGGGGTTACTCTAACCAAGGAAGTGAAAGACCTATTTGACAAGAACTTTAAGTCTTTGAAGAAAGAAATTGAGGAGGATACCAGAAAATGGAAAGACCTCCCCTGCTCTTGGATTGGGAGAATCAACATAGTAAAAATGGCAATTCTACCAAAAGCAATCTATAGATTCAATGCAATCCCCATCAAAATCCCATCAAACTTCTTCACAGACCTTGAGAGAACAATAATCAAGTTTATATGGCAAAACAAAAAACCCAGGATAGCCAAAACAATCTTATACAATAAAAGAACTTCTGGAGGCATTACCATCCCTGACTTCAAACTCTATTATAGAGCTACAGTATTGAAAACAGCTTGGTATTGGCATAAGAACAGAGAAGTCGACCTATGGAATCGAATAGAAGACCCAGATATTAACCCACAATCTTATGAACACCTAATTTTCGACAAGGGAGCTAAAGGTATACAATGGAAGAAGGAAAGCATCTTTAACAAATGGTGCTGGCATAACTGGATGTCAACCTGTAAAAAAATGAAAGTAGATCCATATCTATCACCATGCACAAAACTCAAGTCCAAATGGATTAAAGACATCAACATTAATCCGTCCACTTTGAACCTGATAGAAGAGAAAGTGGGAAGTAGTCTACAAGATTTAGGCACAGGAGGCCTCTTCCTAAGTAGGACCCCAGCAGCACAGACAATAAGAGAAACAATGAATAAATGGGACCTGCTGAAACTGGGAAGCTTCTGTAAAGCAAAGGACACTGTCAGTAGGACAAAAAGGCTGCCTTCTGACTGGGAGAAGATCTTCACCAACCCCTCATCAGACAAAGGTCTGATCTCCAAAATATACAAAGAACTCAAGAAACTAGGCACTAAAACTCTAATTAACCCAATTAAAAAATGGGGTACTGAACTTAACAGAGAATTCACAACAGATGAAATTCGAATGGCCAGAAGACACTTAAGGTCATGCTCAACCTCCTTAGCGATCAGGGAAATGCAAATTAAAACCACTTTGAGATACCATCTTACACCTGTCAGAATAGCTAAAGTCAAAAACACCAACCATAGCCTATGCTGGAGAGGATGTGGGGTGAGGGGAACACTCATCCATTGTTGGTGGGAATGCAAACTCGTGCAGCCACTGTGGAAATCAGTGTGGCGGTTTCTCAGGAAACTGGGAGTCAACCTCCCTCAGGACCCAGCAATACCACTCTTGGGAATATACCCTAAAGATTCCCTAACATACTACAAAAGCATTTGTTCAACTATGTTCATAGCTGCACTATTTGTAATAGCCAGAACATGGAAACAACCTAGGTGCCCCTCAATAGAAGAATGGTTAAAAAAGGTGTGGAACATATATACATTAGAGTTTTACTCGGCAGTTAAAAACAATGACATCTTGAATTTTGCATGCAAATGGATGGAAATAGAAAACGCTTTACTGAGTGAGGTAAGCCAGACCCAAAAAGAGGAACACGGTATGTATTCACTCATAAGTGGATTCTAACCATAATTAAAGGTCTTTGAGCCTATTATTTGTGATCCTAGAGAAGCTAAATAAGAAGATGAACCTGATGAAGATTATTTAGCTATCCTCCAGGAGGTAGGAAATAGACAAGAGTCCCAGGTAACCTCGGGTGCATGGGGGGGTGGGAGGGTCGATGGAGGGGGAGAGGGCTAGAGAGAAGGGAGTAGGGGAGGAACGGGGAAAGCTTGGTGGCCGGGGATGGGGGGGGAGGGAGGTAGGATGAATATGGGATCAGGGAACAATATATTTCAACTAAGGGAGCCATTTTAGGGCTTACAGGAGACTTGATTATATATGGGATCCCAGGTCCAAAGAGAAATCCCCCAGATTGTTCTCTGGACAGAGGAGAGGGTGCCTGAATCGGCCGTGGCCCATGACCATACTGATGTATATTTTGCTTATCACCATAGATCCTTCGTCTGGCGAAGGACAGCTATGCAGTCGGAGGCCCACATTGGAGCAACGGATTGAGCCCCCCGAGGTCCGGAGGGGGAGCGGAAGGAGGAGGAACATGAAAGACGAAATCAGTACTGCGAGGGATGCTATCACCCACTGATACAAGGGAACGGATCTGATGAGAATTTACCAGGGCCAGTCGGACTGGGACTGAACGAGGACGTGATCTAGCCAGATTCTCGGAATTTGGCCGGATTCTCTGACTGTGGCTGGCCTGGGGTCTTTCTGAAATGCCATTGACTATGACACTGGGACCTGTTTCCTTTGCATATGCTGGATTTTGGGGATCCAGTCTGTTTGGACGCTCGCCTTCCTGGACCTGGAGGGAGGGGGAGGGAGCGGCAGCTTCCCACAGGGCAGGAAATCCTGACTGCCCTGGGGGACGGAGGGGAAGGAGGGGGGGAGTGGGGGGAGTGGGAGGGTGTTGGGAGGGGGGGCGGAAATGGAAACTTTTATAATTTAATAAAATTTACTAAAAAAAAAAAATAAAAAAAATAAAAAAAAAGAGTGCCCCGGGGGCAAGTTTCCGCAAATAAACTGAAAGTGATGCTTGAGAAAGAAATGCTAAGGTACTCCACAGTGAGGGGCTGTGTATAGCACAGGTTTGCGGCTTTGTAGGCACCGACGTGGAACACAGTGGTTCGTTGTGTGTCACTTCCCTGGCACTCCTCCCAGAGGAGAACAAATGAGTTTCTAAGACTGAAAAGGTCGGCATAGAAGGTGGCCTTGGTAATACAGGCTGACTGGGGCGATGCTTAAGTAGAAGAAAGACAATCATCAGAAAACATATTTTGGATAACTATAATTCTTCATTTACTTGCGCACAGTGGAGAGATAATCTAATTGTTGTTTGCTTTGCTTTACAGGACCTGCACATTAGCTGGCTAAAAGTTTGTGTGGTTTGTGACACACGCATGCCTTAAAAAGGAACCATATTTCAGGGGTGCAGCTTCCTTGTAAGATACGGAAGACAGGATCTCCTAGCAGGCATCGGAGTCCCCAGACTCTTGATGATCTCTCCACTCCTTCTGTAATGTTTCCTGAACCCTAGATTTAGGGGTTGTGCTGTAGATGCAGTAGTTGGGGCTGGGCGTCCCATGGTCAGTTGTTTAGGGCATTTTGACCAATTGTGGATCTCTACAACAGTTTCTGTCTGTGCCTGAAAGAAACTTCTTTGATGCAGGGTGAGAACTGCACTTACTGGAGGCATAGCGTAGTGTTTAGAAATCAGATAGGATTGGCAAAGTGGCGGTAGTGCCTCCTCTCTTGAATGTTAGGACCTCACCAACCTCGGGTACACAGCTAGGTGTCCAGTGTTAGGAACGAACTCTCATCCGTGGAGCAGTACGTAAGCCCAGCTAGGTGGGAGTTGGTTATCCCTAAGATTTAAGTGGCACTTTTCACCCTCGGGGATTGTCTTACTGTGGTGGTCATTGCTGTGGTTCACAGGTTTACAGCTGGACTGGACTGCTGATTGCTTCTCTCCATTGGCAGCTTACAAAGCACCTTGCGCTACTGTGAAAGATAGTCTTTAGAGAGGATACTTCTGAGTCAGTTCCAGCTCAATTCTCTCACGTCCCATGACAGTACTGTGTGGTATCCAGCACAACGGCAGCACCAGTTCTAGGTGAAGAGCTACAGGCAATCAATGGCTACTGGCAGAGGCAGACCCTTGGTAGGTTATTCAATACCATAAGCATAGGCGCAACTCTAGTGGACACTTACCTTAGGCATAAGCGTGCTGTTTAGAATGCAGCTAGAAACCAGATGGGCTTGGCAAAGCAAAGCAGTTTGTATTCACACACACACACACACACACACACAGACAGAGAGAGAGAGAGCTCATGAATTGGAGAGAAAGCTGGGGACACAGGAGCTGGGGACTGAAATGATGTAAACATACCAGTCATAGGGTAAGTGCATCTGTAAGTGGCCAGCACCATCTTCTATTGTGAGGGCATCTTTCTTGGTTCATGGTACATTGTAACATCATTTTCACAGTAAGGAAGGCTACATCATTTCTCCTCAGATGCCCTGGAAGGTACCCAACATGGTACATGGTGGAATAAGCGGACTATCCTGGTTTGACATTTCAGATATTGAGATTTAATTTGCATTTGATGTATCCCGGAGAAATACTGTGGAAGTAACTCTTAGAGTAAATTTGCATTATTTCTCTAGTCTATGTATTTGACTATGGAGTGACTGAAATGTGTAAAAGAGAACTTTTTTTTTTGAGGTAGGAATAGATTCATCATTGAGTCTTCTTGCCAAATGCTGAATTAGATAGTGGAAAAATTCTATTTATTTGGAGTTTGTGAATCTGCCAGCAAACTGCTGGGAAAAAAATCAAGACAAACCAGATGAGGACTTGTGTCATAAAATGAGCCATAGATGACATATGACTGCCCTTTTAAAGAGAGAATATCGTTTCCCCCATTTTCTCTCCTGGTTTTAGAACCTCTACTAACTTTGATTTGCAGAGAACATTTGTATTGTACAAAAGAATAGCAGTGAAAAGGAAAACATTGCATACTGCAGTGTTGAAATCAACCTTAAGGGTCAGGAAATTGAAAACATGTTTCCATAGTAACGCTAATTTAGTCAGCTCCCACACGTTGTTTCTGAGCCATTAGTTTACTCCCACGATGTCGAAAGAACATAATATTTACTCTGCATTGTGGTTAAGTTAATGTCACAATGCAAAACCCTTTCATATTTCTGCATGCGCATTTCAAATCCTTTCATTATGGTGGTTCTGACATTCAGCTGTGTGCACATATTGGAAAGCGCAACAATATAACTGTTTTTAAAACAAACAAGACAGCATGAACATACGGCAGCTTAGGAAAACTGTCGCAGATAAATGTCCATTGGAATTTGGAAGATTGCACTGCTTGTTGCTTTTGTCTAATTTTTTTTGGAATACCTTAAACAATCTAAGTTTTCAGAGAATCACTTTTTGTCTGGTACAGCCTTGATGTCTCCTGAGGGTTTGTGCCTGGTCCTTCTGTAGCTTACTAAGTTCGTGACGCTGCCATAATTTGACTGATTACCGTTTCAGCCTTTCCTCCCCTGTAACCTCCTAGCAAAGACACCCTGCCCTCTCCTCTGGCACACAAGCCCAGCTCATCTTCGTGACGGACTCTCACACTCATCCCGACCTCCTGTTGGGTGTTCCAGATCTGCTTCTTAGCAGGACGGAAAATGGTACATGTCATGGAGGTCACTCATGACTGTCATGTCAACAATTCTGGGATAAATCCCGCTTGGTCACAGAGTGTGATTTTTTTTTTATATGTTGCTGGATGTTTTCTAGTGCTTGGTTGATCTCTTTCTCATGTGTGTTCATAAAGAATATTGGTCTGCAGTTTTCTTGTGATATTTATGAGTAGTGGAGTGTATTTTACCTAAACTTCCAGTTTGTTCAAATTTAATAAAATAGAACAATTGTTTTTTGGTGTTGTGAATGTTAATATAATTTACTTGGTTGATTTATTTATTTTATTGTTTTACTTTTTGCCTTTCAAAGCTCTAAGGAGTGTTGTTGAGTTGCCAGGCAGTGGTGGCCACACGCCTTTACTCCCAGCAGTAGGGAAGCAGAGGCAGGTAGAACTTTGTGAGTTTGAGGACAGCCTAGTCTATAGAGCAAATTCCAGTACAGCCAGAGAAGCACAGAGTAACCTTGTCTCTGAAAAAAGAAAGAAAGAAAGAAGAAATAAAGAGTTCCCAAGAGATACTTATTAAATGTTTAGCTTAGGTTTCTGAGAGGTCCTGGAGACATATTAACAAATAATGATTCATAGTAGTTAGAGTAACAGTAAGTCACATTGTGTGGAAGAACACTTGTATGTGGCCCCAACCCCCTTCTCTTGGTATTCCGTGGCATCTGGGAAATACAGCAAGTAATTGCAAGCCGTTTATAGGCTCTCTGTGAATTCTGAATTAAGATTATACCTGGTACTTGTTAATAACCAGTTACTTTAGTGATTATTAACTACTATTTCGATTATTATTTCCTGTTACTGTAAATCATTTAATTTAATTGTCATAGTAGCCCATCAAAGAGGTGGATATCACCTCCAGTTTCATCTTAGAGAAACCAACAGGCTCATAGAGGAGCAGTCACTGATGGGGAGAGTCATGTGCAGGACGCGCTTGGCTATCAAGCCAGTATTTCTGCACTTACATACAAAGCTTTCCTCTCCTTTAGAGGAGCTCTTGCCTAGTTTTCCAGGAACCCTAGTCTAACAGCCAGCTTAACCCTTCAGCTTCCAGAAGGATCTTGTAGAGACACACTCCTCTAAAATCAGTTTGAAAAACAAAACAAAAATATCATCAGTTGTGTTTGAATGCTATTTCTGCCTTCGAATAGAGAAGAAACATGTCTATCTATGATGGCAACTTAAAGTCAAAACATTCCAGTATTTCCTTGTACATTTATTTTGGGATTCAGCGTTCAGTGGAGGGAAATTGCAATTTGTATATGGAAGCTTTTTTTTTCCTGGATATTTCTTTAATGTTGAAAAGCTCAGCTGAGCAACCCTGACTTTTGATGTGTATTTGGATGCCCGTCTACCTTTGATTTTGATTCCTGTTCCATCACCGTTTTCCAAGAAAAGATAGGAATTACATATGAAAACTTTGGTTTTCTGGACTTTTCTTTAAGGTTAAAAAGCTCAGTAAAAGATGTTTTCTGTCTGCAGGGACCCTCTTTCTGCTTTTGGTTTTAGTCCTTGATTGATCAAACACTTACATTCCAGGGTCTTCCGACTACCCGCCTCTGGGTCAGGTTCCCCACTTCTGTGATTGTTAAATACCCAGTTTTCATATCACATGAAAAACAGCAGAAAGAGGGTCACTACATACATGTAAGACAAATGTATAAACATTTGTATAAACATAAAAATTGGATTTGCATGTGTGGGGAGGTGAGGGGATAAGAGCTGTCACTGACCTGGGCTGCGGGGGCATCAGAAGGAAGAAAACCAAGTCGAGGGACAGAGCAGAGACAGAGTGAAGACAGGGCTGCCACTGTTCTTCTGCCCAGAGGCACAGCAGTGATCTGGCCCTACAGGAGACTGGTGCAGCAAGACCAATGTCCTTGGAAAGGAGAAGAAACAACTTACCCTGTGTCTTCCTGTTGCTCTGGTGACTCTCACTAGGGAACGTTTCTAACCCTAGCTCACCCTCCCCCCCACCCCCAAAAAAAATCCCTCAAAGATGGATGAAAACTCAAGAGCAGATAGCATCTAGAATGAGAAAATAATTTTGATTTTAAAGGAAGAAAATTCTAATGTACACCAAGTATGAGCTGCCCAGGCCAAATATGTTGTCCTAATGGGTTTTCTTGTGTTCCCTCCTCTAGCATTTTTTATTCCTGACTTTTGGGGTGGCCCTTCTTTCAAGTGTTGCCTCACCCAGCTGTTATGATGTTTAATCTGCAGCTGCCACCTTCTGGTCTGCGAGTTCCCAGAAGCAGGGTGAAGGAGACTGGGGTCTCTCCAGCTTCTGAGTCTTAGCCCCAACCAAATTGGGACCTCTAGTCAATACTGATTTTTTTTTTTAAGCCTGACTTTGTCTCACCTCTACCCTGGGGTAAGTAACACAGCAGAATCCTGTACAGAATTCAAACTGCTTAAGTCTACACAAACTTCAACATATTTCTTTTCCTGATTTCTCCCCTCCCTTCCATCCGCGTAAGTCATTTTTCTTTGTGAGTGTGTGTGAGTGTGTGTGTGACATGTAAAGATCTTTTTTTTTTTGTTTTTCAAGATAAAAATTACATTAGAGTCCTAAAGCTAAGTAGGGTGTAGGGTGCTTTCCTTAGGAAAAAACAAAGTAATCATTTAATCGGCTGACCATCTGGTTTTGATCCTAATGTTAGTCCATTTGACACTTGGAATAAGGGAGTTGTTGACTTTTCATTTTAGAAGGCCGATGAAGGCTGGCTACTCACATGATTTTCCTGCCTCTGGCCTGGTGGTCTAACTTGAAGGTGAAGTGGTCTTGCGTGCACCTTTCTCCTGCCTGACCCGCAGCAGGACAGCATGGATTAACAGTCAGGAACATGCAGAATTAGTATCTGAAGGCAGAAAGCAGGAGGCAATGTACTGCAGCCCCATTTCTCAAACACGGGGAGGCATATACATTGCAATGTTTCAATGCGTTTTCTTCTTGGACGTTCGACAGTAATATGTGACTTTTCCTCTGGTAATGAAAGTGTTTCAGAGACCAAGTGCAAAGAAGGGGAATGGTGGTTTTGCATTCTCTACTGTCTCAAGTATCTCATGTGACAGTTGCTCCCACATAGACTTAAGGATACTATCCACAGATTTGCTTTTAGGCAGTGGCTGGTGTTCTGAATCTTTCTTCAACCTTACATGCTAGGATGGACATCTCTTGGCTATGGCCTTATATAACTGTCATAATACATAGCTAGCTAGCTAGTTTATTAGAAAAACTAGCATGAATATAATATTCACACTTTAAAAATTTAGATTATTTTTAATTATATGATAATTTAGATTATTTTTAATTATTTAATAATTTAGATTATTATTTTTAATTATTTAATAATTTAGATTATTATTTAATAATTTTAGATTAGAATTAATTCCTTAGCCTTAAGGGAATTCTGACTCAGCAAAATAGTGGCTATATTAGGCTAACTGAACCGGCTCCCTGTTTGGTATCTGTCTTGTGCATACTAGGCTGACCTCAAACTCATTGTGCAGCTGCGATTGGCCTTGAACTTTTGATCTTCCGGCCCCAGCCTCTCTTATTTCTAGATCTGCGCTTTCTTTTGTATCTGCCCCTACCGCCCTGCAGAGCCGGTAGGCCTCACAGTGTCATGGAGAATGTTACATGTACATCAAAGCAGCCTTTGATTTCTCACTTCTTTTCTATATAGAAGAATCATCAGGGAATTCAGATAACTCAGAAAGTCTAAATGAAAGCTTCAGAGACAAATGTAGATTCATTATGAAGAAAGAATGAGAATTTGAAAAAAAATGTTTAAACAAAAATCACAAAGATTAATGCTTATTTCATAACGGCATGATGGGGAAAGCCCAGATTGCTGTGTTGTTTCTCTCTCTTATTCTGGGCCTTTTGTTTGCTTGACAGTGAATTCTCTTGCTCATGCCCCTCCTCTCCTGTTCCCCTCTTACCTCTATTACATTTCTTTGTTTCTACTCAGTCCTAAGAGTAAAACGTGAAGCTCCGAGAGTTTAATTCTTTTCTGTTTTCTCTTTTTCGACCGAGGTCAGCAATCTCCCTTATAGAATGGAAAACATTTAAGACATTCCAGTAATCTTTATGCTGGCATTTTGTTACATTTTATTTAGACTCCTTAAAAACCAGTGCGATGGATTTCTCAGCGAGAGCAGGCCACCTGGTAAGTTCTGACACTTTGAATTTGAATGAAAGAGAAGAAATAAACCATCAGAAATCTTTCATGGTGCGGGAATGGGGTAGATCTGACATCTGACTTACAGACAAGGCAACACTTCTTTGGGACTTTTGTGTTTAAGAAAATAAACAGTGTATATCAAATACTCGAATTCACATAAAAGCAAATTTCCAGCAATTTAAAATCATTCTTTAGCACTGAAATTGTTTCTTCCTCGGCGCTACCTGTGAGGTGGCTGCCATCTCCTTTGCGGCATCATGGCTGCCCTGCGACCTCTGGTGAAACCAAGATCGTCAAAAAGCGGACCAAAAGGTTCATCCGGCACCAGTCAGACCTGTATGTCAAAATTAAGCGAAACTGGCGGAAACCTAGAGGTATTGACAACAGGGTGCGGAGAAGATTCAAGGGCCAGATCCTAATGCCCAACACTGGTTACGGGAACAACAAGAAAACCAAGCACATGCTGCCTAGCGGCTTCCCGAAGTTTCTGGTTCACAACGTCAAGGAGCTGGAAGTGCTGCTGATGTGCAGCAAATCTTACTGAGCTGAGATTGCTCACAATGTTTCCTCCAAGAACCGAAAAGCCATCGTAGAAAGAGAAGCACAGCTGGCCTTCAGCGTCACCAGTCCCAACGCCAGGCTACGCAGTGAAGAGAATGAGTAGATGGTTTGCGTGCATGTTTTATTTGTGTTTAAATAAAACCACAAAAACTTCCCTCTGGGTATTTTCTGCCAAAATGGGGGGGGGGGAGAAATTGTTTCTTAAATTATATACCCCTGTCAATCTTAATCAGATGACTTAGTATTAATGAACTGTCCTGGTCACATGGTAAACGTTTTTTGGGTTGTTTACTCATTTTCAGCAGTCAAAATAAATGTAATTGGAAACAGCTGTTCTCATATCAGTTCTGACAACCTTCCACCTCCAGCTCCGAAAGAGACCTAGTCTCGGGCTGCGAGATGTAGCTCGGGATGGAGTACCTGCCTGTGAGACCCTGGATTCCATCACCGGTACTGGGGAAAAGAGAAATAACACTTGAACTAATGCCTCTCTCTCTCTCCTTTCATATGTGTATGTGTGTGTGTGTGTGTGTGTGTGTGTGTGTGTGTGTGTGTTTCAGATTGCAGTTATGTTATTAGAAGACAAAAAGAAAAAAGAAACTAATTATTTCAAACATGGTACCACAGTTTTACAGAAGAACATTTGTTGTGTCTTCCCTCACTATAGACTAGTTAGCTTCATTTGGTTGTTTAACATGTGCAGACAATTCCAGGATTCTTTGGTATGATTAAAATGTGTAGGACAGAAATGAAGTTCTTTTCTGCATTTTAATCTTGTCTTCAGGCTATACTTAAGCTTTCATTTTCAAAACAGCTTAATAATATTATTTGTTGTTAGGAAGACATTCAGTTTTCCTAGACTTTAATAACTTTTGTGAACAAATAAACAGATTAATTTTAATTGTTATAGGATTAACTTCTCTTAATCAAAATAAACTCAATTAGATTTAAAAATCTAGAAGCTAGTATTTAAAAATATTGACTTAATGCAAAGTAGAATACCTATTTTAAATTTTTGTTAGTGGGTTTAAACAGCAAACATTTAGTGTCTCATGCATTCGTGGGTAGGGGATTAGGAACAGTTTCGTTGTGTGGCAAGGGTCAGGGTCTCTCCTGAGGTATAGTCAAAACATTTTATGATTGTAGTCACTTGAAGGTGTGGCTGGAGGAGGGAAATCAACTTTGGTAGTATGCTCCTCTGATAAGCTGGTGCTAGCTGTTGGGAGACCTCACGCTCCTTGCCTTGTGTCTCTCTACATGGGTCAGTTTTGACATCCTTATGTATAGCATCTGACTTCTCCGTACGGCACCCAAGTGTGAAAAGCAGGGGTGACAATGTCTTTCTTTGATCTACCCTTGGAAGTGACGCATTATCACTGTTAATGAATTCTGTGCCATGCAGCCCAGTCTTATATGAAATGGAAGTTTTTATTTGTTAGAAATTGAATTCGGAGGTTTACACATGTTAGGTAAACACTATGCCAGGGGGCTACATCCCTGGCCTCTTTTTACAGCTTTCCCCTTCCTTTGGTAGTTAAAAAGCAATACTGGATCCACAAGCATGCCTGGTGCCATGTTGCTCAGGAGGGTGAGGCCCCTACAGGGTAGCCTGGGTCCTCACAGTCCCACTATCTAGGCTGCTTAAAGACATCCACGGCCCACCTGGTGCCATTATGACAAGCAAGTATATGGTGGGGATATGGGAAAGGAAAAAGAGGCAGAACGGTTCATGTGTTGTGGATAGAGGCAAGGGCAGTGAAGAATGGGCTGATGATGGTGGCCCGCTTGCCACCCAGGACTAGGTTGACAACCTACACTGACTGCTGCCTACAGCCATGCCTGGGCCCGTGGTCCTACTGCAGCCAGGGTCTGTGTTGACATCCATGACCCAAGCTGCCACCAACGCCATGGGGATGCCCAGGTCTAGGCCATCGTCTGTGGTCATTTGGGTGTCCAAGGGCTGTGCTGCCGCCAGAGTCATGTTGATCTGAATGGCCTGTGCTGTCCCAGAGGACAGGATTATATCTGGGCCTGAGTTGTTGCTGGGGACCATGTCTGGATCTGTGGCTACACAGTAGCCAGGATTTACGCCGATGTCCATTGCTTCAGTAACCACTGAAGGCCATGTGAAGTTCCAGTGTCTGGTCAGACATCTGAGTCTGTGTTGGTATTTGAGGACGATGCTGCCACTGGGGCTATGCTAATCTGGATAGCATGTGCTGCCATTGGGTTGTGGTGACATCAGTGTGGGGTCACAGCCAGGGTCGGGATTGATATCCCTGGTTCCTGATACTACCAAAGGCCATGCAAACACCCAGTACAAATGGACGTTTCCTGTACCGACTGTCTGGTCCCAAATAATCATCTCAGTAGTTGAATATAAATTATAAATGCTTTGTCAATCGCTCAGTCTTATTACTAACTCAATCTTACATTTCTTACATAAATATTCCTTATTTATGCTCTGCCACATGGTGGTACCTTTATTAGCACGGCATATTCATCTCTTGCTCCCTCTGCATCTGGCTGGAGACTCTTCTGACTCCACCCTCCTCCCTCCTAGCATTCTCAGTTTGGCTCTCCCACCTAACCTTATTCTGATCAGCTGTTGACCAGGCATCTTGTTTATTAAACCACAACAATAAATCTTCACAGTGTATAATGGGATTATTCCACAACATCTCCCATCTTTGTCTAATCAAAAAGAAAGTTTTAACTTTGACATAAAATTATGTACAACAGAAATAGCTATCAAGTAACTATGATCAAGCATGAACATATTATCTTAAGAGTAGAAATGTACATACAACGAAATGATTTTAAATTTTTACCAAAAAACCAAAATCCATACCAATATAAAATATTTTG
The DNA here is from genome assembly GCF_982192425.1 of Myodes glareolus. Lineage (NCBI taxonomy): Eukaryota > Metazoa > Chordata > Mammalia > Rodentia > Cricetidae > Myodes > Myodes glareolus. Next base: position 97,991,076 of record NC_142033.1, on the reverse strand, counting down.
AGATTAACTGGTTTTTTTTGGGTTAAAGTAGATTCAATAATCTATCATTTTGTCTTATTTCTATATTCCACTTTTCTTTTTATAACAAGATCCCTGAATCTAATCTCCTTTGTTCAGGTTTTTTTTTCCCCTGACCATTATCAATAACAACTTGTAATCACCTCCCCTTAACAATGACAGACACATATAATTTGTTTCTGGGAATGTGGGTGTAGTTCTCTAGACTACTTCCTTGCGGAGGCCCCAAAATGTGAGCCTATTTCCACCTTGTCAGAGAGTTTCAGCTTGCTCAAGGTTGTTGCCACTCCACAGGTCAGAGAGTTGGAACTCACTTTTGTTCCTTCAAGGTTATTGTCTGTTTCTACCTCAAACAAAAGATTCAGAGCAGAGAGTTCTGCTCGCTCAAGTTATTGTCAACAGGTGTGGCTAATAGCCAGACTTTGTATTTCAGGTATTGAGAAGTAGATTTGTTTCTACCTTAAGCAAAAGTCTAAGGATCCAAATAAGTTCCTACTCCCTTAGGGAGATAACAATGGATTCTACGCAGGGAACAATTTGTCTACAGAATGTTTTGGTCTAGGGTGTGAGCATTACTTGTCTTGTTATAGCAGTAGAATGTTTAACTAAGAATGTAGCCTGCAATCTTCAACTGGTCTGTTCATTTCCTTGTATCACGTTAATGCGATTTTTTTTTTATCTTACTCCTACCTTTAGGGGTTGGGATATTTTAAGCAAATGGGAATTAAATGCAGGCAATTTCAGTATTCACTGGAACTCCCTCCTGATACTATCCTATGTTTCTGTTTGATTATTTTCATTTGTGTATTCATTCTCTTTACTTGTTTTTCTAATCCCCATACCCCTACCCTGGTAAGTGGTATCCTTATTGAAGCTGCTTTCTGAAACTTCCTGTTGACTGCGGCATGGTATTTTTTGGGGTACCCTGAAAAAAATTTAGGACTATGGTCAAGTCCTGACTGGAGTATTCTGTATGGCTGCATCATCTCAGCCAGCAGTCTTGAGACTGTTCTGGATGCAGAACTCAGAGGGAACTGCCACAGATGCTCTCTGAAACACTGGATCATCTGGGCCATCCATTCCCATTGCAGATTTCTCAGGAGAGTCTTGATAAAATCTGATTTTTCTTAACCCAGAATAAATCCAGAGCCTCCAGTTTCCTGTGGAAATAAAAAGATAGCCTGTCCCCCCAAATAACATATCTTTTGATTTAAATTTTGAAGTCAATGAAATGGATTATCAAAAATGCTGCCGGATCCCTGGTGGCAGCAGGCAGCAGAAATGCTGCAGGCCCCCAAGCAGTGGCAGCAGACAGCGGGCCCTGAGAGCAGCCAGTCCCAGGCAGGGATGGGTGCAGGTCCCTGAGCGGTAGCTGGTCCGGGGCAGGGAGACACATGGTGGTGGGCAAGAGACAGAGACATGGATAGGCACACCATGCAGAGTGAGGTTGGATATTTATTCAGTGGCTTATGGAGGGGGAGGGGAGAAGAGGAGAAGATCAGAGAGAGGGGCACGCATGCGCGTACACACACACACACACACACACACACAGAGAGAGAGAGAGAGAGAGAGAGAGAGAGAGAGAGAGAGAAAGAAAGAGAGAGAGAGAGAGAGATGGAAGGGGGAAGAGGAGAAGGGAGAGAGGCAGAAGCTGCCTCTTTGAGAAGGAGATGGAAAAGAGGAAGAACTCAGGCTGGAAGCTGAAGATCAGCCTGTCTCAGCAGATAGGGGAGGAAGTGGGTATGGCTTGTCTCTTAAAGAGACAGAACAGATCATTACATTCCCATCTCCTTTTTTATAATCAAAAGACGGGAGGTTAGGCAACACAGGTTAAAGAAATTGGGGTGGTGGATTCTCAAAACTGTTTCCTGCTTATTTGTGGGTGTCATCTTTGGGGGGAACCTGAGAAGGTTGGGTGCTGGTCACATCCTGGCATAGTGGTCTCTTACCAAAGTTTAACCAAGTTCAGATAAGCAATTTAAACAGACTTCTAATCCCTAACGAAATAGAAGCAGTCATTAAAATCTCCCCACCGCCTGAAAATCCCCCCAAAACAAAACAAAAAAAGCAAAAAAAAAACCAGTGCCAGATGTTTTTAGTGCAGAATCCAATAGACTTTCAAAGAAGAGTTAATGCCAATACTTCTTAAATTTTTCCACAAAATAGAAACAGAAGGAACTATGAGGTCACAGTTACTTTGACACTCAAAAAACCTAGAGACCCAACAAACAGAGAGAATTACAGACCAATCTCCCTTATGAACATAGATGCAAAAATACTCAACAAAATATTTGCAAACTGAATCCAAGAACACATCAAAAAGATCATCCACCGTGGTCAAATTGGTTTTCTCCCAGACATGCAGGGATGGTTTAATATATGAAAATCTGTTAATGCAATGCACCATATAAACAAACTGAAAGAAAAATATGATAATCTCATTAGATGCAGAAATCCAACACCTATTATGAATAGGTAAAATCCTGGGGAGATTAGAGGTACAAGGGACATACCTAAACATTATGGAGGCAGTTTACAGCAAGTCCGGAGACAACATCAGCATAAACTCAAAGCAATTCCACTAAAAGCAGAAACAAGACAAGGCTGTCAATTCTATCTATTCCTTTTCAATATAGTACTTGAAGTCTTAACTGGAGTAATAAGGCAACCGAAGGTGATCAAGAAGCTACAAACTGGAAAGGAGGAAGTCAAAGTATCTTTATTTACAGGTGATATGATAGTATATATAAGTGACTCTAAAATTTCCACCAGGTATAAACACTTTCAGCAAAATCGTGGGATACAAGATTAACTCACAAAATCTGTAGCCTTCCTATATACTGTAGTGTGAATTCTAATTGGTCTTAATAATAAAAACCCAGATTTAGATATTGGGGTAAATGCTGAAAGATCAGAGAAGTAAAGGAGCTAGCCACTAGAGAGACTTTTTACTTCTACCAATCCTCAGACCAAAGTGGGTTTAATCCTGTTTCCACAAATCCTCAGATTGAATGCAATGTGCTCCTACCTCCTCCTGCCTTATATTCCTCTCTCTGCCCAGCCATATCCCTTCCTATCTTCATCTCCTTAGTGCTGGGATTAAAGGCATGTGATCCTAAGTACTAGGATTAAAGGTATGAGCCACCACCCCATAGCTATGTTTTTCTTTGAGATTGGGTCAATCTAGTGAGGTTCAGGGTTATTTTGACTCATTAAGATCCATTTGACTCTGTCTCCTGAGTGCTAGGATTAAAGGTGTATGATGCCACTGTCTGACCTCTATGACTAACTATTGGCTAACTCCACACTCTGATCTTCAGACAAGCTTTATTTGTTAGAATACAAACAAAATATCACTACAATATACAAATGACAAAAAGACTTAGAAAAATCAGGAAAACAACACCTTTCATGATAGCCTCAAATCATATAAAATATCTTGGGGTTACTCTAAACAAACAAGTGAAAGACTTGTATGATAAAATTTTAAAACTTTGAAGAAAGAAATTGAAGAACATATCAGAAGATGGAAGGAGCTTCCATGCTAATGGATTGGTAAGATTAAAATAGTAAAGAAGGTCATCCTATGAAAGACAACTATAGGTTCAAAACAATTCCCATCAAAATTCTAAGGCAATTCTTCACAGACCTTGAAAGGATAATTCTCACTTTCATAGGGAAAACAAAAACACTGAATGTAGTCAGATTTTTCTGTCCCACCTGCCAGCTCCCAAATAACCACACAGAGTCTTCTTATTAATTATGAAAGCTTGGCTGATAGCTTAGGCTTTTTTCTAACCAGCTCTTATAACTTAAATTAACCTATTTCTCTTAATTTACTATCTGTCTTGTGGCTTTATTACCCTTACTCTGTACTGTCCATGATGCTTTCCTGCTTCCTCCATGTCTGGCTGGTGACTCCTCCTTCTTCCCAACATCATCTGTGCCTGGAAATCCTGCCTAGCTTTTGGCCATTCAGCTTTTTATTAAACCAATCAGTGACATATCTTTATCCAGCGTAATCAAATATCTTATAACACCAGATAACTGAAACAATTCTGAATGGTAAAATAACAGTGGAATTTTTCACCCTTTGCCTGTGATAGGGCAGAGTAGAGCTAGGTGGGGAAAACTAAACTGAATGCTGGGAGAAAGAAGGCGATATGTCATGTAGCTGCCAGAGGGGAAAGATGCGAGCTGCTAGCTGAAACTCTGCAGATAGGCCATGAACCTCGTGGTAAAATATAAAATAATGGAAATGGGTTAGTTTTATATGTAAGAGCTATCTAGCAACATGCTTAAGCTGTTGGCCAAACAGTATTGCAAATAATATCGTTTCTGAGTGGTTATTTCATGATCTGGGCAGCCGGGAATGAACAAGCAGCCTCCTACAACAGAGGGCTGTCATGCTGGTGCTGGGTATTGAACCTGGGTCTTCTGCAAGAACAAGTCCTTTTAACTGTTGAGCCATCTCTCCAGTACCTGCTTTTAAATTGATTCTTTATAATTTCACATCATGTACTCCAATCCCACTTACTTCTCAGTCCTTCCATATCCACCCTTCACCCTTGCAGCATACTCCAAAAGAAAATTTAAAAAATTAATAAAAAACAAAACAAAATATACAAACAAAAAAACCCCACATCATTGCTCTATCTCCCCAACACCTCTTTATTCATCTCAGTGGTATTGAGATCTGTGGTATATCATGCAGTATAACATTTTGCCCATTCAGCTTTATTGCAAATGCTCATTGAAAAGAGTCCTTGGTCTGGTTCAAGGCCTCTGGCCTCTGGCACACCATCATTACTGAGCCCTCATTGGAACTCCTCTCAGATATCCCATTGTTACTCCCAGCATGGAGTCCTGTGGCTACCATTCTGCAGGACCAGTTGCTTCACAGGCTCCAGCAGTCCAGCAATGAGGTAGAGGTTAGAGTGTACCAACCCAAAGATGAGGATGTGGGTCTCCATAGTAGCTGGGTTGCTCAGTCTTGGATATTATAGGATATTTTCATCGTATTCTGACACTCCTGAGACGGACAATAACTTTATTTTGAATCAGAGGGCAGAGCTAGCTACCAACTGACCAAAATTAGCCATATAGGTTTTGGAGGACCAAAGATATATAGAGAGACTTGGGACATAGTAGGGTGTGGCTTTAGAAAGATTCTTGACCTTTAAGGATAGAGGAAGGACAGAGGGGGAGGTCACTGGATGCTTCTTCTTTGATCAATTAGTTTCTTACACTGATATCTGACTCCTGAGATTTTATTGATAAAGAATAATTAGATAAGCACTTTACCTGGCACTAGGACTGATCCCTCAGGTAAGAGGCAGAATCAGTGCTTCAGTTCCAATGCCATTGGTAAGAGGTGGATCCATCTCTCCTGTGTGTGGAGGCCACCTCTCCTTTACCAGTGTAGTTAGGGTCAGCTCTGTCTTGAGGGATGGGGCCAGCTTTCCTGCTGCAGTATCCAGTAAGAAGCAGGGTCAGTCTCTTAGGGCCAGAGAAGGGCAGAGCAGGCTCAGTATGAACCTTGGATTTCAACACACATGATTCCCCTGGACCCCTGTAAGAACACTTACTGCACACATCAACACAGACCCCAGCTGCAGAAGGACCATGAACCCAGACATGGTTCTCAGCAGCAGCTCAGGCCTGGATGTCACCATCGTCCTCGTGGCATCACATGCTCCCAGATCAGTTTGGCCCCAATAGTAGCATGGTCCTCAGACAACAACATGGCCTCGGGTGACTGACCAGAACTTCAGCATCTGCATGGCTTTTGGCGGTAACAGAGTTATACATACAACACACACACACACACACACACACACACACACACACACACACACACACACAGAGCAATTTAAGGCAATCTACAGATTCAATGCAATGCCCATCAAAATCCCAGCAAAATTCTTTTTTTTATTTTTTTCAGGTTTATTATTATTATTATTATTAAAAATTTTCACCTCCTCCCCTCCTCTCATTTCCCTCCCTCTCCCACCATTCCCCCTCCCCCTTCCTCTCCAGTCTAAAGAGCAGAAAGGGTTCCCTGCCCTGTGGGAAGTCCAAGGTCCTCCCCACTCCATCCAGGTCTAGGAAGGTGTGCATCCAAACAGACTAAATTCTCACAAAGCCAGTACATGCAGTAGAATCAAAACTCAGTGCCATTGTCCTTGGCTTCTCAGTCAGCCCTCCTTGTCAGCCATGTTCAGAGAGTCCGGTTTGATCACATGCTCCATCAGTCCCAGTCCAGCTGGCCTTTGTGAGTTCCCATTAGATCAGCCCCACCATCTCAGTGGGTGGGCGCACCCCTCACGGTCCTGACTTCCTTGCTCATGTTCTGTCTCCTTCTGTTCCTCATAAGGACCTTGGGAGCTCAGTCCAGTGTGGGTCTCTGTCTCTATCTCCATCCATCTCCAGATGAGTGTTCTATGGTGATATGCAAGATATTGATCAGTGTGGCTATAGGATAAGGCCAGTTCAGGTGCCCTCTCCTCAGCTGCTCAAGGAACAAGCTGGGGACATCTCCTTGGATACCTGGGAACCCTACTAGAGTCCAGTCTCTTGTCAACCCTAAAATGGTCCCCTTAATTAAAATCTATACTTCCCTGCTCCCATATCCACTCTTCCTCCATCCTAACCATCCCATTCCCCCAAGCTCTCCCCATCCTCCACTTTTCACTTCTCTCTCCCCATCTCCCCTTACTCCCACCCCACCCCTACCCCCAAGGATCTCAGTTTTTGCCTGACAATCTTGTCTACTTCCAATTTCCAGGAGGATAACTACATGTTTTTCTTTGGATTCATCTTCCTATTTAGCTTCTCTAGGATCACGAATTATAGGCTCAATATCCTTTATTAATGTCTAGAATCCACTAATGAGTGAGTACATACCATATTCATCTTTTTGAGTCTGGGTTACCTCACTCAGGATAGTGTTTTCCATTTCCATCCATTTGCATGCAAAATTCAAGATGCCATTGTTTTTTACCGCTGAAAGAACAGTACTCAACTTCATATGAAAAAGCAAAAAACCCAGCATAGCCAAAACAACCCTGTACAATAAAAGAACTTATGTAGGCATCACAATCCCTGACTTCAAACACTACTACCGAGCCACAGTACTGAAAACAACCTGGTATTGGCATAAAAACAAACAGGAGGACCAAAAGAACTGAATAGAAGTCCCAGATATCAATCCACACATCTTCAAACACCTGATCTTTGACAAAGAAGCAAAAAATATCAAGTGGGAAAAAGAAAGCATATTTAGCAAATGGTGCTGGCATAACTGGATATCAACATGTGGAGAATGAAAATAGATCCATATCTATCACCATGCATAAAACTCAAGTCTAAATGGATCAAAGACCTCAACATAAAGCCAGCCACACTGAACCTCATAGAAGAGAAAGCGGGAAGTACACTTGAATGCATTGGCACAGGAGATCAGTTTCTAAATAGGACTCCAGCAGCACAGACACTGAGAGAAACAATTAATAAATGGGATCTCCTGAAACTGAAAAGCTTCTGTAAAGCAAAGGACATGATCAACAAGACAGAATGACAGCCTACAGAATAAGAAAATATCTTCACTAACCCTACATCAGACAGAGGTCTGATCTCCAAAATATACAAAGAACTCAAGAAATTGGCAATCAAAAGAACAAATAATCCATTAAAAGAATGGAGTACAGACCTAAACAGAGAACTCTCAACAGAGGAATCTAAAATGACTGAAGGACACTTGAGGAAATGTTCAACATTCTTAGTCATCAGAGAAATGCAAATCAAAACAACTCTGAGATTTTATCTTACACCTGTAAGAATGGCCAAGATCAAAAGCACTGATGACCACTTATGCTGGAGAGGTTGTGGGGTAAAGGGAACACTTCTGCATTGCTGGTGGGAATGCAAGCTGGTAGAACCCTTTTGGATGTCAATGTGGTGATTTCACAGAAAGTTAGGAAACAACCTTCCTCAAGACCCAGTAATACCACTTTGGGTATATATCCAAAGGATGCTCAATCATGCCACAAAGACATGTGCTCAACTATGTTCATAGCAGCATTGTTTATCATAGCCAGAACCTGGAAACAGCCTAAATGCCCTTTGACTGAAGAATGGGTAAGGAAAATCTGGTACATTTACACAATGGAGCACTATACAAAAGAAAAAATAAGAACATCTTGAAGTTTGCAGGAAAATGGATAGAGCTAGAAAACATTATTTTGAGTGAGGTAACCCAGACATAGAAGGACAGGTATCACATGTACTCACTCATAAGTGGTTTTTAAACATAAAGCAAAGAAAACCAACCCATAAATCACAATCCCAGAGAACTTAGACAACAATGAGGACACTAAGAGAGACATACATGGATCTAATCTACATGGCGGGGGGAGGGGTAAAAAAATCTCCTGAGTAAATTGGGAGCATGGGTACCTTGGGGGAGGGTTGAAGGGGTGGGAAGAGGCAGGAAGGGAAGCAGAGAAAAATGCAAAGCTCAATAAAAATCAATTTAAAAAGATTTGTCACTTGCAGTCAGAGAATATTCAAGTGTGTGGTTGCAGGCACGCAAAAAGTCAGATCCAGATGGAAAAAACCTCTAAACAGGTAGAGTATGCTTGAAAATGTGCTTCAGTACCGAAAAACTAGGTATAGATAGTCATAAAAAAATGAATAGTTTAAAAAATAAAATACATCTTGATAGAAAGAAGAAAATAATAAAAATAAGTAACATAAGAATGAAAAATACACAGGATACCTGGATCCTGTATGTTGCTTTGTTAACTTTAAATTCTTTGAATGCTGATGAACAAAAGACAAATGTTGCTAAGAGACATTGGACTGTAGAAAAATTTGCTAAACTAAAGCAACCTATATATTTTAAGAATATCTTCTGCTGCTCAAGGAACAAGCTGGGGACATCTCCTTGGACACCTGGGAACCCCTCTAGAGTCAAGTCTCTTGCCAACCCTAAAATGGCTCCCTTAATTAAGATATATACTTCCCTGCTCCCACATCCACCCCTCCTTCATCCCAACCATCCCATTCCCTCAAGCTCTCCCCATCCTCCCCTTTGCCCTTCTCTCCCCCCATCTCCCCTTACCCCCACCTCACCCTCACCCCTGTGCTCCCAACCCCTGCCTGGCAATTTTGTCAACTTCCAATATCCAGGAGGATAGCTATATGTTTTTCTTGAGGTTCACGTTCTTATTTAGTTTCTCTTGATCATGAATTATAGGCTCAATGCCCTTTAATTATGACTAGAATCCACTTATGAGTGAATACATACCATATTTCTCTCTTTGGGTCTGGGTTACCTCACTCAATAAAGTGCTTTCTATTTCTATCCATTCACATGCAAAATTCAAGATGTCATTACTTTTTACCGCTGAGTAGAACTCTATAGTGTATATGTGCCACACCTTCTTTATCCATTCTTCTATTGGGGGGCACCTAGGTTGTTTCCAGGTTCTGGCTATTACAAATAGTGCTGCTACGGACATAGTTGAACAAATGCTTTTGTAGTATGATTGGGCATCTCTTGGGTATATTCCCATGATCAACAGAGGAAAGGGTGCCTGAACTGGCCTTGTCCTATAGCCACACTGATGAATATCTTGCATATTACCATAGAACCTTCATCTGGTGATGGATGGAGATAGAGACAGAGACCCACATTGGAGCTCTGGACTGAGCTCCCAAGGTCCTTATGAGGAACAGAAGGAGGGAGAACATGAGCAAGAAAGTTAGGACCGCGAGGGGTGTGTTCACCCACTGAGACGGTGGGACAGATCTAGTGGGAGATCACCAAGGCCAGTTAAAATGAAACTGATGGAGCATACAATCAAACCGGACTCTCTGAATGTGGCTGAGGTGGAGGCTGACTGAGAAGCCAAGGACAGTGGCGCTGGGTTTTGATTCTACTGCTTGGATGGGCTTTGTGGGAGCCTTGTCTCTTTGGATGCTTACCTTCCTGGACCTGGAGGGAGCAGGGAGATCCTTGGACTTCCCATAGGGTAGGGAACCCTGACTGCTCTTTAGCCTAGAGAAGGAGGAGGAGTGGGGGAAGGGGAGGGGAGGGAAGTCGGAGGAGGTGGAAATTTTTAATAAAAAAATAAAAATAAAAAAAGAATTTCTCAACTTCAGGATGAAAATCAGGAAACATGTTGCACTGGGGGACAGGTTATGCCTTTCTTTCCACAGGAAACAAAAACTATAATTTCTTTCAAAACTAATAAAGATTCGATTTGACCAGGGGAGACCTTCTGGAAATCTTGGCTACAGACATGAAGAAAAAAACCAAAAAGAACATATAAGACAGGTGATGTACATACTGATCCCTCTACTCTGGGGACAGCTTTGAGACTGGATGAGACATGATAAATCATTTTGACTACAGAGTCCTCATGAAATTATTATATGCCATCCTCCCATATGACATGAATGGAGATTTATAGTTGGTTATGCAATCCAAAATGATTTATAAAGTAGACAGATGCTCTTGACCTGCTGAAACATAGAACAGAAAGTCATCTTTAGCTGACTTGTGCACACCCCACATTCCATACTTATGTTAATGCAGATATGCGTGCTATCTTTAAAACTTGGGTGTTTTCAGAAGAAGATGGAACAGACAACCATGAATACAAGTAGCCCAGGTGATTCAACCTCTCACAATGCCTCTGTTGCAGGTTACTTAAAATTCTACAACCAGAACAACCTCAGTGCTGCTGGTTGAAATGGCCCAGTCTCACAGACTACTCTAGTCCAAACTTCAGATAAGTCCTACCTGCATTTATTCATCACACTGAGACTAGACTCTCCCAACACTTGACCATTATTTCAATTTTCTTAGGGTCCCTTAAAGATGCCATCACCCCCAGACAGCAGGAAGCAGTCTAGAGAACATGATACCCATATTCCTGAGAGGTGGCATGGGTGGTTTTTGGTAATTCAGAGGGTTGTGACTTTAGCGGGGTTGACTACAAATTGTTATTACACATGGTCAGAAAAAATATTGAACAAAGATTGGCTTCAGAGATATCTTTCTGAAGATTGAAAGGGGGATATAGTTGTAACATGTGGGGCCGGCTTGTTGGGGTTTCTGTCTGGCCCAGTACCCCAATAAGCCAGCAAGTCCCAAGGAAAATCACGCATAAGACTCCATAAGATTATAAACTGATTGGCCCATTAGGTCAGGCTTTTTGTTAACTCTTGTAACTTATATTAACCCATTATTCTTATCTATGTTAGCCATAATGGCTCCGTACCTTTCTCAGCTGGGCAAGTTACATGCTGTCTCTTTGGTGGTCTGCACAGGAGTGGCTGAGGAAGTTTCCTCCTCCCTAGCCTTATCCTATTTTCATTGCCCCGCCTCTACTTCCTGTCTGGTTGACCCGCCTATATTTCCTGTCTGGCCAATCAGCGTTTTATTAAAATACATGATTGACAGAATACAGATAATAAATGCTGAGTAAAAGGGTGAATTATTGGGTCTACTTTTGAACAACTACTAGTCTCAAATATTTTAATTGGTATGGATTTTTGTATAGTGATTCAAACTTCAGGTTATTTTTGTTAGAACATATTTTTTATATGTTTTCATTTCTGTTTAAGGTATTGTACCTATGCAACTCATTTTGAAAAGTTACATAAAGTTTTAGTCTTTGAAAGCTATTTAGGATAATAAATACAGGTTAATAGTTATCTATAACTATCAAACTTATAGTCATGTTAGGTATCTTTTCATGGTCAAATATATATTTTAAATAGACAGGTGATCTTCAAGCACTTTAGAAACCTACAGAATATGGCAATTAAAATGTTTTAATAGCGTAAGACTTTTCATGACAATGAGTCACATCTACTCCTGGCAGCACCAATCTACTTCAGATGAGATAATGGACATCGAAGAAACTCCATATGGAGGTTCTTTCTTTGTGTCAAAAGTTAGCCTCTGAGCAAGAAACTGCCCTTGTCTTGACTGCTGACAGTATACAGTCCAAATTGGACCCAAACGAAAGCATCTGCTGAACTTTACCAAGGTAGAGTAGAACAGTCCTTCAGAGCTTTTTGTTTCACAGAGTCTGTTAGATATTCTAGGCCTGCAGGTTGAAAATGGACAGTCCAGTGTTACAGAGGAACTTTGGGTGACTGTCCAGGCAGCCACCTGATTTGTCATTTCTTTTAGCTTTGGAAATGGCTTGCACTGCACTTCCAATTTACTATGGTAATACCATATCCTTCTGGGGTCTTTGATGGAGTTGAAGACTAGGTAGTCAGTCATAGTTTTCTTTTTCTATTGCTTTTATTGAGGTAAATATTTTCTCCATTCTCCCCCTCCCCCTTTGCCCTCTTCCGTGGTCCCCATGCTCCCAATTTACTCAGGAAATCTTGTCTTTTTCTACTTCCCATGTAGATTAGATTCATGTATATCTCTCTTAGGGTCCTCTTTGTTGTCTAGGTTCTTTGGGATTGTGAATTGTAGGCTGGTTTTCTTTGCTTTATACCTAAAAGCCACTTATGAGTGAGTACATATGATATTTGACTTTCTGGGTTTGGGTTACCTTACTCAATATGATGTTTTCTAGATCCATTCATTTGCCTGCAAATTTCAAGATGTCATTATTTTTTTCTGCTGTGTTGTACTTCATTGTGTAAATGTACCACATTTTCCTTATCCATTCTTCAGTCAAGGGGCATTTAGGTTGTTTCCAGGTTCTGGCTATAATAAGCAATGCTGCTATGAACATATCCTTGTGAGCACATGTCTTTGTGACATGATTGAGCATACTTTGGGTTATATACCCAAAACTGGTATTTCTGGGTCATGGGGAAGGTTGCTTCCTAATTTTCTGAGAAATCGCCATACTGATATCCAAAGGGGCTGTACCAGCTTGCCTTCCCACCAGCAAAGGAGGAGTGTTCCCTTTCCTCACATCCTCTCCAGCATAAGTTGTCATCTGTGTTTTTGACATTGGCCATTCTTACAGGTGTAAAATGGAATCTCAGTGTTGTTTTGATTTGCATTTCTCTGATAGCTAAAGATTTTGAGAATTTTCTTAAGTGTCTTTTGGCCATTTTAGATTCATCTATTGAGAGATCTCTGTTTATGGTTGTACTCCATTTTTTATTGACTTATTTGTTCTTTTGATAACCATTTTTTTTTAAATTCTTTGTATATTTTGGCAATCAACCCTCTGTCTGATGTGGGGTTGGTGAGGATCTTTTCCCATTCTGTATGCTGCCATTTTGTCTTGTTGACTGTGTCCTTTGCTTTACAGAAGCTTCTCAGTTTTAAGAGGTCTCATTTATTAATTGTTTCTCTCAGTGTTTGTGCTACTGGGGTTATATTTAGTGACAATGCATTCAAGTGTACTTCTCACTTTCTCTTTTGTGAAGTTCAATGCTGTTGGTTTTATACTGAGGTCCTTGATCCATTTGGACTTGAGTTTTGTACATGGTGATAAATATGGATCTATTTTTATTCTTTACATGTTGATATCCAGTTATGCCAGCACTGTTTATTGAATATGCTTTTTCTTTCCATTTTATATTTTTTACTTCTTTTTCAAAAATCAGGTGTTTGTAGGTGTGTGGATTGATATTTGGGGTCTTTGATTTGGTTCCATTGGTTTTCCTGTCTGTTTTTATGCCAATACCAGTTATGCCAATACTGGTTTTTGTACTGTAGTTCTGTGGTAGAGTTTGAAGTTAGGGATTGTGATGTCTCCAGAAGTTCCTTTATTGTACAGGATTGTTTTTGCTGTCCTGGGCGTTTTGATTGTTCTTTTGAGGTCTGTGAAAAATTTTGCTGGGATTTTGATGGGCGTTAAATTGAATCTGTAGATTTCTTTTGGTAAGGTTGCCATTTTTACTATGTTAATTCTACCTATTCAAGGGCATGGGAGGTCTTTCCATTTTTTGGTCTCTTCTTTAATTTCTTTCTTCAAAGATTTAAAGTTCTTGTAATACAAATCTTCCACTTGTTTGGTTAGAGTTACTCTGTGGTATTTTATGCTATTTGTGGATATTGAAAAGGGTGATGTTTCTCTAATTTCTTTCTCGGCCCATTTATCATCTTTGTACAGGAGGGTTACTGATTTTTTTGAGTTAATCTTGTATCCTGCTACATTACTGAAGGTTTTTATGAGTTGAAGAAGTTCCTTTTTAGGATTTTTGGTGTCACTTATGTAAATTATCATATCATCAGCAAATGTTGAGAGTTTGACTTCCTTTTTGATTTGTATTTTCTTGATTTCCTTTAGTTGTCTTATTTCTCTAGCTAGGACCTCACGAACTATATTGAATAGATATGGAGAGAGTGGACAGCCTTGGGTTGTTCCTGATTTCAGTATCATCACTTTGAGTTTCTCTCCATTAAGTTTGATGTTGGTTGTTGGTTTGCTGTATATTGCCGTTATTATGTTCCTTGTATCCCTGATCTCTCCAAGACCTTTATCCTAAAGGAATATTGTAGTTTTTGAAGGCTTTCATCATCTAATGAGATGATTATGCTTTTTTCAGTTTATTTATATGATGGATTACATAGATATATTTTCTTCTGTTGAATCATTCCTACATCTCTGGGATGAAGCTGACTTGATCATGGCGGATACTTTTTTTTGATATGTTCTTTGATTTGGTTTGTCAGTATTTTATTGAGCATTTTTGCATCAATGTTCATGAGAGAAATTGGTCTGTAATTCTTTCTTAGTTATATCTTTGTGTGGTTTGGGTACCAGGGTAACTGTCATCTCATAAAGAGTTTGGCAATGTCTCTTCTGTTCCTATTATGTGAAATGATTTGAGGTGTTAGCTCTTTTTTAAAGTTCTGTTAAAATTCTGCACTGAAACCATCTGGTCTTGGGTGATTTTTCGTTGGGAGGCTTTTGATGACTGCTTATATTTCCTTGAAGGTTATATGTCTATTTAAATTATTCACCTGGTCTTGATTTAATTTTGGTATGTAGTATCTATCAAGAAAATTGTCCATTTCTTTTACATTTTCCAATTTTGTGGAGTACAGGTTTTTGTAATATAACCAAATGGTTCTCTGAATTTCCTCAGTATCTGTTTTATGTTCCTCGTTGCATTTCTGATTTTATTAATTTGTTTGTTCTCTCTCTGCCTTTTGATTAGTTTGGATAAGGGTTTGTCTATTTTGTTGATTTTCTCAAAGAACCAGCTCTTTGTCTCATTGACTATTTGTATTGTTTTCTTTATTTATGTTTTATTGTTTTCTGCCCTCAATTTGATTATTTTCTGTCATCTACTCCCCCTGGGTGAGTCTGCTTCCTTTGGTTCTAGAGCTTTCAGGTGTGCTGTTAAGTCACTAATGTAAGATTTCTCCACTTTATGCAGTCACTTAATGCTATGAACTTTCTTCTTAGCACTACTTTCTTAGTGTCCCATAGGTTTGGGTACATTGTGCCTTCATTTTTGTTTGTTTATAGGATGTCTTTAATTTCTTTATTTATTTCTTCCTTGGCCCAGGGGTGATTCAGTTGAGTATTGTTCAATTCCCATGAGTTTGTAAGTTATCTACAATTAGTGTTGTTGTTAGATTCTAACTTTAAACCATGGTGATCTGATAAGATACAGGGAGTTATTCTATTTTTTTTTTATATCTGTTGAGGTTTGTTTTGTTCCCGAGTATGTGCTCAACTCTAGAAAAGGTTCCATGAGGTGCTGAGAAGAAGGTATTTTCTTTTGTGCTTGTGTGAAATGTTCTATAAATATTCACTCCGGCGCCTTCAGTGATCTCTGGCTCTGGCTCATTTTCTCAGTGGTTACTCTCCTGT
This sequence comes from Myodes glareolus, assembly GCF_982192425.1. Lineage (NCBI taxonomy): Eukaryota > Metazoa > Chordata > Mammalia > Rodentia > Cricetidae > Myodes > Myodes glareolus. The sequence continues at coordinate 97,975,234 of NC_142033.1, read as the reverse complement.
ACCTATTTCTGTGGAGTTCATTGTCTCAAGTCTGCTCTGGACCAGGTCGCTGGCTCAGTCTTCTAGAATACTCATCGGATGTAACATCAAGCAAAGTAACATTTGGATCTACATTTCATGAAAGTAGCAACTCTACACACTTCAAGACATGCTCCTCTGAGCCACGAGCAGAACATGCTGTTTTCAAGATGATGAACTTGTCCTTATCAAAGCTTGCATTAGCACCTCTGTCCAAAAGGAAGCAAACCATCTCTACATTGGTCACACTAGCCGCATACATAAGAGGGGTCCACCCATACCAGAAGCTAGAATCCACATTAATGCCAGAATATAGGAGTTCCTTCACTAAGAAAATGTCATCAGTGGTCAGCGCTTTCTTAAAAGTTTCATTCCTCTCTTCAAGGGGTAACAACCTCTTTAATTCTGAGATGACCAGCCCAGATACCCAATATCCCAGCCACCATCCTCACTATCACTGTTCTCACCTCTGCCAACCACTCAAGATTCTTTTTTACATAAATAAAAAAAATAAAAGAAAAAGCTGGGAAAATCTCTCAGAGGTGAATTAACAACAGCAACAACAACAACAACAAAACCCTGAAAACTCTAGAAGAAAAAAGAGAAAAGCTCTCACACAGAAAATGTAGACATTGGGAAACAATCAAATTGAGGGTTGAAATCATCAAAATAGAAACAAAGAGAAGAACACAAAGGATCAATGAGATGAAGAGAGCTGGTTCTTTGAGAAAATTAACAAGATTGATAAACCTTTATCCAAACTACCCAAGAGGCAGAGAGAGAACATCCAAATTAACAAATTCAGAAATGAAAAGGGGGACATAACAGACACTGAGGAAATCCAGAGAATCATCAGGTTCTAGTTCAAAAACCTGTACTCTACCAAATTGGAAAATTCATAGGAAATGGGCAATTTTCAGGTAAATATCAATTACCAAAGTTAAATCAAGACCAGACAAGCAACTTAAATAGACCTATAACTGCTAAGAAAATAGAAGTAGTCAGGAAAAGTTTCAAAAAAAAAAAAAAAAAGCCCAGGGCCTATGGTTTCCATACAGAATTCTATCAGAATTTCACAAAAGTGTCAATACTCCTCAAATTATTCCACACAAAAGAAGCAGAAGGAACACTGCCGAACTATTTTTTTTTTCTGCCGAACTATTTTTATGAGGCTACAGTAACTCAAACCACACAAAGATGCAACTAAGAAAGAGAATTACAAACCAGTTTCCATCATGAACATTGATGCAAAAAATACTCAATAAAATACTGGCAAATTAAATCCAAGAACACATCAGAAACATCATCCACAAAAGTCAAGTAGACTTCATCTCAGAGATACAGGGTTGGTTCAACATACGAATGTCAATGTAATCTATCATACAAATAAACTGAAAGAAGAAAGCCACGTGATCATTTCATTAGATACTGAAAAAGTCATTGACAAATATCCAACACCCCTTCATGATAAAATTCTAGAGAGATCAGAGATACAAGGAACTTCCTTAAACATAATAAAGACAATATACAGCAAGCCAACAACCAACATCAAAGTAAATGGAGAGAAACTCAAAGCAATCCCACTAAAATTGGAACAAGACAAGGCTGCCCACTCTCTCCCATATCTATTCAATATAGTTCTTGAAATTCTAGCTACAGCAGTAAGACAACAAAAAAAACCAAGGGTATATAAATTGGGGAAGAAACGAAACTTTTGCTATTTGATGATGATATTATAGTATACATAAGTGATCTCAAAAATTCTATCAGGGAATTCCTATAGCTGATAAACACCTTCACTAATTTGGAAGGATACAAAATTAACAAAAAAAGCAGCCCTCCTAAATGTAGATGATAATCAGGCTGAGAAAGAAATCACAGGATCATCACCTTTGCAAAACCCACAAATATCATAAAATGTCGTGGACAATTCTAACCAAACAAGTGAAAGACCTACATGACAAGAACTTTAAGTCTTTGCAGAATGAAATTGAAAAAGATATAAAAAAATGGAAAGCTCTCCTATGATCATGGAGAGGTAGGATTAACCTAGTAAAAATGCCAATCTTACCAAAAGCAATCTACATATTCAACACAATCTCCATCAAAATGTCAGCATAATTTTTCAGAAGCCTCAAAAGAAGAATACAAAATTTCATATGGAGAAATAAAAAACACCAAGAGAGCTAGAACAATCCTGTATAATAAAGAAACATTTGGAGGCATTACCATCCCTGACGTCAAGCTCTGTTACAGAGCTACAGTAATGAAAACAGTTTGGTATTGGCACAAAAACAGAAAGGTGAACTAATGGAAACAAATCGAAGACTCTGGTATTAACCCCTACACCAATGAACACCTGATTTTTGACAAAGAAGCTAAAAAATATAAAATAGAAAAAAAACCATATTCAACAAATGCTATTGGTATAAGTGTATGTAGACTTGTAGAAGAATGAAAATAGATTCATATCTATCCACTATGCACAAAACTCAAGTCCAAATGTATTGAAGACCTCAACATAAAATCAACCACACTGAACCTCACAGAAGAGAAAGTGGGAAATAAACTTGAACACATTGGCACAGGAGACCACTTCCTAAATATAACCTTAGTAGCACAGACACTGAGAGAAACAGTTAATTAAATGGAACCTCTTGAAACTGAGAAGCTTCTGTAAAGCAAAGGACCTGATCAAGAAGACAAAGTGAGAAAAAATCTTCACCAACCCCACATCTGACAGCTGATCTCCCAAATATAAAATATATAGAACTCAAGAAGCTAGACATCAAAATACCAGCTAATACAATATAATAATATAATAATTATAATATGGGGTACAAATTTCTTTTTTGTCTGAGACAGGATTTTCCTATAGCTTTGGAGCCTGTCCTGGAACTGATTCTTGTAGATTAGGCTGGCCTGGAACTCACAGACATCTGCCTGCCTCTGCCTCCCAAGCGCTGGGATTAAAGGCATACGCTATCTCTGCTTAGCTGAGGTACAGATCTAAACAGAGTCGACCAGCTGGGGTATAGATTTAAACAAAGAATTTTCAAAAGAAGAATCTCAAATGGCTGAAAGACATTTTAGGAAATACTCTCAACATCGTTATTCATCAGGGAAATCTAAATCAGACAACTATGAGATGCCATCTTATATCTATCAGAATGGGTAAGATAAAAAACACTGATAACAGCTTATGCTGGAGAGGATGTGGGGTAAGGGGAACACTCCTCCACTGTTGCTGGAAGTGCAAACTTGTACAGCCACTTTGGAAATCAGTATGGTGATTTTTCAGAAAATTAAGAATCAATCTACCTCAAGACCCAGAAATTTCACTTCTGGGTATGTATCCAAAGTAGGCACATTTATATCATGTAGGATTTCCCTCTGTATGCTGTGAATACCACTGGTGAATAAAGAAACTGCCTTGGCCTGTTGATAGGACAGAACTTAGGTAGGTAGGGAAAACTAAACTGAATGCTGAGAGAAAGGAGGCAGAGTAAGAGGGAAGCCATGCAGATCCCACTGGAGACAGATACCAGATAGAACATTAGTCGGTAAGCCACAGCCATATGGTGAGACACAAATGAATAGAAATGGGTTAAATTAAGATGTAAGAAATACCAAATAAGAAGGTAGAGCTAATGGGCCAAGCAGATATTTAAATAATATAGTTTCTATGTGTTTATTTTAGGGCTGAGCTGTCAGGAACCAACAAGTGGCCTTCCACAACAAATTGGCACCAATGTGGCTAACTAAAGTCTACTTAAACCTGAGAGAGTTTGGAAAGGAATTCTAGACACAAAAATACAGAGTTTAACATAGCTCCTTGCTGTTTGCTGGCGGTGTGCCACAGCTCCTTTAAGAGAAGTTTTCCTGATTTAGTGGTAGCAGAAAAAAAAAGCTGCTCCATTTTGAAATGCTGGCTTTCTGGGCCATGCTACCAGCATGACCTCTGGCTCTTTAAGAAGGCCAAGCATTTAAATGGGGTTTGTGAGTAATGTGCTATGGCTTTCTTGGTGGCAACATGGACTGGCTGTGTGCCTAGAGATGGGGCAGTGTGCATGGCTCTTGGAGGCATTGAGCAGCTATGCCATGCTGGACTGTGCGGGGCAAGCAGGCAGTGCTGTATTTCCCCTAGCAATGCCATGGTTTAAGTTTTTAAGAAGCACTTAGTATTTTATTTATTTATTTATTCATTCATTTATTTATTAAAAATTTCCACCTCCTTCCCTCCTCTCACTTTTATCCTCCTCCCTCACTCCTCCTCCCTCTCCTTTTCTAGTCCTAAGAGAAGTCAGGGTGCCCTGCCCTGTGGGTAGTCCAAGGTCCTCCCTATTCCATCCAGGTCTAGGAAGGTGTGCATCCAAACAGACTAGGCTCCCAAAAAGCCAGTAAATGCAGTAGAATCAAATCCCAGTGTCATTATCATTGGCTTCTCAGTCTGCTCAAATTGTCAGCCACGTTCAGAGAGTCCGGTCTGATCACATGCTCATTCAGTCCCAGTCCATCTGGCCTTGCTGAGCTCCCATTAGATAAGTCCCACCGTCTCGGTGGGTGGACGCACCCCTCGCGGTCCTGACTTCCTTGTTCATCTTCTCCCTCCTTCTGCTCTTCATCTGGACCTTGGGAGCTTAGTTCAGTGCTCCAATGTGGGTCTCTGTCTCTATCTCTATCCATCACCAGATGAAGGTTCTATGGTGATATGCAAGATATTCATCAGTGTGACTATGGGAGAAGGCCAGTTCAGGCACCCTCTCCTCTGCTGCCCAAGGACCTAGCTGGGGACATCCCCTTGGACACTTAGGGACCCCTCTAGAGCCAAGTCTCTTGCAAACCCTAAAATGGCTCCCTTAATTAAGACATCTTCCTCTCTGCTCCCATATCCACCCTTCCTCCATAGCACTTAGTGTTTTAAGAAGTGGTCTTAGACAGTAAGAAATTATAGATTCACAATAGGACAGATTCAGACATAAAAGAGCTGTAAACAAGTCACAGTGTTGAGTAAATGTACATAGGCTGGGGAGAGAGAAGAAAATGAGTGCAGAGAGTTATAAAAAGAAAAAGAGACAGAGTACAGACAGTCATAGATTAAAGGAGTAAAGATAATAAAATATATATTAAAAGTAATAGAGTAAAACTAAATAAGCCACATAAAGATGGATATACACAGAGAGTCTGGATTATGTATGTTTTTGTGTTTTCTTTGAATTTTTGACTGCAGAGAGACATTTGATTCTTGGAACTACTAAACTAAATCAACATATATATTTTAAAGGTATCTTTATTTCAAAATATGGGTCTAAGAATATGTTCCTTTGGAAAAAAGGTTCTTCTTTTGTTTCCACAGAATATAAGAACCTTTGGATTGCTTCTAGACTAATGTGGTTTGATGGCAAATCCCCTGAATGGTTGCTGTGAATACTCCCCAAAATTACTTCATTCAACTGCTGACTGAGATGAACCTAGCACACAGGATACACCATGAAAGACATGATTAACAGTGCCCCCAATCAGCAAGAAGTAGTCTATAGAGCTATGCCCAAATTCCCAAATGTTCTTTATAAATGTTTCTTTACATTTAAAGGGCAGATATGCTATAGAGATTTGCTTGGTATGTATCTTGGATTTGCATTGGTATGGATTTGCATTGGTATGGATCTTGGTTTATTGATACAAATTTAAGGTCAATTTTGTCTATATATATTTTGTCAGTATATATATATATATATATATATATATATATATATATATATATATATATATATTTCTGCTCTTGATTAAGGTATTGTGATTGTGCAGATCATTTAAAAATGTAATGTATAATTAAGAAATATAGGTAAATAGAGAGTCATCTATAATAGTCAAGGTTGTAGTCATGTTTGTTAGATTTTCTAAATGTACAGAAATATATTTCAGTTAGATATGTGTTCTTCAAATCTTTCAGAGACCTTCAGAATACGTCATTTAAAATGTTTAAGAACTTAAGACTTTTTATAACAGTGAGATACATCTGCTCCTGGCAGCACCAATTACTTCAAGAAGAAGATGCGCATCAAAGAGGCTCCTTAATGGAGTTGGTTAGACATTTGGGCAAGAAACTGCTTTTGCCTGGACTGCTTGATGAACTGGACATGCAGAACCCACAGAGAAATGACTGTTGAACTTGCCTAAACAGTCAAACAGTGAGATGATTCTTCGGGGTTCCTTATTCGTGAAAGAGTCTGCCAGACATTTTGCAGGACACAAAAAATATGACTGATGAACTTTCAATATAGGTAAAACTGTCTTTGAAATTTCCTGCTTCATGGAAAGGTCTGCTGGATACTATGGGCCTGTAGGCTGAAGATGGATGCCCCAGTGGTACAGAAGAACTTTGGGTGGCTGTCCATGCAGCAAGATGTCTCTGTCAATTCTCAAGTTTTAGAAGTAGCTTACAATGCATTTTCTGTTAGCTTAGGTAATATTATATCCTTCTGTAGTCTTTGATGGAGTTAAAGAATAGATAGTTATTATTATAGTTTTTCTTAGTTATCATGAAAGATAAAGTAGATATAAATATTGTAACTGTAATTCTTCCTTGATAATTGTTTTGTTATATGTAATTTTACCATGTCAAAGTTAAAACCTTCCTTTTCATTTAAACAGAAAATGGGAGGTGATGTGGGATTCTATATGCTGTGAACACCATTGGTGAATAAAGAAACTGTCTTGGCCTGTTGATAGGGCAGAACTTAAATAGGTGGGGAAAACTAAACTGAATGCTGAGAGAAAGGAGGTAGAGTAAGAGGGAAGCCATGTAGCCCCCGCCAGAGACAGATGCCAGATGAAACTTTATCCGGCAAGCCTCAGCCACGTGACAATACACAGATGAATAGAAATGGGTTAAATTAAGATGTAAGTGTTATCAAATAAGAAGCTAGAGCTAATGGGCCAAGCAGTGATTTAAGCAATATAGTTTCTGTGTGATTATTTTGAGGCTGAACATCCAGGAACCAAAAAGTGGCCTCCCAACAATATTCATACCTCAAAGACTTTTGCTCAACTATATTCATAGCAGTGTTATTCATAATAGCCAAAACCTGGAAACAATCCAGATGCCCCTCAACTGAAGAATGGATAAAAAAAAAGTTTTACATTCACACAATGGAGTACTACTCAGCGGTAAAAAACAATAATCTTTATATTTGCACACTACTGGACAGAATTGGAAAAAGCCATCCTGACTTAGCTAACCCAGACCCAGAAAGACAATATAGTATGTACTCACCCGTAAGTGGTTACCAGACACAAAGCAAAGCATAATAAGCCTACAGTTTAAAACCCCAGAGATGCTAGAACCCTCTTCCAGAAACGGATGGAAGCAAATGCAGAGATCCACAACTCCCAGAGCACAATTGAAGTTAGGGAGGAGCAGAATAATAATATGAACAAAGGCGTCAAGACCATCATGTGGAAACCTATGGAAGCTGATGACCCAAGCTAGTGGGAGATCACTGACTCTGGACTGACAACTGGGGAACCTGCACAGGACCAAACAAGGCCCCCTGAATACAGGTGACAATGATGCGGCTTGGGCAGTATATGGGACCATTGATTATTTCCTGCTTTCTAGAACTCCTGGGGGAGTTTGCTTCTTTTTGTTCTAGAGTTTTCAGGTGTTCTGTTAGCTCACTAGTTAACAACTTTCCAGCTTCTTTTTTGTAGGCATTTAGTGCTATGAACTTTCCTCTTAACACTGCTTTCATTGCGTCCCATGAATTTAGGTATGCTGTGTGGTCATTTTTGTTGAATTTTAGGAAGTCTTTAATTTCTTCCTTGAACAATTGTTGATTCAGCTGAGCATTGTTTAATTTCCATGTGTCTGTGGCCTTTCTGAAATTAACGTTGCTGCTGAATTCTTTTTTTAGGCCATCGTGATCTGATAAGATACATGGGGTTATTCCAATTTTTTGTATCTGTTGAGGTTTGCTTTGTTACCTCAAACCTCAATTTTTGAGAAGGGTCCATGAGGTGCTGAGAAGAAAGTATGTTTGGATGGAATGTTCTAGAGATGTCTGTTAAGTCTGTTTGAGCCATAACATCTGTTCCCTTATTTCTCTGTTTCTTTCTGGCAGACCTGTCCAGTGGTGAGAGTGGGGTGTTGAAGTCCCTCACTATTAGTGTGTGGGGTTTAATGTGTGATTTAAGCTTTAGTAGTGTTTCTTTTACATATGAGGGTGCCCTTGTACTTGGGGCATAGATGTTCATATTGAGATTTCCTCTAGTTAGATTTTTCCTGTGACAAATATGAAATGTCTTTCTTTGTCTCTTCTGATTGATTTTAGTTTGAAGTCTATTCTGTTAGATATTAGGATAGCTAGACCAGCTTGTTTCTTAGATCTATTTGATTGGAATTTTTTTTCCCAACCCTTTCCTCTGAGGCGATATCTGTCTTTAATTTTGAGGTGTGTTCCTTTTATGCAGCAGAAGGATGGATTCTGTTTTCCTATCCAATCTGTTAGCCTGTGTGTTTTTATAGGTGAATTGAGTCCATTTACATTAAGGGATGTTAATGACCAGTGATTGCTAGTTCTTGTTATTTTAGTTTTTATTATTGGTGATGTTATTGTGTGTGCTTTTCCCTTCTTTGGGATTTGCTGCTGTGAAATCATCTTTGTCTGTGTTTTTGTTGATGTAGCTAACTTTCTTGGGTTGAAGTTTTTCTTCTAGTTCTTTGTGTAGGGCTGGGTTTGTGACTAGGTATTGGTTAAATCTGGTTCTGTCACAGAATGTCTTGTTTTGTTCATCTATGGTGATTGAAAGTTTTTCTGGGTATAGTAGTCTGGCCTAGTATTTGTGTTTTCTTAATGTCTGCATAATACTTGGCATGACCTTCTGGCTTTCATTGTTTCCATTGAGAAATCAGGCATAATTCAGATAGGTCTGCTTCTATATGTTACTTGACCTTTTCCCTTTGCAGCTCTTAATATTTTGTCTTTATTTTGTATGTTTAGCATTTTGATTAGTATATGGCAAGGGGAATTTTGTTTTTGATCCTTTTCATTTGGTGTTCTGTAAGTTTTTTGTATATTCATATGCATATCTTTCTTAAGGTTGGGAAATTTTTTTTCCTGATTTCATTGAATAAATTTTCTGTGTTTTTGAGTTGGACTTCTTCTCCTTCTTATATCCCTATTATTCTTAGGTTTGGTTTTTTCATGGTGTCCCATATTTCCTTGCTATTTTGTGTTAAACTTTTGTTAGATTTAATTTCTTCTTTTACTGATGAATCTATTTCCTGTATCATATTTTCAACTTCAGATTTTCTCTTTCATATCTTGCATTCTGCTGTTTACTCTTGCATTTGTGGTTCCTGATTTTTTCCCCACATTTTCCCAGAATTCCCTTGGTTTGTGTTTAATTTATTGTCTCTTTTTCGGTTTTCAAGTCTTCAATAATTTCTTTCATCTGTTTTATTGCTTTTTCTTGGTATTCGTTAAGGGATTTGTTGATTTCTTCCAATTTTTTGTTTGTCTTTTCTTCCATTTCTTTGTGGGAATATTTCATTTCCTTTTTAACGGCCTCAAATATTCTCCTTTTTTAGGTCATTTTCTTCTTCATCATCTGTATTGGTGTGTTCAAGTCTTGCTGTTTTAGAGCCATTAGTTTTTGTTAGTGTCATCTTGTTTTCTTTGTTTTGTTGAGTGTGTTTTTACTTTGTCAACCTATCTTTTCCTCTGATTGATGTAGTTGGAGTTGTGTCTCTGTTGGTCACTCTTCCAGGTGCCAGTGGATCCAAGGCTCAGATGGTTGCTCCTTGTGGTGGAGTCAGGGCCAAGTTTTCAGTCACTCTGGGAGTTCACTCACTATTCCCAGAAGTCACTTGGAATTCCTGGATTGCGCTCTGCAATCCTGGAGGTGGTTTGTGCCTGCTCGCACAGAGGTCACTTTGTTGGGCCTGCTCCTGGAGGTCTCTGGTTAGGGACTTCTCCTGTGGGTGTCCCTGTCTTGGGCCTACTCCCACAGAGGTTGCTGACTCAGACCTTCTCCAGCAGAGGTTGCTGACTTGGGCCTGGTCCAGTGGATGTTGCAGTTCGGGCCTGCTCCAGAGAAGGTCTCTGGCTGGGTCCTGTTTTGTGCAGGTCATTGACTTGGGCCTGCTCCCACATATGTCCCTGACTCGGGCCTTCTCTGGTGGAGGTTTCTGGCTCAAGCCTGGTCAGGTGGAGGTCGCTGGCTCAGACCTGCTCCAACAAAGTTTGCTTGCTCAAGCCTGGTCCTGTAGAGGTCCCCTATATATTCTTTAGAATATGTCGTTGTGAGGGAACTTATACAATGAGTGCCACTGTATGTGGAGTAAAAGAGGACACCTGGTGAGTTCCATCTAAGTATTTGCATGAAAGCAACACCCTTACAGAAACATGGCATCCTCTCAGTTTAATACTGATTTGCAAAGGTAGACAGGATAATGACACACTCTGATGTCTTCTTGCTTCAGTTCAGTAGACTTTCTCTTAACTTATCCATTTCCTTGAATGTCATGCAAATATTTATTTTCAACTGTTTTATTAGCATATATTAATTATATTCAAGAATGGATTTCATTATGACATATTCTTTCACGGACATAACATATTTCGATCCTATTTACCTCATTCCCCTCTCTTAGCCTCTCTCCACTCCTGTCAATCCCATTCTTGTCCCTGTCACAGTGAATGTTGCTGTGACAAAACACCATGGCCAAAGACCAAAGCAACTTGGGGAGCGAGGATTTAGTTGTCTTATGCTTCTACAACACTGCTCACCACTGAAGGAAGTCAGGACAGGAACTCACACAGGACAGGACCTGGAGCCTGGAGCTGACGCAGAGGCTCTGGAGTGGAGCTGCTTTTGGCTTCTTCCTCACAGTTTACTTGGGCCTGCTTTCTTATAGAACTCAGGATCAGCTGTCCAGAGATAGTACCAATCACCACTCACTGGGCCTTCCCTCATCAGTCACTAATTATGAAAATGCCCTACAGGCTTGCCTACCCTTATGGAGGCATTTTCTCAGCTGAAGCTCCTCCCTCTTAGATGAGTACCACTTGTAACACACATCTCCCTCCACTTCCACACCCAGTTCCCAACCAGGACCATGCAAAAATCTCCAAGGTTAAGCATTTTGTATTTTATAAAATAAAACTATTTTGTCAATTTTTTATGTTGTTTTATAGCCAAGAAGTATGAGATAGAAAGGTTAAGCAATTTGCTAGATCTCACAATATATCAAAGACTAGGGCTTTTACAGTTTTTCTCTTTACCTTAATATGTAATGATACCGATGACATCTGCTGAGACCTTTATTATGTGCTTATTTTTTTATCCATATGTAAAACTGTACTGTTGAATTATTTTATTAAGAGTTTTGTAGGAGTGCTTAAGAGATTTTAGAGGCTCTCTTGTGCCTTTAGGGGGCACAAGTTAGCTAATTCAAATTTCGTAGCTGCAGTAATTACAGATGGCAAAATAAAGTTCATGGAAAACAGGAGGGCTGAATAACTTCAAAAAGTAGATATGATGTCAGAAAAGCTTGCTGTGCTTAGAGCATGGAACTGACCTTCCGAATGAATGTGTGTAAGAGGAAAACACTTGGAAGGCTTTCTAGATGTTCTCGAATCCTGCGAAGGTCTCAAGTCACTGGAAGTATATGACCTCTGGGATAAATTCGGGGGTAAAGTTAGAACTGGATAAGCATTTGATGTGTATGGAACAGAACCCTGGGAACTCCATCCCCACAGCCCGAGACATGCGGGACAAAGAGGGTGTCCATTGGCTCTGGCTGGTTAGTGCAGTCGCCCGTGGCATTTGCTGATTCCTGTTCTCAAGCTTGGCCATGCTAACTGACAGCTCTTTGTGTGCCTCTGTGGGGTAGGACTACAGCACAGCGCTCTGCACTTACTAGGGCAGGCATGTAGAATTTAATTGTAATTATTTAGAATTTAGACAAAGCCGAGCAGTTACTTCAATTTTCTTCTAATTGTTGTGCACTGGTGGGATTGATTGCGAATCTCTTTTTTCCCCCTTTTCACTATGTATCCTAGGCTGTCCTCAGATTCATGATCCTCCTGCCTCAGCCCCCCAAGTACTAGGGTTATAGGCACGCATTACCATGCCTAACCTATCTTTTAAATTCTTTAATGCAATGTGTTATTTTTAAAATTTTTTTTAGGGCAAGATGAGTTGAATTAAGGCTAGAAATCTATAGCTGTTCTGATGCATCTTGCTGTATGGTTTCTGCTGTGAGACTCAGAGCTCCTGCATCCGACTCTTAGCTTCCCTAATTGCTGCCCACAGCACATGGCCAGGGGATGCTGACTGTGATTTAGGTTCCAGTCTGTTGGTCCAGCAACTGCTGTCTCCTAGAGCAGGAGTTGGTTATCAAGGAATTACTTTATGACATTAAAATATTATTAATTTTCAATCTGTTTGCAAATAAAAATAATTTTATTTTTTAGGGTGCAAGTGTGTGTGTGTGTGTCTCCTTGTGTGCATGTGTGTATGTGTTGAAGGAACGGCAGCCTGCTTCCCACTGCCCACCCAGCTAGCTTTACCCGCAATAATTACATGGAAACTGTATTCTTTTAAACATTGCCTGGCCCATTTGTTTCAGCCTCTTATTGGCTAATTCTCATATCTTGTTTTAACCCATATTTAGTAATCTGTATAGCACCATGAGGTGGTGGCTTACCAGGAAAGATCCTAACCTGTATCTGTCTTGGAGAGGAGAGTCATGGCGACTGCCTCACTGCCTTCTTCCATCCAGAATTCTGTTCTGTTTACTCCACCTACCTAATTTTCTGTCCCATCAAAGGGGCCAAGGCAGTTTCTTTATTAACCAACGAAAGTAACGCATAATCAAATGACCCTCCTCCATCATGTATGTGATGCATGTTCATGGAAGTCAGGGGTTATCAGTTCTCACCTCCCAACATATAAGGTCCTGGGGATTAAACTCAGGGTGTCAGGTTTGGCAGCTGGACTCTAAGCCTCTCACCAGCCTGATTCCAATTTCTGTTTGGATATATTTCTGTCCAAGGCAGATTTTTCTACACCTGATATTTTGATTTCTTTCTTTGCCTATGTTTTAACCTTAATGATTTAAATTTTATAAGCTATAATATTAGCTTATAAAAATGATTTCATAATGACATTTCCATATCAGTATATTCTGTTCACAGTTTTGTTTACTTTTCTTCCACTCCAAATATCTGTAAATCCTATTTTCATAGTTTATCTTTGGGGTTTAGAACGTTTCTCCTTTGCCTGTCCTCAGTGTATGAGGTAAGTCATGCCCTTGTTCTCTTTCTTTCAGCCTTGAAAAACAGGAATTTCCATTTAACCAACTGAAGGTGACTAGATAATAAAGTATGCTGGCAGGCACTGAGAAGAAACAGTGCTATTTAAGGGCCAAAACTTGAGATCTGGGCTCAGGCTGTCCAGGATGCTCTGTGATACTTTATAACTGGGTGAACACACCCTATTTTACCCTGTAAAGTGAAGTACAACAACTAAAGCACTTACAACAAAGACTGTGGATATAATTTATTGAGATAATTCGTGTAAATTCCTAGACTAGTACCTGGTAATTGTGGATAGCAGTAAGTGTTACTGTTATTACTTATTATTACTTTTATTCCTAATTATTAAAGGCAATTAAGCATGAAATGTCCTAAGGAAATTTATAGTATAGCTGAATTAATATTTGTATGTGCAGTATAAAACTATAAGAGCAGAATCAAATAAATGGTGTAGATTATGATGTTGGCAATAAGAGTCATAATTAAAGAAAAATTCACAGAAGATGTAGTGATTTGGCTCAGCCTTGAAAGGTGGGTAGAGTTAAAGTCAGCCAAGAAGAAAGGAAGACAAGATTCCTTGTAGACAGCATTTGCTAAGTTTACTGTTCACTGAGTTCCAAGAGCTTGGGGTCTCTTCATCTTTTATGTATAAGCTGCTCCTGGGGCTCAATTCTGGCAAGGCAAGGAAGACTGTTGCTTCAGTGCCTTAGGGTTTGAGGAGTTTATTTTGTGTCAATTAACAGAGTAGATGGATAGGTAACAGAAATGGTAATTAAGCAATATTATAGGACAGACTGTGGCGTAATGATGATTAATGGGATGCCTCAGGTGAGCACAGGGCAGACTCAGCAGCAGAACTGAGAGCTGTTGATGTCTTTAATCAGCATGATGTCACACTTGAGAGTGAGTTTATTAAAATTATTAAAAAGCTTATTTAAAACGATAAAATATAATTTTAAATACCCGCAATTGATTCTCATGAAGTACGATGACAGAAATGGATTCAAACCTTCCAAAAAGTACTTCTAGTAAAAGGAAAAAGCTAAATTCCTTAAAGCTAGTTGTAGCTCACTGTCAGCATGTGGTTGTACCAACATTACGAGATTAAAAGCTGTACTCTTCATTGGAAACCACCGGTAGAAACCAACAAAACCAGAAACAAAGTCTTGGCTTTGCATCTTCCTGCCTCATGTGTCTTACAATGTCACACAAGCTTGCTGTCATATGTTTCTTCCACAGGGGTTCCCAGGGAGGTGTAAGAGAAAGGGATTCTGAACAACACATGTATCTGTTGAGTCTTAAACAGTTGATTTAATCTTCACATTAAGTGGTTAATATGGTCAACCCAACAGGATCTAGGATCACCTAGAAGATGGCCAGCTTCTTGTTGTGCCTGTGAGGGGTTATCTAGCTGATTAGGTCAGCCTCTGGCTGTGCCTGTGAGGGGTTGTCTAGATTAGGCTGACTGAGCTGTGAAGACCTACATTAACATGGCAGCACCATTCCATGGGCAGGGATCCTAGACTGAAGGGAAGGGAACAAGAGCATCCTTCATCCTTGCTTCCTGACTGTGGATATGAAGTGACTCGCTGTCTCCCCAGGATCCTGCTTGCAGCACAACTGCACTCTCAGACTGCGCACCAAGAAAAACCCTTCACTGAGTTCAGGTATTTTGTAACATCAATGAGGAACATGACTAATACAAATGGATTTGAGGTTGTATGATTGAAGAAAGAGATCTGATTTCTTACTATTCTTTTTTTTACTCTTCTCTCATACAATACAACCTTATTAAAGTTTCCCCTTCCTTTACTCCTCCAAGCCCACCCCCATCTCCCCTCTCCCCAGATCCACTCCTCCTGTGTTCTCCTTCAGAAAAGAACAGGTCTTACAGGAAGAGCTACTGAACAGGACACAACAAGTTAAAAATAAGACTAGGCACAAACAGTTATATCAAGGCTGGATGAGTAGGAGAGAAAAGGCCCCAGGAATAGACAAAAGAGTCAGAGATACTCCACTTCCGCTTTTGGGAGTATCACAAGAACACCAAGCTACACAACCATAATATACGTGCATAGGACCTAGCACAGACCCAGGCAGGCTCTGTAATTGTCCGTTCAGTCTATGAGCCCTGTTGATTCTGTGGGCTGTGTTTTTCTAGTGTCCTCCACCCCTGACTCCTATAATCCCTCCTCCCCCTCTCTCACAGGGCTACCTGAATACTGCCTAATGTTTGACTGTGCACAGGTTTCTGTATCTGTTCTCACCAGCTGTTGGATGAAACCTCTCTGATGATGATTATGCTAAGACTCTGGTCCACAAGTGGAGCATAATATCATTGGGAATCATGTCACTGACTTATTTTTTTATTTGCCAGTTGGATTTGGTTCTATCCTAGACTAAGTTTCTTTATCTACTTAGGAAAACAAACACCAACGTTGTGATCTCATACTAAAATAAACTAGAAGAAACATCTTTTTTCCTGCAAAAAATTCATTCTAGTTATATAAATTCAGATCCTCACCTCTTAAATCACACAGTACTTTTTTATTTATTTATTAAAAAGCTATCTTTTCTCATTTTACATAC